>NC_051154.1:332020964-332712514 GCF_013339745.2 Dermacentor silvarum | reverse complement strand
GCCTGCGGAGTTCTTCATAGCTCTGGCACAGCAGGATAATTTCGGCCACAGAGCGGGATTTTTGGCCAGCAACATGTTAAAGGCGTCGTCCTCAATGCCCTTCAGTATGTTTTGGAGTCGATCAGACTCCACCATATTAGAATTGACTTTCCGGCATAGGTCGAGGACATCTTCAATGTAGCTGGTGAATGTTTCACTTGGCTGTTGAGCTCGTTCTCGCAAACGCTGCTCGGCACGCATCTTGCGAACAGCAGGGCGACCAAATACATCGGCGAAGGAAGGACCATGTGTGGAACTCTGCTTCATGGTTGTTATACCACAGGCTGGCCACACCAGCAAGGTAGAACAGAACATGGCGCAGTTTGTCCACTTCGTCCCACTTGTTATGGGTGCTTACCCTGTCATACGCCGTGAGCCATTCGTCCACGTCAGTGTCGTCCGCTCCTGTGTAGATCGGAGGGTCGCGGTGTCGAGGTACCCCGGGACACGCAGGGGTGTGGCATTAGGCGTTGATCGGAGGCGTCTTGGGGCATGGTAGATGGTAGGGTACGGGATCGAGTTCCCGGATGATATACTGAGGTTGCCCAGCACAATCCACCAACTCTAAAGGTGTTTATTCGGCAGAGCGTGGAGCAGCGCAACGTCAACGGTCAGCGCAGTAACAGCTTTCAAGCTCGAGAGCCGTTGCCGATCAAGAGCGCTCGACCCACTTGCGTTTTGATCCAGTAGCGTTAAACCCACTAGCGTCTCTTTTTCGCTACAATATATATATATATATATATAGATATATATATATATATATATATAATATTGTAATGAAGAAAATAACGCACCTAGGCTCGGGCGCTCAGAGCGCGGGTGCGGACAGAGAGAGGAAGACGACGAGGCAGAATATAGAACAGCCGGCCCGGAACGGGTGCTGTCTCTGTGTTTCTCCTGATCAAATATATATATATATATATATATATATATTATAAAGGAGATTTATTGAGGTTCGTAGTGACAGCCAGTTGTAGGATGCACCAAGCACAGTCCCCTAGCTCGAGCCTCTGCTGCGAGCTTTATGTTGCCGATGCTGCTGACCCTGCGCCGACGTTCGTTATCTTCCTTACAAGGGTCCCCGGGAATAAAGAAACCATCCTGGCGACTTAGTTGTCTGGAAGGACGGTAGAACGGTGAAACAGCTTGAGACGCTGAACTTGAACGACTTCACGGTTACGATGTCGCATGTCAGATGGCGGCGTGTGAGCGGCTCAACCAAGTAATTACCGTGTGATGTTCTCTCGAGAGCGCGGTATGGCCCATTGTACTTAGGAAGGAGTTTTGAAGCGAGCCCAGGCGTGCGGTGTGGCACTAGCAACTAGACGAGGGCGCCCGGGAGAAAAGTGGGAGTCGAGTTCTGGCGTCGTGAACGGCTTTTTACGGTTCTGGTCGTCCGAGGTGAATCGGCGGGCCAGCTGGCGACATTCTTTGTCGTGTCTGGCGGCTTGCGAGATCGGCCGGCATTCGGACCGGCCGTAGGGCAGAATGGTGTCGATTATGTGCGAAGGATGACGGCCGTAAATAGGTAAAAGAGCGAGAATCCGGTAGTGCCTGAGTCGCGGCGTTGTAGGCGTAGGTGACAAACGGAAGAACTAGTCCCAATTAGAGTGATCAGGTGAGACGTACATGGCGAGCATGCCACAAAGAGTACGATTATAGCGTTCCGTAGTACCGTAGTTTGTGGGTGATAGGCAGTGCGTTTACTATGAACAATCGCGCATTAAGCAAGCAGTTGTTCGATGACTTCAGATAAGAAGGCGTGGCCTCTGTCGCCTAAAAGTTCGCCGGTGGACATCCATGACGAAGGAGAAAACGGCGTAGTATGAAATCGGCGAACTTCTGCGCTGTTGTTTTTGGCAGAGCAGCAGTCTCCGCATAAGTGTTAAGTGGTCTACCACAACGATTATCCACCTGTTGCCGAAGGATTCAACGGAAGTGGCCCGTAGAGATCTATGCCCACGCTCTCAATGGTTGGGATGGGCATTGTAAAGGCTGCTGAGTTCACACGGCAGTGTTGCGCGGTGGCGCTTTGCGGCTGCGCGTTGGCACTCATGACAAGAGTGGACGAAGTATGACCGAAATTGTACATTCCCCGCCAGTAATAGCGTTGTCGGAGTCTTTCGTAGGTCTTGAAGACCTATCGTGTAGCCACACTGAGGTCGACGTGAAACGAGGAGCAGGTCTCTGGATCGCAAGGCTCTCGGAATGACGAGTAACTTATGTGCGTCCCTCCGGGGCATAGTTGCATCGATAAAGTGGCTGGTCTCGAATCACAATATGAGGAACTTGGCGCCGAAGTATTCGTGACGCTGGAACTTTCGACGTATCCGAGAGAAGGTCGAACAGAGATGCAGTCCAGGGATCATTACACTGTTGCAGCGGCCGATAGTGTCAAAGTCCAGAGATGACAATGTGCACTCGAGTCGTGACTGGCATTCGAGACAAGCGGTGATCGGGATAGCGAGTCAAGCATCGGAGTGCTTTCCGCCCGGAACGGTAAACCATGCGGATGTCACATACTTGAATTCGAAATGCCCAGTGATCAGGTGGCCCGATGCGTATTTTAACGGCTACTGCCAACATAGTGCGTGGTGGTAGGTCACTACGTCAAAACATCGGCCGTATAAATATGAGCAAAACTTGTCAAGCGCCCGCATAATAGCGAAACACTCTTTTTCTGTTACGCTGTAATTGGTCTCCGCCTTGGTTAACGTGCGCGTCGCGTATGCGACGACATATTCTGTGTGGACAGGTTGACGTTGTGCCAACACAGCGCCGAGGCCTACACCACATGCGTCGGTATGTATCTCGGTTGGCGGTCGAGGGTCAAAATGGCCAAAAGTGGGTGGCGTCGTGAGAAGACGGCGCAAGGTCTTGAAGGCTTCTTCACACTCTGAAGGCTTCACGACTCTGCCATCGATCAGAGATCGCTAGCGCCACCAAGGAGCTGTGTGAGAGGCGATATAATCACACTCTGAAGGCTTCACGACTCTGCCATCGATCACGCCAACAAGTATCGAACAAATCACGGGAAGTAAGAACAGATGCCGATCAACCGGTCCGTAACTTCTTTGATAGTGGTAGGTGTTGCGAACGCAGTAAACAGCACGTAGCTTCTCGGGTTCCGGGTGGGGTCCTCCTTTGACACGACATGGCCTAAATTGTGAGCTGACGAACCGCAAATCGACCTTTCTTCAAGTTAAGTGCAATCAGGCGTTGGTCAAGCAAGTGAGTACGTGCTGGAGGCGGAGCAGGTGCGCTGCGAAATCAGGGGCGAGCACCACAATGTCGTCAAGATTGCAAAGACAGATTTTTCCATTTGAGGTCACGCAGAATTTTATCCATCATTCTTTCGAAAGTGACATGTGCGTTTCAAAGTCCGAAAGGCATGACGGCGAATTCATACAAACCGTCTGGTGTAACGAAGGCAGTTTTCGGGCGGTCAGACTCTGCCATCGAAACCTGCCATTTGCCTGACCGTATATCCAGTGAAGAAAAGAACTCGGCTCCCTGCAAACAGTCCAGAGCATCATCGATGCGTGGTAATAGACGTCCTTTAGCGTGATTTTTTTCAACCGTCGAAAATCAACACAGAAGCGGATGGAACCGTCTTTCTTTCTGACGAGTACCACGGGAGAGGCCCTTGGGCTCTGTGAAGGTTGAACGACGCCTCGACGAAGCATGTCATCGACCTGTTCTGCAATGACGCGACGTTCCGTAGCGGTATCGTAGCGGTAAAGACGCGGTATGGTCTTTGTCGCAGCGGTGAGTGAGAGCCAGTGTGGTTGCGATGCTCGACGGTCGATGCACGGCCGAGAGATCTTGCGCAACGTCGACAGAACGACGGAAGTGCTGAAGGATTGTGAGAAGTTGAGATCGCTGCGAATGTGTCAGATATTCGGCGATGAATGGGCTGAACACATCTGTCCATGCTGAGTCGGCCATGGAGATGGCACTCAGTTCATGGACGGCAGTAGTAGGCATGTCGTCGAGGACGGAGACAATTTGTATTGAATCAACTGACTGGACGTAACCAAGGCATTCGCTGCGGAGCGACATCTTCGACAAACACATGAATGACATTGACAGGTAGAGGAGGAGGACTTCGGCATGTCGACACTTGCGCAGTTTTTGCCTCAGGAACGGCGTCTTCTAGTTTCCCTCTTCGTTAGAGACAGGTCGCTGACGTATAGGGGAAAGTGATCGGCGACGTGGGGAGGGTGACACGAGGCGTTCCAAGCGAGGACGGTGATCAGTCTAGGAGCGAGCTGGTGATGAATCGAAGGTCCCGTAAGGCGCATTTGGATCGGGCGGCACATAGGACGCTTGTTGATCGTCATCGAACGCCTGCGATCGGCCGCGGCCGAACCTTGCGACGTGACTGGGAAACCTACATGCAAAGCATATATATAGGACGATTGTCCGACGTTTGCCAGGGGTTAACAACGGCAGTGCTGGCCCAGGGAACGGGAGGAGGAGTGCGGTGCACAGGCTGCTGGAAACATTGTACGGGCACACTGCGAGGGGCTATTGCAGCAACCGCAGCATAAGTGACCGGTGTAGCCACGGTATCCTGGTGGTGAACAGCCGTCAGCGCTTTCGCGACCTCTTCATGGATCACATTACGGAGAGCAGACGGTAAAGTGCTGGCAGACTCCTGGCTGCAGAGTGATGCCGCAATAGGTGTGGGATGTCGCCTTGTCAGAGCTCGCTGCTTACGAAATTCATCATAGCTCTTGCACAAGCTGATAACGTCGCCAACAGAGCGCGGGTCCTTGGCCAGAAGCATCTGGAACGCGTCATCATCGATTCCCTTCATGACGTGCTTGATCTTTTCCACTTTCGTCATGACAACGTTTACGCGCCTGCACAGATCGAGAACGTCTTCTATATAGCTGGTGAACGCATCACCCGTGTACCGTGTGCGTGTACGCAAACGCTGCTCAGCTCGGTGTTTACTGACGGCGGGTCGGTCAAATACTTCGGTAACCGACGTAAGCCACGACGACGTTGGATGCCATGCTGCCTCACGAATGCGACGACATACCTACCGACGTTGTCGAATTTACTCAGCGCGCCGAAGAAGCCAGACAGCTTGCCCGCGTACGTATCTGCTATCAGCAAAGCCAAGATGCAAAACGGTATAATCTTCGACACGGGTCCGTTCTCTACACTCCCGGCGATAAAGTGTGGGTTTGGATAGCCGTACGCCATCGTGGACATCCTGAAAAACTGCTGAGACGGTACTTTGGGCCGTACATAGTGATTCGACGCCTGAGCGACGTGACCTACGAGGTCGTTCCTGACAGTGACAGTAGCTCCAGTCGCCGCAAGAACTTACCCGAAGTGGTGCTTGTGGTGCGGATGAAGCCGCGTCTGTCGAACTAAGTTTCGTTTGTTCTTTTCTGTTGTTTTCGTGGTTTTGTTTTGCATGTCTTTCTCGGTGCCTTTTGTACACCACCCTTATATGCGCATCGGGACGACGCTTCCTTCGGAGGGACGCAAATGCCAAGTATCGTAACAGCGCAAACAATACAGGGACAAAAGGAAGGAAAAACGACAACACGGCGCTGACTCTCAACTGATATTTTATTGATATTTTATTGATATTTTATTGATACTTATAGTATACCTATGTTTGCAGGTTAATACGGCCGATAAAACTACTATGCTTACTTCGTAGATCTGTCCACTAATTTGCCATTGTGATGAATGCTTCATCTTTCGGGCGATACTGCGACACTTCATTTTGTGTGTCTCACAATAAACCCTCGAGAAAAGAATTAAAGAATTTTGAAAAAAGAAACTCGTGGTATTAAAAGCAAACTGCCATTGTATTTGCAAGCTTCCCAACAGAGCAGCGTTGACAATAAGCAATCGAAATATAAGCAAAGAACTTCAAAGCTGGTATTGTGACGAAATTATGTCGTCGCAGGTTAGAATGCCAATTTGTTGAACCATTTGAAGTTAGCGCGCATGTCTTGCATATCCTCTGTCTGTGTGTTTTTCTTGCACTTTACGTTCAGTGCGCCCTACTAACAAGGCCAATTTTTTGCCGTTATCCCAATTCATGTTAGGAAGAAAGCGCTCTTGCTAAGAATGTATTGCGCCCAGCGCGTAGGGCCAAGGCTTTTTGTACCTAAGAACGATACAATCGCCGCTGCGGTCGTTCGTAGCAATAATGAGCTGCAATGCAATCATGGTCTTTATTCTTGAATGCAGGTACCGGTTAAAGAACGCTAGTGGTAACATTTGGTTACAATCTTTTTCGTTTTCTACCATTTTCGTATCATTCATCATGCCGGGTGTCCGACAGCAGTATCTGAGCCAATGACAAGGCGTTGAAGAATACTAAAAAGATGTATTAGAACAAAGTTTGGTCCCAGCTTGATTCAACAAGATTTGTAAAAAAATGTTTGGCAGATGTCAGTGGTTCTCAGTCTATATTTCCCTGCGCACCGTATAAGTTCTAATTGACGGCAGTGTTTTTGCAAGAGGAGGATACCCTATTTCACAAGATGATGTGGTATCATGTTTGTTATGACTAATGTGCTCACATTTTATATGTCGAAGATGGCACAATTCAGCCGCCGCTTCATGCTGATTAATCGAGGAAATTCTGCGGCATTGCCATTCGCTACCGAGCGTCCACTGTCTCCCAACATTTCTTGCACGTTTATTACTAGTCGCCAATATATAACTCTTAATTTGCAGCCTTATAAAGAAATGTCTATGCATACTATGCGTTGTCAAGTTACGTTATTGACCAGAATATATACGTTGATGACAAATATAGCAGGCTACATTTAGTGCAAGCGGAATTTCATTTACCACGGCAGCGTACATGTGGAGGCACGAGCACCCGTCCGGGAGGTACCCGCACGTGGATTCACGGTGACGTGTTCGAGGATGGTTGCAATAATGAGGCCTATTACGCTCTGTGCAGTCGCTAAACTGGAAGGCGGGAAGTTAGATAGTGGTAGTGGATAGCCGAACACGCAACGGTGCACAGTGAGTGGTTGTCGACAAGAAGCTTCAGCGCCTAGTGCGGCGTCGGTTATGTGCCAAGCCTCGTGAGCAGTACTTTGAGCCTCCCGTCGTGCTGGATTTCGAGAGGCTCAAAGTACTGCTCATGCGGCTAAACTTTCGAGAGATCCCTTTTGTTAGATGGACCAATGTCAGCGACAATTATTTTAACGTGCTTGAACATATATTGGTTAAACACCTAGTTATTCTTGTTGGAATGTTCTTTTGTGGGCCTACAAGCCACTATGTGTATGCACTCATTATTATTGGTCCATAAAAACACTTGCGCAGTTCGTGCTCCCTCCCCCTTTTTTTTGATGCTCCGTGAAGTCATGCTGTAGAGTCTCAAAGGTCTCTCTGAGTGGTATGAGCTAAACATTGGGCTCCACGGGGTCGGAACTTCGCTTTGCAGAGTTGCCAATAATGACAAAATTTCAGATAGGCTAACATATTCTGTATCATCGTACTACAGCGAAATCTCTATTTAATCTTCCAGTAGTCGTCCAGCATCCATCATGACAACCGGATTCCGGAGTAGCTTGTCGCAGTCGTAAAATTTAGTTTCATATTCTTTGCGGGTACGCGCAGCCTACCATTTTTAAAATAATCTCGTCTGTGCCGCCCCACAATATATGGGTGACATACGTATATTCATCCTGCTTTCTAACTGACAGGCTTGACAGGGCGTGTGCTCCTGGCAATTCCTCTCCTGGCTTATGGACGGCATCGAAAGCAAGCTGTAGCATTTCGCTCAACCACCTGGCCATTCTTCCTTTATGTTACAAAAGATTACGAATGCACGTCTGTGCGTGGTTGTCGGCGAATATGCTGAAGTGTTTGCCTTCCAGTTACGTCCTGAAATATCGAAGGTTCATTACCACGGCCAACGCTCACTTTCGGTCATTGGGTAGTTAACCTCTGCCTTAGGGGGGGGAATGTTTGAGTAATAGCGGGTCCCTTTGAGTTCTCTCTTCAGATGCTAACTGTCGTTACGCTTGTATAGAGCAGAGCCAGTGCCATAATAGGAAGCGTCTGTGTTTACTACTTCAAAAAATCCGGTATTCTGAGCCCCGGACCAAAATATATAGTTTTTACGAGGTGATGATATGTTTCTTTGCATTCATTAGTCCAAACAAATGGAGTATCTTTTTGTGTCAGTAACGTTAGAGATTTTATCTTCAGTGCGTAGTTTTTTTATATATAAAAGCTACAAATTGTTCAGCGAGACCCAAGGATAATCGAAGAAAATTCAAGTCCTGCTGTGAGATGCGCATGACGGATTCTTCTTTTGTCCCTTTTGTTTGTCTATCAAACGCTTTCCCTGGGAAGACAGCGGTGTCCCTCAAGAATTCGCTCTTATTTAAGTTATACTTTAGCGCAGCTTTGCTAACTGCCTCTCGTAGCCGGCGCGGATGCGAGCAATGGCCATCACGAGTCTTTGAATAGAAGATGATGTCATCCAGATACACGTTGCAAGAGATCTCGGTTAATTCGCTAAGCACGCTGTTCTTAATCTTCAGAAACCATTTACCGGAATGTTTCCATGGGAAAAGAGGTCGGCTTTATTCGAAAATGTTGAAAGGAGTAACAAACGCCGTGAATTGCTTGACGTGTTCTTGGAGTATAATCTGGCAATACCCGGTGTAAAGGTCGATGTGGGAAGAGCATGTACATCTGGTTTTCTCATCCATAATATCATAGATTGTTGACACCGCATATGGGAATGATTGGTCTGAAGGTTTGTAAGTGACTAACCAATGCACACCTTTATTCATCATCGGTGAGCAGAATTGTAATCCCAGATGCAAAGTTAGATGTGAATGGTCGAACAATTTCAGCATATACTGAGCCGTGTAACTATTCTTTTAGGCATTTTTTGTCTTAAGACTTCCCATAGAGCCTTCTACTAACAGCTGTTTTGCCGCTGAGCTTGAACGAAACCACAATTGCATTCGCTACAGAAGGGCACGTTCCAGTGCATATCAGGTCCAGGTACCCTGTCGGTATATCTGAACCCTCATTGACAAACTTGAGACATGATTATGAGTCTGCACTAACATTGAACCATTATGTTCCAACCAGGCTATTTACTACGACTTTCTACCCGCGGTGGCTGCTTAGTGGCTATCGTGTTTGCCCGCTGAGCACGATGTCGCGGGGTCGCATCCCGGCCACTGCGGCCGCATTTCGTTGGGGGCGAAACGCGGAAACACCCCTGTACTTAGATTTAGGTGAACACTAGAGAATCACATGTGGTCAAACTTTTCCGGAGTTCCCTACTACGGCGTCCCTCATAATCAGATCAGGGTTTTGGCACGGCAAACCCATCGATCTCCCTGTTCTTCGGTCATTTTCATTATGCCTCCATCCTTCCTTTTTGCTGGTTTGGGGCTGCGCTACGAGCCTAAAACTGATTAGTACACTTTTACACGACTTTCTGACGCCATAAGATATTTATACTCTAGCATCATGTCAGGACGTGCCAGTATATAATTAAATTGGCGTCATGAACGAGAGGCGCTTCTATAGTTCTGTTGGCATGGTTGAAATTCCACGTGCGCATGTGTCCACTTGACCAGTACTCGAGCACCTCTGTCGTAACTGTTTACTTTGACAGAAGTGTCGCTGAATATTTGCTCATGCGGAATGAGTAGTGAATAAACTATGCTAGCTGATGCTCCGGTGTCGATTAATAGATGACGATGTTTTTGTTGACGCTCCTCTGTGCGTAGAGTATAGGCCTACCGCCTGCATCGCCAAGTGACCACTTCCAATCCGTGTCTCCAAAGAGAAATAAAAATCGGGGGGTACCAAATATTTTACTTGTCTAGGGCCTCGAGTCGATTCATTGGCTGAGTCCATTCCAGCATAAATCACTGTAGTACTGCTGCGCTAGGATGCATGTTCTTCTGGCGAGCCAATGATATAGCTTCAGCTGTCGATGTTACTTTCTTGGGCATTGGCTACTAAAATTTCATCCGAAGCGTCTTGCAGGGAATGTGAGAGTTAATGCAATGTCGCATGTAGTCTTATCATGACTAGCTGCTGATAATTATCTGTCATTCCAAATATAACCAGTGCCTGCATTGATGATCCCACAGAACGGGATCGGCGTGTTGCAAGAGCAAGCTTTTCTGGTATTAGTATTCGATGACGGATCCTTCTGAGTGCTTAAATGCATGGCGCTTTGGGAGGCCATTGCATCCCAACATTTTGTAGAATTGCAGGCGAAGGGTCGCAGAAAACTATCTCGCCCTTCCACCCATCATGCATCCGTGTTGATAGGTATGCACAAGTCGAACCACTTCGCATTTCTGAAAAGGGAACGGCGCATATCCTCGATGTAGTGACAGTGCGAGGTGCATTAGTTCTCCGAACATAGATGTTCATAAAAGTAAAGCCGGATTGAGGGGTTTGATGACGTACCATGGAAATTATCTGGCGTGACAATTTCTTGCAATTTCTGTCTCGTTGATCTGAGCACTCATGACAGTATAGTCGCTACGCTTGCTGTTGATGTTGCTTATTGTATTCTATGAATCGGCCGGCTGCTGGTGTTTATCTTTTACCCATACTTAGTACTATAAATGTGAATCCAGCGTTGAAAGTCTGTCACATATATATTCACTTTGACTGAGCACATTGATTCGGGTTTATCGAGCGCTGATTGCCTCTATAGGCTAAGAAGGGCAAGAAAGCCAATTTCCTAGCCTTTTCAGGTAACTCGAAGGCATTGTCTCTAGCTTTTTGGTCGCTCCTAACCATAAGACAACCGTGTTGATGTCGGCCGATGGTTAATATTTCCTACGTGGTTCAAACCTGTCTGCGCCTAAATGGAACATTATTCCAACGAAACTAATCTGGCTGCCTCTTCATTCGCTTATCTTCATTTTTCCTGACCTGCCCGTTTCTGACGTCTCTTTCACAAGCGTTACACGATTAAACTTTTTTTTCCTGCGTCTTGTTTAAATTTCACCCCCTAGATAATTTGTTCGACTCTGCCAGTTCCGACAAAGTCGAAATACTTCAAGTGGACTGTATTAACATAACCCGCCGTCTAGAAAGAAAAAAGAGAGAAGGAAGGAATGTGACTGAGAAAAGCGCTTGGTTGACACTACGCTGGATAAAGGGAAAAAGGCTTTGAAACATCAGAGAAGAATGAGGGAAAGACGCGGAGATTGCATGCACCCGCGCATAACTTCGCGCATTAAAAGGCGTTGGCACAGGCGAGTCGCTTTAAAAAAATGCTGGAAGGATCCATTTCACGACGAATGGCGACAGTGAGGGGATGAGCATTGACGCAATGTAAGGACACACCATATGGCTATATTCTTCGTGTCTGAGTAGCCGACTTCTTCAATGTCCAGTTACACACGTCTTCACTGCTCTGTATGGCGCAACACTCCTCGTTCAGTTCACTGTTGACTTCACCTTTTTTCTCCACACCACGCCGGTTTTGATGCCGACTTTCTCACTTCTTTGTAGCAGACTTTCATCTTTCACTTGCGGCGCTACCTTCTGTCATCTCGTTCTGCTTGTCTATCCTGGTACCTCCCGAGTGACACACACCCGTTCTGGAGAATTGGCCAAGAATGTTCACCCGCTTAAATGGTGTCGAAAAGTTCGGGATTCAGCCCTTGTACCCTTTTATTAATTGTAACGTTTCCGTTGTATAATGTTTGCCCCTTGCGAGCGTTCAGGTGTACATATGCGAGGCTGGTTGCAACGTTAATACAGGTTTGTGGGAAGACAAGCTCTCACAAGTGTGGTTGTCGCAAGTATGGTTGCTTGCGGTTATTTCGCGAACCTAAAATGCTTTCATACCACAGCGATCCGCTCACTATAGAAATTATTGAGGCGTTTCGCTTCGACTAACTTATGCCTACGCATCTACCGAGCAGCACAGGTCACGCTGCATGAGCACTACTTATAATTCTAGGAAATCGCGCATAAACGTACCTACTAAACTAGAAATGAAAAGTTGAGTGCGTTTGTAAATTGAGTTTTTACTGTGGTAAGGAAACGCATATTTCAGTCATATGAATATACTCTGATGTCCCAATTTCAGACAATTAAAAAATGAAATTTAGGTGGTAATGCAGCGTTTTCATTGTCTGCTCTCCGTGTTGTATATTCGCGCGCTGTCCCCTTTCTCTTCATTATGAATGCGTACCAACTGGCTGAGTTATCGACTTTAGTGGTGCTTGTTTGTTGCCTACGGTGTATTGTCACTAAATTACGATTATCAATTTATGCTAAAACAAGATCGCAAGCTAACGTAATCGGCTCTACGCAACTTTTTAATGTCTGCAATAAGATACCTTAATTCACATTACCCACTTGTTAGACAAAATATTTTTATTGTGGCAAACATATAAATGATCTTGTATTTGTGCACCTGAATCGCATATTTTCAATGACTGTTTCTGCCATTCCTAAGTATATGTGTTACCATGAAGGTGCACAAAGAATATTTTTCGGCAAGCGAAACCGAGTAGCCGTAGGCGTATACGCCTACGGCTACTCGGTTTCGCTTGCCGTAAAATGGGGTTCACAATGGGGTTCACATGGAGAGCTTGGTACCAGTATACTGGTACCAAGCTCTCCATGTGAACCACATATAAGCCTACCTACCTATCATAGGTGTTAGCCAGGCGTCTGAACTGACATGTACAGGAAACATCTACGTTTCCTATAACCTTGCAGCAATAAACTTCCATTCTAGAAACCATGTTAAAAAGTCGTCCAGTTTCGAACTTCCCGGTGAAGTCATCTCGTAATTCTTCGGGAGAAATGAGTGTACATAATGGCTGGTAAATAGCCTATGTGCACCGTGTCGCGTTACAACACCACGGGAGGTCGAGGATTAGCTCAACTGGTTTTGCGGGCGATCATATTTTCTAGTACCGAAGCGCGAGCAACGAAATAGAAGCAGCTTGAGAAAGAACAGGGCCGCTAGAAGGAAAGCTATTCCAAACTTTGTCTATGTCATTTCTGCTATCAACTCATCACAACTGATCAAAAATACTTTGCGCCAACCCCACTTTGCCTGTCTGTCCCGCGACGTGAATAAGACTGCGAAAACGTGATATGACTTGTACACAGTGATATAGCAGATTAGATCGCACAAACGAAAGATAACTATTTTAGATTCAACCCCTTTTTCGTCATCAGCCCACCTATTAGTGAAACTACCCGCCGCGGTTGCTCAGTGGCTATGGTGTTGGGCTGCTGAGCACGAGGTCGCGGGATCGAATCCCGGCCACGGCGGCCGCATTTCGATGGGGGCGAAATGCGAAAACACCCGTGTACTTAGATTTAGGTGCACGTTAAAGAACCCCAAGTGGTCCAAATTTCCGGAGTCCCCCACTACGGCGTGCCTCATAATCAGAACTGGTTTTGGCACGTAAAACCCCATAATTTAATTTTCTAATCTGTGCGTAGCGTATAGGCCTACCGTCGACATCGCCAAGTGACCACTTCCATTCCGTGTCTCCAAAGAGAAATAAAAGTCGGGGGGTACCGAATATTATATTTGTATGGGGCCTCGAGTCGATTCATTGGCTGAGTCCATTCCAGCATAAATCACTGTAGTACTGCCGCTCTAGGATGCCTGTTCTTCTGGCGAGCAAATGATATAGCTTCTGCTGTCGATGTTACTTTCTTGGGCATTGGCTACTAAAATTTCGTCTTGCAGGGAATGTGAGAGTTAATCCAATGTCACATGTGCTCTTATCATGACTAGCTGCTGATAATTATCTGTCATTCCAAGGATAACCAGTGGCAGCATTGATGATTCCCGCAGGAAGGGATCGGGGTGTTGCAAGAACAAGCGTTTCTGGCATTAGTATTCGATGATGGATCCTTCTCAGTGCTGGGAGCCCATTGCATCTGAACATTTTGTATAATTGCAAGCGAAGGTTCGCAGAAACCTATCTCCCCCTTCAACCCATGATGCATCTGTGCTGATAGGTATGCACAAGTCGAACCACTTGGCATTTCTGAAAAGGGAACGGCGCATATTCTCGATGTGGTCACAGTGCGAGGTGCATTCGTTCTGCGAACATGCATGTTCATAAAAGTAAAGCCGGATTGAGGGATTTGATGACGTACCATCAAAATTATCTGGCTTGAAAATTTCTTGCAATTTCTGTCTTGATCTGGGCACTCATGACAGTATAGTCGCTACGCTTGCTGTTGTTGATGTTGCTTAGTGTATTCTATGAGTTGGCCGGCTGCTGGTGTTTATCTTTTACCCAGAATTAGTACTATAAATGTGAATCCAGCGTTGGAAGTTCACTTTGACTGAGCGCATTGGTTCGGATTTATCGAGCGCTGATTGCCTATATAGGCTAAGGAGGGCAAGAAACCCGATTTGCTAGCCTTTTCAGGTAACTCGAAGGCATTTTCTCTAGCTTTCTGGTCGCTCCTAGCCATAAGACAACCGTGTTGATGTCGGCCGATGGTGAATGTTTCCTACGTGGTTCAAACCTGTTTGCGCCGAAATGGAACATTATTCAAACGTAACTAATCTGGCTGCCTCTTCATTCTCTTTTCTTAATTTGGCCTGACCTGTCCCTTTCTGACGTCTCTTTCACAAGCGTTTCATGATTAAACTTCTTTTACTGCGTCTTGTTAAAATTTTACCCCCTAGATAATTTGTTCGACTCTGCCAGTTCCGACAAAGTCTAAATACTTCAAATGGACTGTGTTAACGTAACGCGCAGTCGATAAAGAAAAAAGAGAGAAGGAATGAATGTAACTGATAAAAGCGCTTGTTTGAGACTACGCTGGATAAGGGAAAATGCTTTGAAACATCACAGCGGAATGAAGGAAAGATGCGGAGACTGCATGCACCCGCGCATAGCATCACGCAGTAAAAGGCGTTGGCACAGGCGAGTCGCCTAAAAAAATTCTGGCAGGATCCATTTCACGACGAATGGCGACAGTGAGGGGATGAGCATTGATGCAATGTAGGGACCCACCAAATAGCTCAATTCTTCGTGTCTGAGTAGCCGACTTCTTCAACACACGTCTTCACTGCTCTGTATGGCGCAACACTTTTCGTTCAGTTCAGTGTGGACGTCACCTTTTTTCTCCATACTTGGCCGCTTTTGATGCCGACTTTCTCACTTCTTTGTAGCAGACTTTCATTTTTCTCTTGCGATCCTCGCTTCTCTCATCTTGTTTTTCTCGTCTATCCTGGTACCTCCCGAATAACACACCCGTTCTGGAGAATTTGTCAGGAATGTTCACCTGCCTAACTGGTGTCGAAAAATTCGAGATTCAGCCCTTGTACCCTTTTATTAATCGTAGTGTTTCCGTGGTGTAATGTTTGCGCCTTGCGCGCGGTCAAGTGTACATTTGCGAGGCTGGTTGCAACGTTAATATAGGTTTGTTGGTAGGCAAGCTCTCACAAGTCTGGTTGTCGCACGTATGGTTGCTTGCCATTATTTCGCGACCCTAAAATGCTTTCACACCACAGCGACCCGCTCGCTATAGAAATTATCGAGGCGTTTCCCTTCGCCTAATTTATACCTACGCATGTCGTAAGCAGCACAGGTCACGCTGCATGAGCACTACATATCATTCTAGGAAGCCGCGCATAAACGTTCCTACTTAACTGGAAGTAAATATTTGAGTGCGTTTGTAAATTGACTTTTTACTGTGGTAAGGAAACGCATATTTCAGTCACGTGATGATACTCCGGCGTCCCAATTTTAGTCATAAAAAAATTTAATTTAGTTGTGCATGCAGCGTTTTCATCGTCCGCTCTCCGTGTTGTATTTTTGCGCGCTGTGCCCTTTCTCTTCATCATGAATGCGTACCAACTGGCTGAGTTATCGACTTTAGTGATGCTTGTTGCATACGGTGTATTGTCACTAAATTCCGATTATGAATTTATGCTAAAACAAGATCGCAAGCCAATGTAATCGGCTCTACGCAACTTTTTTCATGTCTGCAATATACCTTAATTCATATTACCCTCTTGTTAGACAACACATTTTTATTGTGACAAACATATAAACAAACTTGTATTAGTGCACCTAAAAAGCATATTTCTAATGACTGTTTCCCTCATTTCTAAGAATCTGTGTTACCATGAAGGTAAACAAAGAACATTTTTCAGTAAGCGAAACCGAGTAGCCGTAGGCGTACTGGTACCAACCTCTCCATGTGAACCCCATTTAAGCCTACCTACCTATCACAGGTGTTAGCCAGACGGCTCTACTGACATGTACAGGAAACATCTACGTTTGCTATAACTTGGCAGCAATAAACTTCCATACTAGAAACCATGTAAAAACGTCGTCCAGTTTCGCACTTTCCGGTGAAGTCAACTCGTAATTCTTCGGCAGAAAAGCTTGTGCAGAAAAGCTGGTAAACAGCCCATGTGCACCGTGTCGCATGATAACACTATGGGAGGTCGAGGATTAGCTCAACTGGTTTTGCGGGCCGTCATATTTTTTAGTACCGAAGCGCGAGCAACGAAATAGAAGCAGCTTGAGGAAGAACAGGGCCGCTAGAATGTAAAGCTATTGCAAACTATTTCTGTGTCATTCGTGCAATCAACTCATCACAATTGTTTAAAAATAGTTTCGGCCAACGCCACTTTGCCTGTCTGTCCCACGACGCGAATAAAACCACGAAAACGTATCTGAAATGACTTGTGCACACTGATTACGCATGATTAGATCGTACAAACGAAAGATAACTATTTTATATTCCACCCCTTTTTCGTCATCAGCCCACCACTATTAGTGAAACTATATCGTACGGCGCCCACTTGGTCTTTCTTACCGCACGACGTCACACAACCGCAGAGAGTCAACACGTGAAAATCACGTTAACACTTTAAATATACATTCATGTGCCGAAAAGTTGAATTTTTTACGAAATTGCTGCAGACTGAGCCGTTCTGAAAGGAATAGAAGGTGGCTGCCCACCGATAGCTTTCACACTGGCTTCTCGTAGCGGCCGGGAAAAATGGATTTATTTACGCATGACATAAACTTTGTCGAGGCAGTACAACCTATACGATATTGCTCTGCAAACATCTTCTTCGCCGATCTGATGTAATCTGATGTAATCAGTACACAAAGAGTTTTCTTCAGCTCCTACTTTGTGCGATGAGCCTGCTGTTTCCGCAGGGCCCGCTTCACATGGCACCACTGAATTGCATTTTTTTGCGGGAGCGTGGACACCTGCATAAATAAGACATTTTCCCCCTATCTTTGCTGATCGAACATGCGTGCCCACAGTTTGGCAAGAATCGAAAGCAATCCGGGTCTCTAAAGTTAGCTTTGCCACGGTACTGTATTGCAATGTGGTGAGGCATTTGCAAGGTAGTGTGGTGAAACACGCAAAAAAGGGCCACTGTCACTGGACATGATAAAGACACCGTGACGTCTAATAACTGCACTGGCTGGTGTTCAAATGCTTGTGCCGTTGCTGTGGCCATTTAAACCAAATGTCTTGAATGCGAAGTGCGACCCTAGCTGTACGAAATTATTTTTTGCAGTCATTGATTGGCATTCCGTGTGAATTGATGTCGTAGGCGTCACGATAGACTGTCATTTGGTTGTTTTAGCAAAGACCCCTCTTCGGGTCACCTAGGTTATGCATCAGCAAGGTTCGTGATTGGCTATCCGACCTTTCTGTTTCCCGGAGACGGGGCGAGGTGGGCGAAACAAGGGCTCGTCCCGCAGCCACATCTGAAATAGATCTGAAGGTCTGCCAGTGCACTTATTAAGCGTTTCGCTCCTCGTACTTTGACACAGGACGGTGGGTGCAATTGCGACGTACTGTATTTCCCGTGATAGTCACCTCAATTAGGCAACGAAATATGTAACGCTTGTAAGCAATCTCTTGGGTCTACTGAATGATACGTACATGCGTTCTTTATCCTTCCCATTCAATAAGGAGGGGTAAAGATCACCGAAGACAGCTCAGTAACCTGAACGTGTTAGTGCGCTTTCTACCCGCAGTTAGGAGAATGCTCGCGTCTCGCACCGTCACTGTTATATATATATTTAGTGTCAGTGGTTTTTCTTAACAGAGATATGTAGATAGTTCGCGTTAGTTTCCGTTACACTAAGCCTTTATTTTCGGATTTCGCTGGTTACAAAAAATTAACGCTGTATCAGGTTAGATACTGGTTATTCAGCAGTCTACTTACATGATGTTCAGAAATCGCCGGATGGCTGCTGCCACACGCGCGTGGAGAGAACCGCGCTTTAGAAACAGGCTGCGCGGATCGCTTTTAGTAATGGTATGCTCTACATATTTCATTTCTCTTCGACGTATTATGTAATGGTATGTCTAAGGCTGTGCGTGTCTCACAGGAGTATTTAGAAGACGGCCGCATTTGAGTTTCCTTTGTGCGTGGAAGTACTTACAAATAAGCGCGAATCTGCTTGTAGGATTGAACACGTAATTGGCGCGTTTTTTCTTTCTTTTTATTTTTTTTTCGTGGGTCGCACGCAAGAGTTTTGACCGCAAAGTGAGAGCGAGTAGGATAGTACCTCCTTGAAATCCACGAGGCTCTCAGTGGCACTATTACCTGCGTTAAAACGGATGTAGAGTACGAACAGACAGTTCATGGCGTTTGTGCCGCGTATGATAGTTGAAGGACCATTTATTTAGGCTCATCCTGCAGTGAAGTTGGATCATGACGGTGTTGTATATCTAGACGTGTAATCTTCTGCATGATCTTTTTCTTTTTCCTAATTTTTTAGTAAGCTGATGGTCGTAAATCTGAAATCTCCACCAGTCCACTACATTTTCAGGTATTGAGTAGCGCCTGACACCGGCAAAAATAAAAAAGCGCCGAGCGCTACTGGGGCTGTACTAGTCAAGGTGCAACCAAATTAGCAAGGCCCACTAAGCTTGAGCAAAGTCAGTCCCTCACCAGAACAGCAATTGGCCTCCCTGGTGCGGTATTCGGCCGCTACCTACAAAATAACTCCTCCAATTTACCCATGGCCCTCGGTCCCCAGCGGCTGCGGAGCACCTGTCCAATGTGGCGGTCAGACCTGCTGCGGGGCAGAGGGTGCTAAGAATCTCTGGGTCTGGAGAGGCCGCCTATGGAAACTGAACCTGGTATTCTTCAACACGCGCACCCCATCGAGTGAGGCTAGCTTTGCAGGGCTATTTGAACAATTATCAGGTGTTTCCTGGGATATTATTAGCCTTAGCGTGGTGAGAAAAACTGCTGAGGCTTACACAATGTTGACTAACGGCCACGTCCTCTGCTACAGAGGTCTTCCAGATAGGAGAGAATTCCGAGTAGGATTTCTAGTCCTTAAAATTATTGAGGGCAACATTGATTAATTCTACAGCATTACGGAGAGGGTAGCAGTTGTCGTAATAAAGCTGAATAGGAGGTATAGAATGAAGGTTGTACAAGCCTGCGCCCCAACCTCCAGTCACGATAATGAAGAAATAGAACTGTTTTATGAAGATGTTTATTTAGTAATGAGAAAGGTGCAAACTGAGTATACTGTAGTCATGGGCGACTTCAATACAAAAGTAGGGGAAAGCAGGCGGGTAAGTAAGCAATTGCTAACTACGGAATCGATTCTAGGAACACTAGAGGAGATATGTTTGTAGAATTCGCGGAATTGAATAGGCTCCGAATAATTAATACCTTCTTCAGGAAGCGCATCAACAGGAATTGGACCTGGAAAAGCCCTAATGGAAAGACAAGGAATGAAATTGATTTAATGTTCTCTGCCGATCCCAGCATAGTGCAGGATGTAGAAGCGTTAGGTAGGGTAAAGTGCAGTGACTTTAAGTTAGTGAGGTCTAGGATTTCTCTCAATTTGAAAAAAGAAAGAATAAAATTAGTGAAGATGAAACAGGCCAACCTAGACGCAGTGACGGTAAACACGCACCAAATCAGGCAGGTGCTCGCAAACAAATATGCAGTTTTAGAACCGGAAGATAAAGACAACCAAGAGGTAATGAATGAAACCCCAACTTGGTTGATCTCAGAAGCAGCAGTTGAAGTTGGAGGTAGGGCACGAAGGCAACCAATAGGTAAGCTCGCCCAAGTAACAAAGGATCTAATAAAGAAACGGCAAAGCATGAAAGTGTCAAACTCGAGAGATCAGATAGAATTTGCTCAACTGTCGAAACTAATCCACAAGAATAAAGTAAGGTATATCCGAAATTATAACGTGGAAAAGATTCAGGAAGCAGTAAAAAATGGACGCACATCAAATCAATGAGAAGAAAGCTAGGCATAGGACAAGGCCAAATATATGCACTGAAAGATAAGCAGGGTAATATCATCAGCAATTTCGGTGACATAGTAAAAGCAGCGGAAGAATTCTATACTGACCTGAGCAGTTCCCAGAGCACCCAAGCTACTTTCATTGGAAGTAGTCAAGAACAGAATGCAGAGACCCCTTCTAGAACTAGCGACGAAGTTAGAACGGTCTCGAAAAACATGACCAGGGGAAGAGCTGCTTGAGAAGATCGAATAACAGTCAATTTATACAAGGATGGAGGAGATATCACACTAGAAAAGCTTGCGGCCCTTTATACGGAATTCCTACCGACTTCAAGTGTACCAGAAAGCTGCATTATACTCATCCACAAGAAGGGAAACATTAAAGAATTGAAGAAATATAGACCCATTAGCTTGCTCTCAGTATTGTATAAAATATTCGCTAAGGTAATATCAAATAGAATCAGGGCAACATTTGACTTCAGCCAACCAAGAGATCAAGCTGGCTTCAGGAAGGGATATTGTAAGATGGATCGTATCCCTGTCATTAACCAGGTAATACAGGAATCTGCGGAGTACAATCAACCTCTCTATATGGCTTTCATAGAATATGAAAAAGCATTTGATTCAGTGCAGATACCAGTAGTCTTAGAGGCATTACATAACCAAGGAGTACAGGATGCATACGTGAATATATTGGCAAATATCTCCAAGGACTGCATAGTAACCTTGGTTCTCCACAAGAAATGTACAAAGGTACCTATTAAGAAAGGGCGTGGCAAGGAGACGCAATCTCTCAAATGCTATGCACTGCATGCTTAGAAGAAGTATTCAACCTCTTAAACTGGGAAGGCTTAAGAGTGAGAATCAACGGCGAATATCTCAACAACCTTCTGTTTGCAGATGCCATTGTCCTATTCAGCAGCAATGGGCAAAATTACAGGAAATGATTGAGGACCTTAACGAAGAAAGTGTAAGAGTTGGGTTGAAGATTAATACGCAGAATACAAAGATAATGTTCAGGATCTCTAATCTCAGGAATTCAGGATCTCTAATCAGCCTCTAGAGTCTCTAAAGGAATATGTTTACCTAAGTCAATTACTCACAGGGGATCCTGATCATGAGAAAGAAATTCATAGAAGAATATAATTGGGCTGGAGTGCATACGGCAGGCATTTCCAAATCCTGACTCGGAGATTACCACTGTCGGTGAAAAGAAAAGTGTATAATCATTGCATTCTATCGGTGCTAACATATGGGGCAGAAACTTGTTGGTTAACAAAGAAGCACAAGAACAAGTTAAGGACTACACAAAGTGCGATGGAACGAAAAATCTTAGGACTAACGTTAAGAGACAGGAAGAGAGCGGTGTGAATCAATGAAAACGAGAATAGCTGATATTCTAGTTGACATTAAGCGGAAAAAGTGGAGCTGGGCAGGCCATGTAATGCGTAGGAAGTCTAACCGGTAGACCATTAGAGTTACAGAATCGATACCAACAGAATGGAAAGAGCAGTCGCGGACGGCAGAAAACTAGGTGGAGTGACGAAGTTAGGAAATTCACACGCGCAAGTTGGAATCAGCCAGCGCAAGACAGGGGTAACTCGAGATCGCAGGGAGGGGCCTTCGTCCTGCAGTGGACATAAATATAGGCTGCTGCTGCTCCTGATAGTATATATATGCATCTCGAAGGCGTAGTATATATATATATATATATATATATATGGTTTAAAAGTATTTTAGAGTCGCGAAATAACCGCAAGCAGCCATGCTTGGGACAACCACGCTTGTCTTCCAAAAAAGCTGTATGAATGTAACAAACAGCCGCGCCTATGTACACATGACCGTGCGCAGGGGTCGTACATTATACCCCAGAAATTATAAAAGGGTACAAGGGCTGAATCCCGACTTTTTCGACACCATTTAGGCATGTGAATATGTTTGGCCAATTCTCTAGAATGGGTGTGTGTCACTCTAGAGGTACCAGGATAGATAAGACAAACAAGATGAGATAAGAGAGGGCCAAACAGGAAGATGAAGGCGGCTACAAATAATTGAAAATGTCGGCATCAAAAGCGGCCTAGTGTGGAGAAAAAAGTTGAAGTCAACAGTGAACTGAACGAGGAGGGTTGTGCCATAGAGAGAAGTGAAGACATGTGTAACAGAACATTGAAGAAGTCGGCTACACAGACACACAGAATTTAGCTATATGGTGTGACCCTACATGGCGTCAATGCTCATCCTTATACCGTCGCCATTCGTCGTGAAATGGATCCTCCGTGAAATGCAGGCAGCCAGATTAGTTACGTTTCACTTAATGAAATGTTAAATTTTGGCACAGTCAGTTTTCAACCATGTAGGAATCATTCACCATTGCCCGACAATAACACGGTTGTCAACTGGTTAGGGGCGACCAGGAAGGTAGATACAACGCCTTCGAGTTACCTGAAAAGCTAGCACAGCGGATTTCAAGGTCTTCTTAGCCTATAGAGACCATTCAGCGCTCGATAAACTCGAATCAATACGCTCAGTCGGAGTGAAGATACTTGTGACAGACTTCCAACGCGGGATTCACATTTCGAGTGCTAAGTCTGGGTAAAACTTAATCACAAGCAGCCCGCCAACTCATAGAATACAATAAGCAACATCAACCACAGCAAGCGTAGCGACGAAGAAAGCTATTGGCTATACGGTCATCAGTGCTCAGATCAACAAAACAGAAATTGCAAGAAATTGTTAAGCCATATAATTTCGATGGTACGTCATGAAATCCGTCAATCTGGCTTTACGTTTATGAACATGCATGTTCACAGAAAAAATGCACCTCGCACTCTGACCACATAGATAATATGCGCCGTTCCCTTTTCAGAAAGGCGAAGTGGTTCGATTTCTGCATACCTATCAACATAGATGCACCATGGGTTGAAGGGCGAGCTAGTTTTCTGCGAACCTTCGCTTTCAATTCTACAAAATGTTGGGATGCAATGGCCTGCCAAAGGGCAAAGCATTTAAGCACTGAGAAGGATCCGTCATCGAATACTACTGCAAGAAACGCTTGCTCTTGCAAAGTATCGACCTCGATCTGCGGGACCCATCAATGGTGCCCTGGTTATTCCCGCAATGACAAATAATTATCAGCGCCTAGTCGTGATCAGACCACATGCTACATTGGATTAACTGTCAAATTACCTCCAAGACGCTTCAGATGAAATTTTAGTAGCCAGTGACCAAGAAAGTAACATCGACAGCTGACGCTTTACCATTGGCTCGCCAGACGAACAGGCATCCTAGGGCCGCAGCACTACAGTGAGTTATGCTGGAATGGACTCAACCAAAGAATCGACTCGACGCCCTAGACAAGTAGAAGAATCGGTACACCCCGACTTTTATTTCTCTTTGGAGACACGAAATGAAAGTGTTCACTTGGCGAAGTAGGCGGTAGGCCTATATTTACCCACAGGTGAGCGTCAACGAAAACATCGTCATATATTAATCGACACCGGATCATCAGCTAGCATATCTAGTACACTACTGATTCAGCAAGAGCAAATATTCAGCGCCGCATTTGTCAAAGTAAACAGTTACATCGGATGTTCTCCAGTACTCGTCATGTGGACGAATGTGCATGTGGAAATACAAACATGTCAAAAGAACTATACCAGTCGTTCTCTTTCATGATGCCGATTTAATTTTATACTGACACGCCCTGACATGAAGAAATTGAGATATCTAATGGCGTGAGAAAGTCATGAAAAAATGTAATTATGAGTTTTATGCTCGTAGGGCAGCCCCGAACCAGCAAAAAGAAAGATGGGAGGCGTAATGAAAAGACCGAAGAACCGAGAGAGCGCTGGGCTTGACGTGCTAAAATCATGATCTGATTATGAGGGACGCCGTAGTTGGGGACTGCGGAATAATTTTGACCCCATGGGGTTCTTTAACGTTTACCTAAATCTAAGTACATGGGTGCTTCCGCATACTGTCTGCAAAAGTCATGCCGAACTTCCATGTTTCTTAACAGCGGGATTTCACGGCTTGAATGGATACCGTTTGACCATTAGCTTTCGAGTTCAATTACAGCAGAGGACGCGGCGCATATGGGCGCCGACTGCGTGGGCTTGAGCCCCCTCCGAAGTCTTCCTCGGGAAGCCCCTCCCTCGGCCCAAAGTGCCATTACCATAGTTCTGTTACCCACATCATTTGAGTTTTCTTTTCAGTTGTCTCTACCTTATCACTTAAAAATTTTTTGTGGTTAAAAGCTTACTGCCGCATTGTTATCGCGGACGTGCACGGCTTTTAGTTCCAAACTTTCGCTTTATTTCTGCAAATCCTAACAAGAGGAGGCCAAGCGTGTTAGAAGCAATAGCGGCTAGCTCATCGGTATTATTTAACCACATTTTTTAAATTTCAAACACCATGCAGATAATATATTTAGATATATACACAGGACAAAGTGTGTGTGTGTGTGTGCGTGTGCGTGTGCGTGTGTGTGTGTAAGTAATATCTGTGGGGCCAGAGCCCCTACGACGTCTTCCATGCATCTTAATAATGCAAGCAGTTTCTTTCTGGAGTTGTTCTGACAAGAACACTAAAGATGTAGCTCAAGTTGCGTAAGCTTATACTTCTGCAATATCAAAGGTGTCGGCGAAGGTCCCACCAACCTTCCAAAGAAAGCATTTCCGGCGTGCCAAGCCTCCGCAGCCAGTGTGAGACTGATTGATCTAAAATTACAAAAGTGTCATCATTTGTAACATATGGATTATTCTTTTCAAACTCTTTCATTAATCTCGCACTTATAGGCTGATCATTTGAACAGAAATAATGGCGGAAAATGGTTAGGGACATAGGTAGGCAGTAAGCCCCCGGAAAATATGCGAAGTACTGTAAGTATTTATTACAACCCATGTGTGTCGCTGCACATTTCTTGCACATCATTGGTATAACGCTCCAGTTATGTTATCTGCCCATACTTGCACTAGGCTCAGGGCTTCTCAAAGACTGATGCAACATACGAAGAGCTCCTTTGCCAAGCTTATGGCGATTACCGAGATCCTGCAGTTATACCTACATGCTCAGTTTTGAGACCGCATAGTGCAGTCAAACTGCTCGTGATATTAAATTACTGTGAACTCACTTGACCATAGTGTCTTTCATGCAGTAACGAGATTTGTATTCCAACACTTCGCTTTTGAAGTGTTGCGAAGCATGGAAAGCAAAGCGTGCTGAGACCTCTGCTGTTGGTTTCCAAACCCCGCACAGCCACAACGAGCGAGATCGTTGGGAACCATGTACGTGCACTGGCAGAGCTGTGACGTGACCTTGGAATTGAGGCATGCATATCAGCTCGTACACTAGTGAAGTGGAGCGTCTGGCTTCGGAGCTCGCCATACCTGTCATCTTGGTGAGTCTCAAATCGGTTCTACATTTTGAAACATGAGCATTAAAGCATCCCCCCGCCAACCTCTTCTCTCGAATCTTGTATTTTTTCTGCAGATAATAGGATGATGGTAAATTGACTGAAATACATTTGACTGTTTTTTACGAGTTTCACCGTGTCAGTTGTTACTATGGCTATTGAATAGGTCTGTTGTGTTAAAAATACAGATGTTTTGTATGCTTTTTTTCTTGTTTACGTAGCACCTAAGTAGGCAACGCACACACCTGGTGGTAAGATGCCACGTAAATACCAGTCTGACCATAAACATTTTAAGCACTTAGCAAGCTCTGCCTGATCTCTGGGGACATGCCCTGGCTCTGCACTACTTCTTGACATTCCAGTTTGCACGTGACTTCTGGTGAACAGCAGTGATATTTGTGACGTGTAGGCCACTACTGTTTCTAAAGCAATATTTTGCACAAATGCTGCTTTGCATTTGCACTAATCAGGAATTGGGCTTTTTTACTCGCCCGAAAATTTCGTTGTAGTTGGTCTGCAAAAAATTCGGGCAGAACCTGTCTCATGGCTGTTAACGTTATTGCATTGAAGCCGATTGAAATCTGTCGCTTATTTTGCACACTCGCTGTACCGGGAAGACACAGGCTTCTCTGCGTTACGAAGCCTTCTCAGGCTTCCAAAGACAGAAAAAAGTATGCAACCCCTTCATGGGAGCACAAAAAAGGCTGCATCTTGCGGCCACAGTCTCAATAGTGACTTTGAAGGTACTTGCCTTTTCACACATGGTACCATTTGGCGGGCTACCTCACTGAAGTGATGAAGGTACTGTCAATATATAAAGACACAGGCGAATGCCACTACTTGGCCAATGGCATTCTGGTATCTAAGCGGCGCACATTGAAACTGAATAGCGTGAAAAATAAATCTGTTTATCATACAGCCCATTTATTTGTATATTGGAGACTTATTGCATGCTACCGGATTAAAGGGCTCGTGCTGATGCTTGGTCATTTTAGTATAACAAGGACAACAGCTGCTGTTTGTGAGAGGGAAAGGGAGTGACAATGCCCATTTTTGGTTTTTTTTTTGCGGGGAATGCATAGACTCCTCTTTTTAACATATAGTGCAGTTTTTCATACCGTGAAACTTGTGCGAGTAGTGTGTGCCAAAACTAGTAGCCACTGGTTGCTAATTGTGCGCACTGTCTTGTGCAGGCCGCTTATCGTAGACCTTGTGCTGTAGGTCATTCTTTATCCAATTGCAGTCTGTGGCCCCAAACGGCCTAAGCCCAGGAATGTGCACTCATGAGCACTGGTCTTTAGTGAAGAACAAGTGATACATCCATTCTTGAATTTTCACACGCATGTGACTAAATCTCCCTCTCTCTCTCTCCCTATATATGTATATATATCGTAGAGAGGTGCTCTGGTTAAATAATTAGAGCGTAGAGCACTGCAGCGAGAGGTTATACACCTCAGGCAACACAGGCACAAGGCTTCGACCTATTGGTCGTCGTCGTCTTTCTCGAAGCAGCGCATACTGCTCGTTCGTCTTCAGTACAATTATCTCCCCGAAGAAAAGGAGCCGTCCCGGCGCCCTACGGGCAGGAAAGCACAGGTGGGTAGAAGTAAGGCTTTAGCCGCTGAAGGTGCGCGATTTCGCGCCATCGGCGCACTTATCCGAAGGTGGCTCAAGGGGTTCTATCATGTAGTTCACAGGAGACGTTTGACTGAGCACACGGTAGGGACCCTGGTACTTGGAAATGAGTTTGGATGAACGCCCAGGGCTTGTGGCGGTCACCCAAAGCCAGACTAGTGAGTCAAGGGCATAGGATGCAGGAGAGGTGGAAGTATCCCAACGGTGCTTCTGTCGCTGCTGTTCTTCCGTAGTAAATGTGCGGGCGAGCTGACGGCACTCATTCGCGTGTGCAGCAGCTTCGGACAAGGCAGTAGACTCCGTTGTGTCAGGGCGATACGGGAGGATGGTATCCATTGTGCAGGACGACTCACGTCGGTAACGAAGAAAGAACGGGGAAAATCCCGTAGTGGTCTGTGTAGGGGTGTTATAAGCATACGTCACGAAGGGTAGAACGCGGTCCCAATTGGTCTGGTCAGATGCGACGTACATGGATGGACGTACAGGGGCCTGTAAAGATAAGCTCAGACTCGGTCAAAGGCTCGTCCTCTTCAAGGCAAAGGATGCATTTGGGCAGCGGAGGAACGAGGTGTATTCTTGCGGCGTTGGCAAGAGAGGCAGGAGCGCACATATCGGCGGACGAATCGGTACATTCCGCACCAGTAATAACGGAGTCGCAGGCGCGCGTATTTTTTTAGTGCTCCTGTATGCGCGCATTGCGGTAATCGTGAAACGCTGCACATATGTCCGAACGTAGCTGCCGTGGGACCAGGAGTAACCATTTGCGGCCGTCCGAGAGGTAGTTACGGCGGTATAGGAGTCCATCACGAACAGCGAATAGTGGTGTTCTTGGCGACGCAGTGTACGGTCAGAAGGCGCTGATGGGTTGGACAGAAAAGCCAGCATAGAGACAATTCATCGATCCTTCTGCTGCTCCGAATGCATGTCCGCGGCGGCAAGGGAGGACTCGAATATTGGTACCTTCGAATAATTGGGCTGGCCTTACACAGGGGAGCGGGACAGGGCATCCGCGTCCGAATGTTTACGGCCAGAGCTGTACAGCACTCTAATGTCGTACTCTTGGAGGCGGAGCGCCCATCGAGCGAGGCGACCTGAAGGATCTTTTAAGGAGGAGCCAGCAGAGGGCATGATGGTTAGTTATTATGTTGAATGGGTGGCCATAGACGTAAGGGAGGAAATTAGTTATGGCCAAAATGATAGCCAAGCATTCTTTTTCTGTAACGGAATAGTTGGCTTCCGCTTTCCACAGTGCGCGGCTGGCGTAGGCAACGACGTATTCATCTAATCCAGTCTTTCGTTGCGCAAGGACAGTGCCAATGCCGACACCCCTAGCGTCCGTGTGAATTTCTGTCGGTGCGCTTGGGTCGAAATGACGGAGAATCGGCGGGGAGGTTAGAAGACGACGCAGCGTCGTGAATGCGGCATGGCAAAGTGGCGACCAGGCCGAGAGGTCGTGGTTACCCGCGAGAAGCTGCGTCAAAGGCGCATTTAAGGTGGCGAAGTTGCGGATGGAACTTCGAAAGTATGAGCACAATCCGATGAAGCTGCGGAGTTCTTTGGTGGTCATTGGTCGTGCGAATTCGGCGACGGCTTGGAGTCTGGTAGGACCTGGAAGCACACCATCTTTCGAAACAACGTGGCCAAGAATGACTAGCTGTCGGGTGGCGAAGCAACACTTCTTGATGTTGAGCTGGAGTCCAGCATCGGTGAGGCAAGTGAGGACGCGTTCGAGTCGGAGCAGGTGAGAAGAAAAGTCCGGGGAACAGATGACAATGTCATCGAGATAACGGCATGTCTGCCATTTGAGGTCTCGCAGGATGTTATCCATCATTCTTTCAAATGGGGCAGGCGCATTGCACATGCCAAAGGGCATCACGGTGAATGCATATAAGCCGTCAGGCGTAACAAATGCTGTTTTCGGGCGATGTGACTCAGCTACTAGGACTTGCCACTAAGCAGATCGTAAGTCTAAGGACGAAAAGAATTCAGCGCCTTGGAGGC
Organism: Dermacentor silvarum; assembly: GCF_013339745.2. Lineage (NCBI taxonomy): Eukaryota > Metazoa > Arthropoda > Arachnida > Ixodida > Ixodidae > Dermacentor > Dermacentor silvarum. The sequence continues at coordinate 332,683,160 of NC_051154.1, read as the reverse complement.
AGTCCAGTGCGTCATCGATACGGGGGAGAGGATAGACATCTTTCCGGGTTATCTTGTTCAGGCGTCGACAGTCCACACAAAAACGAATTGTCCCATCTTTCTTTTCCACCAGCACTACTGGAGAGGCCCAAGGACTGAGGGAAGGCTGTATCACACCGCGTCGAAGCATGTCGCCTACGTCCTCCTCGATGACACGGCGCTCCGTCGCGGACGCACGCTATGGACGCTGCCCTAGTGGCACATGGCTACCGGTGTTGATGTGATGAACGATTGTAGCTGTACGTCTTAAACATTGTTGTTGGAGGTAAAAAGAAGTGCGAAATCGGGTAAGGAGGTCGACGATCTGGCGCGCTTACTCGGAGTGAGGTTCGGATCAATACACCGAGCTAACGTTCTGTCACATTCTGGCTCAGACGCAGAGACAGGAAGAGCCATGGCGTCAACCTGACGAGGAGTCGAGTCATCAGGCACATCGTTAAGAAAGCTCGTCTCAAGTTCGTCAGCAGGCCCGAGGAACTCACCATGGTGTAAGCTTGATGGGCACGAAAAGTGATTCGAAACGTAAACTGCGCTGGAGCCCTGGCGAATGGGAAGGATGGCAAAGGGAAGCAAGAAGGGATGATGGCGTGCAGCAAGTTTTGACGGCGTGAAGAGAACTGTGGGCTCACAGAAAGCAGCACAGGTAACGGGCACAAGGGCGGAAGAGAAACCAGGGATATCGGTGTCGGCGGTGCTGAACACTCTAGCAGAAGAAAGACGCAAATCTTCAGAAAGACTTCGGCAAAATGGAATCAGTGAAAGTTCTGCACGGGCACAGTCAATAACTGCGCGATGAGAAGAGAGTAAGTCCCATCCTAGAATGATGGCATGAGAGCAGCGGGGAAGAACAAAAAACGTATTGTTATTTAAACTGTCTTGTATGGCGACACAGACGATGCAAGTTCCTACAGGTGCAATTGGCTCAGCACTTGCTGTAGGTATCGAAATAGCGGAAAACGGCGTCGCGACCTTTCGGAGCGTACGGCGAAGCTGGTCGGCAATCCCTGACACCACGGCACTGGTGTCGACAAGCGTGTGAACGGCGATACCTTCCCCATAAACTTCAATGACGTTCGCAGGGAATAAACGAGGGCTTGAGCAGTTCGATGAGATCGCAGTGCTTGCCTCCGGTTCTGCGCCTTTTAGTTTTCTTCCACAGCTGGAGGGCGGCGGATGATGGGGGACAGGGAACATCAATGGGAGATGGAGACGGACGAGTGGTCAAACTTCGAGGAGCAGGAGACGAGGAAGCGAAGTGCGGAACAGGTGGGGCATAGCGGCACGGGGAGTCAGGTGCATTCCCGTGGGGTCTCACAGTATCGGGAGGGTACCCACCCCTCCAGCGGCAAAATCGTGCCACGTGGCCAGCAAAACCACACGCGTAGCAGATGGGCCGATTGCCTTGGGTTGCCACTGATTGTGAACAGGGGGCCCAGGCTGGGGTGCAAAATGCTGAGCCGTGCGTACGGGCTGCGGAAGCGCGCAGAAGTCGCTTCTGTGCATGTAGTTTGCCGCTGCAGAAGGCAACGCGTAGAAGCCGCTTGTAGGCGTGTAGTGCAAAACTGCAGGCAGATGACTTGGACAGGCGACGACGGCAGCGTACGTTAGCGGAACCGGCGCTGGAGGTGGCTGATGTGCGAGAGGTAGTTTGTCGATGACTTGTTCGTGTATGACCCGACGTAGTGCTGGAGAGAAGGAGGACTCAGACGACTGGGTAGCAGGGAAAAGTGACAGTTGACGTGCGACATTCTCTCGAACGAATTGTTTGACTTGGTCGAGGAACGAGGAGTGGGCGGGAGCAGCATTGAAACTGTCGGTTAGGGCCGAAACCGTGTCGTCCGGTGCCGCAGCTCGGCGCGTATTGAGGCGTTGTTTGCGGATCTCGTCGTAGCTCTGGCACCGGGTGATCACCTCGAGAACCGTTCGAGGATTTTTCGCCAAGAGCATCTGGAAGGCATCATCCTCTATGCCTTTCGTGACATTCTTTATCTTTTCATTTTCAGGCAGAGTGGGGTTAATGCGTCGACAGAGGTCAACGACATCTTCAATGTAACTGGTGAAGTTTTCACCCATTTGCCGAGCGTGACCACGCAAGCGTTGTTCCGCACGAAGCATTCGCACAGCCGGGCGACCGAAGACTTCTTTAAAACAATTAGTAAATGCTGTCCAGGTGGAAAGGCCGGATTCTTGATTCCGCAACAAGAGATGAGCGGCTCCAGAAAGAGGGCGACCGAAGACTTCTTTGAAACAATTAATAAATGCTGTTCAGGTGGAAAGGTCGGATTCATGATTCCGGAACAAGGGATGAGCGACTCCAAAAAGATGGAAGATGACGTTAGTCAGTTTATGTTTGTCATCACACTTGTTATGCGCACTCCTCGCTCGGTCGTATGAGGAGAGCCAATCCTCAACGTCATTGTCCTCGGTGTCGCTGCAAACAGGAGGATAGCGTTGGCGTAGAGCACCGGAGCAGACAACAGGCCTTGCCTGGGGAGGATCGGACTGCACGGCGTCCTCAGGCATGGCAGGAACGGGAGGGAGCATCCGGCTGCGGAGTTCCAGGTCGGCAAGGGCCCAGCACGTCCACCAAATGTAGAGAGGCGCTAAGGTTTAATAAATTAGAGCGTAGAGCACTGCCGCGAAAGGTTACACAGCTCAGGCAACACAGGCACAAGGCTTCGACCCACTCGTCATCGTCGTCTTTCTCGAAGCAGTGCACACTGCTCGTTCTTCTACCGTACAATATATATATAGTAGCGCACTGTATTAAAAAGGCGACCAGCTGCTAACCCTCTTGATCAGGGATATGCTTCCTCGGCCACGTCGTCAGTTGCCAGGGTGTACGACCTGACCCAGATAAAATATACGCTGTGGCAAACTTCCCCACACCGCCCCGACAAGAAGGCAGTGAGGCGCTTCTTGGGGCTGTGCGCCTATTACCGGCGGTTCATTGCAAACTTCTCACGTATTGCTGCTCCGTTAACACGCCTTACACGCGATGAAGTTCCCTTTCTGTGGGGTGACAATGAGCAAGTAGCATTTGTCGAACTTCGCCAGCGCCTGCAAACGCCTGCAGTTCTTGCGCACTTTGACCTGGAAGCCCCTACAGAACTTCAAACCAATGCGAGCAATGCTGGTCTGGGGGCCGTACTAGTGCTGTGGCAAGATGGCTTCGAAAAGTAATTGCTTACGTCAGCCGAACTCTCTCTCGTACGGAGGAAAACTACTCGACTACCGAGAAGAAATGCCTCGCCGTGGTGTGGCAGGTTACCTAATTTCACCCGTATTTGTACCGCCGTTCATTCAAGGTTGTCAGAGATCATCATTCTTTTTGTTGACTAATTGAAAGATCCATCTGGCCGTCTGCCGCGCTGGAGTCTTAGGCTTCAGAAGTTCGACACGACCATAATTTACAAATCTGGGAAAAGGCACACCGACGCCGACTGCCTTTCGCGGTCACCCGTCGAGTCCGCAGGTACCGATGACGTGGACGTGGACGCTGCATTTTTGGGAGTCGTCGACGCCGTCACCGTTTCACAGGAGCACCGCCACGACCAAGAGCTACTCCCACTCATTAATTTCTTCGAAGGCTGAAGTAAAGACGTCCCTCGACTCTATGCCTGGGGACTGCGGTCGTTTTGTCTGCGGAATGATGTTCTCTATAAGAAGAACTTTTCTGCCAGGTGCAGCACGTACCTCCTTGTCGTACCGGCATCACTTCGCAAAGAAATACTAACAGCATGCCGCAATGAAGCCACCACAGGTCATCTAGGCTACACGAGAACACTGTCCCGACCCCGACGCAAGTACTATTGGCCAAAGCTACCCGCTGCTGTGAAACATCATGTACAAACATGTTCCGACTGCCAAAGACGCAAATCACCTCCCAGCAAGCCTGCAGGTCTCGAGATTACATCAAGTCGAGCTACCACGACAGCCTTTCACCCAAGTTGGAATGGATTTCCTGGGCCCATTTCCAACATCTACAGCCGGCAACAAATGGATCATTGTCGCAACCGATTACCGGACGCGCTACGCAGAGACTAAAGCTACGCAGCGGGGCACAGCAGCCGAAGCGGCTCATTTTTTCATCGAAAACGTCGTCCTTCGGCAGGGTGCCCCCAAAGTAGTCGTCACAGACGGGGGAAACTGCCTTCACTGCAGAACTTCTTGACTCGGTTCTCACACTAAGTGGTACAATCCACCGGAAAACAACCGTATATCATCCCCAGAATAACGGACTAACCGAGCGGCTTAAGACCCTCGCAGACATGCTATGCATGTACGTTGACGTGGAACACAAGAACTGGGATCAGATTTTGCCTGATGTGACTTTCGCATACAATATCGCTCGACAAGAAACTACTCGAATGACACCCTTCAGCTTGGTCTACGGTCGCGAAGCCACGACGATGTTGGATGCCATGCTGCCTCACGAGTGTGACAACATACCTACCGACGTTGTCGAATTTACTCAGCGCGCCGAAGAAGCCAGACAGCTTGCCCGCGTACGTATCTGCTATCAGCAAGGCCAAGATGCAAAACGGTACGATCTTCGACACGGGTCCGTTCTCTACACTCCCGGCGATAAAGTATGGGTTTGGATACCCATACGCCGTCGTGGACTTTCTGAAAGAGTGCTAAGACTGTACTTTGGGTCGTACAGAGTGATTCGACGCCTGAGCGACGTGACCTACGAGGTCGGTCCTGACAGTGACAGTAGCTCCAGTCGCCGCAAGAACTTACCCGAAGTGGTGCATGTGGTGCGGATGTAGCCGTGTCTGTCGAACTAAGTTTCGTTTGTTCTTTTCTGTTGTTTTTGTGGTTTTGTTTTGCATGTCTTCCTCGGTGCCATTTGTACACCGCCCTCATATGCGCATCGGGACGATGCTTCCTTCGGAGGGACGCAAATGCCGCGCCTGTACCCCGATGAAGAGGAGGACTATACGAGCAGGCATGCGCGTTTCTATCAAGGCGCGGCGAAGAAGTCGCAGTAGCGCGATGTGTAAAAAGGCGACCTACTGATATCCCTCTTGATCAGGGCTGTGCGAGCTCTGTTTTTGACGCTGCGAGAATATATATATATATATATATATATATATATATATATATATATATATATATATTGTTACGCAAAAGCTACGGAAGGACAGAAGAGGAGAACGAAGTGCGCTTGTCTTTGGAGCGGCTCGGTGTCGGCGCGGCTCGGTGTCGGCACGGCTACCCTTTGCCCTTTTTCATCGATTCATATTTACATAAACGCACCCCATCGTAACAGTTTTGGTGGACGGTGCTGGGTAAAACAACGGCGCCCCCGAAGAACGACAACGAACCGACCGCTGAGGCGCAATCCGTGGAGCTTCGACGAAGTCGCCGAATTGCCGGTCTGCCACCAGAGATGGCTTCTGACGGCGACAATCCGCCACCTTCTACCAGCGTTCCATGGCAGCCCTGCATCGAGCCACGCACCTTCGCTGGAAAAGACGGAGAAGACTTGGACGGATGGCTCAGCTTCTACCAACGAGCAAGTCGGTTCAACGGCTGGAATGCCACCGCCCAGCTTAACAACGTCGCCTTCTTCCTCAAGGGAACAGCGTCTGTGTGGCTTGAAAACCATGAAGAAAGCTTGACAACTTCGGAGAAGTTCGTAGACGAAATTAAGAAGTGTTGCGGAGATCCGACAGCTAAAAAGAAGCGTGCAGAGCAAACGCTAATGCAGCGAGCTCAAGTCCCCGGCGAAACTTGCACTACGTACATCGAGGAAGTGCTTAAGTTGTGCAAGGCCCTGGACCCCCAGATGTCAGAAGAGGATAAAGTTGGCCATCTGCTGAAAGGGATCGCTGAGGACGTGTACCAGTTCCTCATAGGAAAAGACCGTCTGGAATCCGTAACGGACGACGTTCTGCACTGCCGCACATTTGAAGCGCTCAGAGCTTGGCGTATCACACCGAAGTTCGGTCGCCTGGCCAACGTGACTAACGTCGCCAGTGTTGACGTGGTCCCAGCTCCATCCGACCTCGCCTCAATGATTCGGCAAGTGGTGCGCGAAGTGCTTGACCGACCCCAGGCGGTTTCCCTCTCGACTCCTCGGATTCGAGAGACTTTCTCTTCCGGCGACTTTGGTGAGACGTCCATTACCGCCGCCTCCGTAGATGCCTACAACTTCGCGCCTCGTCCAGAAGTGTCAAACCATACTACGAACGCGCATCCCAGTTACCAGTTTCACAACGGTTACTCACGCAGACCGCCTGCAGTTCCTCAAGAGTGGGACGGCCGTGCCAGTTATCGTCTTACTAACAATTTCAGTGCCTCTCGTGAACGCCCCATCTGCTTCCAATGCGGCATTCGCGGTCACGTCGCTCGATTTTGTCCTAACCGCAGCCGGGAAACTAGGCGGCGCGACCAATGGAGGTGCGGTCGCTAGTCATCTTCAGCTATATGCCCCTATGCCTCCGCCAGTCGCCATGTGTCATAATAAGATTCGTCTTTTAGTGGACAATGTTACTACTTTGGCCTTAGTGGACACAGGAGCGAGTGTCTCTGATATCAGCCAACATTTCAAAACCCGACTAGGCCGTAAAGTGATGTTTCGCTGGGACACCTCTAATACATTTCGTGCTGTGAGTGGCGAGTTGCTCCGACCTATTGGTGTGTGCACCGCGAACGTTTACTTCTCCGATAACGTGTATCAAGCCGAATTCGCAGTGCTTGCTATATCCACTCACGACGTTATTCTTGGCCTCGACTTCCTACAACAGTGTGGTGCCACTGTTGACTGCGGTACCGGCGAGCTTTTCCTCTCTCCTCTTGCTGACGAATTTGCTACATGCGCACGCACTCTCGCCGTCATTGAAGATACTGTCTTACCGGCACGTTCCTTATCCAGAGTACGAGTTGCTGCTTGCGGTGTCGACGCCGATAGATTTGATGCAATTGTTGAGCCTGTGCCTTCGATGGTTGTGAAGAAAAGTGTGCTCGTACCTCGATGCGTCCTCTCTGTGGCCTGCGGAACAACTACACTATGGGTGTCAAATTTAGCCTCCCAGTCTGTTGTGCTACCCTGCGGTATCCGACTTGCCTCTTTTGAAGTGGATACCAGTCTCAGCATAGGCGCTTTAACGGATGACACGTCCCATGAATCCCAAGAGCACGGTGCTGAAGACTCGTTGCCGTTTCTACAAATGATCAACAAGTCATTGTCGTCAGAGAAGCGTCAAGCCCTGGTCACCGTCCTTCGAAAGCATGCGTCATTGTTTGATTTTGCGCAGAACGCTAACAAAGTTCACGTTCCAACTACGCGGGCTCGCCACTGGATCGACACGGGGCCCACGCATCCCATAAGGCAGAAGCCTTACCGCGTGTCCGCGTCAGAGCGCAAGATCATCGCTCAACAGGTCGACGACATGCTAGCCAAGGGCGTCATACAAGATTCCTCTAGCCCTTGGGCTGCGCCGGTCATCCTCGTGAAAAAGAAAGATGGGTCCTGGAGGTTTTGTGTCGACTACCGGCGTCTCAATTCTGTGACGAAAAAGGATGTGTACCCACTACCCCGGATCGATGACGTTATCGACTGTTTTCATTCCGCATCCTACTTTTCATCTGTAGACCTCAGATCGGGCTACTGGCAGATACCCATGCATTCAACTGACAAAGGGAAAACCGCTTTTGTGACCCCAGACGGCTTGTTTGAATTCAACGTCATGCCGTTTGGTTTGTGCAACGCGCCTGCAACATTTGAACGGTTTATGGACACGCTACTGCGCGGCCTGAAATGGGAGATTTGTTTATGTTATCTTGACGACGTCGTCATTTTTGGCCGCACCTTTGCAGAGGACAACCATCGACTGGACGTTGTTCTGACGTGCCTTGAACAAGCTGCCCTTACCCTCAACTCAAAGAAATGTCACTTTGGCCAACGAGAGGCGCTAGTACTTGGACATCTAGTGGACAAGCAGGGGGTGCGACCAGACCCACAGAAGGTCGCTGCAGTTACCGGCTTTAAACAACCGCAGTCACAACGCGAGCTGAGGAGCTTCTTGGGTCTTTGCTCGTACTTTCGACGTTTTGTGCCCAACTTTGCCGATACTGCCTACCCTCTGACTTCATTGCTGCGCAAGGATAACCCTTTCACCTGGACAGCAGATTGCGATTCCTCGTTTCGTCAACTGAAGTTCCTGCTCTCTTCCGGACCAATCCTTCGCCATTTTGACCCCTCTGCCTCAACAAAATTGCACACCGACGCGAGTGGAATCGGCCTCGGCGCCGTCCTCGTCCAGCGTTTTGGTGACGCCGAGCATTCCATTGCCTACGCCAGCCGTTCGTTGAGCAAGGCCGAACAGAATTACACCGTCACTGAGCTAGAGTGCCTCGCTGTCGTCTTTGCAGTCCAGAAGTTCCGGCCATATCTCTACGGGCGCCGCTTTACGATCGTTACTGATCACCATTCACTATGTTGGTTGGTTGGTCTCCGCGACCCCTCTGGCCGCCTTGCTCGATGGGCGCTACGTTTGCAGGAATTTGACTTTGCAGTCCGTTTCAAGAGTGGCCGGCATCATGCGGACGCCGACTGTCTTTCGAGGCTCCATCTACCTACAAGTGAATGTGACGCCGACAATTTCGATGAGTTTCTGGCCGCCATCGACGACTTTCTTTTTCCCGATCTGGCCACCTACCGGGAAGAGCAGCGTAATGACCGCAGCCTGGATGGCCTCTTTGCCTCAGCTGCTCAGCCAACAGGTAACAATGGCTTTGTCATCCAAGATGACCTGCTCTACAAGAAGAACTACGCGGCTGAGGGTGCCCGCCTCCACTTAGTGGTCCCTAAGAATTTGAGAAACCACGTACTCCGCGCTATGCACGACGACTTCACCGCTGGACACCTGGGTTTCACCAGAACATACCACCGCATTCAGGGTCGATTCTACTGGATTGGTATGCGACGCGATACAGAAAGGTATGTGGCCAGTTGTAACAAGTGCCAGCAATTCAAGCGCCCGAATACTGCACCGGTCGGACTCCTTCACCCAGTGGCGCCACCATCATCTCCTTTCGAAATGGTTGGAGTTGATGTTCTCGGCCCATTCCCGCGCTCATCCAATGACAACCGCTGGATTATAGTCTGCGTCGACCACCTGACGCGTTATGCGGAAACCGCAGCGATGCCAATGGCCACGACTCTTGATGTTTCGAGCTTCCTCCTGTCCTCCGTTATACTGTGTCATGGACCCCCTCGTGTTATTGTGAGCGATCGCGGTCGCCAGTTCGTGGCCGACGTAGTAAAGAGCTGTTGCGTCTCTGTGCTTGCCAGTTTCGCCATGCGACCCCGTATCATCCGCAGACAAATGGTCTCGTCGAGCGCACTAACAGAACTTTGACCAACATGCTTTCGATGTACGTGGATTCCAGGCACAAAAATTGGGATGACATGTTGCCTTTTATCACATACGCCTACAACACCGCAAAGCATGAAACTACAGGATACAGCCCTTTCTATCTTCTTTATGTTAGACCACCCCGCAACTTCCTTGACACCATTCTACCTTTTACTCCTCATGCGGACTCTTCTCTTGCCCAGACTCTCTGCCGCGCTGAGGAAGCACGCCGCATAGCTGAGCTCCGTACGTTGGCATCCCAGGACCACTCCAAGATCCGCTATGATGCACGACATAAGAATGTGTCATACGACAAAGGGGACATTGTATGGCTTTGGACAGCTGATAGTACCGGCCGCGTGGATTGACGTGTCCACGCTAACAATAAAATTGTCAAGAGCAGACTGGCTATGTACAGATACGCAGGTGGGCGTGTTGATTACACTACAAAAACAATAGTCACTTAGCGCGAAGGAGAATTCACGTGATAAGTTGAGGTCAGGCACGTTAATGTTCATATCACCACCAAGAAGTTGATAGCAGTTCAAGCCCGCATAGTCGAGCACTTTTTCAAGATATGTTAATAATTTGCTAACGTTTCCAGAAGGGGGACGGTACACAACTAGTAATAAAGTGCTAGCAGTTGTTGCGCATACCGTTTCAAAATTGGTGGTCACACATGAAAAACTCATGCATTAAATCGCACTGCATAGTGCTCTTAAAGTGCATGGCCACTCCACCCCCCTCGAGTCATTCGGTTTGAAAAAACAAGTGTGCATAGCCATTCAGCACTAACATCTCTCTGTTTTCACTATAACAAGTTTCAGAGAACATGGTTACATCAAAAGTAAACTGGAAGCTACTAAGAAAGGCTGAATTTTCATCCTGTTTGCACGCAAGAGAGCGAGCGTTCATGTTGATCGCAGTAACAACGGGCTGTGTGTGCGCAGGTAACGTGATTTCAGAAGGCAAACCGTATTCTTGATACATTTTATGCTTCAAAAGTTATCAAAGCAAATGTAACCCCAAAAAATATTTCACTTCACACTGTCTTTTGCAAGTCGTTCTCTGACTGAATGTGTACTACCCTAGCGGTGGCGGACTTCCGCGCAAGGATTTTTCCTTTTTTCGTCCATGCAAATTTTGATTGAAACTCGTGTTTCCTTGCTACGGTAAAGGACAGAAGCCTTTTTAGAGCTGGGCACAGATGCTCATTAACGAATATCTGTGCATCGTCGGGAATTCCAACTTGGGTATTCCTTAGCCTTGCCTTCTGCGGCTTTTCAAGAATAGTGTCTCTCTTTTGTCGACTTCTTAATTGCACGACAAAATTCGATTTGCCTGCTTCCCTGGTTGGCACACGGTGACATATTTCTATATCTGTAGCAGTAATGGGCTCTCCAATCACATCACCAATTTTTCCCACAAGGGCACTGACATTTTTGTTTTCTTTTTCCATAAGCCCTTCAATCTCTATATTGGACCTACGTGAATATTGCTCGGGCTGCGCGAGCCTTTTCTGCAGCTGCTGAATTTCATCTTCATTTTCTTCGCACTTAGCGCGGAGACTGTCGTTATCTTTCCTCAAGGCCTCTCTCTCATGGCAAGCTTCCTTTAATTTCTTTTTCATATCTTCAAAGTCATCGTTAATCAACCTAATACTGTCCGTCAACGCTTTCAATTCAGCGCACAGCTCCCGCAAGTCATTTCGGATTTCTCTGTCTGTTTTAGCAATGGGTTAGTAGATACCACTTTCACAAAAGAGTCAAGGATTGAATAACACTCAATGGCAGCAACGACAGCGATAAAGGGGAACAGAGTTCAGGCGAACGTGGTCAGTGAACAAACCTGCAGTGATGAATAACACGTGCTTTTAGGCGATGCGCGCGCTGGCTGTCGCTGCTGCCAAATGCTGGCCCCTTGCAAGTGCGCTCCTTATATACGCCGGTCCAGATGGTGTCCTGGTGGGCGCGATGCGTAGTCCTTGCGTCGCTTCTGAGACAGCGTCTGCGGCGTCCTCTGCCGTCCGATGCAGCGTAGTGCTATCAGCGAGATATCTGCATTGATGAATAACACGTGCTTTTAGGCGATGTGCGCGCTGGCTGTCGCTGCTGCCAAAAAAAACATTCTAATATATATATATCTATATAGTAAGTTTCTATTGTAGCGTACCTTTTCTTAAGAGTGATGTTTGTACACAAATGACCAAAATGGTGGCAGTTTTCACCGCAGTTGGCGGAAGTGAGCAGGATCCTTGCACACGGCGGCTGCGGCGAAGCAACACTGCGAAGCAGGGCTTCTGTCACCGTACTTCGTTTAATTATTTCGGCGTGTGTTCGTGCACAGTGTGTGCATTGCTGTCAATTAGGAACGTTTATGTTTGCGTGCGACGGTAGTACTTGTCAAAAGCGGGCTCAATCCAGTTGAATTGTTTTTCCGGGGCGTCGCAGCATTGTGTGCTTCCCATTAAAAACGCCCGCTGATTAATGCTCTACATTTACTGTAAGCTAGCGGCTTGATATAAACGTAATTGTAAATGTCCGCGCTCAGGTGCTGCTCTCGAAGACACCAGATTGTCCTGACGTGGAGTCCGCGTTTATATGAATGGCAGATTAGGATTATGGTTCGTAATGAAGGCGGCCTTCTCATCCAAGTGTTGGGTAAATATTTGTGGAAATGTCGTCTTTAAAGTACTGATGACAAACCTTATGAAATAAGAACGTGCGCCGTACTTGTTTCATAAATCTGATGAGCACAGCCGTATTTATAACAAGGACACAAAGAGCACTCTGTGCTCCCAATATTACTGGTTGTTTGGACCAAATTTAAATATGCATATTATTTTCCATTGTTCTCGTAATTCGTCGTTGTTTCAAATATGGCTAGGAGTGCAAAAGCGGCCGCGTCATAATTGTCGCTGTCATCAGCAACCCATGAATAAAATTTAGATGACAAATAAAAAAGTTAAAAACAAGCAGCTGCTGCTCATGTCCTCATGCCCGTCCACTTCGGTCACTCGCTCATGCGGCTAACAGTCACGCAACAGACTAAGCTTTTGACTTGCAAAAGAACTGCCTGCATTCCGTGCTGCACATACTTTTTTAACGGAACGGCTGACAAGCGTGAAGCTTAATCAATCCAATAATTTTATTGGGCGCGGACAAACGTTGATGGTCCATCTCAATAAATCGAAATTCTAAGGTTTTACGAGTCCAAACAAATTGCTGATTGTGAAGCACGCCGTATACAATGAAGGAATTAATTTATGCCAGAATGAGTTCTTTAAGGTGGCACAAAATCAAAATAAACGAGCGTTTTAGCATTCTGTACCCATGAAAATGCCACCGCCGCGGCCAGGATCAAGCCCGGAACCTGGAGTTTAGCAGTGCAAAGCCACAGCCACTCGCGGTGGAGCGCTCTCACGTTATTATGTAATGAAGCCACCTTCCACGCATTGTTAGAATGCCGTCTCAGGAGCTCGAACGCAATGCTAGTCCTGAAGCTATCGCTTTCGATGATTCGACTACACGGTCGTAAGTGCCATTTACTTCATTGTGTTTATGTTTAATATTAGGTCAATTAAGCTAATAAAAATTAAAACTCTACGTCCTCTCTATTACGAAACCAGCTCGCGGTCAAACTGAAAGACCAAGCTCGGGCACTAACCGGTTCGAATGTCTAATTTAGGATCCACTATACTCTATCACCATGTAATGTGCGAGTCTGTTCAGCGGTGGTTGTCATTTTGCAGATGATATCTTCCTGCACACAGTAATGATTCACAAAGCATCCTGAACTGGGCCAACGAATTTGAGCATTGGTTAGATGAAAATAATCTGGACCTAAAGGTGAGTGGTCTCAGAAGTCAGTTTTGTATGTACTGGAGGACTTTTGATAAACAGTGGTGAACTGTAATGTGCCGCTGTTCTTTGTGACATTGCGCTGTGGTTTTTCCTGCTGGTATGGTCTTCTGTTTTAAGTTACGTTGGCATCCTTAAGGTCAGGTGTTTGTACAGCGTGGGGTCTCAAGCGTGCTCTTTGGGCAAAGTAACGACAACAGTAGTGCAAACAAACCGAAGGGCGTTTATTGCACCTTCTGTAAAATGAACAAGTGAGCCGAGCTACAATGAATGGAACATGCCAGTGGGCGCTGATGAATTGTGGAAGTCCGACTCAACGCGACGGCATATCTAACAAGCATGTTCAACCTATGCTGGATGCGAATGCCTAAGTTTTTCGATGGTGAAGTCTCACAAACGGAGGCGCATACGAGCTAACGAGAAGGCGTCCGCAGGACGGTCCCGCAATACGTGCCGTAGAGTGCAATGCTTGTCCATTCCTGCACCCTAAGAGACAGAGCCCAGTTCCTGTTGCGCCCAATTATCCCCACTGTCAGGTGGCGATAGCAGCGGGGATTTTTTTTTCAATTCAATTCTCTTTATTTACCAGAAATTATTCTGGCTGGACTCCTGGGCTAAAGCTGCAAGAGTACAGCTTGACGGGGCCCAGGAGACCATACATACATGGCAACAAGTGACAGGTAAACAGATAACAGATGTTTAAAAGCAGAATACACAAAAATAAACTAGTTATTTACGCAGATAGTAGACATGATTACACATTGAGAACCTGTACTCTTACTGGTAGAGCCAAAAAAAGCAAAAAATGCATTTGTGTTAGAATGCAAAACAAACATTTCAAGCAACTAACAAAGCACAATTCTACAGTAATACGTATACAACACTCTAATTTACGAAGAGAAAGAAATGATAACACCACTAATACAAGAACTAACTGCAATAGGACAAAAATAACATCAGTTATATATCAATAGCAAGTAACAAGAACGAAACAAATGACCGTGTTTTGATAGATAATGGAATGAATAAATAAATTAGTAATTCAGAAATATTTCACGTAATATATTTACTGTGGGTTTCTCTAAGTCATTATGTTTATTTAGAATATATGGAAGGTTATGTTTCAAAGACTGGTGTTTATAGTCGGTACGAAAACGGGGTATAAGCCACTTTCCCACGTTTCGAGTATTGATATCATGACTCTGACACTGCAGAAATGCAGTAGTCTGAATGAAGTGTTGCAACGCAGAAGAGCAGATGTAAAATGAACGCAGGATGCGAAACTCATACAAATCTTGGATTTTAATTAACCTGTGAGTGCAAAAGTATGTGGAAGTCGGAGATAAATAACCAATGTTGGCAATGCGACGGACAGCTTTCTTCTGTAAAAGTAGTATTCTATTTATATTACGCTGAGTCGTAGTAAGCCAAACCAAACTGCAGTAGTTTATGTGTGATTGAAATAGCGCGTGATATATTTTAATTTTTATTTGTGTTGGGAGAATTTCGCGGCACCGCGATAAAACTCCCGTAGTTAAAGAAAGTTGCTTACATAAATTATTTATGTGAGAATCCCAACTTAGATGAGATGAAAATGTTACCCCAAGGATTTTGTGTTCATCAACAATGTCGATTTTATGTTCTGCACACCTAATATCTTGGTTAACGTTGCATGTCTTGTTTCTAGATCTGAAAATTATTACCTTCGTTTCCCCGGGGTTAATTTTAAGTTTATTTGACAGTGACCATGCTTTAATGTTACTTAATAATCGGTTACATCTTTCTACCAACTCATCCGCATTTTCGCCAGACAGCAAGACTGTGGCGTCATCGGCATATATGATAAATTGCACAGCTTTGTCGATGCTTACAATGTCATTTATAAAGGCGTTGAAAAAAAGGGGACCTAATACGCTTCCCTGAGGGACACCTCTACTAACCAGCAATGAAGATGAGCGATGGTTTCCCAGACACACGCATTGTGATCTATCTGTTAAATATGATTTAGCTAAAGCCAGAGGAGTGCCCCGAACACCATACATTTCTAGCTTATGCAATATTATATTATGGTCAAGGGAATCAAAAGCCTTAGTGAAATCCATGAACAGGCCTAATGTATAGAGCTTGTTGTCGAAGTTTTCTAAAACAAATTCCTTAAGCCTTAACAAAGCTAACTCCGTAGACCTTCCTTTCCGGAAACCAAACTGGGCGTCACTGATAATATCAGCTTTATTAAAAAAATCTGAGAACCGGGTATGCAACATTTTCTCGAAACCTTTAGCAAATACTGGTATAATAGATATTGGGCGATAGTTTCCCAGCATGTTTTTGTCTCCACCTTTATACAGAACGGACACCCGAGAACGCTTCATTTGACTTGGAAATTCTCCGGACTCCACTGCTAAATTAAATATATTGTGATATGACGATTTATTAGACGTCTCACGCAATCGAGGCAGTCCACGAACGCTGATGGTGCGCACAGCGACAGACGCAAGAGCACTTCTTCCTCTTCTTCACTACAATGGCCCCCGGGAGAGAAGATGAGCCATCCTGGCGACCTACGGCGTAGGTAGGATCAGGGGGTCATAGTATGGCTTAAGTCGGCTGACATGAACCGTGTCACGTCCGCGATGTCTAAGGTCGTGTGATGGCGTCACAGGCTCGACAACGTAGTTGACAGCCGAGGTACGGTCGATGACGCGGTAGGGACCATCATAGCGTGCAAGAAGTTTGGTTGAAAGGCCAGGGCTGTGAGGTGGGATCCACAACCAAACAAGGGAACCAGGCGGAAAATGTGGTTAGGCACGTTACTGTCATGCCGCAGCTTTTGGCGACCTTGGGCGGCGGTCGTAAGGGTACGGGCGAGCTGCCTACAGTCCTCTGCGTATTTGGCGGCTTCAGACACTGGCGTGCATTCAGAAGCGTCGGGTCGGTATGGGAGCAGGGTGTCCATTGTACACGAGAGCTCGCGGCCATATAACAGAAAGAATGGCGAAAAGCCAGTGGTAGCTTGTGTGGCGGTATTATAGGCATACGTGACGAACGGCAAAACAGTGTCCCAGTTACTGTGGTCCGAGGCAACGTACATAGTCAACATGTCACCGAGTGTGCGGTTGAACCTCTCTGTCAAGCCGTTCGTTTGCGGGTGGTAGGCGGTAGACTTGCGGTGAACGATGCTGCATGCAGCGAGAAGGGCTTGTATTACTTCGGACAGGAACACACGCCCCCGGTCGCTGAGCAGTTCGCGTGGTGCTCCATGTCGAAGAACGAAGTTCCGCAAGATGAAGAAGGCAACGTCACGCGCAGAAGCCGCCGGAAGTGCGGCAGTCTCGGCGTAGCGCGTCAAGTGGTCGACGCCTACAATTATCCATCGGTTACCCGAGGAACTGTAGGGAAGTGGCCCGTATAGGTCTATGCCGACGCGATCAAATGGCCGGGCCGGGCAGGGGAGCGGCTGTAACTCGCCAGGAGGGCGCTGTTGAATTTTACGCCTTTGGCACGCCGTGCAAGCGCGTACGTACTGGCGCACGAAGTGATACATGCCGTGCCAGTAGAAACGCTGCCTCAGCCGAGTGTACGTTTTCAGAACGCCGGCGTGACCATTATGAGGAGCATCATGGAAATAAGCGCATATGTCAGTACGCATGTGTCGTGGTATCACAAGCAGCCATTTGCGACCATCAGGCAAATAATTTCTGCGGTAAAGGACGTTGTCGTGGACCGCAAAGTGAGCGGCTTGGCGACGAAGTGTTCGAGAAGAGGGTGTGACGGAGGGATCGTGGAGGAAATTCAGCATAGTTGAAAGCAGGGGATCCTTACGCTGCTCGGCCGGCATATCAGCGACGTTGATCGTCGACATGGATGCGAAGGGCGTTGACACTGAAGCCACATCGGAAGGTAGCGGTGATCGGGAAAGCGCATCGGCGTCGGAGTGCTTTCGGCCCGATCGGTAGACAACGCGGATGTTATATTCTTGTAAGCGAAGTGCCCAGCGGCCGAGGCGACCTGACGGATCTTTCAACGAGGACAGCCAGCAAAGGGCGTGGTGGTCGGTAACAATGTCAAAAGGGCGACCATATAGGTACGGACGAAATTTGACGAGAGCCCAAATAATGGCCAAGCACTCTTTCTCTGTGACAGAGTAGTTGGCTTCTGCCTTCTTTAAAGTGCGACTCGCATATGCGACGACGTACTCGTCGTAGCCGTCTTTCCGTTGCGCTAGGACTGCACCAAGTCCGATGCCACTGGCGTCCGTGTGTAGCTCTGTGGGCGCTGTCGGATCGTAGTGTCGAAGAATCGGCGGCGAAGTAAGTAGACGACGTAGTTGCTTGAAGGCGTCGTCACACGAAGTTGACCACGCGGAGATGCCGCTGCTAGCCGTAAGCAAATTGGTCAGTGGTGCGATAATAGTGGCGAAATTGCGCACAAAACGCCGAAAGTAAGAGCAGAGCCCTATAAAGCTGCGGAGTGCCTTAAGAGTGGTGGGCATTGGAAACTCTGCGACCGCGCGAAGCTTGGCTGGGTCAGGAAGTACACCATCCTTCGAAACAACGTGTCCCAATATTGTTAACTTGCGGGCAGCAAAACGGCACTTTTTGATGTTGAGTTGGAGGCCGGCAGAGGTGATACACGTCAGGATCTCACGCAAGCGAACGAGGTGCGTCGGGAAATCGGGCGAAAACACGACAATATCATCAAGATAGCATAGACATGTTTTCCACTTGTAGTTACGAAGGATAGTTTCCATCATACGCTCGAAAGTAGCGGGCGCGTTGCACAGCCTGAATGGCATTACGGTAAATTCATACAAGCCGTCGGGCGTGACGAAAGTGGTCTTCTCACAGTCGTCTTCAGCCATCGGCACTTGCCAATAGCCGGAGCGAAGATCCAAAGATGAGAAGTACTCCGCGCCTTGTAGGGAGTCGAGGGCGTCATCTATCCGAGGCAGCGGATACACATCTTTACGAGTTATCTTATTGAGCCGACGGTAATCCACACAGAAGCGTATTGAGCCGTCCTTCTTGCGTACTAATACTACAGGAGACGCCCAAGGACTCTGGGAAGGCCGAATGACGCCACGATGCAGCATATCGTCGACTTGCTCGGTAATGATTTGTCGCTCGGCTGCCGACACGCGGTATGGCCGCTGGCGTAATGGTGGATGGGAACCAGTGTGGATGCTGTGAGTGACGGTCGTCGTACGTCCCAGGGATGGTTGGTCGCAATCAAACGACGCGCGAAAATTCTGAAGAAGCGCGAGGACTTGCTGGCGGTACGCAGGTGGGAGATCGGCGTCCAAGGCAGATTCGAGAACGTCTGACGACGACGACAATGATGATGATGATGCGCACAGCAATGGAGAAGTGAGGGCGTCGAGCTCATAACAGGCCATGTCGTCGGAAGTATCGAGAATGTGAAGCGGGTCAAGGGGCTGAACACGACCAAGGGATTCTCCCCGCAGTAAGGTCACAGGGGATTGAAGCGGGTTACACACAAGCATAGTGGATAATCCAGATACAGTGTTGAGGACGGCAAATGGTAGAGGGAGAGCCTTGCGACGTAGAAAAATAGGCGATGGTGTAAAAAGCACCGTAGCGTCTGGCGCGGCGGAGCAAGATACGGGCACAAGAACCGACATTGCGGGTGGTATGTTCGTATCGGAGACAACTGTGAGCTTGGCGGCTTTACTTTCAGAAGGGTCAGGCAGCGAGGCTTCGGAAAGCGGGAAAAGCGCCACTTCGGCCCGAGCACAGTCGATGATGGCACGATGGTGAGACAAGAAGTCCCAGCCAAGAATGATGTCATGTGAACATGAAGGAAGCACGAAAAATTCAACAACATAAACAACGTCGGCAATGAGCACTCTTGCGGTACATTGAGCGAGCGGTGCTATATGCTGCGTACTCGCGGTACGCAGTAGCAAATCAGACAATGGCGTGGTGACCTTGCGGAGCTTATGACAAAGCTTTTCGTCCATAACAGAAACCGCAGCCCCAGTATCAATAAGCGCAATTGTGGCGGTTCATTCAACCAAAACGTCCAGTAAATTGTGTGGCGACTGTGCAGGCCTTGTAGAAGTCGCGAAGCTGGCAGTTCGTGCCTGCAGAACTGCAGCAACTAGTTTCCCTCGCTAGGTGACTGGCGACGACGTAAGGGGGAAAGCGAGCGACGACGTGGTGACGGAGAACGATGGTTGCCGAAAGGGCGTCGAGAAGACGGCGGATACTCTGGGTCGGGATGCATGGAATGGCGTGTAGCATCGTGGGAATATCCATACCCAGGCGTTGAGACAGCAGGGTTAGAAGGTGGCATGCGACGATGGCAGAAGCGCGCGACATGGCCGGCGAAACCGCAAGCGAAACATATGGGTCGGTTGTCGCGTGTGCGCCAAGGGTTCTGAATTGGGCTTCGAGGCGGAATAGGAGGCGACGCGGGAGTTGGCACTGCTTGAGGTCGCACTGTCGCAGGAAATGCGAATGTCGGCGGCGCAGGTCGCGCTGCGACTGCGGCATAGGTCAGAGGTGCCGCCACGGGAGGACATGGTTGAGCCAAAGGTAGCGAGTCGGCAAGTTCCTCGCGAATGGCTCTCCTAATGGGAGCAGCCAGAGATGTGTCAGGCTGTAGGGGTCGATCGCTGAGAGGCAGCATAGACAGTTGGCGCGCCACCTCCTCACGAATAAAATCCTTAATCTGAACGGAGAGTGAGGATTCAGGCGAGGAGTTGGAGGGAAGCGTGAGGCCCGAGAGAGAGTGGCCGGGTGCAACAGCGCTGCGCGCAAGGACCCTCTGGCGACGCAGCTCATCGAAGCTCTGGCAAAGAGTGACGACAGCTGCGACAGATGAAGGGTTTCGCGCGAGAAACATTTGAAATGCATCGTCCTCGATGCCCTTGAGGATGTGCTTCACCTTGTCCTCTTCACTCATGGTAGAATCGACGCGGGCGCAAATATCGACGACATCCTCTATGTAGCTGGTGTACGTCTCGCCGGGCTGTTGAGCGCGCTGGCGTAGACGCTGTTCAGCACGGAGCTTTCGTAAGGCTGGGCGGCCGAAGACTTCCGTGAATGCTGCCTTGAAAGCGGACCAGGTTTGGAGGTCCCGCTCATGATTGCGGAACCAGAGGTTCGCAACGTCAGCAAGATAGAAGATGACGGAACGTAACTTCGTCGGGTCATCCCACTTGTTGTTCTCACTGACGCGCTCATAGGTAGAGAGCCAATCTTCCACGTCAGTCTCACCGGCTCCGCTGAAGACGGGGGGGTCCCGCTGCCGCTGGACGGCACTGCAAATGATGGGCGCGGCGGAAGCTGCTGGCGGATTGTCGGTAGGCTCGAGCATGGTAGCGGCTGAAGCAGTCGGCAACGTTCGGCTGCGAAGTTCCAGGGTGAGGTCGGGGATTGCAGCACCTTCCACCAAATGTGATATGACGATTTATTAGACGTCTCACGCAATCGAGGCAGTCCACGAACGCTGATGGTGCGCACAGCGACAGACGCAAGAGCACTTCTTCCTCTTCTTCACTACAATATAAACAAGTACAGAGGCAACATACTCCAAAACAAATTTTATAGGTCTTATCTGAAGATTGTCTATATCTAATGCACTACTATTATTAAGACTCATAAATGTTCTATAAACTTCTGGTTCATCTGTGGGATTAAGAAATATGCTTTCAGGACGTCGAATAATTAAATCATCTACGAGTGAGACACCATTATCTGGCGTTATACTGGAAGTGAAAGGTTTGTTGAAACAATTGGCAAGGTTTAGACCGGTCAATACGCGATTGTTCACTGTAATTTCAACTGGCATGACGTCTTTCTTGCTGCGTCCCAGAACACTATTTATAGCTTTCCAAGTAGTATCTGGGTTTCTAGCACTGATACTAGAAAACAAGTTTTCGTAATACGCTATCTTTGCTTTTCGAAGCTCACTGTTGAGTTTATTTCTAAGTGCTTTATATTCCTTCAATAAACCCTCCACCCGAGATCGCAAGAACGCATGAAATAGCTTATTTTTATTGTTTATCATACGCCTAAGAGCACGTGTGACCCAAGGTTTTCTTATTTTCTTTGATGGTTTAAACCCTCTAAAAGGAAAATGAGACAGATTGATATTTGTAAACGTTTCTATAAACTTTAGGTACGCTTCATGAACGTTTCTTATAGCATAAACGAAAGACCAGTCATGTATACTAATAGCATGCTTGAAAGCCTGCAATGCCTCATCAGAGATATGCTGAACTATGATAGTCTCATGCTGATGTTTATGTTGCATTTGTAAAGAACTGTATTGCATGAACACTGGACAATGATCGCTTATATCAGATGAAATAGTACCCGCGTTAGAAACAACTGTGTTAGCATTTGTAATCAGTAGGTCCAATAGCGATGAACTCGATACTGTGATACGAGTTGGCGTTGATATTACATTTGTGAAACCAGCTGAATGAAGGCATGACATAAAGTCGCATGCCCTTGGAGTGTCTTCCAAAATGTTAAGGTTGAAATCACCTCCACATACAAGACGAAATTTACTTGCACATATATATTCCAAAAAAGACTCAAACAAATTCAGAAATTTCATGATGTCACCAGCTGGAGGGCGGTATACCACAGCCACAATTTCGATGTCACTTTTAAGTACTAAAAATTCAAAGTCATCAGTAATTAAAGAAAATTCAGATAAAAGCTCATATGTCCGACAATCTTTCACAAGGATACAAACACCACCACCTCGTCGATTTTGACGATTAATAAAAAAAGGTGTATAACCGTCAAGATAAAGCATATCACAGCCATCGTAGTACCAAGTCTCAGTTATCATGATTATGTTGAACTTAAACAAGAACTGGTTAATGAAACATGTGATTTCATCTTTCTTTCCAATTGCGGAGCGTGCATTTAAGTGCAAAACAGAGTTATCTAACTTAGTCTGTGGGGGAACCGAATGTGGTAGAGCGAAATTATGATAGTTCATTTTGATTGTTTTACTTTGGTAGCTGTGAAACGCTGAAAGCTTCTATTAGATAATTTTTTCAAGGTCAACTTCACGGGCGATCTGTATGGTACCGGAATCGTCAGACTTCCGCGCGAATATTTTCCCATTGAAAGACCAAACGGATTTCCAGTGCTTCTCATGCTTGCGCTTCACCGCCATGCCAAGCAGGCGCTTCAGAGCAGGGCAGAGGTGCTCATTTACGTAGATCTGCGCATCGTCTGAAAGTCCGATATCATTGTTGCGGATGCGCATCTTCTTTGCTTTCTTTAGCATCAGATCTCGCTTTGCCCTAGACTTGAACTGAACTATAATGTTGCTTCGATCAGGATTGCGGGTTGGAACGCGATGACATACTTCTATGTCAGATTTTTGAACAGGCTCGTTAATAGCCTCTCCAATCTTTGAGAGGACGCTCAGAACGTTTTCATTTTCTTCTTTTCGGACGCCTTGAATTTCAATATTAGAGTTTCTCGAATACTGTTCAAGGTGAACCAGGCGTTTCTCCAGGTACCCTGTATGATTCTCAAGTGTCTGGCATTTTGCCTGCAGTTCTTTGTTACTATTGGTTAATTCAGTATTTTTTGCTACTGCAGCTGCTAGTTGGCTTTTCAGGTCTTCTATGGTTTTATGAGCGAACTCGAGGCTCTGTGCAACGCTGCGTTGCTCATTTCGAATTTCACGCATTTCATTTCTGAGGTCCCTCTCAAACGATTCGCGCGACAATTTCATTTCCTGTTTAAGATCATCCCTGAGTTTCACGAGATCATTCTTGACGTCTTCCTTAATCTTCGCTATGTCTTTCGACATGAATGAAAGTTGCAGGTCACAAGGATAGTACACAAAAAATCAAGTAGCAAAAATTACAAAGAGCACAAAGGTTGGCAGCAGTGACGATCTCGTAAAAAAAATAAACTAGGTAATAGGACAAAGTGCTAGCACCAACCTGCAGCGAAAAGTAGAGAATGGCTCAGACGAAGTGAGCGGAGCTCGTCACTGCTGCCAAGTGAAGACCTTGAGGCTTGAAACGATGCTTTTATAGTAGAAATACTGGCGCAGAATCACAGACGCAGCCGCCGTCCACGCCCCCTTGTGCTGCAACGATGTCGGTGATGTGGCCGACACGTGTCCAACTGACCAGGATCGGGTGCGCCGTGCAGGCTGCGCAGAAGATTATCTGCAGCGAAAAGTAGAGAATGGCTCAGACGAAGTGAGCGGAGCTCGTCACTGCTGCCAAGTGAAGACCTTGAGGCTTGAAACGATGCTTTTATAGTAGAAATACTGGCACAGAATCACAGACGCAGCCGCCGTCCATGCCCCCTTGTGCTGCAACGATGTCGGTGATGTGGCCGACACGTGTCCAACTGACCAGGATCGGGTGCGCCGTGCAGGCTGCGCAGAAGATTATCTGCAGCGAAAAGTAGAGAATGGCTCAGACGAAGTGAGCGGAGCTCGTCACTGCTGCCAAGTCTACCCATTTCGACCCATTTCTCGTACTACTGCTCAATACTGACCACCACAGTCTCGCATGCCATGCTTGGAAGCCGGATTCCTGGAGACGCGAGAGCCATGCGAGGGAAACAGTATTAGGGGCGCGAGAGAGTCTAGAATCCCTACAACAAGCAATTGACGTGGCCAGACTGATTGCTTAATTCACGATATAATTTCATTTCCGACTTATTGCTTGAAAAATTTACTCGGGCTCTTCTCTTTTAAAGAATTCTAGCAGTATTTTAAGATGTAAATATTTACCCAATGCAGTTGTCGTGGCTCATGGCTCAGTAACACAACACGTGAATTAAGGGTGAATGTTTACTTAGTTGTCACTTTATATGTTTTATATAGCCTTCTGTACCTCTTATCTCGCCCTCTCCTATCCTCCTCTCTTCTCTGATGAGGCGGCTGCTTAGGTGTCAAAATGTTATGCTAGACAGCTGCAGAACGACCAGTAAGAATTCTCCTTCTACTGTTTTTTCATTGTTATAATAAACTACCAATAACAAGCTCAAAAAGTAACATTCGTTTGGTCACTGTTGGTCGCATTTCTTTCGCTTTGTTGCTCACACGGTTCCCTAAACTTTGTAGACGGGTGCGAATAATCGAATTTTTCGAATAACGAATCGAGTAGCCACTATTCGTAAATGCGAATATTTTTAGAATACTTTTTGAATATTTCAAAACGTCAACTGTGGTCATATAAACATAAAATTAGAGCAAAAGTACGGCCCATTTTCACCCCTGCAGGCACAGTATAGGCCTAAAGCTTTCGGGTGAAGCAGGCGACTTTGGTTGGGTAGCCATACTTTACACGCTCTACAGCGATCATTCGAATCCTCTGAAGAGCACTGCACATGCGAAGAAACTACTTGTTTGTTCTTAATGCTCCATTTTTGTTTAAAAAACAATGCTCCATAACACGCTATTAATGAAAGAAACTTGCTAACTTTACAAATACTCGGGCGTGAAGTTCTTTTTATAATTATTGTGATTGTGAGTACCAGTAATCATCATTCGCGAACTATTCGAAAAGTATACGATATTCGATTCAATTCAATTCTGGCACTTTTCGATTCATATTTGATTCGATCTGAAAAATAGCTATTCGCACACTCCTAAAACTTTGTCATTAAGTTACAAGGTTTCTTGTTATTTTACAGGTCTTGCTGGAAATGTTTTATAATACAGTGTAGACCGCTTGTGATGTAAGTTGCCGGAGTTGCGCATATCCGCGTTGTGAGCGGTGCTGCACTAATAATCAAGGCAGCATTTCTCATCGGAAGCGCACAATCAAGACGCGCAGACCAAAAAGCCGCGCGCATCTGAAAATTGAAGCATGCTAACACAATGTTTTCATTCATATAAATTAATAAACATTGAAAGGTTTCCATCCGGGGATCATCGATCTTTGCATGAAGCAAAGTAACACATAAAAACTGAATTGCTTTACAAACAAGTCACCCAACTAATTTGTCAGGCCTGCTCGATTATTAGAACTTCCCTGCAGCACCGCCACCTACACTACAGAACCAAAACAGAATGGTGACATAAATTTAGATTGCTGTTCAGTGTCCCCTGATGATTCGCAGCCACAGTGTTGTCTCCGTTCAGGCTGTCACCTGTGCCCTATCTTTAGTTGTTGAGGTGGTTCTTCTGTTTTTTAGTGCAATAATGGCGGCACAGAAAGTTTCGTTGACTCTTTGCCAAACTGCAACTGACGAGGTGGCACTGTTTGGCCCTTGCTGGTGTAAGGCAGCTTACCATCGCGTAAATCTGGCCCTTGATATTTTTCGGCCCATAGAAAATTACATGATAATTGGGCAAAAGATCATGCACAGAGGCCTAAATGATGGCAACACGCATGAAGCGGAGTTTGGGTTCATAGGCAGTCAGCCCGCAGCTACTGCGAATACAGTAGAAAAACTTAATTCATACGTTCTGGAGAAAACTAGAAAAAATTTACGACCCTAAGTTCCTAAACGATTTGGAAGATTCAGCTGTAGTTTATGTCTACGTAATATGAAGCATTGCAAGACAAGACACCATCACATGCCAAGCTGGTGGTGTCTGAGATGCGCGTTGTTCTTGTGGCGTTGGCAAGCTTACGTTTGCGCTTCTTGAATTTTCCCCTGTGTCCGATGCTTCTTGGGCGGGGAATTTTGGCAGAAACTTTTGCCGTGCCCACTCTGTGAGAATGATTGCGGCACAGACGCTGACGTGCGTCGTGCTGGTGGAGTACAGCGGTGAGCACTGTTAGGGTGAACACGCGAGCGCGTGGCCGACGGCACTATCAGCGCCGCGTAACACCCATCGTTGGAAACATTGCACATGCGCAGCATGTGCTTTGCGAAACACTCTTTCCACCACGCGCATCACGTCATCGATACGCTTGTTCGTCGTCTGCTAGCCGCATTTTTTGTTCGCTGAGCTGATACCTTCTGCATTTCAAGGTCCATCTGGATTGAAGATTGGCGCGTGAAGGAAAAAAGTGAGTGTAAGAGGGATAATTATTAAACTTTTTATTCAAGAAAATTGCACTTTTGCAATTCAAGTTAAACAAGACCATGAGAACAAATATAAAAACATGAGCAAATCTAATAGCGAGTCATGTGACCACTTACAGCAACGACTGCAGCTATTCTGGACGGTAACGAGTCGTAAAGTGATCGAACATATTCCCGATCGGCTTTCAGCCTTTCCCACTCGTTGCTGACTTGCGCCCACAACTGGTCCGAAGTCGCGGAATAAAGGGGCTTCCTTGCCAAAGAAGCTTTCAGACGGCCCCACATGTTTTCTATCACATTCAGGTCCGCTCCTTTCGGAGGCCATTCCAGTAGCTGCATGTGCTGCTCCGCCTGGAACTCCTTGACAGCCCGCGCCGTGTGTATCGGTGACCGGTCCTGTTGGAACAGGTAATCACCGTCTGGGAATAAACTGCTCGCATATGGCAACAGCACATTGTTCAAAATGTTGCAGTAATTTTCCGACGATAAGTGTCCACGTATACGTTGCAGGGGCCCTAAACCATATCTTGAAACAGCACCCCACACGTTCACACTCGATCTCCCACTGGCAGAAACACCTTGCACGTTGTCCGGGTCGTTCCTGCGTGGCATTGTGACGTTAACTAAAACAATTGCTTTTCAAAGCAGGAAGTTTGCCTCACCGTGTGCCTGGTAGTCTCCAAACACGCAATCTTTGGTCTTGTCGCGTCGAAAACGTCGACTCATCCGAAAAGATGACGCGACCCCACTCTTCTGATGTCCATGCTTCGTGCAGCTCAGCGAACTGCCGTCGTGCGTCCTTGTTTGCCGCCGTTAGTAGTGGTTTCTGCGCTGCGACGCGACTGCGAAGGCCCGCAGTACGCAGGCGACGTCGAACAGTGGTGTCCGAAACGTCCAAATCCAAGTCCTCGCGTATTGCTGGGGCTGGCAAGAAAGGGTTACGAACAGCAGCTGCAGCTATGAGGGCGTCTTCATCGTCTGTGGTAGCTTTAGGGCGGGGCGCGCGGGGTGCATCCTGAATGCGACCTTCATACTTGTAGGCTTGAATTATCCTGTTCACAGTCTTCAGGGGCCTATTAACTAAAGCGCCAATATACCGCTGGGAATAACCTTTCAGGGAAAGATCAACAATTGAGCGCCGTTCATCATCGGGAACCCTAGCCATAATACGATCTGGCGACAGAATGAACGGCTGCGAAAGATGTTTGGTTGTTTTATATACGGCGTTGCATGCACAACAACTTTGAAGGGAACGAATAGACACGCCCCCATAGATATACAAGTTTTTTTGTCTTGTTCTGTTCAAGCACAGATGTTTAAAGAAATCTTAAAATGCAGGATGCATGGGCTTAGAAAACAAAAATGCGGCTAGCAGACGACGAACAAGTGCATTCATGACGTCATGCGCGCGGTGAAACAATTATTTCGCGGAAGGCATGATGCGCATGCGCAATGTTTCCAGTGATGACCGTAACGGGGCGCTGACAGTGCCGTCGGCCACGCGCTCGCGTGTTCACCCTAACAGTGCTCACCGCTGTACATGGGAGCCAAGACGTGCTTTGATTTTCCTTTTGCGGAGTGTTTTATGACGGCAACGGGATACCAAAACGAAACCAAACTCTCGGCTGACGCTGGAATACGCCACCACCAGAGAGAAACACAGCGCTCATTTCACGGTGCGCACAGCCGAGAACGGCAGCGTGTTAGGGTTAATATCTCCTATTCAATGCGTGCAGTACACACTTCCAACAGCAGTAGGTCGAACGTGCTGTTGAGCAGATTGGTCAAGATGCTTATCGCATTAGGGTTAGCAATGACACCTGTGGGTGTGACGTGCAACAATGACCAGCGAGGAGATTTAGTGGTAGCGTTAGAGAAAAGTGAGTGCTCGCTGGCGCCAACACTGGTTGGCGAGTACTACTGCAGCGAAGCTGCTACGGTGGGCGGTTACTGCTCTCGATCCTGTGCGCCTCATGCCTTTTCTTATTGACATGGGGTCTAGCGGGCGTCCAACATATACGATTGCAGTTTGCTGATGTGCAGAACATTGGTGACGAAAGATCGTGTTTTTACAGGAACGTACGTATTACAGGTAAAAAAAGTGCAATTTTGTTGGGTAATTTTTTGTTCTCAATCACGAATGTTGGCGCCGAGAAATCATACGAAACGGGATCGTATCAATGAGGCTCTGCTTTACCTACCAAGTTGGCATGTTGCGCACACTGACAGAAACGGCGAAAACTTTCGTGTGGAAATAAAGTTTGCCCGTTCCTTGTTCGTTTGCTGCGCACCTTCTTTTCTGCATTGCCCAGCATTGCCCTTGTTGCTTTTCCCTTAGCCAACACAACTTGTCAAGAAGTGTGCTCACTGACTAGCTTGCTCGTGGTATATTATGAAAGCCACATTGTATAACCTCTACTTATTTTGTCCCGCGCGGCTTCATTGTGAGCGGTGTGTGTTTGCATGGTGCTCTATGGGAAGGCAATCTAGTAATGAAAAAAAAGCGTGTTATATCCTGTCCTGCAATTACTTTCATTTGGACGGCTTAGACTTGCTTGCAATCTTGTGTGTCCTGTTGACTTGCTCTCTTGTGTGACCTTTTCCCAGTTTTGAAGTTGGTAACATTTTAATTCAAGAGCGTGTGATGAGTGGACAGTAGGTAGGGTCATGTCTTAATATATATATATATATATATATTATAATGGAGATTTATTCAGGTTCGTAGCGACAGCCAGTTGTAGGATGCACCAAGCACAGTCCCCTATCTCGAGCCTCCGCTGCGAGCTTGATGCTGCCGATGCTGCTGACCCTGCGCGACGTTCGTTATCTTCCTTACAAGGGTCCCGCGGAAATAAAGAAGCCATCGTGGCGACTTAGTTTTCTGGAAGGACGGTAGAACGGTGATACGGCTTGAGACGCTGAACGTGAACGACTTCATGGTTACGACGTCGCATGTCAGATGGCGGCGTGAGCGGCTCAACCAAGTAATTACCGTGTGACGTTCTCTCGAGAGCGCGGTATGGCCCATTGTACTTCGGAAGGAGTTTTGAAGCGAGCCCAGGCGTGCGGTGTGGCACTAGCAACTAGACGAGGGCGCCCGGGAGAAAAGTGGGAGTCGAGTTCTGGGCGTCGTGAACGGTTTTTAACGGTTCTGGTCGTCCGAGGTGAATCGGCGGGCCAGCTGGCGACATTCTTTGGCGTGTCTGGCGGCTTGCGAGATCGGCCGGCATTCGGACCGGCCGGTAGGGCAGAATGGTGTCGATTATGTGCGAAGGATGACGGCCGTAAATAAGGTAAAAGGGCGAGAATCCGGTAGGGCCTGAGTCGCGGTGTTGTAGGCGTAGGTGACAAACGGAAGAACTAGGTCCCAATTAGAGTGATCAGGTGAGACGTACATGGCGAGCATGCCACAAAGAGAACGATTATAGCGTTCCGTAGTACCGTTAGTTTGTGGATGATAGGCAGTGCGTTTACTGTGAACAATCGCGCATTAAGCAAGCAGTTGTTCGATGACTTGAGATAAGAAGGCGTGGCCTCTGTCGCCTAAAAGCTCGCGTGGACCTCCATGACGAAGGAGAAAACGGCGTAGTATGAAATTGGCGACCTCCTGCGCTGCTGCATTTGGCACAGCAGCAGTCTCCGCATAATGTGTTAAGTGGTCTATCGCAACGATTATCCACCTGTTGCCGGTAGGAGTCAACGGAAGTGGCCCGTAGAGATCTATGCCCACGCCTTTAAAGGGTTGGGATGGGCATTGTAATGGCTGGAGTTCAGCGGCAGTGTTGCCCGGTGGCGCTTTGCGGCGTTGGCACTCATGACAAGAGTGGACGAAGTTGCGAACGAAATTGTACATTCCCCGCCAGTAATAGCGTTGTCGAAGTCTTTCGTAGGTCTTGAAGACTCCCGCGTAGACACACTGAGGGTAGATGTGGAACGAGGAGCAGATATCTGATCGCAAGGTTCTCGGGATGGCGAGTAACCATGTGCGTCCCTCCGGGCCATAGTAGGGGCACTATACAGTGGCTGGTCTCGAATCGCAACATGAGGAACTTGGTGCCGAAGCGTTCGTGACGCTGGAACTTTCCACGTATCCGAGAGAAGGTCGAACAGAGATGCAGTCCAGGGATCATTACACTGTGCAGCGGCGATAGTGTCAAAGTCCAGAGATGACAATGTGCACTCGAGTCGTGACTGGCATTCGAGGGAAGCGGTGATCGGGATAGCGAGTCAGCGTCGGAGTGCTTTCGCCCGGAACGGTAAACCATGCGGATGTCACATTCTTGAATTCGAAATGCCCAGTGATCAAGGCGGCCCGATGCGTTTTTTAACGTCTACTGCCAAAATAGTGCGTGGTGGTAGGTCACTACGTCAAAACATCGGCCGTATAAATATGAGCAAAACTTGTCAAGCGCCCGCACAATAGCCAAACACTCTTTTTCTGTTACGCTGTAATTGTCTCCGCCTTGGTTAACGTGCGCCTCGCGTGTGCGACGACGTATTCTGTGTGGACAGGTTGACGTTGTGCCACCACAGCGCCAAGGCCTACACCACTTGCGTCGGTATGTATCTCGGTTGGCGCTCGAGGGTCAAAATAGCGAAAAGTGGGTGGCGTCGTGAGAAGACAGCGCAAGGTTTTGAAGGCGTCTTCACACTCTGGAGACCATGATCAGAGATTGCTAGCGCCACCAAGGAGCTGCGTGAGAGGCGATATAATCTACGCAAAGTATCGAACAAATCGCCGGAAGTAAGAACAGATGCCGATCAAACGGCGTAACTCTTTGATAGTGGTAGGTGTTGGGAACGCAGTAACAGCACGTAGCTTCTCGGGGTCCGGATGGGGTCCTCCTTTGACACCTCAGAATTTTGAGGGTCATGACTATTGTAAAATTCTGAGCTGACGAACCGCAAATCGTCATTTCTTCAGGTTAAGTTGCAATCCGGCGTTGGTCAAGCAAGTGAATTCGTGCTGGAGGTGGAGCTGGTGCGCTGCGAAATCAGGGGCGAACACCACAATGTCGTCAAGATTGCAAAGACAGATTTTCCATTTGAGGCCACGCAGAATTTTATCCATCATTCTTTCGAACGAGACAAGTGCATTTCAAAGTCCGAAAGGTATGACGGCGAATTCATACAAGCCGTCTGGTGTAACGAAGGCAGTTTTCGGGCGATCAGACTCTGTCATCGAAACCTGCCAGTTGCCTGACCGTAAATCCAGCGAAGAAAAGAACTCGGCTGCCTGCAAACAGTCCAGAGCATCATCGATGCGTGGTAATGGGTAGACGTCCTTTAGCGTGATCTTTTTCAACCGTCGAAAATCAACACAGAAGCGGATGGAACGGTCTTTCTTTCTGACGAGTACCACGGGAGAGGCCCGTGGGCTCTGTGAAGGTTGAACGACGCCTCGACGAAGCATGTCATCGACCTGTTCTGCAATGACGCGACGTTCCGTAGCGGACACGCGGTTTGGTCTTTGTCGCAGCGGTGAGCGAGAGCCAGTGTGGTTGCGATGCTCGACTGTCGATGCACGGCCAAGAGGTCTTGCGCATCGTCGACAGAACGACGGAAGTGCTGAAGGATTGTGAGAAGTTGAGATCGCTGCGAATGTGTCAGATCTTCGGCGATGAATGGGCTGAACACATCTGTCCATGCTGAGTCCTCCATGGAGATGGCACTCAGTTCATGGACGGCAGTAGCAGGCACGTCGTCGAGGACGGAAACAATTCGTGTTGAATCAACTGACTCGACGTAACCAAGGCATTCCCTGCGGAGCAGTGATAGCGTGGCGGTGAAAGATGATTGTGAATATGCATCGTGCTGACACCGGCGGCGAGCTCTAGAGCTGCAAAGGAAAAGGGAGCTCTTTTCGGGTAACAAAGTGACGAGAGGGCATGAAGAAGACCTTCCCGTCGGATATAGCACTACACGACACTGGTACGAATGCTGAAAAGCACGGGGGAATATAGGTGTATTCTTTCACGACCGAGACCAGGTCACCAATGTGGGAAAGTTCAATCTCAGCAAGAGCGCAATTGATGATGCATTGTGGCATGAGAGAAAATCCCGTCCTTGAATAACGGCGTGGGAGCACGATGAAACAACTATGAACTCAATCGTGTATAAAACGTCCTGTATTGTTACACGGGCTGTACACGCAGCGGTAGGGCGAATGGGTTGAGCACTTGCCGTTCGAAGCGACAATCCAGACAGAGACGTCATCACTTTACCAAGCGAGCGGCAAAACCTGGCATCCCTAACTGATATAGCGGCATTGGTATCGACGAGAGAGACTGTAGCGACATCTTCGACAAACACATGAATGACATTGGCAGGTAAAGGAGGAGGACTTCGGCTTGTCGACACTTGCGCAGTTCTTGCCTCAGGAACGGCGTCGTCTAGTTTCCCTCTTCGTTAGAGACGGGTCGCTGACGCATAGGGGAAAGTGATCGGCGACGTGGGGAGGGTGACACGAGGCGTTCGAAGCGAGGACGGTGATCAGTCTAGGAGCGAGCTGGTGATGAATCGAAGGTCCCGTAAGGCGCATTTGGATCGGGCAGCACATAGGACGCTCGTTGATCGTCATCGAACGCCTGCGATTGGCCGCGGCAGAACCTTGCGACGTGACCGGGAAACCTACATGCAAAGCATATATATAGGACGATTGTCCGGCGTTTGCCACGGGTTAACGACGGCAGTGCTGGCCCAGGGAACGGGAGGAGGAGGGCGGTGCACAGGCTGCTGGAAACATTATACGGGCACACTGCGAGGGGCCATTGCAGCAACCGCAGCATAAGTGACCGGTGTAGCCACGGTATCCTGGTGGTGAACAGCCGGCAGCGCTTTCGCGACCTCTTCATGAATCACATTACGGAGAGGAGACGGTAAAGTGCTGGCAGGCTCCTGCCTGCAGAGTGACGCCGCAATAGGTGTGCGATGTCGCCTTGTCAGAGCTCGCTGCTTACGCAATTCATCATAGCTCTTGCACAAGCTGATAACGTCGCCAACAGAGCGCGGGTATTTGGTCAGAAGCATCTGGAACGCGTCATCATCGGTTCCCTTCATGACGTGCTTGATCTTTTCCGCTTTCGTCATGAAAACGTTTACGCATAGAGAAAGAAATTCACCAATTCAGTCGGCAAAAATTGGCAACAGGAAACACGTCACCATACGTCACGCTATACTTTTGACACCAAAGGTTAGCTGCCGCGAGCATCGAAAACAAAAGAAAGTGAACTTAAGTTAACAGGCATTCATTCATTTTTTTAATGCGTTGCCGCGAAAACTAAAACGTTTTGCGTATAAATGAACTTAAGCTTTGCGACTTATTTTCCTTGCCTTACCTAGCCACAGGTCAATGACGCGCCAGATACATGCGTCATCCGCCAGACACTCCCCCGAAGCCAGCGAGGATGGCTGCGCGCGCGTTTGAGCGCTCGCGCGCGGCGACCCGTCTGTCTCATTCTTTTTTTTTTCTTTTTTAAATGTAACCTGGTTTATTGGGCTCTCGGCGTATTCTTGCGTTCCTTCTGCACTGGGACAAGACACCACTGCACTATTGCGCTACGGCAACGTGAGAAATCTTGTTTCACAGTCTACGACGCAATTAGGCTTACGGCACGAGACCGAGACTTAAGACGCAGTTAGTGAAAAACAGCTCGGTCATCCTGCCGCAGTTAATTTGAGTAAATGAATCGTGCTGAGACATGTTTCCGACGCTTCCTATGGGACTATTGTAACTTATTTCGGTTTTTGAGCCACACTGGCCGCACAGGGCGCCGTGTCGCAGTTACCGAGAACTCAGCCGTGGTGTGTAGTCTAGTGCATCTTGCTAGGAGAAGTTTGTGCCGCTTTCTCTGACGCCAGACATTACTGAAAAGTAATTTCGTTACTTTCTGGTGTACTTTTGAGGCACGCTGGCCGCACAGCGCGCTGTGACGCAGTTAGCGATAAGCAGCTCGGCCGTGGTGATAAAGTTAGTTTGGCGTGTAATGAATCTTAGAGGGACAAGTCTGTGACGTTTTTTGTGGCTCCGCAACAACATATACCTTCTTTCGGTACTCACGCCTGTTGAAAACGCGATGGGCGATTGCCAAGAGTGATAACATGGGGTGTGCTGCTGGCGCCGGCAGAACGCGCGTACGACGAACATATCAGAAACTTGTAATTCGAAAATTACGTCTTCTAAAGGACTGAAAAAAGGCATTGCACCCGCGCATTTGTCTTGAGTGCCTGTTGCGTCCATCTCTGTGTATGTCGCGTACCGTCGCGTCGCCCGAGGCCAAGTTTTTGAAACGCGAAGTCGCTCGTGTATTTGTGCTGCCTAATTGCAGGAAATAATGCCCGGAAATTGGGAAACGCTTAGAAATCAGATGTTTTCATATATGTTTGGGATGAGTCGGGTATTTTCTACGCCATGTATGTAAAAGCGAATTTTCGTTTGTAATGCCGCCCATTCACCGATTTCGCCCGTTTCGCCTCGCAGTATTCCTACGTCTAAATACCAAAATGACTCATGCTTGTAACATGCTGTTACGTGCTTGCAAATGTAACATGCTTGTAATTAACTTTTTTTTTCAGCTGGTACCTTCTGGTGGAGCTTCATACAGGAACTACTGCCTTACCTGCTGGTGTCACAATGTTGGATGAACGCACAAAAAGCGCGGAACGAGCTTTTATATAGAGCAAAATAAATATTTCCTCATTGCACAAAAGGTCTTGCGTCTACTTTGTGAAATTGCACGTGGCACAGATTCGATGGGACTTTACGAGATCGTTCGCAATCGTTTTTACTAAATAATAAACTGATTCTGCACGAAGAGCAAAAAAAAAAAGGGGGGGGGGGGGTGCGCAGAAGGCGTGCTAGCTTGCGTTCAAAATACGCGCGCCCAAAACCGAAACCGGAAGTGATGCAAGTGATCGACATCGACCGCTTGGCACGCTGCAGTCAATTCGGCCGCTGGGCCCTATGGGAGTGTCCCCTCTTGTTGACTTCCTTTCTCTATGGTTTACGCGCCTGCACAGATCGGGAACGTCTTCTATATAGCTGGTGAACGCATCACCCGTGTCCCGTGGGCGTGTACGCAAACGCTGCTCAGCTCGGTGTTTACTGACGGCGGGTCGGTTAAATACTTCGGTAACCGCCGTCTTCAGCGCCGACCATGTTCGGATACCCTGTCATCATTTCTGAACCAGAGACTGGCCACGCCCGCGAGATGGAATGATACGTAAGCGAGCTTATCCGAGTCATTCCATTTCTTGTAAACGGTCTCCCGTTAATAGGACGGCAGCCACTCTTCAACGTCGTTGGCGTCGGTTCCGCTGAAGATGGGAGGCTCCCGCTGGCGAACCGTGCAGCACAAGGGACGGGTGGCGATGGAAGAGTCTGCTGGTCGGCGTCCAGCATGGCAGAGGGTAGCGTCCGCGAATGAAGTTCCAGGATGGTTTACAATGTTACCCCGCATGGCTCCACCACTTATAAAGGAGATTTATTGAGGTTCGTAGCGACAGCCGGTTGTAGGATGCACCGAGCACAGTCCCTTAGCTCGAGCCTCTGCTGCGCGCTTGATGCTGCCGATGCTGCAGCTGACTCTGCGCCGACGTTCGTTATCTTCCTTACAATATACCGGGTGTCCCAGCTAACGTTGGCCAGGCTCTTGTAAGTAAAATTTGTTGTGTGCGGGGACGCAGCCAATGGCATTTTGTCGGCAGTGAAGTAATGCACAAGGACGATTTTTTTTTCATAATTGGACTATCGTTAACTTGTTTGGATTGATTGACAGATCTTTTATTGTTGTATTGAGGGCGCGAACTTTGATAAAAAAGTAATAATTGTCTTTTGGAAAAACCCGATTCGGTACTTTTCAACATGCTGTGTCTTCTGTAATTATTTTTTTCCTTGTTATAAAGAAAAACTCACGAAATATGAAAATAGCCGCATGATTAAGCTTCCCTTATTTTATAATTTTTAATCAAAATTCACGCCCTCGGTGCAGTAATTGAAGGGTTTGTTAATAAGTCTCGTCTATTTATCGGTAGTTGGGTCATGAAAAAAATCCTGGTGCGGTGTTTCGCTACGGCCGGAATATGGTTGGTTGTGTTCTCATGTACTCTAGGTTCTGTTTTTTGGAGCTGGGCTAACGTTAGCTGGGACACCACCTATAACGTAACCGTTTATAGTGCAGAACTGGCTACAACGTTGCGTTTTCTCACTTTCGTTCAACCCTCCCATGCCGTGCCGCTTGCGGTCAGGCCGCGCGAGACGAAATACCAATTGTGATGTGGCTTCTGCGGGAAAATCGCGCCGACAAGCGCGCTGGAGAGCACGCTTCTCAACAATGTGCACCGGCCGATGAGAGAGGAGAGCAGCGAGGGCGATGCGGAGGAGGAGCATGAGACGCGGAGCGAACGAACCAA
Source organism: Dermacentor silvarum (assembly GCF_013339745.2). Taxonomy (NCBI): domain Eukaryota; kingdom Metazoa; phylum Arthropoda; class Arachnida; order Ixodida; family Ixodidae; genus Dermacentor; species Dermacentor silvarum. The sequence goes on along the minus strand of NC_051154.1, from coordinate 332,646,479 downwards.
CGAAAAAAAAAAAAAAAAACGGCGGCGTCATGATGTGGGTGTGCAGTGGTTGTCTAGGGGACGGAGAAGCCTTTTGCTCGGCTGCTTATCAGCGGTGCGCTTTCCGCTGAACGCGGCTTCAGTTTGTGCCTCCTTTGCAATGCGTGTCATGAAGTGCAGATATCTCGCTTGCGACGCTGTCAGTTTAAGCAGTGTTCCGCAAATTTAGTTTGGAGCTATTAGTCTTTACGTGCACTTGTGAGCTTCTGCTGCTCGCACCAGTGTGGGCACACACAAACTTGGTAGGCATTCGTAGTAGTTGCAGCGGCTGATCGCCTGAGGAATCAAACTCCGCTCTGTGCGCTTTGCTGTCAGCTCAGCCCATGCGCGTGATCGCATGCTCTATGTAATTGTATACGGATACGAGCATATCGGTGGTGAGCTTCCCCGCGACGGCATGCCGCTCGACATCCCCGACGGCTAGGCCTAACCAGTGCGCCTCGTCGGTGATCAAAGTTGTGGTTTGGTACGGAGTCAACGAAATGCGTTGCAAAGGCTGTACGGCACCTACAAGATGGAGAAGGCGCTTTTTTAACGAAAGTGAGGGCACGGGCAATAATCTAACGGCAGCGGTTTGGTCTATGGTCGCCATGTTTTCGACACCCTGCATACGCCAATCAATCCGAGAAATCGGACGAAACACTGTACTACGCCTAAAATTTCAGTCGCTGTCGTTCTTTTAAAAATTATTATTACTCTTTCTGCTTCATGCGAAGACCGCGGGTACTTCCACATAAACGTTTCAACATTCGTGAATTTAAGCGGATGCAAAACTGAAGGTTGGATACATGCGGCTGCTTGGTCTACATGTCTTGCACATGTGCTGGCCTTGAGAATCGTTGTTTAGGTTGTGGTGCGGTGCTGCTTGTAGCGCGGGTATTCGAGACATTGACGACTGACGTTGTTAGCGGTCTGCACTGTAGTTGTATCTAGCTTCGTCATGCATTTTGGTTGATGTTTTCATGAGTGTGTCCATATCCACTTGCTGAGTCTTTACATAAGTTGAAAAAATGATGTGATAGGTTCCTCTCCACCCACCCATAGGATCTTATAATGGCACCTTTGTACTTTGGTAACTTGGATTTGCAAAAGATTTAATTCCTTTAATGCAATTGGCATTCTTTAGAAACTTCACCAACTTTGCGGTATGTATCTAACCTCTTTTACCCAGTGACACAAGTAGTCTACTAGCTTGGACGCCTAGGTATGTGCAGGCTGCTTTCTCACCAAACAGACAACATGGGCGAATGGATATGCCGTGCGTGCACGCCTGGGTGGCTGTATCTTAAAAGCCATCTGCAGCGGGGGCACCGTCTGCTCTGCGCTGTGTTCTGGTTGGCAGCTCAGTTTGCGTTGATGCGAGCTGCGGGACGAAAGTCAATTCACTTCTTTCAGCTACCGTGCTTACTCACTACAACGTTCTGACAGCGAGCTTCCGCGGTCATCCAGTGACATGCGTACATGTTTGCTTGTGCACGCCTGACACCATGCTTTACTAATTTACTTAGTATGCCTGTGTTTACAAGTTTGTATGACCGATAAAACTACTATCCTTGGGTACTATAACGTATAATGATTTCAAACTGTTTTGATTCCCATTTCTGCAATCAACCTCCACGATTGGTCAAAACATTTTCGGGCCACTCCCAACTTCGCCTGTCTTTCACGCGACGTCACGAAAACCGCGATAGCTCTCTATCTGATATAACGTGCACACACTGATTATGTATGATTAAACCGCACAAAAGAGAAATAATTATTCCTGATTCGACGCCTTTTCACCATTAGCCATCTGTTATTGGCCCAATGTTTTCTGGCTACGCCTATTTCGCCTGTCTGTCACGCGACCTCACAAAACCACAAAAACTCCACGTCAAAGTGACGTGTGCGCGGGAAAAATGCATTAATATGCCGAACAAAACTGAAATATTTTCTGAAGAGCCACAGACTGCCCCGTTCCGAAAGGAATGGATGCCCGCCGATCGCTCAGGCCCTCGCTACTCGCACCTGCCGGTGAGCATGTATTTATTTCCGCATGATAAACCTTTTTGGCTGGCAGTAAAACATTATCGAGCCCTTTCGGCATGCATACGACATCGCTCTGCCAACTCTTCCTTGCTGAGGATCCCTTTTAGCGGCATTCTTATCCTTCCGTTGCACCCCGCCCAGCCACCGCCACCGGCCATTTTCGACCAGCCAGTGTAACTGCAACGGTAACTCATGACGTTTATGAAGGAGTTCCTTCATAAACGTCAGTTCCTTCTGTAAACGTTCCACGTCATTGAACAGACGCACGCAGGTACGCAGCACGCCACGCAGGGTGGATGGGCGACCACGTGAGGCGCAAAGAACTACCGCTTGCCTGTGACGTGACTGTGGGGGATTTCTAAAGCGAAGCTTTGTACTGTACCTCTACCAGCCAAGGGTTCTGTCGTGTCCGTCGTTGTAATCAAAAAACGATCCCGACGAACCGCTAACAATTGCAGGTATAGCAGTATAGCCTACTTGATTTCAGGCATTCAGCGTACAACTAAGCACTCGTTTTCGCAAGAAAAACCACAAAAACAAGCTTCAAAGTGATGAGCCAACATGATGGATGATAAGGGCTTCGGGCAAACAACGGAAACAGGCTCGGCGTGGTCCGTAAGATTAGATTGCAGCTGTTGCAAAGCTTATGCAGCTGCTTGAAAGAGGGTTGACGTCATTCAAAACCCTTCCAGCCTAGTAACTGCTTCGGTTCATTTTCTAGACTACCCCACTATGGGGTAGTCTAGTAGTGTATATCACACCGATCATAAAGCAGTAGTGAACATTGTTGTAAAGTAAATAATAATAATAAAGGCCGTGGTTAAAGTTACGTTGTAGTGTGTGAAATATCAAGTGCGCCGCAGTCACCGTGAGGGTGGCTTAAAAAGCTTCGCTTTCCAACCACCTTCACAGGGTGGATTGGCGGGCAATTTTTTTCATGAGATCTCAGTTGTATGTTTTTATTGCTAGGCTTCAAGATTGCCACGTGACGCTCCAGCCTGTAGTTTCTTTCCTCCATGCCGGCCTGCCGCAAAGGAACGATGACGTCAGGATCGCAGCGCCACTAGAGGGACTTCGCATTGCATGGAAAGTTTCAAGTCCTCAGGGGCACCGAACCCTTCTAGTGGAGGCATAGGATGAGCTGTCACGGTACTTGCTGGTACCAGTTGACTACCCGCTGTCGCAGATGAAGAACTTCAAGGGATTGAACCAACTTTTCCTCAAATACAACACGGCAGTACCCTCAAGCACTTCTGTGGAACGGCTTTTCAATATTGCCAACAAAGTACGAACGAAAAAATCACCAGCTGTTCCCCTGTTTAGAAAATGGTGGTAAGGGAAGCTTGTGGCAGGACGACGCCATCACAGGCGTTCCGTCTTTTTGGGCCTAAACTCACGGTCTGCGGCTCTTCGCTGACGTTTGGCCTCAACGTCGCGCTCCCGCCACTTGGGGTCGGCGGCTCCTGGCTGACATTTCGCCTGGGCCTCGGAAGCCCTCACGCTAAAATCGGCACGTCGACGACGAGCCATTTCCGGAGCGAGTTCGCGGTGCCGTCGCTCAAACGCAGCCTACAAGGTAGATATACCCCGGTAGCGAAGCTTCCATAGAAGCCTATACGTTCAAAACATGGCGGTTCGTCGGCAGTTCATGAGGCTTAGCGCCATCTGTGTGAGGAGGGAACACTTCCGGTGAAGAAAAATAATGTAACGTCATATCCATTAAAATCGAAGTGTCGTCATTTTCTTCTCAAAGGCACGAAATTTGTTTTCGGAGGCCTGTCATTACAGCTGCGTATTCAAATGCCCCGCTATACGACTTGAAGGCGTTCCGAGCATTCAGCGCGGAAAGCGATGCAAGAAAAGGTCGGCCGTACGGGTGTTGAAACTGCATCACTGCACAGAACATACTTTGTTTGGAGGCCGACGAACGCTTTTGGCGTAGAGTGCTCGTCCTTTCGTTGGACGTCAAGCACGTCGGCCAGCGCTGTCTCACGCAAACAACTAAATTAAACAATTATGTGGCGCTCGCAACTTAGCTGCTTTTGACTGAACAGGTTAAGAAACACTGAAACTACTAACGTTACAAAATTTAGAGAAACGTCGGCAAGCAAAAGAACACAACATGTGAGGGGGGCGTATTGTAACAGGTGAACTTTACGAGCGCGCCTTTCTGCAAACTTCAAGAGCTGCATTACATTACAAGTGATAGCGGTGTGAACGCTCGCCGCTATCGATGGGCGCTCTTATGGCTGGCGCTGAAAAAAGCTAATAATTAATAATGATCAATTAAAACAGAATTGTCTCTTCTTTTCTCGACATTCGTATATAAATTGATTAGGAACTTTATTTTCGTTGAATGAATCTGTGTCTTTCTTGGCGCTTTTTTCTTTCCCACTGTTTGTTCCCTCCAAACATAGTCACGCTTCAATCGCTACTCCCATAACCACCATTGCTGATGTCGGTGACAATTCGTTCTGAACCGCTTTTCGCCCGAAGCTTCGCGACCTACGTGAATCGACCTTGCAGCCTGTTCCTCGGCGGAATGCACCACGCGCGGGCATTCCCATTGGGGCGCCTAAACTGATCTGAGGCGAGGGAAGCCCGGCGGAGCGCGCGACAAGCCTCTTTCCTTTCCCTCCCCGTGACACACCAAACGACACTGATTGGTCGAGCACATCACGTGATCCGGCGCCGGCGCAGCTTTCCCCGCACCTGCTCTAGTCTGGGAGCGGAGCTCAAATGTGCGGCCCGGTATATGAACCACACGTGATTTCTTTCTTTCGTTCTCTCTTTCTTCCTTTCTTTCTTTCTTCCCTTCCTTCCTTTCATTCTTGTCCCTGGATCATACGCGTATACCCAATGCGTGTATGCGCCACGGGCGATTTTATTCTCGTTAATCGCGCAAGTGAAGTTATTGACGGTATGACCTATCAGCCATGTTAGTCATACATCCATACCCTTCCATGCCAATTTTGGTATTGACCCTTTTCGTGGCGATCCCGTGGGCGCTGCCATGCTTGATCACGTGGTGACGCGTCCATTTCTTGCCTCAACTGCCTCCGTTGCCTCCTTGTTTGCAATGGAAGTGTATGACGCCGGCGCGGCTTAGAAAATCTGTTTTGGGAGATATCGTAAACGGTGTCTGGATGAACGACACGAAGCTTTGATCACAGTTTCAAAGGACATGCAAAAGCGCTTTCGGAGCTGATTAACCTACGTCCAAATGGCGCGAGCAGCGTACATTGTGCTTCTTCTGAATGCGGGGCTAACCCGCCGTGGTTGCTCAGTGGATATGGTGTTGGGCTGCAGACCACGATGGGGGCGAAATGGACGAAATGGACGATGTGGCCGGGCGATCCCGTGGCCGGGATCGAATCCCGGCCACGGCGACCGCATTTCGATGGGGGCGAAATGCGAAAACACCCGTGTATTTAGATTTAGGTACACGTTACAGAACACCAGGTGGTCCAAATTTCCGCAGTCTTCCACTACGGCGTGCCTCACAATCAGATCGTGGTTTTGGCACGTAAAAACCCCAAAAACAAGAAAGCGGGGCTTAATATGTATTTCAAGCTATCCAAACATTCTGCTGATGAATTGAATCAGGATTAGTGTGTTTTGCTCTTTGTACTTTATTTGGCAAATATTTAGAAGCAGAGGCTTGTAGCAGTTTCTGAATCAGTGAGGTTCCTCGCGGTGCGGCCACAATCTGATTATTCTCTGCCTAATCGCTCGCGGATGTGCTCAAATCCGATAGATTTGTTCTTGCTGCGCACAAGGCTTGAAACGCACCTGTTCTGCACATTGAAATACCATGTAGCAAATGCATATTATCGCGAGTAACTCGCTTACTCTTGTCGACCATCACGAAACATACAGCTTCGACCATTCGTCCACTATATCGATGTAGTACCACCACTTATTGTGCGTATATTCAAGTGTGCGCCCATTCACTTATTCACGACACGTTGGCGAAAGAGTGGGTGTGTGTTTCCGAGCTGGTTGGGGTAGATGTGTGTAAATACTGTGCGCGAAACCTACTATGACAGGAGGCGGCACTACTCCCGTTATCATTGTTTAACGAGCAGTACTCACTCTTGCCGACGTACCGGGGCTGAAGCCCTTTCTTTTAAGGTTAGCAATACAACGCTGCCGGATTAGGAAATTTGTGTATCCTCGAGGAGAGCAGTACATCTCGAAGTGCCGGAAACACGTACGGACACTTTCAGCAGCGGTCCGCGAACTGGGTCCCACATATTCATTACATTCATTAATATGCAGTCACTATTTTTGCAGCCAACTAGCGCACACGTCTTCAATACACAGGATTCAAACCAGAGTGAATGGAGCACAGTGCGTTAGCGAAAACTCAGTTGCATTTCCGACAGCTGATCAAACAGAAGCAAGTTAGAAGCGGAAATGGTTTCGTATTCATGCGCGGTCGCTGAGGAGACGTATGGCGCGCCGCCGCAAGCGCCATCTCGGTTCTATAAAACAAACTGCTCCGCGAAAATGGCCAATACACCAAGCGAATGAGACGGGAGTTTTCTAAAAGTTTTCGATAGTGTTTTAGCGTGACACCACCACCGCCAACACTTGTGAGACAATACAAGCTTCGCTTGAAAAACGGACTTGTCTGTCGGGCACCAACATCGAGATGCAACTCTTACTGAGTTCCAAAAAAAGACTTAACTAAGTTGCGAATACGTATTCTGGACTTTTCTTTTTCCCACTCATACTGCAATGTTGAATTAAAATTCATTAAACGCCTGTGTATTGTTTCATTCGATGTGGTTTCCCGTGCTAGAAATTTAATTATATTGGTGCATGTGAGTAACTTTCTATTTGCACATCTGAAGCGCAGTATCCTGACTGCGGATTTGAAGACCGAAGTGGAAAGTGCCGTATGTCTTGCACTTGTAATAGGCGAGCACCAAAGTTGCAGTTAGAGATTTCTGGAGTATATCAGGTGCTCCTTGAAAAAATTCTTATAGGAGCGTTTCTTTCGATTCTTTTTATTTCCTGATAATCTGCAGCCGACGATGTTCAAATTCGTGTAACATACGTAGTTCGATGTGAGTTTTAAATTGCTCATATTATTTCGCCTCGGGATTATCCGACACTATATTTTTAATTAAATAATCACAAAATGTAACCTCAATCTAACGACACGTTCCAATGTTCGAAGTGTAACTGGAACACGTTCCTTTCTCATTAAGAAAACTTGTAATGGGAACTCGTTTAAATATCACCCGCCGTAGTTGCTCAGTGACAGTGGTGTTGGGCTGCTGAGCACGAGGTCGCGGGATCGAATCCCGGCCACTGCGGCCGCATTTCGATGGGGGCGAAATGCGAAAACACCCGTGTACTTAGATTTAGGATTCACGTTAAAGAACCCCAGGTGGTCCAAATTTGCGAAGTCCCCCACCGTGGCGTGCCTCATAATCAGATCGTGGTTTTGGCACGTAGAACCCCCTAATTGATTCGTTTCAATAATGGGAAGGATCGAGGAACGAGCTTGCGTTCCTGTTTTAGAGGAACGTGTATACAACACTGGCTAAAGCAGTGGGCACAGACTCCCCGTTTGGCAACTGGAACATGCATCACTTGCTTTGCGGCGTATCTGAGGCACGTGAAGCAAGGTGAAAGGCTTCTAGAAACGACGTACAATGCTACGCAAGGGCTGTGTACACGCCTTTGACAACGCTACCCTCGCTGCCTAAAGCCACGTCACCCTGTTTTCAACGACACTGAAAACATCGAGCGAAAAGCGTACACAGCCACAGCGAAAAGGAACGCGACCGCTGGATGATGGACCCATGTGTTGAGGCCACAACAATAACGACGACACGGTAAGTTTTTGTAGCAGTTCAAAGTGCATATTTCCGAGAACGCAGTACGACCAGGTAAAACTTTCGCCGCAAACGTTACGCGGTGCGCGCACTTGCCTAAAATAATTCAGTGAAACACAGAGTGACTGAGCAGATGCGATGCGGAATGAGAAGCCCGCATATATTTGCAGATGTGCGTCTATAAATGTACGTCTACACTAGCGACAAAAACGCGCGCGACACGCCGCGCGCGGCGAGCGGTGCTGTCGCGCGCGGCAAGATTCACGAAAAGCGGCAGCAACGCGCGGCAAACGCGCGAATTGGTGCGAGACCCATTTTTTCGCGGCAGCCGCAAAACGAGCACCAATAAGAAGCGAGCCGCGCTGTTGTGGCACCACCTGTCGCATAAGCAAAGAATCATAATCTGTGGGCTCAGAGATTGATCAGTGACCCTTACAAAAAAAGTTGCAGTATTGCTTCAGAAATCTTAGACTCTGAGTCACCCGGGATGCAGAATACGTGCAGACAGGTGACAGACTTTCTGTCACTTCCTGTCACCTCCCAGCGGGCAATTGGTACACCCTTTCTGCAGAAAGTCTGCAGAGCCTGTGTAGCCGCAGGATGCAGAATGTCTGCAGAAAGTCTGTCGAGACTGTGGTCACAGGATGCAGAAAATGAGCAGACATTTGGGAGAATCTGTGTAGCCCACCTATCGGGAACGGGCATGCATGCACGCATGCAATGAAATAGCAGACACAATAGTATTATTTGCACTCTTTATTCGTCTGTGATTTCTTCATGGCTGCCAGGTTCGAAACAAGAATATATCTTCCAAGGAATGAAGTAGTGAGTAAGGTAAGCAAAGCTTAAAAAGGCTCTAGTTTAGCTTCATCGTTTGTTGTGCTGTGACACACAAAGTTAGTGGAAGCTAAAACACACAAGTGGAGCGCAAATTGTCAGCCTAACTTAATGAATAAGTATTTATACTCATAGCCGCTAGGTTCAGCTGGATGTTACATGCACTAGAAGTGGCAGAGAAAAGATAATAATAATGAATCAGAACTGACCAGGTGACCCACTCGAATTATATAGAGGCAATATGTTATAAATTTAGTTAGGTGATGAGATAGAGACAGAGATAGCTCACTCACGCAGGCTGCAGCAACAGCTGCAACCATGCAAAACGCTTTTCCTATCTCTCTCATCACTTTGCGCGCTTGCTCTGAACAGGATTTTCGTACTTTCAAAAGGCGGTGTGTAACCACATCTGGTACAGTGCACAGCTAAGTGCTGTGATAGGCTGAAACTAGGCTGAAAGTATATCTCTCCTCCCCCGAGATTCTGATTCACGCACCAGCACATTTATCCTACGTAAGCATGGTTCCATGCGAGCAGTAGATTATAAACAACTGCCTCTTCGCACATGAAAAATTGGGGAAATGTTGCATTCAAAGCGGGAGTCATTTACAAAGTACCGCTGACATGCAACTGCGCTTACATTGTGAACCGGTGCTGGAATCAGAAGCTCTGGGATCACAGATATGCTCCCAGCCTAGTAAATGCACAGGCAACTTCGCTGTGCACTGGACGAGATGCGGTTGCACACCATCTTTTCAAAGCACGGAAATCCTCCTCAGAAGCAAGCGCAAAGTTACGAGAGATATGGGAATCATTTTACACAGTTGTGGCTGGTGCTGACGCCTGCGTGAGCGAGCCGTCTGTGGCTCTACCTCATGGTCATTCAGTTTCCAACATATTATCGGCTCGATATGATTCAAGTGGGTCGTTTTGTCAGTTTTGATTCATTCTGATTATCTTATCTCCACCTTTTTAGCACATATAACCCGCAGCCAGCTGATGATAGTGGCTTCGGGTATAGGTTCTTCCTTGTTCACCAAACTGAGTTGACAGTTCGCGCTTCACTTGTCATGTGTTTTTGTTCCACTACCTTTGTGTGTCACAGTGCCTGCCCCAGCACAACGAACGATGAAGTAGTGAATCAGAATATCTACTCGCCAATTGATTTCTTGGAAGAGGAGTAGCTCTTGGACCCAATTTTCTGCAGCATGGAGCCTATGCCCTCTTCAATTGGAGGTCTGCGCACTTGAACTTGCTGCATGCATATTCTGTAAAAGAAGGAGAGTGAATTTTAGAGACATAATTTAGGGACATATCTTGGGAAGTACAACCCTGAAACAATATCAGGAACAATGTCTTGCCGTATATTGGCAAAATACAATGGTTACGTAGCTTGAACAATTTCCTGAATTTTGGTAAGTCAACAGTGACGACCCGGAATACCGATGAATTGGAATCCAGAGTGCCGGATTACGGAATGTTGAATTCCGGGCTTCAAACACTTTTAAACCACCTTTTGTGGCTTTTTGTTCTGAGGTCCCCTTCTCTGTAGTATTATGGGAATCAATACCCACCGCACCACTAAAAAAAAAGGCAATACGCAATTTTGACTACTTAGGAAAATACGATTAAGAACACAGAATCTGTGCAGGCACGGATGTTAGAAGTCTACAAAAAAATTGTAACAATAAAGGTAACCAAAGCCCTCCTGCTTTTTTGTCGGGCAACTCAGGAAAGTTTCGAGGTATGAATTATACCACCCAAAACCTAGAGACGTGTAAGTGGCCGTGACCGTTTTGTACACACCTTGTCGCAGCATGCAGATCAGACGCTTTGCCGTGTTGTCAGGTTGCAGAAGAGCCGGAGGTTCGTATGGGGTGTAGAGATGCCTCTGGCTCACCAAAATCGTGACTTTCCTAAACAATAAAAAATTTCAGTTTACTGTAATCTCTGTTTTAATTGCAAACTTGCGATTTAACAAGATCATGTTATATTCTGAAAAGTCTCGTACAACCAGCTCCAGGAAGCTGCATCTGGCTGTGCAAATGGCCGATTATTACATCACAGGCGGTTATTTAACATGTAAATGGTACTGCAGCAAACATGAATCTACTATCAAAAGCTTCACTCAAACGCAGATCTGTAGTAAGTGAAGTGTGAATTGTACTATGAAGAAAATTATTTAGCACATGAAAAGTGTTCGAAAATCTAATTTCTTTATGCGGCGCAACAAAACACTGTCCCAAAGGACGATGCGCTGAAAAAACAGACCTCCCCCCCCCCCGCCTTTTCAGGAGAGAGAACAAAAAAAAATTCAGTTTAAAAAGAAACATTTCTGTCGAAATCTCGGCGTCTTAGTAACACCAGAAACCTTTACAAATTCACGAGAACACACAGGACATGCAACACAAGAAATGCAGGCTGTCTGACGACATTCTATAAATAGAACAATTTGTATATAAGCTAAAATTTGGCAATGCGTCAGACGAAGCAATCGGGTGCAATCTCACGCAGTCGTTAGCCGTGAAGACAACACATCGACGTACTTCTAGAAATACGTATACAATATTTCTCGCTGAGAAATTGCGGACACAAACGGTAACTTTTCCTGATTGAATTTTGTGCCCATTCAGATCAAATAATCCCCGGCGCTAGCACACTTCATAGAAGAAAGCAAATAAACGATAAAGCTTCAGCCAACATCAACACGTGTCAGGGCAATTTTCATGAAACTTTATGCAATATCTGCACTGCCACAAAACAACGAAGATTCGGAAAGCACATCTATCATTTTTGTCGCTTTACTATTCATCTTGTGATCAATGTAACAATGTATACTTCACGGAATACAAGAATTCGCGCAAGCGCCCGACTTACCTTTTAGGCGTACTCGGCTACCGCTCCTTCGTGTCACAGGTTCCGCGCCATCGTACAGGTACCGCGGCAAGAACCGTCGGTTTACGGCCCATCCAGCGTAAGCACTGTAGAATTGTGGATGAACTAGTAGCACGTGATAACACGACTTTGAACAAATTCTTCCGTACACTCTGATCCGATGCGAGCGTAGCGAGAGTACCTGAGGCTTTTCACGAGCCGGGAACAAAGAAAGTGCGACGGGCCTAACTACGATAATCATCGGCGTAGCACACGAAGGATACTGCACGCTACATTACGCGGTCCCAGGGGTTTAGGATCACTAATACACAGAAAAAGCACCACACTTTCTGTCGGCACAGCGTACACACCAATAAACTACACATCGGCCGGCGTTAATGCAGCGCGCACGCACATGTACCGACATGCCGACAGCTGAAGACGGGAAAGTAGTAGCAGCTGTAATTTTGCCGGCACTCTCGTGCTCCCGGTGGCGCCATCTGTTGGCCGGCACCAGAAGCGACCGTGTTTACGATGATCGCATGGCGTTGTGTGGCACCCTGTATATATGTACGCTTAAATCCAGGCTGTGAATCGACCCATAGTACCACTGCTGTATTTAATGCAGGTTATGTAGCCATTACCTCATTTCAATTAATATTAATTAATTGCCTTAGGTTACTGTCATTGCCAGACTGTGCTTATAGTAATGAGTGGCAAAGTTTTCGTAATGTAAAAATGGCAAAACTAACCGCTTTTTAATGATAAAACCTATCATGGTTCAGAATATATATATTCGTATACGTATATATACACACGCGCGCACTGGGCGTGCACACAAATTATACAGACAAGTCCGCAGGCTTCTGCACGGAGTCTGCAGAAAATCTGCAGACTAGGTATACAGGAAGGACGAGTCCACAGGGAGGTGACTGGGGTGACTGGTTGGTGACTCGCGGGTGACTGAAAGGTCAAACCCATTTTTGTAAGGGGACACGCACGCCGTAAAATCTCAAAGGCCATTTCCAGTCGAGGGGGCTGTTTTTGTTAAGCCTTCCCACATCACCACCGAGACGTCGACGAAGAATCGCCTCGCAATGGAGGCGTTTTTGGAAACCGTTCGCGTATATGCGCGCCTCTATGACAAATCGAACGTCGATTTTAAGGACAAGGAGCTGCGCGCCAACCACTGGCACATGCGGGGAAGCAGAGTGTGCGCCTGGCTCTCAGTGTCCCTGTACCACCATATAGGGCGCACCCAAAACTTTTTCGTCCGCTTTCTGGCACGTCGACGTCGCACAAGTAAAGAACAAATAAGTATTATAGTGTTCACAGTCACCAGTAGCTCCTCGTCTGTATCCGACATGGCTGAGCGTGGCCGGCAGTGGCGCAAGGAAACACAGAGACTTCCAATAGAACACGAAATCGGCTGAACGGAGAGCGCGTTGTCACGAAAAGTATCGAATGGAACGAGACAACGCGGCATTCCACGCGCCGTTGCAGCGTGCCGCAAAACGCGAATGTGGACTTGCCCGCGCGAGTCTGCCGCGCGGGCGCTGCCGCGTGCGGCGTGTCGCGCGCATTTTTGTCGCTAGTGTGGAGGTACCTTAAGCCTTTAGACCATTTTTCAAACCATTAGCATTTCCTTCTGCCACATCACAAGCCTCACCTGGTCGTACTTCGTTCTCGCAAATATGCACTTTGAACTGCCAAAAAACTTGCGCTGTCGTCGTTATTGTTGGAGCCACAACACCTAGCTCCATCATCCAGCCGTCGTGTTCCTTTTCGCTGCAGCCGTGTGCGCTTTTCGCACGAACTTTCAGTGTCGTTGAAAACGGAGCGAGGGTAGCGTTGTCAAAGGCGCGTGCACAGTCCTTGCGCAGCATTGCACATCGTTTATTGAAGCATTTCAAGTGCTTCAGATACGGCGCAAAGCAAGTGAAACGCGTTCCTACGCCAAACGGAGGGTCTGCGCCCATTGCTTCAGCTGGTTCACCGAGCCGGCAGCCAGCATCGGATCGAGCGTAAACAAACTCGCACATGGGCATGGCCAGCGCGCGAAATTTCGCCAACAATCGTCCACGCCATTGCACTGCGCCGGCAACATCCAATGAGACGCGCGAGGAAAACTTGTGCACGACGCACGGCTTCAACACACGACTACGGTAACACGACCTCACACCGCACTGCCGGCACGCCTAGGGACAACCGCATTCAAAACGAGCACAGAAACTTCTCCGTAGTACCAAGGCGAAGTCAGATGTTCAAAGAGCAAATGCTCCCACATTTTCACTCTCGCTCCCGCTTGTGCTCGCGCCTGCGCACGACCGTCGGGCGATTCCTCAAATGACACTCTCGTGCCGCCAGGTGCCGTGACGAGGTCACTGGCTAAGCGCGGTGCGGCTTGCAGAGAACAACCGCGTTTAGCTTACGTTTGGCGTATCGTAGGCGTCAATATTGGAAGTAGTGGCAGTGGCGCACCGAAGGGGGTGGGCGTTCTAACCCCTCGCCCCCCCCCACCCCTCTCCACGCGTGCAGCCCCACCAGTCCAACGTGTACGTTCAGTCCTCTGTTCACATTGTCATTACAATTCGGGAGGTAGCTTGAGGTCAGGTTTTCCTCATTAACAAAAACACCCTATCATTGACTTGTATTTATTTTCACTCTTAAATTACTTCGAGTACAACGCTGAAAAAACAAAACATCGTCATTATCATTGGTGTCAATAATATTATAATTATTAGGCAATTCATTTGCTGCCGGATTTATCTGGCTAAAGCAAGGAATTTGCAGAATATTGTAACGCCGCACAGGAGAAGCGTAGAAGAGAAGGTAGAAGCGGCGCTTATTTTGGGCTGATAGGTTGTTTCGGACCATCCCATGTCTTGTCTCCGCTTTTGACTGTAAATAAATCCATTCTTCATCCGCAACAAGTGGTGGACGTGCTGGGTACTGAACGCCCTGGACAACCCAGTCCTCCAAGATCTTCGAAGAAGCAGACGCCTAGCCGGATTACCACCAGAGCCAACAAGCATGGCCACTGCCCAAGCAGGCCAGTCAACGAGCACCAACGAAGAGGGCATCGATTAAGTCAGCCCGCGACCAAGACCACCTAGCTACTGGAGCCGCCGGAACCCCGCATATTTTCAGGTAAAGCAGATGAAGACGTGGATGACTGGCTAAGGCACTATGAAAGAGTAAGCCGCCATAACGGGTGGAGCACGCAAGCGCAGCTTGTCAACGTTGCATTTTTTCTCACCGGCACCGCACTATTTTGGTTTGACAATGATGAACACGTGCTGACCACTTGGGAGACCTTTATCCAGGAATTGAAAGCCTGCTTTGGTGACTCGAAATCGAAAAAGAAGAAAGCGGAACACACGCTCTCGCGCAGAGCGCAATTGCCTGGCAAAACGTGTACAACGTACGTTGAAGAAATATTAAAGCTATGCGGAATTGTCAACGCGAATATGCCCGATGAAGACAAAGTGGGACATTTGTTAAAAGGCATCGCCGAAGACGTGTACAGTTTTCTAATCACAAAAGAAAACCTGAACCCTCCTTCCGAATTCCGGCAGCAATGTCGCGCGTTCGAAGCTCTGAAGACCCGCAGGATCTTACCGAAGTTCGGGCGCTTGGACGACGTCACCATCGTTGCCAGTATGGACGTCGCTGCCTGCGAGGACATCGCCTCGATCGTGCGTCGAGTGGTTAGAGAGGACCTAGCGCGACTTCAGGGAGCAGACGCTGCTTATCAGTGCGGGTTTGACTAAGGCATTCCCGACACTCCACCATCCTGGTCGCGAGAACGTCTCAGCGAGCGCCGACCGCCATCTGAGAACCACATTTCACCAACGCCAGCTTTCCGTCCCTCCCGGCTACTCTCAGTCACCGTCAGCCCTCACCAGTCCGTCGTGGTACAACGGACTACTACCCAGCACCTCCACCACTTGTTACGGATGAAGAATGGATTTATTTACAGTGAAAAGCGGAGACAAGGCATGGTATGGTCCGCAACAACGGATCAGCCCCAAAACCTCGCGTTCTTCAGGAGTCTTGTAGTCCTTGGGCCGCTCCTGTTATACTAGTGAAGAAGAAAGACAACTCATTGAGATTTTCTGTCGACTACCGCCGCCTCAATGCCGTCACAAAGAAAGACTTGTATGCTTTACCACGCATTGACGATGCTGTTTACTGTCTCCACTCCGCCTCGTACTTTTCGTCGGTTGACCTTCGGTCCGGGTATTGGCAAATACCGATGCACCCGTCTGACAAAGAAAAGACCGCTTTTGTTACGCCTGACGGACTATTTGAATTTAACGTCATGCCATAATGCCCCAGCAACCTTCGAGCGATTTATGGACTCCGTCCTCCGCGGTTTCAAATGGGAGATCTGTATCTGTTATTTAGATGTGATTATTTTCGGCCGCACTTTCCATGACCACAACCAGCGGCTCGGCGTTGTTTTGGACTGCATCCAACAGGCTGGCCTCATTTTAAAGTCTAAGAAGTGCCATTTTGGTGAGTGTCAAGCCCTTGTGCTGGGATATCTCGTCGACAAGGACGGTATATGGCCAGATCCCCAAAAGATTTCTGCTCTTCGCAACTTTAGGAAGTCGAAGACAGTGAAAGACCTCAGAAGTTTCCTGGGTCTTTGTTCTTATTTTCGCAGATTTATTAAAGACTTCGCCCAGCTTGCTTGTCCCCTGACTAACCTGCTTCGCAAGGAGACTCCCCACGTATGGTCCACTCAGTGCGAGGCTGCCTTCGAGCAGCTGAAGTTTTTGCTCATCTCTGGGCCACTTCTCCGCCATTTCGATCCGGAGGCGGTCACCGAACTGCATACTGATGCCAGTGGTGTGGGCGTTGGTGCTGTGCTCGTCCAGAGTCACGACGCTCGCTAACACGTCGTTGCCTACGCCAGCCGTACTCTGACGAAAGCAGAGAGAAATTATACAGTCATGGAACTGGAATGTCTTGTTGTTTTCGCCGTCCACAACTTCAGACCATATTTATACGGCTGCCATTTCAAGATTGTTACCGACCATCATTCTCTCTGCTGGCTCGTTGGACTGCGTGACCCAGCTGGCCGGTTGGCTCGGTGGTTCTTGCGGCTCCAACAATACAACTTTTCCGTTGCATACAAGAGTGGTCGGTGCCACACAGATGCCGACTGCTTATCTCGTCTTCCCGCTCAGTGCAACAGCACTGATGATGACGATTTCGACGACTACCTAACTGCCATCTCATCCGACTTTCCTGACTTCCCTGTCTTCCAGAACGAACAACAACGCGACCCTTCACATAAGCTGATTATTGATGCGACTCGCAGATCCGAACGGCCTACGCCATTTGTGATTCGTGACGGTCTGCTGTACCACAAGAATTATTCTAACAATGGTGCTCCACTGCTCCTCGTCGTCACAGAATGTCTGCGCCTTGCGGTGCTTCGGGCTATGCACGACGACCTTACTTCCGGGCACCTTGGATTCGCTCGAACGCTTCACCGCCTCCGACAACGTTTCTATTGGCCTCAATTGTGGGAGACAACCAAGCAGTACGTTGCCAGCTGTGATGTCTGCCAACGCCACAAACAACCGACTACGGCTCCTGCAGAAACTCTACAACCAGTTAGACCGCCGCCTTCGCCTTTTGAGAAAGTGGGTATCGATTTACTCAGTCCCTTTCCCAAGTCTTCCACCGGGTGCCGCTGGATAATCGTGTGTGTGGATTACTTAACACGTTATACTGAAACAATCGCACTCGTCTCAGCTACAGCAGCCGATGTTTCGGGGTTTCTTCTGCATTCTATTATCCTCCACCACGGAGCTCCTCGTGTGGTGATAAGTGATCGCGGCCGACAGTTCACCGCTGAAATTGCGGAAGAGTTAATGCGCCTTTGTGGAACTCAGTATCACCATTCCACGCCTTATCAACCGCAAACCAATGACCTAACCGAGCGCACGAATCGTACCATCGCCAACATGCTGTCAATGTATGTCTCAGCAGATCATAAGAACTGGGATACCGTATTACCGTTCATAACGTATGCCATCAACACAGCCAAGCATGATGTAACAGGATGCGCACCTTTCTTTCTCCTCTACGCTCGCCATCCTCAAAGTTTCCTCGACACCATACTTCCTTTTTCACGCAACGAAGATGCTTCTGTCGCGCAGATATTGTGTCGTGCCGAAGAAGCACGTCGACTCGCCCGGCTCAGAACCCTATTGTCGCATGCTCATGCCAAGGCTCGCTACGACGCACAGCATTCGCCCGTTAGATTCGCCACCGGTGACTTCGTGTGGTTGTGGACACCGGTTCGGAAAAGGGGACTTTCCCAAAAGCTTCTTTCCAAGTATTCGGGCCCGTTCGTCATTCTCAAATGCTTGAGTGAAATGACCTATGTCGTCGCTAAAGTGACAGCTGATAACCGCAGTTCAGGCAAGACGAAAGTTGTGCACGTTGCACGATTGAAACCGTACCACTCACACGGTGAGCTGCGGCTGCCCCGGAGGAAATTGTAACACCGCACAGGAGAAGCGTAGAAGAGGAGGTAGAAGCGGCGCGAGGTTTTTGGGCTGATCGGTTGTTGCGGATCATCCCATGTCTTGTCTCCGCTTTTCCCTGTAAATAAATTCATTCTTCATCCGTAACAATATGCACCGTGAAGGTCGCGTTTGATTCCCAATAACGCCGCTTCTTCTGAATGCATTGAAGCATTTTCTTGCGCCAATGTATTTCTAAAATACCCTGTTTTAACTTCAAATGCATTTCTCCACTTCGATAAAAAGTGGTTCAGGGCCCCTTTAAGGCAACTCCTGTTGTGTAGAAGGAATATATACATCCAGAACATCATGACGACCAGTGGTCCTAGGGGCACTTAACCGGTAGGACATATCGGCCCACATTTATAGGCTGCAATATCTCGGGGATGGACCAATGATTGAAACATAACTCATGCGGAAAAGTGGTGGTAACTTGCTAAGAAAGACTTCGTCTTTAAACATTCGCAATGGTGCATGCACACTGACCTTGCATTGTTACAGTAAGCAATGTTATGCTTCCAATTGCTTACTTCCGCTTTATCTTCCGTGAACAGAGAGCACCGACACCACAGACACATCAGCGTGCTCGCGTAGGTGCGCGAAGGCGGAAAATATGACTGGCATGTCATCATGGCTTGCAGTCCTCGTGTTACGCCAGAATCACCGAAAACTTGTCTCCTGTATAGTTAACTGCAAAGGGTCCTATTTCTCCTGCACAGCGTAATAGTGCTACACGCGGTGCCCGCCGGACAATATCCATGCTTCACGGGATATTAAGCTGCAAACAT
This sequence comes from Dermacentor silvarum, assembly GCF_013339745.2. NCBI lineage: Eukaryota > Metazoa > Arthropoda > Arachnida > Ixodida > Ixodidae > Dermacentor > Dermacentor silvarum. The sequence continues at coordinate 332,627,513 of NC_051154.1, read as the reverse complement.
AGATCTCGCAGCGACAGTACCATTAGCCGAAAATCGATGCCTCCTAATGCTGGCGCGTATCGCTATTTTTTACGCAATCTTTAAGATTCGAATGTTCTAGATGGGTCCTTGAGTCAGGAATGCCCCATCGTTGGCATTATTTTCGATTATGATTTCGTTCATGTTACGAGAAATTGATTTTCTGTGTTTTGTTTTATGTATTGTACCCCGTTGTTGTAATGCATCCTATGGCCGAAGTGGGTATTAAGCAAACAATAAAATATGCGTTCCTGTACGACATATCTCCAGCACTTACCTTTTTCTTATTCTTGCAGGAGATGGTTCAGATGCAAATGAAGCTGGCCCATTCTCAGGCTGCCACACTTACACACTCCTTCGTTTCGACAGTGGTTGTCTTTGGTCATCGGGTGAGATGTCTTCATGTTTCCTTGTGCGCTCGTCACACCATGCTTGTTCGGTTAGTTAGTATACCTATGGTTGCAGGTTAATACGGCCGATAAAACTACTATGCTTAGTTCGTAGATCTGTCCACTAATTTGCTATTGTAATGAATGCTTCATCTTCCGGGCGAAACTGCGACTTTTCTTTTTGTGTGTCTCACAATAAACCCTCGAGCAAAGAATGAAAGAATTTTGAAAAAAGAAATTCGTGGTACTAAAAGTAAACCGCCATCGCATTTGGAAGCTTCCCAACAGAGCAGCGTCGACAATAAGCAATCGAAATATAAGCAAAGAACTTCAAAGCTGGCATTGTGGCGAAATTATGTCGTCGCAGCTTAGAATACCAATTTGTTGAACCATTTGAAGTTAGCGCGCATGTCTTGCATTTCCTCTGTCCATCTGTTTTTCTTGCACTTTACGTTCAGTGCGCCCTACTAAGAAGGACAAATTTTTGCCGTTATCCCAATTCATGTTGGGGAGAAAGCGCTCTTGCTAAGAATGTATTGCGCCCAGCGCGTAGGCCCAAAGCGTTTTGTACCTAAGAAGGATACATTCGCCGCTGCGGTCGTTCATAGCAATAATGAGCTGCAATGCAATCATGCTCTTTATTCTTGAATGCAGGCACCGGTTAAAGAACGCTAGTGGCTACATTTTGTTAGAATCTTTTCGGTTTTCTACCATTTTCGTATCATTCATCATGCCGAGTGTCCGACAGCAGTATCCGAGCCAATGACGTGGCGTTGAAGAATACTAAAAAGATGTATTAGAACAAAGTTTGGTCCCAGCTTGATTCAACAAGATTTGTAAAAAAATGTTTGGCAGATGTCAGTGGTTCTCAGTCTATATTTCCCTGCGCACCGTATAAGTTCTAATTGACGGCAGTGTTTTTGCAAGAGGAGGATACCCTATTTCACAAGATGATGTGGTATCATGTTTGTTATGACTAATGTGCTCACATTTTATATGTCGAAGATGGCACAATTCAGCCGCCGCTTCATGCTGATTAATCGAGGAAATTCTGCGGCATTGCCATTCGCTACCGAGCGTCCACTGTCTCCCAACATTTCTTGCACGTTTATTACTAGTCGCCAATATATAACTCTTCATTTGCAGCCTTATAAAGAAATGTCTATGCATACTATGCGTTGTCAAGTAACGTTTTTGACCAGAATATATACGTTGATGACAAAAGTAGCAGGCTACATTTAGTGCAAGCGGAATTTTATTTACCACGGCAGCATACATGTGGAGGCACGAGCACCCGTCCGGGAGGTACCCGCACGTGGATTCACGGTGACGTGTTCGAGGATGGTTGCAATAATGAGGCCTATTACGCTCTGTGCAGCCGCTAAACTGGAAGGCGGGAAGTTAGATGGTGGTAGTGGATAGCCGAACACGCAACGATGCTCAGTGAGTGGTTGTCGACAAGAAGCTTCAGCGCCTAATGCGGCGTCGGTTGTGTGCCAAGCCTCGTGAGTAGTACTTTGAGCCTCCCGACGTGCAGGAAGACCCGACCTTGGCTCAGCAAGTGGGTGGACTATTCGGAAAATTATGGACTCGGCTACGATTTATGTGACATCATATTTGGCGTCAACTTTATCGACAACACACCGGCCTCCTTGAAATTCTGGGTAGGGTACGATGAACAGTTTACATCTCATATCACTTTCGCGGCTAGTTCATTTGCTTCTTGATGTTATAGCGCAGTAAAAGGAAGCCTTATCTTTCTCTCGTCCGCTAAACTTTTCGAGCGATCACTTTTATTAGATGGACTATTGTCAGCGACAATAAGTTTAACGTGCTTGAACATATATTGGTTAATCACCTAGTTATTCTTGTTGGATTGTTCTTTTGTGGGCTTACATGCCGCTATGTGTATGCACTCATTATTATTAGTCCATAAGAACGCTCGCGCAGTTCGTGCTCCCTCCCCCTTTTTTGATGCACCGTGAAGTCATGCTGTAGGGTCTCAAAGGTCTCTCGAGAGGTATGAGCTAAGCATTGGGCTCCACGGGGTTGGAACTTCGCTTTGCAGAGTTGCCAATAATGACAGGGTTTCAGATAGGATGAGATATTCTGTATCATCGTACTACAGCTAAATCTCTATTTAATCATCCAGTAGGTCGTCCAGCATCCATCATGACAACCGGATTCCGGAGTAGCTTGACGCAGTAGCAAAATTTAGTTTCATATTCTTCACGGGTACGCGCAGCCTACCCTATTTTAGAATAATCTCGTCTGTGCCGCCCCACAATATATGGGTGACATACGTGTATTCATCCTGCTTTCTTATTGACAGGATTGACAGGGCGTGTGCTCCTGGCAATTCCTCTCCTGGCTTATGGACGGCATCGAAAGCAAGCTGTAGCATTTTGTTAAACTACCTGGCCATTCTTCCTTTATGTTACAAAAGATTACGAATGCACGTCGGTGCGTGGTTGTCGGCGAATATGCTGAAGTGTTTGCCTTCCAGTTACATCCTGAAATATCGAAGGGTCATTACGAAGGTCAACGCTCATTTTTCCGTCATTGGGTAGTTAACCTCTGCCTTAGGGGGTGAATGTCTATGAGTAATAGCGGGTCCCTTTGAGCTCTCTCTTCAGATGCTAACTGTCGTTACGCTTGTATAGCGCAGAGCCAGTACCATAATGGGAAGCGTCTGTGTTTAGTACTTCAAAAAATCCGGTATTCTCAGCCCCGGTCCAAAATATATAGTTTTTACGAGGTGATGATAGGTTTATTTGCATTCATTAGTCCTAACAAATGGAGTATCTTTTTGCGTCAGTAATGTTAGACATTTTATCTTCAGTGCGTAGTTTTTTTACAAAAGCTCCAAAGTGTTCAGCGAGACCCAAGAAGAATCGAAGAAAATTCAAGTCATGCTGAGAGATGGGCTTGACGGATTCTTCTTTTTTGCCTTTTGTTTGTCTATCAAACACTTTCCCTAGGAAGAGAGCGGTGTCCCTAAAGAATTCGCTCTTATTTAATTTAATCTTTAGCGTAGCTTTGCTAACTGTGACTGTGAAGTTTTGTAAGTGACTAACCAATGCAAACCTTTATTCATCATCGGTGGGCAGAATTGTAACCCCAGATGCAAAGGTAGATGTGAATGGTCGAACAATTTCAGTATCTACTGAGCCTTGTAACTATTCTTTTAGGCATTTTCTTTTGTCGAAAGACATCCCATAGAGCCTTCTTCTAACAGTTGTTTTGCCGCTGAGCTTCAACGAAACCTCACATAAGGGCACGTTACAATGCATATCAGCTCCAGGTACCGTGTCGGTATATCTGAACTCTCTTTGACAAACTTGAGACATGATTATGAGTCTGCACTAACATTGATCCGTTATGTTCAAACCGGTCTATTTACTACAACTTTCTACCCGCCGTGGCTGCTTAGTGGCCATGGTGTTGAAACACTGAGCACGATGTCGCGGGATCGCATCCCGGCCACGGCGGCCGCATTTCGTTGGGGGCGAAATGCAGAAGCACCTGCGTATTTAGATTTAGGTGTACGTTAAAGAACCCCATGTGGTCAAAATTATTCCGGAGTCCCCCACTACGGCGTCCCTCATAACCAGACCATGATTTTAGCACGTAAAACCCATCACTCTCTCTGTTCTTCGGTTCTTTTCATTACGCCTCCTACCTTCATTTTTGCTGGTTTGGGGCTGCGCTACGAGCCTAAAACTGATAATTCCATTTTTACACGACTTTCTCACGCCATAAGATATTTATATTCGATTGCTTCATGTCAGGACGTGCCAGTATATAAGTAAATTGGCGTCATGAACGAGAGGCGTTTCTATAGTTCTGTTGGCATGTTTGAAATTGCACGTGCGCATGTGTCTATTTGACCAGTACTCGAGCACCTCTGTCGTAAATGTTTACTTTGACAGAACTGTCGTGGAATATTTGCTCTTGCGGAATGAGTAGTGAATAAACAATGCTAGCTTATGCTCCGGTGTCGATTAATAGATGACGATGTTTTTGTTGACGCTCATCTGTGCGTAGCGTATAGGCCTACCGTCGACATCGCCAAGTGACCACTTCCATTCCGTGTCTCCAAAGAGAAATAAAAGTCGGGGGGTACCGAATATTTTACTTGTCTAGGGCCTCGAGTCGATTCATTGGCTGAGTCCATTCCAGCATAAATCACTGTAGTACTGCCGCTCTATGATGCCTGTTCTTCTGGCGAGCAAATGATATAGCTTCTGCTGTCGATGTTACTTTCTTGGGCATTGGCTACTAGAATTTCGTCTTGCAGGGAATGTGAGAGTTAATCCAATGTCACATGTGCTCTTATCATGACTAGCTGCTGATAATTATCTGTCATTCCAAGAATAACCACTGGCAGCATTGATGATTCCCGCAGGAAGGGATCGGGGTGTTGCAAGAGCAAGCGTTTCTGGCATTAGTATTCGATGACGGATCCTTCTCAGTGCTCTGAGCCCATTGCATCCGAACATTTTGTATAATTGCAAGCGAAGGTTCGCAGAAACCTATCTCCCCCTTCAACCCATGATGCATCTGTGTTGATAGGTATGCACAAGTCGAACCACTTCGCATTTCTGAAAAGGGAACGGCGCATATTCTCGATGTGGTCACAGTGCGAGGTGCATTCGTTCTGCGAACATGCAAGTTCATAAAAGTAAAGCCCTATTGAGGGGTTTGATGACGTACCATCGAAATTATCTGGCTTGACAATTTCTTGCAATTTCTGTCTTGTTGATCTGGGCACTCATAACAGTACAGTCGCTACGCTTGCTGTTGTTGATGTTGCTTAGTGTATTCTATGAGTTGGCCGGCTGCTGGTGTTTATCTTTTACCCAAAATTAATACTATAAATGTGAATCCAGCGTTGGAAGTTTGTCACATATATATTCACTTTGACTGAGCGCATTGGTTCGGATTTATCGAGCGCTGATTGCCTCTATAGGCTAAGAAGGGCAAGAAACCCGATTTGCTAGCCTTTTCAGGTAACTCGAAGGCATTTTCTCTAGCTTTCTGGTCGCTCCTAACCATAAGACAACCGTGTTGATGTCGGCCGATGGTAATGTTCCCTACGTGGTTCAACCCTGTCTGCGCCGAAATGGAACATTATTCAAACGTAACTAATCTGGCTGCCTCTTCATTCTCTTTTCTTAATTTTGCCTGACCTGCCCCTTTCTGACGTCTCTTTCACAAGCGTTACATGATTAAACTTCTTTTACTGCGTCTTGTTTAAATTTTACTCCCTAGGTAATTTGTTCGACTCTGCCAGTTCCGACAAAGTCTAAATACTTCAAGTGGACTGTATTAACATAACGCGCAGTCAAGAAAAAAAAAGAGAGACGGAAGGAATGTAACTGATAAAAGCGCTTGTTTGAGACTACGCTGGATAAGGGAAAATGCTTTGAAACATCACAGCGGAATGAAGGAAGATGCGGAGACTGCATGCACCCGCGCATAGCATCACGCAGTAAAAGGCGTTGGCACAGGCGAGACGCCTAAAAAAATTCTGGCAGGATCCATTTCACGACGAATGGCGACAGTGAGGGGATGAGCTATGATGCAATGTAGCGACCCACCATATAGCTCAATTCTTCGTGTCTGAGTAGCTGACTTCTTCAACACACGTCTTCACTGCTCTGTATGGCGCAACAGTTTTCGTTCAGTTCACTGTTGACTTCACCTTTTTTCTCCATACTTGGCCGCTTTTGATGCCGACTTTATCACTTCTTTGTAGCAGACTTTCATCTTTCTCTTGCGATCCTCGCTTCTCTAATCTTGTTTTTCTTGTCTATCCTGGTACCTCCCGAATAACACACACCCGTTCTGGAGAATTCGTCAGGAATGTTCACCTGCCTAACTGGTGTCGAAAAATTCGAGATTCAGCCCTTGTACCCTTTTATTATTCGTAGTGTTTCCGTGGTGTAATGTTTGCGCCTTGCGCGCGGTCAAGTGTACATTTGCGAGGCTGGTTGCAACGTTAATATAGGTTTGTTGGAAGGCAAGCTCTCACAAGTCTGGTTGTCGCACGTATGTTTGCTTGCCATTATTTCGCGACCCTAAAATGCTTTCACACCACAGCGATCCGCTCGCTATAGAAATTATCGAGGCGTTTCCCTTCGCCTAATTTATACCTACGCATGTCGCAAGCAGCACAAGTCACGCTGCATGAGCACTACATATCATTCTAGGAAGCCGCGCATAAACACTCCTACTTAACTGGAAATAAATATTTGAGCGCGTTTGTAAATTGACTTTTTACTGTGGTAAGGAAACGCATATTTCTGTCACGTGATGATACTCCGGCGCCCCAATTTCAGTCAATTAAAAAATTTAACTTAGTTGTGCATGCAGCGTTTTCATCGTCCGCTCTCCGTGTTGTATTTTTGCGCGCTGTCCTCTATCTCTTCATTATGAATGCGTACCAACTGGCTGAGTTATCGACTTTAGTTGTGCTTGTTTAATACATACGGTGTATTGTCACTAAATGCTGATTATGAATTTATGCTAAAACAAGATCGCAAGCTAAATTAATCGGCTCTACGCAACTTTTTTCATGTCTTCAATATACCTTAATTCACATTACCCACTTGTTAGACAACATATTTTTATTGTGACAAACATATAAACAAACTTGTATTTGTGCACCTGAAAAGCATATTTCCAATGACTGTTTCCCTCATTTCTAAGTATCTGTGTTACCATGAAGGTAAACAAAGAACATTTTTCGGTAAGCGAAACCGAGTAGCCGTAGGCTTACTGGTACCGACCTCTCCATGTGAACCCCATTTAAGCCTACCTACCTATTACAGGTGTTAGCCAGACGTCTCTACTGACATGTACAGGAAACATCTACGTTTGCAGCAATAAAATTCCATTCTAGAAACCATGTAAAAACGTCGTCCAGTTTCGCACTTTCCGGTGAAGTCAACTCGTAATTCTTCGGCAGAAAAGCTTGTGTAGAAAAGCTGGTAAACAGCCCATGGGCACCGTGTCGCGTGATAACACTATGGGAGGTCGAGGATTAGCTTAACTGGTTTTGCGGGCCGTCATATTTTTTAGTACCGAAGCGCGAGCAACGAAATAGAAGCAGCTTGAGGAAGAACAGGGCCGCTAGAATGTAAAGCTATTGCAAACTATTTCTGTGTCATTCGTGCAATCAACTCATCACAATTGTTTAAAAATAGTTTCGGCCAACGACACTTTGCCTGTCTGTCCCACGACGCGAATAAAACCGCGAAAACGTATCTGAAATGACTTGTGCACACTGATTACGCATGATTAGATCGTACAAACGAAAGATAACTATTTTATATTCCACCCCTTTTTCGTCATCAGCCCACCACTATTAGTGAAACTATATCGTACGGCGCCCACTTGGTCTTTCTTACCGCACGACGTCACACAACCGCAGAGAGTCAACACGTGAAAATCACGTTAACACTTTAAATATACATTCATGTGCCGAAAAGTTGAATTTTTTACGAAATTGCTGGAGACTGCGCCGTTCTGAAAGGAATAGAAGGTGGCTGCCCACCGATAGCTTTCACACTGGCTTCTCGTAGCGGCCGGGAAGAATGGATTTATTTACGGATGAAATAAACTTTGTCGAGGCAGTACAACCTATACGATATTGCTCTGCAAATATCTTCTTCACCGATCTGATGTAATCTGATGTAATTGGTACATAAAGAGTTTTCTTCAGCTCCTGATTAGTGCGATGAGCCTGCTGTTTCCACAGGGCCCGCTTCACATGGCAACCACTGAATTGCATTTTTTTTGCGGGAGCGTGGACACCTGCATAAATAAGACATTTTCCCCCTATCTTTGCGGATCGAACATGCGTGCCCACAGTTTGGCAAGAATCGAAAGCAATCCGGGTCTCTAAGGTTAGCTTCGCCACAGTGCTGTAATGCAATGTGGTGAGGCATTTACAAGGTAGTGTGGTGAAACACGTAAAAAAGGGCCACTGTCACTGGACATGGTATAGACATGGTATGACGTCTAATAACTGCACTGGCTGGCATTCAAATGCTTCTGCCGTTGCTGTGGTCATTTAAACCAATTGTCTTGATGGCGAAGTGCGAGCCTAGCTGTACGAAATTATTTTTTGCAGTCATTTATTGGCATTCCGTGTGAATTGACGTCGTAGGCGTCACAATAGACTGTCATTTGCTTGTTTTAGCAAAGACCCATCTTCGGGTCACCTCGGTGATGCATCAGCAAGGTTCGTGATTGGCTATCCGACCTTTCTGTTTCCTGGAGACGGGGCGAGGTGGGCTAAACAAGGGCTCGTCCCGCAGCCACATCTGAAATAAATCTGAAGGTCTGCCAGTGCACCTATTACGCGTTTCGCTCCTCATACTTTGACACAGGACAGAGGGTGCAATTGCGACGTACTGTATTTCCCGTGATAGTCGCCTCAAATTAGGCAACGAAATATGTAACGCTTGTAAGCAATCTCTTGGGTCTACTGAATGATACGTACATGCGTTCTTTATCCTTCCCATTCAATAAGGAGGGTTAAAGATCACCGAAGACAGCTCAGTAACCTGAACGTGTTAGTGCGCTTTCTACCCGCAGTTAGGACAAGCCTCGCGTCTCGCACCGTCACTGTTATATATGTATATATATATATATATATATATATTTAGTGTCAGTGGTTTTTCTTCACAGAGATATGTAATTAGTTCGCGTTAGTTTCCGTTACACCAAGCCTTTATTTTCGGATTTCGCTGGTTACGAAAAAATAACGCTGTATCAGGTTAGATACTGGTTATTCAGCAGTCTACTTACATGATTTTCAGAAATCGCCGGATGGTTGCTGCCACACGCACGTGAAGAGAACCGCGCTTTAGAAACAGGGTGCGCGGATCGCTTTTAGTAATGGTATGCTCTACATATTTCATTTCTCTTCGACGTAATATGTAATGGTATGTCTAAGGCTGTGCGTGTCTCACAGGAGTATTTAGAAGACGGCCGCATTTGAGTTTCCTTTAGTGCGTGGAAATACTTACAAATAAGCGCGAATCTGCTTGTAGGATTGAACACGTAATTGGCGCGTTTTTTTCTTTCTTATTTTCTGTTTTCGTGGGTCGCACGCAACAGTTTTGACCGCAAAGTGAGAGCGAGTAGGATAGTACCTCCTTGAAATCCACGAGGCTCTCAGTGTCACTATTACCTGCGTTAAAACGGATGTAGAGTACGAACTGACAGTTCATGGCGTTTGTGCCGCGTATGATAGTTGAAGGACCATTTATTTAGGGCCATCCTGCAGTGAAGTTGGAGCATGACGGTGTTGTATAACTCGACGTGTAATCTTCTGCACGATTTTTTCTTTTTCCTAATTTTTTAGTAAGCTGATGGTCGTAAATCTGAAATCTCCACCAGTCCACTACATTTTCAGGTATTGAGTAGCGCCTGACACCGGCAAAAATAAAAAAGCGCCGAGCGCTAGTGGGGCTGTACTAGTCAAGGTGCAACCAAATAAGTAAGGCCCACTAAGCTTGAGCAAAGTCAGTCCCTCACCAGAACAGCAATTGGCCTCCCTGGTGCAGTATTCGGCCGCTACCTACAAAATAACTCCTCCACTTTACCCATGGCCCTCGGTCCCCAGCGGCTGCGGAGCACCTGTCCAATGTGGCGGTCAGACCTGCTGCGGGGCAGAGGGTGCTAAGAATCTCTAGGTCTGGACAGGCCGCCCATGCAAACTGAACCTGGTATTGTTCAACACGCGCACCCCATCGAGTGAGGCTAGCTTTGCAGGGCTATTTGAACAATTATCAGATATTTCCTGGGATATTATTAGCCTTAGCGTGGTGAGAAAAACTGCTGAGGCTTACACAATGTTGACTAACGGCCACGTCCTCTGCGACAGAGGTCTTCCAGATAGGAGAGAATACTGAGTAGGATTTCTAGTCCTTAAAAATATTGAGGGCAACATTGATGATTTCTACAGCATTAATGAGAGGGTAGCGGTTGTCGTAATAAAGCTGAATAGGAGGTATAGAATGAAGGTTGTACAAGCCTGCGCCCCAACCTCCAGTCACGATAATGAAGAGATAGAACAGTTTTATGAAGATGTTTATTTAGTAATGAGAAAGGTACAAACTGAGTATACTGTAGTCATGGGCGACTTCAATACAAAAGTAGGAGAAAGCAGGCGGGTGAGCAAGCAATTGCCAACTACGGAATCGATTCTAGGAACACTAGAGGAGATATGTTTGTAGAATTCGCGGAATTGAATAGGCTCCGAATAATTAATACCTTCTTCAGGAAGCGCATCAACAGGAAGTGGACCTGGAAAAGGCCTAATGGAAAAACAAGGAATGAAATTGATTTAATGTTCTCTGCCGATCCCAGCATAGTGCAGGATGTAGAAGCGTTAGGTAGGGTAAAGTGCAGTGACTTTAAGTTAGTGAGGTCTAGCATTTCTCTCAATTTGAAAAAAGAAAGAATAAAATTAGTGAAGATGAAACAGGCCAACCCTAGACGCAGTGACGGTAAAAACGCAACAAATCAGGCTGGTGCTCGCAAACAATTATGCAGTTTTAGAACAGGAAGATAAAGACAACATAGAGGTAATGAATGAAACCCCAACTTGGTTGATCTCAGAAGCAGCAGTTGAAGTTGGAGGTAGGGCACGAAGGCAACCAATAGGTAAGCTCTCCCAAGTACAAAGGACCTAATAAAGAAACGGCAAAGCATGAAAGTGTCAAACTCGAGAGATCAGATAGAATTCGCTCAACTGTCGAAACTGATCCACAAGCATAAAGTAAGGTATATCCGAAATTATAATGTGGAAAAGATTCAGGAAGCAGTAAAAAATGAACGCAGCATCAAATCAATGAGAAGAAAACTAGGCATAGGAGAAGGCCAAATATATGCACTGAAAGATAAGCAGGGTAATATCATCAGCAATTTCGGTGACATAGTAAAAGCAGCGGAAGAATTCTATACTGACCTGAACAGTTCCCAGAGCAGCCAAGCTACTTTCATTGGAAGTAGTCAAGAACAGAATACAGAGAACCCTTCTAGAACTAGCGATGAAGTTAGAACGGTCTTGAAAGACATGACCAGAGAAAGAGCTGCTTGAGAAGATCGAATAACAGTCAATTTATACAAGGATGGAGAATATATCACACTAGAAAAGCTTGCGGCCCTTCATACGGAATTCCTATCAACTTCAAGTGTACCAGAAAGCTGCATTATACTCATCCACAAGAAGGGAAACGTTAAAGAATTGAAGAAATATAGACCCAGTAGCTTGCTCTCAGTATTGTATAAAATATTCGCTAAGGTAATTTCAAATAGAATCAGGGCAACATATCACTTCAGCCAACCAAGAGATCAGCTGGCTTCAGGAAGGGATATTGTAAGATGGATCGTATCACTGTCATTAACCAGGTAATACAGGAATCTGCGGAGTACAATCAACCTCTCTATATGGCTTTCATAGAATATGAAAAAGCATTTGATTCAGTGCAGATACCAGTAGTCTTAGAGGCATTACGTAACCAAGGAGTACAGGATGCATACGTGAATGTATTGGCAAATATCTCCAAGGACTGCATAGTAACCTTGGTTCTCCACAAGAAATGTAGAAAGGTACCTATTAAGAAAGGGCGTGGCAAGGAGACGCAATCTCTCAAATGCTATGCACTGCATGCTTAGAAGAAGTATTCAACCTCTTAAACTGGGAAGGCTTAAGAGTGAGAATAAACGGCGAATATCTCAGCAACCTTCTGTTTGCAGATGCCATTGTCCTATTCAGCAACAATGGGGAGAAAACAGGAAATGATTGAGGACCTTAACGAAGCAAGTGTAAGAGATGGGTTGAAGATTAATACGCAGAATACAAAGATAATGTTCAGAATCTCTAATCTCAGGTATTCAGGATCTCTAATCAGCCTCTAGAGTCTCTAAAGGAATATGTTTATCTAGGTCAATTACTCACAGGGGACCCTGATCATGAGAAAGAAATTCATAGAAGAATGTAATTGGGCTGGAGTGCATACGGCAGGCATTACCAAATCCTCACTCGGAGATTACCACTGTCGGTGAAAAGAAAAGTGTACAATCATTGCATTCTATCGGTGCTAACATATGGGGCGGAAACTTGTTGGTTAACAAAGAAGCACGAGAACAAGTTAAGGACTACACAAAGTGCGATGGAACGAAAAATCTTAGGGCTAACGTTAAGAGACAGGAAGAGAGCGGTGTGGATCAATGAAAACGAGAATAGCTGATATTCTAGTTGACGTTAAGCGGAAAAATTGGAGCTGGGCAGGCCATGTAATGCGTAGGAAGGCTAACCGGTAGACCATTAGAGTTACAGAATCGATACCAACAGAAGGGAAAGAGCAGTCGCGGGCGGCAGAAAACTAGGTGGAGTGACGAAGTTAGGAAATTCACACGCGCAAGTTGGAATCAGACAGCACAAGACAGGGGTAATTGGAGATCGCAGGGAGAGGCCTTCGTCCTGCAGTGGACATAAATATAGGCTGCGGCTGCTCCTGATGGTATTTATATGCATCTCGAAGGCGTAGTATATATATATATATATATATATATATATATACATATGTGGTTTAAACGTATTTTAGGGTCGCGAAATAACGGCAAGCAGCCATGCTTGGGACAACCACACTTGTAAGAGCTTGTCTTCCAAAAAAGCTGTATGAATGTAACAGCCGCGCCTATGTACACGTGACCGCGCGCAGGCGGCATACATTATACCACAGAAACCCTACAATTATAAAAGGGTACAAGGGCTGAATCCCGAATTTTTCGACACCATTTAGGCATGTGAATATTCTTGGCCAATTCTCCAGAATGGGTGTGTGTCACTCTGGAGGTACCAGGATAGACAAGCAAAACGAGATGAGATAAGAGAGGGCCACAACAGAAAGATGAAGGCGGCTACAAATAATTGAAAATGTCGGCATCAAAAGCGGCCTAGTGTGGAGAAAAAAGTTGAAGTCAACAGTGAACTGAACGAGGAGGGTTGTGCCACAGAGAGTAGTGAAGACTTGTGTAACAGAACATTGAAGAAGTCGGCTACACAGACAAGACGAATTTAGCTATATGGCGTGACCCTACATGGCGTCAATGCTCATCCCTATACCATCGCCATTCGTCGTGAAATGTATCCTCCGTGAAATGCAGGCAGCCAGATTAGTTACATTTCACTTATTGAAATGTTAAATTTTGGCACAGTCAGTTTTCAACCATGTAGGAATCATTCACCATTGCCCGACATTAAGATGGTTGTCTACTGGTTAGGGGCGACCAGGAAGGTAGATACAACGCCTTCGAGTTACCTGAAAAGCTAGCACAGCGGATTTCAATGTCTTCTTAACCTATAGAGACCATTCAGCGCTCGATTATCTCGAATCAATACGCTCAGTCGGAGTGAATATACATGTGACAGACTTCCAACGCGGGATTCACATTTCGAGTGCTAAGTCTGGGTAAAACTTAAACACCAGCAGCCCGCCAACTCATAGAATACAATAAGCAACATCAACCACAGCAAGCGTAGCGACGAAGAAAGCTATTGGCTATACGGTCATCAGTGCTCAGATCAACAAAACAGAAATTGCAAGAAATTGTTAAGCCATATAATTTCGATGGTACGTCATGAAACCCGTCAATCTGGCTTTACTTTTATGAACATGCATGTTCACAGAAAAAATGCACCTCGCACTGTGACCACATACATAATATGCGCCGTTCCCTTTTCAGAAAGGCGAAGTGGTTCGACTTGTGCATACCTATCAACATAGATGCACCATGGGTTGAAGGGCGAGCTAGTTTTCTGCGAACCTTCGCTTTCAATTGTACAAAATGTTGGGATGCAACGGCCTGCCAAAGGGCAAAGCATTTAAGCACTGAGAAGAATACGTCATCGAATACTACTACAAGAAACGCTTGCTCTTGCAACGTATCGACCTCGATCTGCGGGACCCATCAATGGTGCCCTGGTTATTCCCGCAATGACAAATAATTAGCGCCTAGTCGTGATCAGACCACATGCTACATTGGATTAACTGTCAAATTACCTCCAAGAAGCTTCAGATGAAATTTTAGTAGCCAGTGACCAAGAAAGTAACATCGACAGCTGACGCTTTACCATTGGCTCGCCAGACGAACAGGCATCCTAGGGCCGCAGCAGTACAGTGAGTTATGCTGGAATGGACTCAACCAATTAATCGACTCGACGCCCTAGACAAGTAGAAGAATCTGTACACCCCGACTTTTATTTCTCTTTGGAGACACGAAATGAAAGTGTTCACTTGGCGAAGTAGGCGGTAGGCCTATATTTACGCACAGGTGAGCGTCAACGAAAACATCGTCATATATTAATCGACACCGGATCATCAGCTAGCATATCTAGTACACTACTGATTCCGCAAGAGCAAATATTCAGCGCCGCATTTGTCAAAGTAAACAGTTACATCGGATGTTCTCAGTACTCGTCATGTGGACGCATGTGCATGTGGAAATACAAACATGTCAAAAGAACTATACCAGTGGTTCTCTTTCATGATGCCGATTTAATTTTATACTGGCACGCCCTGACATGAAGAAATTGAGATATCTCATGGCGTGAGAAAGTCATGTAAAAAACGTAATTATGAGTTTTATGCTCGTAGCGCAGCCCCGAACCTGCAAAAAGAAAGATGGGAGGCGTAATGAAAAGACCGAAGAACCGAGAGAGCGCTGGGCTTGACGTGCTAAAATCATGATCTGATTATGAGGGACGCCGTAGTTGGGGACTGCGGAATAATTTCGACCCCATGGGGTTCTTTAACGTTTACCTAAATCTAAGTACACGGGTGCTTCCGCATACTGTCTGCAAAAGTCATGCCGAACTTCCATGTTTCTTAACAGCGGGATTTCACGGCTTGAATGGATACCGTTTGACCATTAGCTTTCGAGTTCAATTACAGCAGAGGACGGGGCGCATATGGGCGCCGACTGCGTGGGCTTGAGCCCCCTCCGAAGTCTTCCTCGGGAAGCCCCTACCTCCGCCCAAAGTGTCATTACCATAGTTCTGTTACCCTCATCATTTAAGTTTTCTTTTCAGTTGTCGCTACCTTATCACTTGAAATTTTTTTGTGGTTAAAAGCTTACTGCCGCATTGTTATCGCGGACGTGCACGGCTTTTAGTTCCAAACTTTCGCTTTATTTCTGCAAATCCTAACAAGAGGAGGACAAGCGTGTTAGAAGCAACAGCGGCTAGCTCATCGGTATTCTTTAACCACAACATTTTTTTAAATTTCAAACACCATGCAGATAATATATTTAGATATATACACATGACAAAGTGTGTGTGTGTGTGTGTGTGTAAAAGCTGTGGGGCCTGAGCCCCTACGAAGTCTTCCGTGCATCTTAATAATGCAAGCAGTTTCTTTCTGGAGTTCTTCTGACAAGAACACTAAAGATGTAGCTCAAGTTGCGTAAGCTTATACTTCTGCAATATCAAAGGTGTCGGCGAAGGTCCCACCAACCTTCCAAAGAAAGCATTTCCGGCGCACCAAGCCTCCGCAGCCAGTGTGAGACTGATTGATCTAAAATTACAAAAGTGTCATCACTTGTAACATATGGATTATTCTTTTCAAGCTCTCTCATTATTCTCGCACTAATAGGCTGATCATTTGAACAGAAATAATGGCGGAAAATGGTTAGGGACATAGGTAGGCAGTAAGCCCCCGGAAAATATGCGAAGTACTCTAAGTATTTATTACAACCCATGTGTGTCGCTGCACATTTCTTGCACATCATTGATATAATGCTCCAGTTATGTTATCTGCCCATACTTGCACTAGGCTCAGGGCTTCTGAAAGACTGATGCAACATAAGAGGAGCTCCTTTGCCAAGCTTATGGCGATTACGGAGATCCTGCAGTTATACCTACATGCTCAGTTTTGAGACCGCATAGTGCAGTCAAAGTGCTCGTGATATTACATTACTTTGAACTCACTTGACCATAGTGTCTTTCATGCAGTAACGAGCTTTGTATTCCAACACTTCGCTTTTGAAGTGTTGCGAAGCATGGAAAGCAAAGCGTGCTGAGACCTCTGCTGTTGGTTTCCAAACGTCTCACAGCCACAACGAGCGAGGTCGATGGGGACCATGTACGTGCGCTGGCAGAGCTGTGACGTGACCTTGGAATATAGGCATGCATATCAGCTCGTACACTAGTGAAGTGGAGCGTCTGGCTTCGGAGCTCGCCATACCTGTCATCTTGGTGAGTCTCAAATCGGTTCTACATTTTGAAACATGAGCATTAAAGCATCCCCCCGCAAACCTCTTCTCTCGAATCTTGTATTTTTTCTGCAGATAATAGGATGATGGTAAATTGACTGAAATACATTTGACTGTTTTTTACGAGTTTCACCGTGTCAGTTGTTACTATGGCTATTGAATAGGTCTGTTGTGTTAAAAATACAGATGTTTTGTATGCTTTTTTTTCTTGTTTACGTAGCACGTAAGTAGGCAACGCACACACCTGGTGGTAAGATGCCACGTAAATACCAGTCTGACCATAAACATTTTAAGCACTTAGCAAGCGCTGCCTGATCTCTGGGGACATGCCCTGGCTCTGCACTACTTCTTGACATTCCAGTTTGCACGTGACTTCCGGTGAACAGCAGTGATATTTGTGACGTGTAGGCCACTACTGTTTCTAAAGCAATATTTTGCACAAATGCTGCTTTGCATTTGCACTAATCAGGAATTGGGCTTTTTTACTCGCCCGAAAATTTCGTTGTAGTTGGTCTGCAAAAAATTCGGGCAGAACCTGTCTCATGGCTGTTAACGTTATTGCATTGAAGCCGATTGAAATCTGTCGCTTATTTTGCACACTCGCTGTACCGGCAAGACACAGGCTTCTCTGCGTTACGAAGCCTTCTCAGGCTTCCAAAGACAGAAAAAAGTATGCAACCCCTTCATGGGAGCACAAAAAAGGCTGCATCTTGCGGCCACAGTCTGAATAGTGACTTTGAAGGTACTTGCCTTTTCACACATGGTACCATTTGGCGGGCTACCTCACTGAAGTCATGAAGTTCCTGTCAATATATAAAAGACACAGGCGAATGCCACTTCTTGTCTGGCATCCTGGTATCTAAGCGGCGCACATGGAAACTGAAAAGCGTGAAAAATAAATCTGTTTATCATACAGCCCCTTTATTTGTATATCGGAGACATATTGCATGCTACCGGATTAAAGGGCTGATGCTGATGCTTGGTCGTTTTAGTATAACAAGGACAACAGCTGCTGTTTGTGAGAGGGAAAGGGAGTGACAATGCCCATTTTTGTTTTGATTGCGGGGAATGCATAGACTCCTCTTTTTAACATATAGTGCAGTTTTTCATACCGTGAAACTTGTGCGAGTAGTGTGTGCCAAAACTAGTAGCCACTGGTTGCTAATTGTTGCTAATTTCTGGCGGTGCGCTTGGGTCGAAATGACGGAGAATCGGCGGGGCGGTTAGAAGACGACGCAGCGTCGTGAATGCGGCATGGCAAAGTGGCGACCAGGCCGAGAGGTCGTGGTTACCCGCGAGAAGCTGCGTCAAAGGCGCATTTATGGTGGCGAAGTTGCGGATAGAACTTCGAAAGTATGAGCACAATCCGATGAAGCTGCGGAGCTCTTTGGTGGTCTTTGGTCGTGCGAATTCGGTGACTGCTTGGAGTTTGGTAGGATCTGGAAGCACACCATCTTTCAAACGACGTGGCCAAGGATGACCAGCTGTCGGGTGGCTAAGCGACACTTTTCGATGTTGAGCTGGAGTCCAGCATCGGCGAGGCAAGTCAGGACGCGTTCGAGTCGGAGCAGGTGAGAAGAAAAGTCCGGGGAACAGATGACAATGTCATCGAGATAACAAAGGCATGTCTGCCATTTGAGGTCTCGCAGGGTGTTATCCATCATTCTTTCAAATGGGGCAGGCGCATTGCACAGGCCAAAGGGCATCACGGTGAATGCATATAAGCCGTCAGGCGTAACAAATGCTGTTTTCGGGTGATGTGACTCAGCTACTAGGACTTGCCACTAAGCAGATCGTAAGTCTAAGGACGAAAAGAATTCAGCGCCTTGGATGCAGTCCAGTGCGTCATCGATACGGGGGAGAGGATAGACATCTTTCCGGGTTATCTTGTTCAGGCGTCGATAGTCCACACAAAAACGAATTGTCCCATCTTTCTTTGTCACCAGCACTACTAAAGAGGCCCAAGGACTGTGGGAAGGCTGTATCTCACCGCGTCGAAGCATGTCGCCTACGTCCTCCTTGATAACACGGCGCTCCTTCGCGGACGCACGGTATGGACGCTGCAGTAGTGGCACATGATTACCGGTGTCGATGTGATGAACGACTGTAGCAGTACGTCCTAAACATTGTTGTTGGAGGTCAAAAGAAGTGCGAAATTGGCTAAACAGGTCGACGATTTGCGCGCGCTTACTCGGAGTGAGGTTCGGATCAATACACCAAGCAAACGTTCTGTCACATGCTGGCTCAGACGCAGAGATAGGAAGAGCCAGGGCATCCACCTGACGAGGAGACAAGTCATGAGGCACATCGTTAAGAAACCTCGTCTCAAATTCGTCAGTAGACCCGAGGCACTCGCCATGGTGTAAGCTTGATGGATGCGAAAACTAATTCGAAACGGAAAGTGCGCTGGAGCCCTGGCGAATGGGAAGGATGGCAAAGGGAAGCAAGAAGGGATGATGGCGTGCAGCAAGTTTTGACGGCGTGAAGAGAACTGTGGGCTCATAGAAAGCAGCACAGGTAACGGGCACAAGGGCGGAAGAGAAACCAGGGATATCGGTGTCGGCGGCGTTGAACACTCTAGCAGAAGAGAGACGCAAATCTTCAGAAAGACTTCGGCAAAATGGAATCAGTGAAAGTTCTGCACGGGCACAGTCAATAACTGCGCGATGAGAAGAGATTACGTCCCATCCTAGAATGATGGCATGAGAGCAGCGGGGAAGCACAACCAACTTATTGTGATATAAACTGTCTTGTATGGCGACACGGACGATGCAAGTTCCTACAGGTGCAATTGGCTCAGCGCTTGCTGTAGGTATCGAAATAGCGGAAAACGGCGTCGCGACCTTTCGGAGCGTACGGCGTAGCTGGTCGGCAATCCCTGACACCGCGGCACTGGTGTCGACAAGCGTGTGAACGGCGACACCTTCCGCATAAACTTCAATGACGTTCGCAGGGAGTAAACGAGGGCTTGAGCAGTTGGATGAGATCGCAGTGCTTGCCTCCGGTTCTGCGCCTTTTAGTTTTCTTCCACAGCTTGAGGGCGGCGGATGATGGGGGACAGGGAACATCAATGGGAGAAGGAGACGGACGAGTGGTGAAACTTCGAGGAGCAGGAGACGAGGAAGCGAAGTGCGGAACAGGTGGGGCATAGCGGCACTGGGAGTCAGGTGCATTCCCTTGGGGTCTCGCAGTATCGGGAGGGTACCCACCCCTCCAGCGGCAAATTGTGCCACGTGGCCAGCAAAACCACACGCGTAGCAGATGGGCCGATTGCCTTGGGTAGCCACGGATTGTGAACAGGGGGCCCAGGCTGGGGTGCACAATGCTGAGCCGTGCGTAGGGGCTGCGCAGGCGCGCAGAAGTCGCTTCTGTGCATGTATTTTGCCGTTGCAGAAGGCAACGCGTAGAAGCCGCTTGTAGGCGTGTAGTGCGAAACTGCAGGCGGATGGCTTGGACTGGCGACGACGGCAGCGTACGTTAGCGGAACCGGCGCTGGAGGTGGCTGAAGTGCGAGAGGTAGTTTGTCGATGACTTGTTCGTGTATGACCTGACGTAGTGCCGGAGAGAAGGAGGACTCAGAGGACTGGGTAGCAGGGAAAAGTGACAGTTGACGTGCGACATTCTCTCGGATGAATTGTTTGACTTGGTCGAGGAACGAGGAGTGGGCGGGAGCAGCATTGAAACTGTGGGTTAGGGCCGAAACCGCCTCGTCGGGTGCCGCAGCTCGGCGCGTATTGAGGCGTTGTTTGCGGATCTCGTCGTAGCTCTGGCACAGGGTGATCACCTCGTGAACCGTTCGAGGATCTTTCGCAAAGAGCATCGGGAAGGCATCATCCTCTATGCCTTTCATGACATTCTTTATCTTTTCATTTTCTGGCAGAGTGGGGTTATTGCGTCGACAGAGGTCAACGACATCTTCAATGTAAGTGGTGAAGTTTTCACCCTTTTGCCGAGCGCGACCACGCAAGCGTTGTTCCGCACGAAGCATTCGCACAGCAGGGCGACCAAAGACTTCTTTAAAACAATTAGTAAATGCTGTCCAGGTGGAAAGGCCGGATTCTTGATTCCGCAACGAGAGATGAGCGATTTCAGAAAGAGGGCGACCGAAGACTTTGAAACAATTAGTAAATGCTGTCCAGGTGGAAAGTTCGGATTCATGATTCCGGAACAAGGGATGAGCGACTCCAAAAAGATAGAAGAGGACGTTAATCAGTTTATGTTTGTCATCACACTTGTTATGCGCACTCGCTCGGTCGTATGAGGAGAGCCAATCCTCAACGTCATTATCGTCGGTGTCGCTGCAAACAGGAGGATAGCGTTGGCGTAGAGCACCGGAGCAGACAACAGGCCCTGCCTGGGGAGGATCGGACTGCACGGCGTCCTCAGGCATGGCAGGAACGGGAGGTAGCATCCGGCTGCGGCGTTCCAGGTCGGTAAGGGCCCAGCACGTCCACCAAATGTAGAGAGGCGCTCTGGTTTAATAAAGTAGAGCGTAGAGTACTGCAGCGAAAGGTTACACAGCTCAGGCAACACAGGCACAAGGCTTCGACCCACTCGTCATCGTCGTCTTTCTCGAAGCAGTGCACACTGCTCGTTCTTCGGCAGTACTATATATATATATATATATATATATATATATATATATATATATGTATAGTAGCGCACTGTATTAAAAAGGCGACCTGTTGCTAACCCTCTTGATCAGGGATATGCTTCCTCGGCCACGTCGTCAGTTGCGAGGGTGTACGACCTGACCCAGATAAAATAGACGCTGTGGCAAACTTCCCCACGCCGCCCCGACAAGAAGGCAGTGCGGCGCTTCTTCGGGCTGTGCGCCTATTACTGGCGGTTCATTGCGAACTTCTCACGTATTGCTGCTCCGTTAACACGCCTTACACGCGCTGAAGTTCCCTATCTGTGGGGTGACAATGAGCAAGTAGCATTTGACGAACTTCGCCAGCGCC
The DNA here is from genome assembly GCF_013339745.2 of Dermacentor silvarum. Classification (NCBI taxonomy): domain Eukaryota; kingdom Metazoa; phylum Arthropoda; class Arachnida; order Ixodida; family Ixodidae; genus Dermacentor; species Dermacentor silvarum. The sequence continues at coordinate 332,605,846 of NC_051154.1, read as the reverse complement.
TGCAAACGCCTCCAGTTCTTGCGCACTTTGACCTGGAAGCCCCTACAGAACTTCAAACCGATGCGAGCAATGCTGGTCTGGGGGCCATACTAGTGCAGTGGCAAGATGGCTTCGAAAAAGTAATTGCTTACGTCAGCCGAACTCTCTCTCGTACGGAGGAAAACTACTCGACTACCGAGAAGAAATGCCTCGCCGTGGTGTGGCAGGTTACCAAATTTCACCCGTATTTGTACGGCCGTTCATTCAAGGTTGTCAGAGATCATCATTCTTTTTGTTGACTAACTTGAAAGATCCATCTGGCCGTCTGCCGCGCTGGAGTCTTAGGCTTCAGGAGTTCGACACGACCATAATTTACAAATCTGGGAAAAGGCACACCGACGCCGACTGCCTTTCGCGGTCACCCGTCGAGTCCACAGGTACTGATGACGTGGACGTGGACGCTGCATGTTTGGGAGTCTTCGACGCCGTCACCGTTTCACAGGAACACCGCCACGACCCAGAGCTACTCCCACTCATTAATTTCTTCGACGGCCGAAGTAAAGACGTCCCGCGACTCTATGCCTGGGGACTGCGGTCGTTTTGTCTGCGGAATGATGTTCTCTATAAGAAGAACTTTTCTGCCAGCGGCAGCACGTACCTGCTTGTCGTACCGGCATCACTTCGCAAAGAAATACTAACAGCATGCCACAATGAAGCCACCACAGGTCATCTAGGCTACACGAGAACACTGTCCCGACTCCGACGCAAGTAGTATTGGCCAAAGCTACCCGCTGCTGTGAAACATCATGTAAAAACATGTTCCGACTCCCAAAGACGCAAATCATCTCCCAGCAAGCCTGCAGGTCTCGAGATTACATCAAGTCGAGCTACCAGGACAGCCTTTCACCCAAGTTGGAATGGATTTCCTGGGCCCATTTCGAACATCTACAGCCGGCAACAAATGAATCATTGTCGCAACCGATTACCTGACGCGCTACGCAGAGAGTAAAGCTACGCAGTGGGGCACAGCAGCCGAAGCGGCTCATTTTTTCATCCATAACGTCTTCCTTCGGCAGGGTGCCCCAAAAGTAGTCATCACAGACGGGGAAACTGCCTTCACTACAGAACTTCTTGACTCGGTTCTCACACTAAGTGGTACAAGCCACCGGAAAACAACCGTATATCATCCCCAGAATAACGGACTAACCGAGCGGCTTAATAAGACCCTCGCAGACATGCTATGCATGTACGTCGACGTGGAACACAAGAACTGGGATCAGATTTTGCCTGATGTGACTTTCGCATACAATATCGCTCGACAAGAAACTACTCGAATGACACCCTTCAGCTTGGTCTACGGTCGCGAAGCCACGACGATGTTGGGTGCCATGCTGCCTCACGAGTGTGACGACATACCTACCGACGTTGTCCAATTTACACAGCGCGCCGAAGAAGCCATACAGCTTGCCCGCGTACGTATCTGCTATCAGCATGGCCAAGATGCAAAACGGTACGATCTTCGACACGGGTCCGTTCTCTACACTCCTGGCAAAAAAGTATGGGTTTGGATACCCCTACGCCGTCGTGGACATTCTGAAAAAGTGCTAAGACTGTACTTTGGGCCGTACAGAGTGATTCGAGGCCTGAGCGACGTGACCTACGAGGTTGTTCCTGACAGTGACAGTAGCTCCAGTCGCCGCAAGAACTCACCCGAGGTGGTGGATGTGGTGCGGATGAAGCCGTGTCTGTCGAACTAAGTTTCGTTTGTTCTTTTCTGTTGTTTTTGTGGTTTTGTTTTGCATGTCTTCCTCGGTGCCATTTGTACACCGCGCTCATATGCGCATCGGGACGATGCTTCCTTCGGAGGGACGCAAATGCCGCGCCTGTACCCCGATGAAGAGGAGGACTATACGAGCAGGCATGCGCGTTTCTATCAAGGCGCGGCGAAGAAGTCTCAGTAGCGCGATGTATGAAAAAGGCGACCTACTGCTATCCCTCTTGATAAGGGCTGTGCGAGCTGTGTTTTTGACATTGCGACAATATATATATATATATATATATATATATATATATTGAAACGTATACATGTTTATCTTTCACCGGTGGCCGCTTTCCACCGGCTAACAAATGTTAAACGTTAGCGCTCGGCGCAGGACGCGCCTGTGTCGGAGGTTTCTAGAACGTTATCGATGCTTCTTTCCGTAGCCTGTTTTCACAGACGCTTATGTTATCTGATTGTGTGATCGACGCGAATTGTCTAGAAGTTTCTGGAAGACACGCGGGCATCAGGGATTAATCTAGAACCTTCGATGACTCAGGTATAAAAGACGACGCGTTTCGCCGCTGATCAGATTTCGACGATCGCCGACTGTGTTCGCCGCTATCGTTGTGCTTTGAGTGTAGCTTGCTTTTGTGGGCACAGGTTCGCCCAATAAACAACCAGCTTCGTCATACACAGTTTTAAGACTGTTCACTTCTGCGTCACTACTACGTGACATCTGGTGGAGGTGCTAGTGCGTTCATGCAGCGAACACTCCCGCAAAGCCGCGATCCAAGCCCGAAGCCAGAGGACAACGCCAACGTCGCCAAGGACCAGCGAGCTAGCCGTAGGCAGCAAGGACTTCTGCCAGAGTACGGACTTCTTCCCGAAAAGGCTACAGCAATCAAGGCCAAGTCAACGACAAGAATGGCAGCACCAGCGTCCCCCATCCTGCTGCAACAACCTCGGGAGCCACCGACCTTTCGTGGATCATCGGCTGAAGACCCTGAAACCTGGCTGGAGACATATGAGTGGACCGCGACGTTCAACAAATGGAGCGACGACGACACGCAGCGCCATGTTTATTAAAGCGAAGCTTTGTACCTCTACCAGCCAAGGGTTCTGTCGTGTCCGTCGTTGTAATCAAAAAGCGATCCCGACGAACCGCTAACAATTGCAGGTATAGCAGTATAGCTTACTTGAATTCAGGCATTCAGCGTACAACCAAGCACTCGTTTTCGCAAGAAAAACCACAAAAACAAGCTTCAAAGTGATGAGCCAGCAAGATGGATGATAAGGGCTGCGGGCAAAAAACGGAAACAGGCTCGGCGCGGTCCGTAAGATTAGATTGCAGCTGTTGCAAAGCTTATGCAGCTGCTTGAAAGAGGGTTGACGTCATTCGAAACCCTTCCAGCCTAGTACCTGCTTCGGTTAATTTTCTAGACTACCCCACTGTGGGGTAGTCTAGTAGTGTATATCACACCGATCATAAAGCAGTAGTGAACATTGTTGTGAAGTAAATAATAATAAAGGCCGTGGTTAAAGTTACGTTGTAGTGTGTGAAGTATCAAGTGCGCCGCAGTCACCGTGAGGGTGGCGTAAAAAGCTTCGCTTTCCAACCACCTTCACAGGGTGGATTGGCGGGCAATTTTTTTTTCATTGGATGACGCTGCTCGGACCTGGTTTGAGAACAGAGAGACCACCCTGGTGGCGTGAAACCTATTTCGTGAGAACTTCGTGAGGACCTTCACGAATGTCGTGCGAAAGGAAAGGGCCGAAGTTTTATTAGAAACCAGAGTGCAATTGCCGAACGAGAACATCGCGATCTTCACGGAGGAGATGACTCGCCTCTTCTGACACGCCGACCGCGATATATCTGAGGAAAAGAAAGTTCGGTTCTTGATGCGGGGCGTCAAAGAGCATCTATTCACCGGATTGATGCGCAAACCGCCCAAGACTGTGGCAGAATTTGTTTCGGAGGCCACAACGATCGAGAAGACGCTTGAAATGCGAGCCAGGCAATACAACCGCCGTGCACTGACAAACTACGCCGAAGCTCAAACACTAGGCGCCGACGACCTCCCGCGAGACGATCAGAGCGGTTGTACGGAAAGAGCTGCAGAAATTAATCCCAAGGTCGCAGCCTCAGGCTACTTCGATCGCTGACATTGTTAAAGATGAGACTCAGCGGTCACTGGAAGTGCCAGAAGTTCCGGCATCGCCTAAACCACAGCCGCAAGCGATGACCTACGCCGCCGTCGCCCGTCGTCAAGGCCCCCTCCGCGCTCGCGCCAGGGCCCCGTAACGCCGCAGTTCCGTCGTCCACCGCCACCACCGCCTGCACGCCCGCCCGTCGCCCAGCACACCTACCAGAGGAAGACGGACATTTGGCGCGCCCCCGACCACCGCCCGCTCTGCTACCACTGCGGGGAAGCCGGCCATGTCTACCGCCGATGCCCATACCGAGAGATGGGCCTACGAGGGTTCACCGTCAACGCGCCACGTCCACAGCTTGGCGATCAACCACGCGACATCGCTGACTACCTCGCCGGAGCCCAGTGGCAACCACGACGACCCTCACGCTCGCCGTCACCAGGACGTTACCTGTCGAGACAGCGTCGACCATACACTGGTCCAGCCCGGGGCCGGTCCGTGAGCCCCTATGCGGGAAACTAAAGACAACAACCGATGGAGGTGCGGTTGCTGTACGACGCAATTCCGAAGATCCTCCGCCGCCGACGAAGAAGATTCGTGAATCTTCACGACGAATTATCAGCACGCCGCCTGGCAAGAGCCTTGACGACAACACTTCGCCGCCGAAAGAAGACCTGCCGACGCGACGTAGCAGCAGCGGAACACGCCGACGCAGCCGTGATCCGACGCCACGATTTAACCGCAACGCCAGACGACAGCCTACCGAATTAGACGTGCTAATCGATGGTCATAACGTAACCGCTCTCGTCGACACTGGAGCCGACTATTCTGTCTTCAGTGGCCCGTTCGCCGCCAAGTTGAAGAAGGTGAAAACAGCCTGGCAAGGACCCGATATCCGGACAGCTGGAGGCCACCTAATAACGCCGACTGGAATTTGCACAGCGCGAGTCACGGTAAAGAACCGCACTTACCCGACGAGCTTCGTAATCCTGCAGCACTGCTCCAGGGATGTCATCCTAGGCATGGACTTTCTAAATCAACACGGTGCAGTCATCGACTTAAGGTCCAAGTCGATAACGCTTTCAACCGCATAACGCGATGCCACCGGATACAAGCATAAGTTACCATGCCTTGAATGTGCTTGAAGAACAAGTCACCGTTACGCCACGCTTCAGCGTAATGATTTCCGTCGGTACCGAAGTGCCTGCAGACATGGAAGCCGTCATCGAGGGCGATCATCACTTACTGCTCGACCGTGAAATTTGCGTCGCTAGAGGCATAGCTGAGCTACGTGCAGGGAAAGCAAGGGTGATGCTCACCAACTTCAGCCCCGAATATAAGCACATTAACAAAGGCACCACGATCGCCTACATCGACGAAATAGTACAAGCCATCAGTGTTTTCGCCTTCACGGATTCCAGTGCACCTGCAACGACGACTATAGTACCTGAACCAACTTTCGACGTCAATCAGAACCTTCCCAGGCATAAGAAAGAACAACTAAAAGCTCTGCTCCTGCAATACAAGGACTGCTTCTCGTCGTCGTCAAAAGTTCGACAAACCCCTGTCGCCAAGCACCGCATCATAACCGACGAAAATGTCCGCCCACTCCATCAGAGCCCGTACCGCGTTTCGGCGCGCGAACGCGAGGCCATAAGGCAACAAGTCGACGAAACGCTACGCGACGACATCATCCAGCCATCCAAGAGTCCGTGGGCGTCCCCCGTGGTGTTAGTGAAGAAGAAGGATGGAACCCTACGTTTCTGCGTCGATTATCGTCGCCTCAACAAGATCACGAAGAAGGACGTATACCCCCTCCCACGGATTGACGACGCCTTGGATCTACTCTACAACGCAAAGTATTTTGTAGCGTTAGCTACACTGGCCTAGCCAAGCCCGTGTCGCGCGGCACATAAAGAGCCGTGCTGCGCATGCGCAAGGATCAGTGATGTCACACGGCTTGCGCACTGGAGCTACCGGAGCCGGCACCTCTCGCGCACTCCGCCGCCGCCGCGCGCGATTCACTGCCGCCGGTCTGCGCATTCCAGAGGAGTGACGTCGTAGCCGTGGTAGACGCACTGCCGCCGGCGCGCGCTCGCTGTGCAGTCGCCGTCTGACACTGCGCTGGAGCCGCTGCGCTTCTGACTGGCGTTTGCCAGTGTGGTATAGCCATGGAGAAGGAGAGCGCAAATGCTGCTCAACAGCGCAGAAGAACGGAAAAGCTTGACTCATCGGATCCCGAAGTAGTTGCCTGGTAATTAGCGGTTGAGCGTAGGAGACAACCAGGAAAGCTAAGCATAATCACCTGAACCTTTGCTAACGCTACGTATATCCTGGCATAGCTGAGCTAAGCCACTGCAACTTTTTTCGTCGATGGACCTCAAAACCGGCTACTGACAAATCGAAGTCGACGAGAGGGACCGGGAGAAGACTGCCTTTATAACACCAGACGGACTGTTCGAGTTCAAGGTCATGCCGTTTGGTCTTTGCTCGGCACCTGCGACTTTCCAGCGCGTCATGGATACAGTACTGGCAGGCTTGAAGTGGCAGACTTGCCTCGTCTATTTGGACGACGTCGTTGTGTTTGCCTCAAGCTTCGAAGAACACCTGTGGCACCTCGAAACAGTTCTTCAAGCAATCAAAACCTCCGGACTCACGTTGAAGCCAGAAAAGTGCCGCTTCGCATATGAGGAGCTCTTGTTTTTGGGCCACGTAATCAACAAGTCTGGAGTGCGCCCCGACCATCAGAAATCTGCGGCCATCTCCAACTTACCTCCGCCCGCTGACAAGAAGGCAGTGCGTAGATCTCTTGGACTGTGCACCTATTACAGGCGCTTCGTCAAGAATTTTCCATGGATCGCTGAGCCACTGACGTATCTCACGAAGGCCGACGTCGAGTTCAAGTGGGAGACGCCGCAAGTCGAAGCATTTGAAGAACTGAAGCGACGCCTGCAATCGCCGCCAATACTTGCGCATTTCGACGAAAACGCCGATAGCGAAGTCCACACCGACGCACGCAGCGTAGGACTCGGCGCCGTTCTTGTGCAGAGGACTGACGGACTAGAAAGGGTTGTAAGTTACGCTAGCCGGTCGCTATCGAAGGCGGAATCAAATTATTCCACAACAGAAAAGGAGTGCCTCGCCATCATCTGGGCTACATCAGAGTTTCGCCCTACCTCTATAGCAGGCCCTTTAAAGTTGTGAGCGACCACCACGCCTTGTGTTGGCTAGCTAACTTTAAGGATCCTTCAGGTCGCCTCGCACGATGGAGTCTGAGACTTCAAGCATTCGACATCACCGTCGTTTACAAGTCCGGGCGAAAGCACTCTGACGCCGACTGCTCGTCTCGCACCCCCGTCGAACCGCCGCCACATGACGACCCGGATGACGACACTTTCATGGGACCCATCAGTGCCGACGAATTCGCCGAACAGCGAACCGACCCGCAACTAAGGAGCCTTGTAGACTACCTGGAAGGCAAGACCGTCATTGTGCCGAAGGTGTTCAGGCGAGGATTGGCGTCGTTTTTCTTGCAAAACGACATTCTTCTAAAGAAGAACGTCTCGCCTCTCCGGGCCAACTACCTCCTCGTGGTACCCTCAGCATTGTGCCCAGAGGTTCTGCAAGCTCTCCATGACGACCCAACGGCCGGACACCTCGGTTTTTCCCACACGCTCGCGAGGATACAAGAAAAATACTACTGGCCTCGCCTCTCTGCCGACGTCGCCCATTACGTAAGGACATGCCGAGACTGTCAGCGACGCAAAACACCGACGACAAGGCCAGCCGGACTTCTACAGCCGATCGAGCCACCTCGCCGACCGTTCCAGCAGATCAGGATGGACTTACTGGGGCCTTTTCCGACGTCGACGTGCGGGAATAAATGGATCGTCGTAGCTACGGACTACCTCACCCGCTACGCCGAAACAAAAGCCTTGCCCAAAGGCAATGCCGCCGAGGTAGCCCTATTCTTCGTTGAGAACATCCTCCTGCGTCACGGTGCCCCAGAAGTCCTCATCACCGACAGAGGTACGGCCTTCACGGCTGAACTAACTCAAGCCATCCTGCGCTACAGCCAGACAAGCCATCGCCGGACCACCGCCTACCACGCGCAGACGAATGACCTCACCGAGCGCCTTAATAAGACCATCCCCGACATGCTGGCAATGTACGTCGACGTCGAACACAAGACGTGGGATGCCATCCTTCCGTACGTGACCTTCGCATACAACACGGCCATGCAAGAAACGACGCACATGGCGCCGTTCAACCTGGTCTACGAAAGGAACCCGGCAACGGCGCTTGACGCCATGCTACCGGACGTCACCGACGAAGAAAATCTCGACGTTGCCACCTATTTGCAGCGTACCGAAGAAGGTCGACAGCTCACCCGCTTGTGCATCAAGAACCAGCAGAGGACCGACAGCCGACACTACAATCTTCGACGACGCAACGTCGAGTACCAGCCCGGCGACCGTGTTTGGGTCTGGACTCCGATACGCCGGCGAGGACTTAGCGAGAAACTGCTACGACGCTATTTCGGTCCCTACAATATTATCCGACGGATTGGCGCACTGGACTATGAGGTTGTGCCAGACGGCATTTCGCAATCACAGCGGCGCCGCGCACGACCCGAAGTCATCCACGTGGTGCGTCTTAAGCCTTTCTACGCCCGCTGACGAACTTGGGTACTTTGTTACTTTATTTTTTTTCTTTATTACGCGTGGTTTTGTTTTCGCTTTCACATTTGTTTGTAGCATCGGGACGATGCTTTTGAAGGGGAGGGTATTGACACCTATACATGTTTATCTTTCACCGGTGGCCGCTTAACACCGGCTAACAATTGTTAAACGTTATCGCTCGGCGCAGGACGCGTCTGTGTCAGAGGTTTCAAGAACGTTATCTATGCTTCTTTCCGTTGCCTGTTTTCACAGACGCTTATGTTATCTGATTGTGTGATCGGCCCGAATTGTCTAGAACATTCTGGAAGACACGCGGGCATCAGGGATTAATCTAGAACCTTCGATGACTCAGGTATAAAAGCCGACGCGTTTCGCTGCTGATCAGATTTCAACGATCGCCGACTGTGTTCGCCCCTATCGTTGTGCTTTGAGCATAGCTTGCTTTTGTGTGCACAGGTTCGCCCAATAAACAACCAGTTTCGTCATACACAGTTTTACGACTGCTTACTTCAGCGTCACTACTATGGGACAATATATATATATATATATATATATATATATATATATCGTAAAGGCGGTTATTGCAAACAGGCGTTAGGGCCAACCATTGGATCAGTTCAAGGAACCGCGAGTGCGAGCGGCGTAGTCCGAGCGATGCGCTGGAGAGACTGACCCACCAGGCAGCGCTGGTAAGGATGCCCCACTGCGTCGTCCCTCTTCTTCACTACAATATATATATATATATATATATATATATATATATATAAGTGTTGTGCGGTACGGCGTTCCAAGGAACGGTGTTCCCGGAACTAGTTCCCTTTGGCAGGAACGGAGGTACGCTACCGTCCCGTTAAGGGTCGGTGTAACTGTAACGCTCACTCGTTATGTTTACGAAGGAACGGCAGAGGGAACGGTGCTCCTTCTTTAAACGTTCCACAGCATTGAACAGACACCCGCTTCAACGAAGCTCATCATGCACAGCAGAATGGCGACCGCGTGAGGCGCAAAGAACTACCGCTTGCCTGTCACGTGACTGTGATGCATTTTCTTTCGTGAGTTCTCAATTATATTTTCTAACAGCGGAGCTGTTTAAGCCGGAGGTTGGCCCGGAGGTTGGATCCGTTGTAACAGATTTTTTATCCCTGCGTTGCACGCCCCTGTGATTTTCGACACACTACCGCAAGCTAAGCAAGGGAAAGCGGGCCAATCGCAGACGCCGGCACTCTGCACCCTCCTTATCAGGTTATCTACTTCGATTGCGCTAGCTCGGGCCCACCGAAACCCTCTCCACTCCTGTGTGATTCATAAATCTCGTCGGCCCATTAGACGCGGAAATCCTGTCATCGTAGACAAAGCTAGTCACTTTGGAAGCAAACAAAAGTGGCCGCGGATAAACTAGGCGAGCGTTTGATTGGGCGTTGAAACAACACTGCGGGTCACCGCTTGATGCTTGCGTCAGCGTATACGTAAATATGACGTGAGGAAATTGAAATAAAAGACATTGGAATAGTTTTACCATATTGGGCCTCAGTGTTTGCTTTCGGTTCGACACCCTGGTTCAGCGGTTGTTCTTAAAGTCCCTATATAGTAAAAGTACCGCCATCTACTCTCTCCTCCGCCGTCTCCTCTCCTAAACCGCTTGTTCTTTTTTTCTTTACTTTTTTTGATTGCGAAATTGAGTCGACGGTGGCGCTCCTCGTAAGCCCCCGTTGAAGCTTTAAGGCCGAGCGCGCGCCGCCGCCGCTGCCGTAGACGGCGGTTGCGCAGAGGACTTTACACATTGCATTGAGGAGGAAAAAAAGTATATGCAGAAGTGAAAGCGCGCGCTATCATCGTCCAATCGGAGATGCAGGAGGGACAGAAGCGGCGTTTTTCAAAGAATGACGCTACTTTTCCGGTGGTATAGGGATTTTAGTTGTTCTTAGTGGAGGCGTTTTTTCGCGTATCTCCGCATCCAGGGCTGGCGTGGTGGTGGCCTGTGTTTATCGCCAATCTCCGATGCTCGTGTGTTGTCGATATGCACCGTTTCGTCATGGCGGCTCACCCTACTTTCGCTTACCCTGACTCCTGCATTGTGTTGGGTCTGAATTGCTTTAGAATGATGGTCACAGGCAGTGCTTAAAGGATGGCTCCATCGAAGGGGGGTCTCTAGTGATGCGAGCACATCTAGAGAGGGAAATAAAGAGGGAGAGAAAAAAAAAGCGGTTGCTACCGTGTTTTACACATCGTTTCATACAAGCGCCGAAATTGTTTTTCAATGTTTTATTATTGCTAAACATCTGGCGTATACCTGAAACAAACGCACCCCCCCCCGGCTCTACCAATGTGCTCAACGGTATCTGACGTCAAACAACTCACAGTGAAACGAGGCGTCCACACTTGTGACGTGGGTAATATAATGCTCGAAACCACTCTTTTATAGTAATCGTGACGTCAAAGACAAAGGTAGCGTTTCTGAACAATCTCGATGGTGTGCTGTGACGGAGAGTTTGTAAAACTAAGTAATTGTAAACAAAATAAAATGTAAATAAAACGTAACTAACAATCTATACAACAAACGCGAGATTTAGAAAATAATGGAATGGCGTAAATATTAATAAAATTGTCAACCAAGTGAACGGAACGAAAATTATCAGAAATATTAAAAGAAAAACAAATTTCGTATACTTGAAATGCGACAGTACAGCAACATTTTAAATATTATTGTGCCATCGTCTGCATTTCAAACATGGCGCGAACCGGCCAAACTGGTGAGAACTGGTTTGTTCGGAGTAAAACATTTGTCCGAATGTCGTCTGCTCGTGGGAATTATCTTGGCCGGACAATACAGTGACTGATATCGCCGAGATTTATCTTGGCCTTACGGACCGCGAGCGCCTTTTCAACGGCACCCAAATACGCGGGGAAGTCTAGCGAAGTGGTCTCAGAACCTTGTCAATACTGGTGGCGAGTCTGAGACTCCCCGAGACCCTCCTGACTTTAAGCACTGGTCACAGGAACATGTGACTTCAGTTGTCATGCCACTGATATCGTGCAGTCATCATTAAGTTATCGGAAATTAACCATTAGCGTGCGGTCATGTTTCGGTCATTTCATTGTCTTGATGTCATTTTAGACACGCTGACGTTGTTGCCGCTCCGTCATCATCTAGCCGCCTAATGATAGCCGCAATATGATTACGAGGTGCGCTATGACGAATGATTTCGACCACTTTGGGTTCTTTAGAGTGCCCCTAAATTTAGGTTTACGAGGGTTTTTGTATTTCAGCCACCGTGTCCGGATTCGAAACCCCGCGAACTCGAGTGCAGCGACGTCATGAGCCACAAAGCTATCGGAAAGGCCTTGACTTACTCGCGAACCAATCCATCAAATATTTATTTCCAACATTTTGTTGCAATTTGTTGGGGGTCCTTGAGGCGAAAAGCTGTGTAAACAGCTTGAAAGTGCCTGAAGGCTCTTTATGACAGCACGACAGACAGCGTACAAAAAAATAAAGTATATAAGCCTACATGGGTTGTTTTATAGCAAACATAATAGGTAGTTTGTGCACAACAGTGGTCATTTGACAGAGTTATTGAAAAGTGAAAAGCAGAAAAACAAAGCAACTTCATGTCATAATGAAAACTAGAGTAAATACCATAAGAGTACCAAGAAAGATTGCGATTAATTAACAACAGTTTATTAGATCTGCGCGCTTGTTTTCACGCACAGGCGTCATGAATCATTGGAAAACAAAAAATTCCGTCTCATTATTTTCCGGGTTAAGGCATGAACGTCCATACCTTCGTTTTCATATTTATTGAAAAGAGAATGGACATTGTAGACTAGTAACTGCATTAGGTAATTAGTACGCCTTTTCGGGACAAGCCATTTGTCCTGGCTACGGGTGCGTTGGTCACTTAATTGCCGTTGTAGTCCTGACAGCGATTTCAGAAGTGGGGAGAACTTTTTAGAGGACAATAAGTATGAACACAGCGAACGAAAGTGATACACCTCCGTAACTCTGATTATGTTAAATTTGGTGAAAATGTGTAATGCTGTGTGGAGTTAAGGAACGTTTGCTTCAATTCGAAGTGCACGGTTCTGCAGAACAAGAAGTTTGTGTATGTTAGTATTTGTAGTGAATGTGTGACGCAAATAGGGCCTGAAAAATTTGTAATTTCACGTTTTCCGGAAAGAAATGGCGACATCGTGACAAGGCACATGTTGCTAATACCAAGGATTTTTACATGTCAACATGGGGTGTCCAATTCAGTACAGTATTGAAGACGACACCAAGTACCTTATGTTCGCTAACAATCTCAATTGGTCCATTATCAAGAAGCAGTGCGTCGCATAGAGATACTTGTCTACCCCTGGTCCTAAATAGGATTGCTTTGGATTTTTGTTATTAATTTTGAGGCCGTTGCGGCTCGACCATTCTGATAAAGTGGAAAGGAGCGCGTTCGCCTTACGGATGACCGCGTCACCTACTGGACCAGAGACAAACAGGCTGGTATCATCCGCGTATAGAACGATTGTTGCCTCGTTCTGCGTGTCTATCATGTAGTTAATGTAGATGTCGAATATAAGGGGGCCAAAGACGCTGCCCTGTGGGACACCTGACCCTATTGCCCTGCTGGAGGAAATACTATTTCCTATGACGACGCTCTGCCTATGATCAAGCCGATACGAACACGTAAGAGAATGAGCCACTCAGCGTACACCGCAGGCCGTAAACTTTTTAAGAGTTTTGTGCTGTAGACGATCGGATTCCTTACTATAGTCAATAAATATTCCGAGAACTAAGTTTCCTTTTTCTAGGCTATTGATAAATAATTCCTTCTGGATAAGCAGTGCGGTTTCGGTAGAGCGTCCTTTGCGGAAACCATGTTGACAGTCGTTTAGCGCATTATGTTTTATAAGGAAGCCATTTAGACGAGAGAAAATAATTTTTTCCAGACCCTTGGAAAATATTGGCAATATTGAAATTGGTCTGTAATTGCCTAAGTCGTTTTTATCACCACCCTTGAATATGACTGACACTCTGGCTGTTTTCATTGCACTAGGGAAAGAACCAGACTCAAAAACCAAGGTAAATATGTATGTTAAGTAGGGTGCAATAACATCAATCACGTATTTTACAGGACTAACTTGGAACCCATCAACATCAGTTGCTTTACTGTTTTTCAGTCCAATGAATGTTCGACAAACTTCTGCATTATCTGTTGACTCCAAAAAAATAGTTTGCGTGCACTTATCTGTGATCCCGGCGTCTATGGGGCCCAGTGAAGTTGCCGCCACGTTTGTGAAGTACTGGTTGAATTCTTCGGCCAATGGAGTGCCAGAGATATTGTTATTATTTAAAGTTATTTCCAACTCAGGAGAATCGTAACTTTTTGGATTAAGTACATCGTTTATATTTCTCCAAGTCATGTCTGGTTTCTTTTGCGCATCATAAAACAGCTCATGATAATAGGAATCTTTAGCTTTTCTGAGGTCCTTGTTTAATTTGTTTCTGTATTTTTTAAATGTTGCAAGGTCTGAAGATTCGCGCGAACGCAGAAATTTCCTGAATAATTTGTTTTTTCGATTGATCATTTTTAAATGTTCAGGACGGACCCTCGGCTTTCTAATCTTCTTTTTCAATTTTACTGTTTTGTCTGGAAACGAAATGTTGTATATGCGACAAAAGATCAACAGGAACTGATTGTAGGCTTCTGAAGCATCATTTTTGGAATATATGGAAGACCAGTCGCGGTTCAGCACGCATGTGCGAAATGAATTGATGCTTTCACTTGGCATAGGCCTGTATAGCATGGTTGATTTACGCTATTGATTCTTGCGAGTAAAGTAAGAGCACACGATGAAAACCGGACAGTGGTCACTAATGCCAAAGCTAATAGTACCGGCCTCGTGGATTGACGTGTCCTCCCTAACAATGAAATTGTCAAGAGCAGACTGGCTACGTACAGATACGCAGGTGGGCGTGTTGATTACACTACAAAAATAATAGGAACTTAGCGCGAAGGAGAATTCACGTGATAAGTTGAGGTCAGGCACGTTAATGTTCATATCACCACCAGGAAGTTGATAGAAGTTCAAGGCCGCATAGTCGAGCACTTTTTCCAGATATGTTATGAATTTGCTAACGTTTACAGTAGGGGGACGGTACACAACTAGTAATAAAGTGCTAGCAGTTGTTGCGCATACCGTTTCAGATTTGGTGGTCACACATGAAAACTAATGCATTAAATCGCACTGCATAGTGCTCTTAACGTGCATGGCCACTCCACCCCCTCGAGTCATTCGGTTTGAAAAAACAAGTGTGCATAGCCATTCAGCACTAACATCTCTCTGTTTTCACTATAACAAGTTTCAGAGAACATGGTTACATCAAAAGTAAACTGGAAGCTACTAAGAAAGGCTGAATTTTCATCCTGTTTGCACGCAAGAGAGCGAGCGTTCATGTTGATCGCAGTAACAACGGGCTGTGTGTGTGCAGGGAACGTGATTTCAGAAGGCAAACCGTATTCGTGATACATTTTATGCTTCAAAAGTAACCAAAGCAAATGTAACCACAAAAAATTATTTCACTTCACACTATCTTTTGCAAGTCGTTCTCTGACTGAATGTGTACTACCCTAGCGGTGGCGGACTTCCGCGCAAAGATTTTTCCCTTTTTCGTCCATGCAAATTTCCATTGAAACTCGCGTTTCTTTGCTACGGTAAAGGACAGAAGCCTTTTTAGAGCTGGGCACAGATGCTCCTTAAAGAATATTTGTGCATCGTCGGGAATTCCAACTTGGGTATTCCTTAGCCTTGTCTTCTGCGCCTTTTCAAGAATAGTGTCTCTCTTTCGTCGACTTCTGAATTGCACGACAACATTCGATTTGCCTGCTTCCCTGGTTGGCACACGGTGACATATTTCTATATCTGTAGCGGTAATGGGCTCTCCAATCACATCACCAATTTTTGCCACTAGGGCACTGACATTTTTGTTTTCTTTTTCCATGAGCCCTTCAATCTCTATATTGGACCTACGTGAGCCTTTTCTGCAGCTGCTGAATTTCATCTTCATTTTCTTTCACTTAGCGCGGAGACTGTCACTATCTTTCCTCAAGGCCTCTCTCTCACGGCAAGCTTCCTTCAATTTCTTTTTCATATCTTCAAAGTCATCGTTAATCAACTTAATACTGTCCGTCACCGCTTTCAATTCAGCACACAGCTCCTGCAAGTCATTTCGGATTTCTCTGTCTTTTTTGGCAATGGCTTAGTAGATACCACTTTCACAAAAGGGTCAAGGATTGAATAACACTCAATGGCACCAATGACAGTGATAAATGGGAACAGAGTTCAGGCGAACGTGGCCAGTGAACAAACCTGCAGTGATGAATGACACGTGCGTTTAGGCGATGCGCGCGCTGGCTGTCGCTGCTGCCAAAAAAAAAAAACATTCTAATATATATCTCTATATAGTAAGTTTCTATTGTAGCGTACCTTTTCTTAAGAGTGATGTTTGTACACAAATGACCAAAATGGTGGCAGTTTTCACCGCAGTTGGCGGAAGTGAGCAGGATCCTTGCACACGGCGGCTGCGGAGAAGCAAAAGTGCGAAGCAGGGCTTCTGTCACCATACTTCGTTTCATTATTTCGGCGTGTGCACGTGCAAAGTTTGTGCATTGTTGTCAATTAGGAACGTTTATGTTTGCGTGCGACGGTAGTACTTGTCAAAAGCGGGCTCAATCCAGTAGAATTGTTTTTCCGGAGCGTCGCAGCATTGTGTTCTTCCCATTAAAACGCCCGCTGATTAATGCTCTACATTTACTATAAGCTAGCGGCTTGATATACACGTATTGTAAATGTCCGCGCTCAGGTGCTGCTCTCGAAGACACAAGATTGTCCTGACATGCAGTCCGCGTTTATATGAATGGCAGACTAGGATTATGGTTCGTAATGAAGGCGGCCTTCTCATCCAAGTGTTGGGCAAATATTTGTGGAAATGTGGTGTTTAAAGTATTGCTGACAAACGGTTTGAAATAAGAACGTGCGCCGTACTTGTTTCATAAATCTGCTGAGCACAGCCGTATTTATTAAATGGACACAAAGAGCACTCTGTGCTCCCAATATTAGTGGTTGTTTGTACCAAATTTAAATATCCATTTTATTTTTCATTATTCTCGTAATTCGTCATTGTTTCAAACATGGCTAGGAGTGCAAAAGTGGTCGCGTCATTATTGTCGCCGTCATCAGCAACGCATGAATAAAATTCAGATGAGAAATAAAAAAGTTTAAAACAAGCAGCGGCTGTTCATGTCCTCATGCCCGTCCACTCCGGTCACTCGCTCATGCGGCTAACAGTGACGCAACAGACTAAGCTTTTGACTTGCAAAAGAACTGCCTGCATTCCTTGCTGCATATACTGGTTTAGCGGAACGGCTGACAAGCGTGAAGCTTAACCAATTCAATTATATTATTGGGCGCGGACAAGCGTTGATGGTCCATCTCAATAAATTCAAATTCTAAGGTTTTACGAGTCCAAACAAATTGCTGATTGTGAAGCGCGCCGTATACAATGAAGGAAATAATTTGGGCCAGAAGAAGTTCGTTAAGGTGCAAAAAAAAAACGAAATAAACGAACGTTTTAGCATTTCGCACCGATGAAAATGCCACCGCCGCGGCCAGGATCAAGCCCGGAACCTGGAGTTTAGCAGTGCAAAGCCACAGCCACTCGCGGTGGAGCGCTATCACGTTATTATGTAATCAAACCACCTTCCACGCATTGTTAGAATACCGTCTCAGGAGCTCGAATGCAATGCTAGTCCTGTAGCTATCGCTTTCGATGCTTCGACGATACGGTCGTAAGTGCCAATTACTTCATTGTGTTTACGTCTTATTTTAGATTAATTAAGCTCAAAAAAATTAAAACTCTACGTCCTCTCTATTACGAAACCAGCTCGCGGTCAATCTGAAAGACCAAGCTCGGGCACTAAACGGTTCGAATGTCTAATTTAGTGTCAACTATACTCTATCACCATGTAATGTGCGAGTCTGTTCACCGGTGGTTGTCATTTTGCAGATGATATCTTCGTGCACACAGTGATGACTCACAAAGCATCCTGAAATGAGCCAACAAATTTGAGCATTGATTAGATGAAAATAATCTGGATCTAAAGGTGAGTGGTCTCGGAAGTCAGTTTTGTATGCACCGGAGCACTTTTAATAAACAGTGGTGAACTGTAATGTGCCGCTGTTCTTTGTGACATTGCACTGTGGTTTTTTCTGCTGGTATGGTCTTCTGCTTTAAGTTACGTTGGCATCCTTAAGGTCTGGTGTTTGTACAGCGTGGGGTCTCAAGCGTGCTCTTTGGGCAAAGGAACGACAAGAGTAGTGCAAACAAACCAAAAGGTGTTTATTGCACCTTCTGTAAAATAAACAAGTGAGCCGAGTTACAATGAATGGAACATGACAGTGGGCGCTGATGAATTGTGGAAGTCCGACTCAACGCGACGGCATATCTAACAAATATGTTCAACCTATGCCGGATGCGAATGCCTAAGTCTCTCTCGGGTGAAGTCTTACAAACGGAGGCGCATACCAGCACACGACAAGGCGTCCGCAGGACGGTCTCGCAATACACCCCGTAGAGTATGCGCCTAGTCCATTCCTGCACCCCAAGAGACTGAGGCCAGTTCCTTTTTCGCCCAATTATCCTCACCGTTCATTCTGTAACCCTAATTTTCCACCAGTTATCCAGTCTACGCATTACATGGCCTGCCCAACTCCATGTAATGCGTAGGATGGATAACCGGTGGACCATTAGGGTCCACCGGTTACCAAATGATACCAGAATGGATACCAAGAGAAGGGAAGCGCAGTTGAGGACGGCAGAAAACCAGGTGGGATGATGAAGTTAGGAAATTTGCAGGCGCAAGTTCGAATACGCTAGCACAGCACAGGGGTAATTGGAGATCGCAGGGAGAGACCTTCGTCCTGCAGCGGACATAAATATAGGCTGATGATGATGATGATCCCCACCGACAGGTGGCGATAGCAGCGGTAATTTCCACCCATTTTCGTACTACTGCTCAATACTGACCGCCACAGTCTCGCATGCCATGCTTGGAAGCCGGCTTCCCGGAGACGTGAGAGCCATGCAAGGGAAACAATATTAGGGGGCGCGAGAGAGTCTAGCATCCTTACAACAAGCCATTGACGTGGCCAGACTGATTGCTTAATTCACAGCATGATTTCTTTTCTGACTTATTGCTTGAAAAATTTACTCGGGCTTTTCTCTTTTAAAGATTTGTGGCAATATTTTAGGATGTAAATATTTACCCAATGCAGTCGTGGTGGCTCATTGCGCAGTAACACAGCACGTGAATTAAGGGTGAATGTTTACTTAATTATCACTTCATATGTTTTTATATAGCCTTCTCTACCTCTTATCAGCCCTCTCCTATCCTCCCACCTTATCCTTTACACCAATTTTCTCTGAGGAGGCAGATGCTTAGGTGTCAACATTTTAAGCTAGACAGCTGTAGAGCGACCAGTAAGAATTCTTCTCCTACTATTTTTTCATTGTTATAATAAACAACCAATAACAATCTCAAAAAGTAACATTCGTTCTGGTCACTTCTGGTCGCTTTTCCTTCGCTTTGTTGCTCACACTGTTCATTAAATTTTGTAGTGGGCCACTATTCGGAAATACGAATATTTTTCGAATACTTTTTTCAATATTTCAAAACGTCAACTGCCCACAAATACAAATAAAATTGGAGCACGTCAACTGCCTACAAATACAAATAAAATTGGAGCAAAAGTACGGTACATTTTCATCCCCGTGGACATAGTATAGACATAAATCATGAAAACTTTCGGGTGGAGCAGGTGACATTGGTTGGGTAGCGATACTTTACAGGCTCTACAGCGATCATTCGAATTCTCTGAAGAGCCCTGCACATGCGAAGAAACTACTTGTTTGTTCTTAATGCTCCATTTTTGTTTTAAAAAGCAACGCTTCATAACGTTCTATGTAATGAAACAAACTTGCTAACTTAACGAATATTCGGACGTGAATTACGTTTTATAATTATTGTGATTATGAGTACGAGTAATCATTATTCAAGACCTATTCGAAAACAAGGGATATTCGATTCTATTCCATCCTGGCACTTTTGAAGTCATATTTGATTCGGTCTGAAAAGTGACTATTCGCACACCCCTAAAACTTTGTCATCCACGGGCCTTATTCTGTAACGCTTCAGTTTTCGAAGAATTCGGTTTGCGTGCAGTGATTGGTCGCCGCCTGAGTGACGCCATCGCCTCAGGGTGCGAGCGCATTTTTTACGACTTCACGCACATGTCAATCACGCGGAACGCGGAATCCGAATTTGCCATCTGCTACGAAGCGAAGCCGCGCGCGCTGCTTCGGTCTGATCCGAAGCGCGGTGTGCCGTGTGCAGAGCCTGTGCGTGCCGTGTGCACGGGCGAGATTGCGGCACTGGGAGCAAAATGACGGCGTGTGCGGTGCCTGTGGCGCCCGTTATCTTGCTTTTAGGGAGCCTCCGTGATAGACAGCGAACACCACGACGTCGACAAGTCGCCTTTGAGATGACAGACGGGGAATTCAGGCGACAATTCAGACTCTCAAAAGAGACAGCGCTCCGACTTTGCGAGGAACTTGAGTGTGTTTTGGGGTCGCAACGCGAAGTTGGCGTAGAACGTCCCACCTAGCGGCCTAAATGGGTCAACCGAAGTAAACAAAACTCGTTAAGTCACTCACCGCCAGTACAACTCTCACACGTGTCATAAACCTCATCAATACCAGGAACAATTATTTTTATTTAGCAAGAAGCGCACGTAGATTGCTATATTTTTACTCGGTTTGTGACGTTCACTGACGAAAAAAAAAAGCCTTCGCGCCGATTGGCCTCTGTCCTTCCACTCGTTTTCATTACGTCAACGGAGCGCCCCATTGGGACGCCACCGCCAAACCGAATTCTTCGAAAACCGAAGCGTTACAGAATACGTCACCAGTTACCAGGTTTCTTGTGTTTTTCCAGCTTTTGCTGGAAACGTTTTATAATACAGTGTAGACCGCTTATAATGTAAGTTGCCGGAGTCACGAATATCTGCGCTGTGTGCGGTGCTACACTAATAACCAAGGCAGCATTTCTCAGGGGATGCAAACAAGCAAGACGTGCAGGCCAAACAGACACGCACATCTGAAAATTGAAGCATGCTGCCACAATGTTTTCATTCATGTAAATGAACAAACATTGAAAGGTTATCATCCGGGGTCCTTCGATCTTATTATGAATCAGACAAAGTAACACATAAAAAAAGAAATGCTATACGAACAAGTCACCCAACTAATTTGTCAGACCTGCTCGATTATTCGAACTTCCCTGCAGTACCGCCACATACTCTACAGAACCAACGCAGAATGGTGACAGAAATTTCGAATGCTTTTCAATGTCACACTATGATTCACAGCCACACTGTTGTCTCCATTCAGGTTGTCACCTATGCCCTATCTTTTGTTGGTGAGGTGGTTCTTCTCTTTTTTTGAGTGCAATATGGTCGGCGCAGAAAGTTTCGTTGACTCATTGCCAAACTGCAACTGACGAGGTGGCACTGTTTGAACCTTGTTAGTGTAAGGCAGCGTACCATCACGTAAATCTGGCCCTTGATACTTTTCTACCCATGGACAATTATATGAAAATTTGGCAAAACATCATGCACAGAGGCCTAAATGATGGCAACACGCATGAAGCGGAGTTTGGGTCCATAGGCAGTGAGCCCGTCGCTACCACGAATATAGTAGAAAAACTTAATTCATACGTTCTGGAGAAAACTAGCAGAAATGTACGGTCCTAAGTTGCTAAAAGATTTGGAAGATTCAGCTGTAGTTGATGTCTACGTAATATGAAGCATTGCAGGGCAAGACACCAACACATGCCAAGCTGGTGGTGTCGGAGATGTGCGTTGTTCTTGTGGCGTTGGCAAGCTTACGTCTGCGCTTCTTGAATTTGGCCTGTGTCAGATGCTTCTTGGGCGGGGACCTTTCGCAGAAACTTTTCCGTGCGCACTCAGTGAGACTAAGTGCGGCACAGACGTTGACGTGCGTCTTGCTGGTGGAGTGCACGGGAGCCACGACGTGCTTTATGATTTTCCTATTGCGGAGTGTTTTATGACTGCAACGGGAAACCAAAACGAAATCAAGCTGGTGGCCGACGCTAGAATTCGCCACCACCAGAGAGAAAGATAGCGCTCACTTCAGGGAACGGCAGCGCGGTAGGGTTAATATCTCCTATTCAAAGCGTAGAGTACACTTCCAACAGCAGTATGCCATATGTGCTGTAGAACAGATTGGTCAAGATGATTATCGCATTAAGGTTAGCGACGAAGCTGTGGGTGTGACGTGCAACAATCACCAGCGAGATTTACTGGTAGCGTGAGAGAAAAGTGAGGTGCGCTGGCGCCAACACAGTTTGGCAAGTACTATACTGTGGCGAAGCTGCTAGGGTGGGCGTTTACTACTCTCGATCGTGTGCGCCTTATGCCTTTTCTTGTTCGCATGGGGTCTAATGGGCGGACAACATAAACGATTGCCCTTTGCTGATGTGCAGAATATTCGTGTCGAAAGATAATGTTTTTACAGGAACGTACGTATTACAGGTAAAAAAAGTGTAAATTTGCTGGGTAACTTTTTGTTCTCAATCACGAATGTTGGCGCCGAGAAATCATACGAAATACGATCGTATCAATGAGGCTCTACTGCACCTACCAAGTCTGCAAGGTGCGAACACTGGCAGCACGGGCGAAAGCTTTAGTGTGGACATTTATTTTGGCCCGTTCCTTGTGTGTTTTCTCCGTATCTTCTTCTCTGCATTGCCCAGCATTGCCCATGTTGCTTTTCCCTCAGCCAACACAACTTCTCAACAAGTGTGCTCAATGAATCGCTTGCCTGTGGTATATTGCGGAAACCACATTATATAACCTCTACTTATTTCGTCCCGCGCGGCTGCACTGTGAGTGGTACGTGATTGCGTGGAGCTCTATTGGAAGGTAATCTAGAATTGGGAAAAAGTGTGTTATATCCTATCATGCAATTTCTTTCAATTCGACGACTTAAATTTGCTTGATGTTTCTTTTTTGTGTGCTTTTTCCCAATTTGGAAAATGGTAAGATTTTGATTCAAGGGCGTGTGATCAGTGGTCAGTGTGTAGGGTCATGTATTTATTTCTGATGACCATAATATTATTACAGCACCATCTTTCATGCAATTATTGACTTTCATTTTGTATCATCCGGTAACAACATCAAGCAGTCTAAACAAAGCAACTCTGCTCATTGTCGATAAAATAAATTCCAGCTGCGGATATTTATCAAACTTAATCGTGCATATTCTGACGTATGCATTAGTGCCAGCTCCATGCTAGCACGGACAAATTTTTTTTTGATGGATAAGCATTGAGGAGAATCCTTCTTAGTGGCTGTCATCTAAAGAGCGTGTGACAGCAGTTCTGTTGCGTGCAGAGGTTGAGTATATATATATATATATATATATATATATATATATATATATATAAATCTATAAAGGAGATGTATTGAGGTTCGTAGTGACAGCCGGTTGTAGGATGCACCGAGCACAGTCCCCTGGCTCGAGCCTTTGCTGCGCGCTTGATGCTGCCGATGCTGCTGACTCTGCGTCAACGTTCGTTATCTTCCTTACAAGGGTCCCGCGGAAATACAGGAGCCATACTGGCCACGTAGTTGCCTGGAAGGACGGTAGAATGGTGATACGGCTTGAGACGCTGAACGTGAACAACTTCGCGGTTACGACGTTGCATGTCGCACGACGCCGAGAGTGGCTCAACCAGGTTATTAACGAGTGAGTGAGTGAACTTTATTGGGTCCACAATAGACGCGAGTAAGTTCGACGTCACCTGGCTAGGCCCACTCGGGGACCATCAGGTCAAACCTGATGGCCCTCTCGCGGGCCCTCTGGACTGCCAGGATTTGAGAGGTCTGATCCTGGGCCTTAATAAGCATCATCATTTCCTCTTGGGTGAAAGGGGGACCGGCAAATGCGCAGCCCCACAGGACATGCTCGAAGTCCGCATAACCACCACACAGGGGGGCAGTCCGGGCTTGGGAACCGTTCGGGGTACATTGTGTGCAGTGCTGCAGGGCTTGGGTAAGTGCTGGTTTGTAGAAGTCTGAGAGTCACTGCCTGGGCCCTGCACAGTGAGGAGTGCGGCAGAGGCAGAAGTCTTCTTGATAGGTAATTGTGTTTGCATATCTCGTTGTATGAGCAGAGAGGCTCGGGTCGCCCTAGAGAGGACGCATTACCCGGCGCACGGTCAGTCAAACCTCGTGCAGCCGAGTGTGCCTCCTCGTTGGGGTTGAGCGAGGCACCTTCAATGTTTCCAAGATGCGCAGGGAACCAGGCCAATGAGTGATCTTTGAGGTCTTTGGCGTTTTGGATGATACGTAGGGCCTGGGGAGCCACCATTCCCATCTGAAAGGCCCTGATAGCGGTCTTGGAGTCTGAATAAATTGTGTCATGTATATCGTCCGTCAATGCAAGAGCGATGGCAACCTGTTCTGCAACGCTGGAACTAGAAGTGCGGATGGTAGCACAGCTGATGATTTTCGAATCACAGTTGATGACCACTGAGGAGAAGGCTTGTTCTTGAGCGTACGAAGCAGCGTCTACGAAGCATGTTCGATCCTTGTCCAAGCGGGCACTGGCGAGCAAAGCTTTACCCCTGGCTCGTCTTCGTCCTTCGTTGTAGGTCGGATGCATATTGCGTGGCATCCGGTGTATGGAAATCTTGGATCTTATGTCGTTGGGCAGCTTCACAGCGTCGGGACCAACGACCGTGGGGTTACGTCCCAGCATGCCAAGTATGGCTCGGCCCGCTGGGGTGCCGGACAGTCTGACAAACTGAGAAAACTCTTGGGCTTCAACAATTTCTTCGAACGTGTTGTGGATGCCCAAACTTGAGGAGGTCTTCTGTGTGCGTTCGGAAGGGAAGGCCAAGGGCAAGCTTGAATATTCTTCTGATTAGGGCATTTATCTTGTTGCGCTCCGACACCAGCCAGTTGTGCATAGCCGCCGAATAAGCGAGGTGACATAGCACAAATGCGTGGATAATCCGGATCAGATTGTCCTCCCTGATTCCGCGGTACCTGTTGGCGATTCTTCGGATCAGTCCGAGGGCGCTTTCGGTCTTGGAACAAATGCGTTTGACAGCGGCTCCATTGGCCCCGTTAGACTCGATAAACATTCCTAGGATCCTGATAGTGTCCACCCGCGGAACTGGGGAGCCGTTACCAGTGAATAACGTAATGTGGCTCTCCGTTGCTGGCTTCCAGGACCGGTGAGAACCACCTCTGGGCCTCTTCTTGTAGAGTAAGAGCTCGGATTTGGTGGGCGAGCACCTTAGCCCAGTGGGGATGAGATACCGCTCCGTCACATCGATGGCCTCTTGCACAGCACCCTCGATCTGACCCTCACATCCGCTGGGACACCAGATGGTGATGTCGTCCGCGTAGATCGTGTGGTTAATGTTAGGGATCTTGTTCAAGGCCTTCGACAGGTTGATCATGGAGATGTTGAACAGCGTCGGGGAGATCACCGCTCCTTGAGGTGTTCCCTTTCGCCCAAGCTGAATTTCGTGGGTCAAAAACTCGTCAATCCTGAGTCTAGTGGACCTCGAGGAAAGGAAGGAGCGCACGAAATTGTACGCCCGCTTGCCGACGTCAAGCTCTGTCAGGCTCTTGAGAATAAAGGCGTGCGATATGTTGTCAAAGGCCTTTTCTAAATCCAAGCCGAGAATTGCTTTAGTGTCCGCGGAGGTGGAGTCAATGATCTGATGCTTGATCAGCCTCATGGCGTCCTGAGTCGAGAGCCCCGACCGAAAGCCAATCATGTTGTTAGTATAGCATTCGTTAGACTCAAGGTGGTCAGTGAGGCGGTTAAGCATGACGTGCTCGGCCATCTTCCCTACACATGACGTCAGGGAGATGGGCCTTAGATTGTCGATGCTCGGCGCCTTGCCTGGCTTGGGTATGAGTACTGTGTAGGCTGCTTTCCATCTCTTGGGAATGTGGCCGCTGCGCCAGATTTCATTCATTCTGTCTGTAAGAAACTCGATTGAGTCGACGTCGAGATGCTTCAGCATTTTGTTGGTTACCCCGTCGGGCCCAGGGGCAGATCTGCCGTTGAGGGATGCGAGAACCCGCTTGACCTCAGCCACGGTAAAATCCTCGTCCATCGATGGCGCGTTGCGCCCTTCGTACTCGGGAAATTGGGGGGGCATTGGATCGTCCGTGGCCGCCAGGTACTTGTCTATGAGCTGCTCCGTGACCGCCTCATCTGGAGTCGAGTCGGTGGCCAAATGGACAGCTTTCACCAAAGCTCTCTTCTGATTGGACTTGGTGTTGCCATCGTGCAGTAGGTGCCTGAGGAGTCGCCAGCTTTTATCCGTCTTGAGGTGGCCCTCCATCGAGTCGCACAGCTCGTCCCATTGCTGCTTGCATAGCACCTTGCAATAAGCCTCTATCGTACTGTTGATTTCGGAAATTTTCTTGCGTAGTCTTCTGTTATGGCGCTGAGTCTTCCATCGCGCGAGCAGTGCCTGCTTGGCTTCCAACAGATGCGCGAGCCAACTGTCCATCCTGTCCACCTCCAGATCTGTTGTCACCTCCTTGGCGGCTCTAGCCACATCCTCTTTTATCCCTTCGCACCAAGAGTCTAGGTCCGTATCCTGGGTGAGGACGCGCTCGGAGCGGTTGGCTCGGAACAAGTCCCAGTCAGTGAACATAAAGGTCCTCGTCTTGTTACGGGCAACCTTGATGACCACTTCAATGATGCAATGATCGCTACGGAGGTCCATGGCTGTGTTGGTCCATTTGACGTTTTCCAGGTTCTTGACAAAGGTGAGATCCGGAGTCGTATCTCGGCACACCGAGTTCCCTCTCCTTGTCGGAAAGTCTTTATCGGTTACCAGCGTAAGATCTTCCTCCGTTGCCGTATGCCATATGTCTCTACCCTTCTTCGTATTGGTGCGATAGCCCCACGCCTGATGCTGGGCATTGAAATCCCCCATGACAACTAGAGGTTGACAGCCGGCAAAATGCACAGCCTTCTTGAGAATACCACCAACCCTGGCTCTGTGAACGCTAGGTCTGCAGTAAACATTGAGTATGAAGATACTATTTCTTCTTAAGCGCCGCTTAGGGGGGTTGACAAGGAGTTCGGTCATGACGTACTCGACCCCATTGTCCGCAGGACCGAGGTCTCGCTGAATGCACGTGAACTTTTCACTGACCAGAGTAGCGACCCCCCTTCCCCCTTCAGTGGAAGCCACCGTTAGGAAACCGGGGAGCTTGATGGGTGATGATGTGATCGTTTCTTGCAAGGCGATTATTTGGGGTTTGTCCTTTACGCTTTTTAGGTATTGCCGCAGGGTCGCCCGTTTGCTGACAAACCCTGCGCAATTCCACTGCCACATTGTTATGACGTTAGTTCCGTTATCCATGATTGGGCTTGGGGATGGATTGCGAAAGTGCCGCCTCCAGGATGGCACCCTTCGAAGGTTATTAACGAGTAATGTTCTCTCGAGAACGCTGTATGGCCTTTCGTACTTTGGAAGGAGTTTTGAAGCCAGCCCAGGAGTGCGGAGTTGCACTAACAACCAGACGAAGACTCCCGGGAGAAAAGTGGGAGTCGAGTTCTGGGCGTCGTGAACAGCTTTTTGACGGTTCTGGTCGTCCAAGCTGAATCGGCAGGCCAGCTGGCGACATTCTTCGGCGTGTCTGGCGGCTTCCGAGATCGGCCGGCATTCGGATGGGCCCGGCCGGTAGGGCAGAATGGTGTAGATTGTGTGCGAAAGATGACGGCCGTAAAAAAAGTACAAGGGTTAGAATCTGGTAGTGTCCTGAGCCGCGGTGTTGTACGCGTAGGTGACAAACGGAAGAACTAGTTCCCAATTAGAGTGATCATGTGAGACATACATTGCGAGCATGTCGCCAAGAGTTCGATTTAACCATTCCGTGGTAACGTTAGTCTGTGGGTGATAGGCCGTGCATTTACGATGAACAATAGCGCATTCAGCAAGCAGTTGGTCGATGACTTCAGATAAGAAGGCGCGGCCTCTGTCGCTTAAAAGTTCACGCGGACCTTCATCACGAAGGAGAAAACTGCGTAGTATGAAATTGGCAACCTCCTGCGGTGTAGCATTTGGATGAGCAGCATTCTCCGCATAACGTGTTAAATGGTCTACCGCAACGATTATCCACCTGTTGCCGGTAGGAGTCAACGGAAGTGGCCCGTAGAGATCTATGCCCACGCGATCAAAGGGTTGGGATGGGCATTGTAAAGGCAGGAGTTCACGGGCGGAGTATTGCGGTGGCGCTATGCGGCATTGGCACTCGTGACAAGAGCGGACGAAGTTGCGAACGAAATTGTACATTCCCCGCCAGTAATAGCAGTGTCGAAGTCTTTGGTAAGTCTTGAAGACTCCCGCGTGCCCACACTGCGGGTCGACGTGGAACGAAGAGCAGATCTCTAATCCCAAGGTTCTCGGAATGACGAGTAACCATGTCCCTCCCTCTGGGGCATAGTTGCATCGACACAGTAGCTGGTCTTGAATCGCAAAATGAGGAATTTGGCGCCGAAGCGTTCGTGATGCTGTAACTTTCGACGTATCCGAGAGAAGGTTGAACAGAGATGCAGTCCAGGGATAATTCCGCTGTGCATCAGCGATAGTGTCAAAGTCCAGAGATGACAATGTGCACTCGCAGGAGGAGTCGTGACTAGAATTCTGGGGAAGCGGTGATCGGGATAGCGCGTCAGCGTCGGAGTGGTTTCCCCGGAACGGTAAACCACGCGAATGTCATATTATTGAATTCGCAATGCCCAGCGGGCAAGGCGGCCCGATAGGTCTTTTAGCGTCGACAGCCATCATAGTGCGTGGTTGTCGGTCACTACGTCAAAACATCGGCCGGATAAGTATGAGCGAAACTTGCCAATCGCCCACACAATAGCCAAACACTTGTGGTGTGGGACGCGAGCGTGGCTGGAAATCAGCAGATAGAAGCGAGTTGTGCGTCCCTAAAGAACAAGCAACAACTAACTTTTTATTTTGTAAGCGTACAGCCAGGGGGGGTGAATCTTTTTTATACCTCCCATTGGTGCTTTTATAGCAGACGCTCAGTCGACGCTAGCGCCAAGGCGCACTTCAGTTAGGCCCTAGCGGATGGATGATGGTACTACGGTGGCGAAAGAAAGAAAAGCGGCGCTATTTTTTTACCCTTACCCTTTCGCTATAGCACTTTTTTTTCTTACTTTTTTAGGATAACGTATTGCGCTCTTTTCTCCTTTCCCTCTTGACTTTCCTATTCCTCCTCGTAAGCGTCGCCTCACCCTCCCCTCATGCCACGCGCAATGCTCCTTTTTTTTCGTTAGCTGTCCGCGGCCTGCATTTTTTTTTTTTTTTTTGCGTGGGCGCTATCAGACGCACCGCCGGACCGAAGCGCGCGCTCCGCGCTCCTCTCCTGTCCGGCCGTGCCATTCGTGCATTCGTTCTGCGTGCTTGTGCGCAGTGGATTTTTTTTGCGTTTTCATGCACGCAGTCCCGTTCATTATTAGTATAAAGCAAGCATGTGCCCGAATTATATTTAAAAATTAATTGCACTTACAACACAACAGTTCTTTGGACTCACTTTATTGTGTTCGTTTGCGAAAACCAGGATTGGAGCAGACAGCGCCACACACTATAGAATGCAATAAAACGCGGATGGTGTTCCATGTACGCACATGTAAGAAACATTTATTGTAATCGATGTAATGGCCAATGCGCAGAATAGCTTCTCACAGCCTGCTTCTCGCTCGGTCCATAAAATCCACCTCCGTGAACTGCACCGAGCATATTCTGCGGTTGTTGACCTTGTCTCTGGGCAAACCCATTAGGTCCATCCTTCCAGCGTAGGTTAAAAATGCTTCCATCCTGAAGAACAGTGAAGATCATAAATTATAACATCGCAGTTGGAACACGCAAGACCGAACTCGTTTCGCATCGCGGCAGAGTACTGGTTGTGATATGTCAACGTTAATTCTCAGAAATGCATTTTTGAACGATCGCGACCAATTAGATAGAAATAAGTGCAAAGCGGCATAAAACCAGATGAGATGATGAAGTTAGGAAATTTGCAGGCGCAAGTTGGAATACGCTTGCGCAAGACAGGGGTAATTGGAGATCGCAGGGAAAGGCCTTCGTCCGGCAGTGGACATAAAATATAGGCTGAAGATGAAGTGCAAAGCGCACACCTATACACGTGGTCCTTGCGATACGCACAGGTGGTACTATATTTATCAGGAGCTTTATGTTCGCTGCTTGTTGACATAACGATTTACTGCATCATTGTGGTGTTTTCAAATCAGCCAACTGCTGCCTCACCACCGGACAGCCAAGTACGACTGCGCACAATTACTATCACAAATAAAAACCGGGAAGTAAACAGCACGGTGCTCAGCTGTTGTCTTTAGGGATGCGGTAGAATTTCACGTCGCATGGCTCACTTCGTCTTGATGTGTTCGTACACCACTGAACCACACACGAACAGCGACAGCTGCGAGACATGGCGGAAAAAAAAGCCGACAAACGTGCAACGGTAGGTTACCGCAGGGAACACACTGCTAGCATGGAAGCCGAAAAACTGACCGCATAATGCCAGAAACAAAATTTCTGCCGTTTTGGCCGTTATCAGCACGGCCGACGACGAGCGCGGGCCGCGCCGCCGATAGTTGAAGGCGAAAGAGAAACGACAAAGTTGATAGAGGGTTGACAAGAAAAAAAAGGAAAAGCGATTTTGGTTCCGCATCCATCTCATGGATGGCGCTGCAATTCGCGTGGACAAAAAACCAGCGGAGTTTCCGGGGCCTGGTACAGCCTCTACGGCTCGGTTGCGCACCCTCGCACCACTTCCCATTCCCGCACACAACGCGATAAGATTTCACCGAGTCAAAGATGGGAAAGGGTGTCTGGCTACTGCTGTGCGACCGTGAGGCCGCCACGCACTCTTTTTCTGTTACGCTGTAATTGGTCTCCGCCTTGGTTAACCCTTTGTTGGTCACTGGGACATATATGTCCCGCCTGGAACCACAAGCGAAAGCTGCCTTAAGTGTGCAGAGGGACGTATTTAGCCCCCCAGAAACAGGTTGCGCCATCTTTTAGAAGATAAAGCAACTATAATTTAAAGTTTTTATTTGAATTGGTAGGTTTCACTAACAGTTCGAGTTGTTTTGCTTTTTTTTATGTTTTTTGGCTTTGGTCACTCTTCAAGCACGTGAATTTCGTTGCTCTTGCGCCACGAATAAGTTCACCGGTAAGCGCAAAAATTACTTCTTGCACTCCAGTAATACAGTTAGATCAATTGTAGACAGGTTTGGCATGAGACTGAGCCATTGTTTTCAGCTACCTGCAAATATGCGGAACGTAGTGGTTGAAGACGTCCAGTACAACTGCAGAAATGGCATGAAATACCTGTTCTTTAAGCGGAAGAAATGGAGCTGGGCAGGCCATGTAATGCGTAGGATGGATAACCGATGGACTATTAGGGTTACAGAATGGATACCAAGAGAAGGGAAGCGCAGTCGAGGACGGCAGAAAGTCAGGTGGGATGATGAGGTTAGGAAATTCGCAGGCGCAAGTTGGAATACGCTAGCGCAAGACAGGGGTAATTGGAGATCGCAGGGAGAGGCCTTCGTCCTGCAGTGGACATAAATATAGGCTGATGATGATGATGATGATGATGATGACCTGTTCTTTCCGGCTATACTGTGCAGACAGCTCTTCAATGGGAGGAGCTTTCGCAAGGGTCGGTGCAGTCTCGTATATCACAAGAGAGGAATAAAGAACTGCTGAATTATGACAGCGGTGCTAACAGACGTTTGGTTCAATTGGCAGAGACACTACCCATGCGCCACCACTACGCGCAAAAGGTGCCAGTGGTGCTAAACTACTTCGCAGGAAACATGCACAATGCTTCTGTGTAAGTGCCCCTTTGCATTGCCTGCTTTCAACCCTTCCCTAAGAAGCCGTATACCACCTCAGAGCCTGAAACGATGAAGCTCAAAGTGTGCAGAGGGACAACGTGTGTCCCACTTTCGCTATGGCCTCAAGTTATCTGTGGGACAGGCGTTGTCCCGCAGATTTTTATGATAATGTTCGTGTAAAGGATTTTTTTGCTGTTATTCCATGTGGTACAGTTCATTTGTGGAAAGGTATAGCTGAAACTGTGAGTAGATTTTTCGCGCCTGACAAAGGGTTAACGTGCGACTCGCGTATGCGACGAAGTATTCTGTGTGGCCAGGTTGACGTTTTGCCAACATAGCGCCAAGCCTACACCACTTGCGTCGGTATCACGGTGTAAGATATATACAGAGTATATATCTTACACCGTGGTCGGTATGGATTTCGGTTGGCGCTTGAGGGTCAAAATGGCGAAGAATGGGTGGTGTCGGTGAGAAGACGACGCAAGGTTGTGAAGGCGTCGGCACACACTGGAGACCATGATGAGAGATTTCTAGTGCCACCAAGGGGTTGCGTAAGAGGTGATATAATCGACGCAATAAGAACAGACTCCGATGAAACTGCGTAGCTCTTTGATGCTGGTACGTTTTTGGAATGCAGTGACAGCACGTAGCTTCTCGGGATCCGGGGGAATGCCCTCCTTTGACATGACATGGCCTAAAATTGTGAGCTGACGAATAGAAAATCGACATTTCTTCAGGATAAGTTGCAACCCGGCGTTGGTCGAGCAAGCGTGTACGTTCTGGAGGCGGAGCAGGTGCGTTGAGAAATCAAGGGCGAACAAGATAGCAAAGACAGAAGACAATCAATGTCGTCAGGATAGCAAAACAGACTTTCCTTTTGACGCCATGCAGAACATTATCCATCATTCTTTCGAACGTAGCCGGTGCGTTGCAAAGTCCGAAAGGCATGACGGTGAATTCATACAAGCCGCCTGGTGCAACAAAGGCAGTTTTCGGGTGATCGGCCTCTACCATCGGAACCTGCCAGTAGCCTGACCGCAAATCCAGCGAATAATAGAACTCGGCTCCCTGCAAAACGTCCAGAGCATCATCGAACCGTGGTAATGGGTAGAGGGCCTTCAGCGTGGTCTTGTTCAACCGTCGAAAGTCGACACAGAAGCGGATGGAACCGTCTTTCTTTCTGACGAGTACCACGGGAGAGGCACCTGGGCTTTGTGAAGGGTTAATGACGCCTCGAAGATGCATGTCATCGACCTGTTCTGCAATGACGCGACGTTCTGTAGTGGACATGTGATATGGTCTTTGTCGCAGCGGTACAACACGGCAGTACCCTCAGGCGCTTCAGTTGAACAGCTCTTCAACATTGCAACGAAGTGCGAACGAAAAAAATACCAGCTCTTCCCCTCTGGAAAAAATAAGGGTAAGCGAAATATTTTGGCAAGACGACGCTGTTGCAGGCGTTCCGCTCTTAGGCCCTAAACTCACGGTCGGCGACTGTTCGCTGACGTTTGGCCTCAACGTCGCGCTCCCGCAGCTTGGTGTCTGCGGCTCTTCGCTGAGGTTTCGCCTGGGCTTCGGAAGCCCTCACGCTAAAATCGGAACGTCGACGACAAGCCCTTTCCGGAGTGAGTTCGCGGCGCCGTGGCTCAAACGCAGCCTGTTCCTCGGTGGAACGCACCACGCGTGGGCCTGCCCATCCGGCCGCCGAAACTTATCTGAGGCGAGGGAAGCCCGGCGGAGTGCGCGCCAAGTACCTTTCCTTTCCCTACCCGTGACACACCAAAACGACCCTGATTGTCGAGCGCGTCACGTGATCCGGCGCCGGCGCAGCTTTCCCCGCACCTGCTCTAGTCTGGGAGCGGAGCTCAAATGTGCGGCCGTGGTATGAGCCACACGTGATTTATTTCTTTCTTTCTTTCTTCCTTGCTTCCTTCGTTTACTTTTCTTTCCTTCCTTTCATTCTTGTCCCTGGCTGATGCGCGCATATCCAATACGGGGATGCGCCAAGGGTGATTTTATTATCGTTAATCGTGCATGCGAAGTTATTGAGGCCATTAGCTATCAGGCATGTTAGTCATGCATTCGTACCCTTCGATGCCAATTTTATATCTTGACTGCGCATTATATTCTTCCTGACTGCGCATTAGCAAATGCGCAGTATCCTGAGTGCGCATTTGAAGACCGAAGTGGAAAGCGCCATATGTTTTACACTATTAATAGACGTGCACCAAAGTTGCAGTTACAGATCTCTGGAGTATGTATGGTGCTCCCAGAAATAAATCTTATAGAAGCGTTTCTTTGGATTCTTTTTATTTCCAGATAATCTGCTGCCGACGATGTTCAAATTCGTGTAACATTCGTAGTTCGATGTGAGTTTTAAATTGCTCATTTTATTTCGCCTCAGAATAATCCTACACTATATTTTAATTAAATCATAAAATGTAACGTTAATGTAACGACACGTTCCAATGTTCGAAGTGTAACTGGAACGCGTTCCTTTCGCATTAAAGGCACTTCTAAAGGGAACTCGTTTCAATATTGGGAAGGAACGACCTTTCAATCCTGTTTTAGAGGAACGTGTACAACACTGGCTGAAGCAGTGGGCTCAGACTCCCCATTTGGCGATAGGAACGCGCATCACTTGCTTTGCGGCGTATCTGAGGCACGTGAAATGCTTCAAGAAACGTTGTGCAACGCTGCCCAAGGCCTATGCACACGCCTTTGACACTTGCGCTCTCCGAAATATGCACTTTGAACTGTCACAAAAACTTAGTGTCGTCGTTATTGTTGTGGCCTCAACACATAGCTCCATCATCCAGCCGTCGTGTTCCTTTTCGCTGTGGCCGTGTCCGCTTTTCGCACTATGCTTTCAGTGTCGTTGAAAACGAAGCGACGTGGCTTTAAGCAGCGAGGGTAGCGTTGTCAAAGACATGTGCACAGCCCTTGCGCTGCATTGCATATCGTTTATTGAATCATATCATGTGCCTAGATACGCCGCAAAGCAAGTGACGCGCGCTCCTATCGCCAAACGGGGAGCAAGGTCGATGCACATAGGTCGCGAAGCTTCGGGCGAAAAGCGATTGAGAACAAATTGTCACCGACATCAGCAAGGGTGGTTATGGGAGCAGTGATTGAAGCGCGACTATGTTTGGAGGGAACAAACATTGGGAAAGAAAAAAAGCTTTTTATAATTAAAGAGAGACACAGGGATTCATTCAACGGAAATAAAGTTCCTAATCAATTTAATATCCGCATGGCGAGAAAAAAGTGACAGTTATTTTTCACTTGATCATTATCAATAAATACCTTTTTTCAGCGTCAACCGCAAGAGCGCCCATCGATAGCGGCGTGCGTTCACGCCGCTATCACTTGCAATGCAATGCAGCTCTTGATGTGTGCAGAAAGGCGCGCTCGTAACGCTTACCTGTTGCAATACGCCTCCCTCACATAGTGTTGTTTTGCTTATCGACGTTTGCCTCTATTTTGGTTACGCGGGTAGCTTCATTGTTTCTTAACCTGTTCAGTCAAAAGCAGCAAGTTGCGACCGCCAGATAATTGTTCACTTTAGTTGTTTTCGTGCGACAGCGCTGGCCGACGGGCTTCGCGTCCGACGAAAGGACGAGCACTCTACGCCCAAAGCGTTCGTCGGGCTCCAAAGAAAGTATGTTTAGTGCAGCGATACCATTTCGGCACCCGTACGGCAGACCTTTCCCTACATAGCTTCCCGTGCTGAAAGCTCGGAACGCCCACCAAGTCGTATGGCGGGGCATTTGAATATACAGCTGTAATGGCCGGCCTCCGAAAACAAATTTGCCTTTGAAAACAAAATGACGTCACTTCTGTTTTTAATGGACATGACGTCACATTATTTTTTCTTCCGCCGTAAGTGTTCCCTCCTCACACAGATGGCGCTAAGCCCCATGAACCGCCGATGAACCGCCATGTTTTGAACGTATGAGCTTCTATGGAAGCTTCGCTACCAGGTACACACTAAACATGTTCACACCCTTAAGGGTGTTAAAATGGGTGTTTTCCGCATTTACACCCCTGTGCACACCCTTTTAGCACCCATTTTGTTAAAAACACCCTATCACATGGGTGTATACGGCACATAAGGTGTGAAGTTACTCAAAGAAGGGTGTTAAATCGACGTCTGAAGGGTGTTGAACACAAGGATGCATGCATAAATCTGGCCATAAGAACGCGCATACGTCCGCGCAATGAGCCATGTGTCTATGTATGTCATTTTTTTCTAAGATACTGATGTTACTGGCATGACGGGCACTCCAAAACGTATTACCTTGAAAAGTAGACACATTCACTTGCAATTTCATGAAATATCATTAGATTTAGTTCTCACTGTGATACTACAGTGCAATTAGACATTTTTAATACAAACTGCAGTAATTGAATGAAAACGCGCAAGCAACTCGCAAAATTTTGCAGGAATTTATCGTTGCCCTTAACAGCCCAACAAAAAGTTGCGAACTCCGGTGAGATGTCTGTTTAAGCTATTCAAGGTAGTAATTAGACACGCAGGCCTAAAAATTAGGCTACTTCACTTGTCAACCAACCAAGTCAGACGATCCTGCTTACTTAATTGAAGCCCATCATCGATATAGTTCATAAATGGTTCTTTGAATGCCAAGAACTGATGCCGCTAATTGCTTCAGTGTAATGAATTCCGGACTATGGAAATATTGAAAATCGAAACATGTACTGCGGAAGAGCACGACTGTCACTCCTTTGGCAGACGCCACGAGTGATGTGAATGCTTCGCCTCACACGTGGCACGACCAATAATGTAGCGCTCTTATCGAGCCACGATCTCGCTGAAACTTTATGCTGTGACCTGGCATGGTCTCCTTGATCGGACGCAGCTGGTATTTTGATCGTACCTGTAGAAGCGCGCTGATCGGCTCACTCACCGTCAAGATTTCTGCGATGCACTCAAAGTCATGCAGCCCAGACATCATAAAAAAAGAAAAAAAACAACGTAACGCTCGACACGAAACGTATTCGCCACTCCCAGCTCACCGGTACAGCTAGAGACCACAACGAAGTGGCAGCAAGCACGCGACCACGCCAACAAGCAAAGTTGTGAGAATAAAGGGGCAACGGCAGATAATTTTTATTGTTCGACTGAGTTCGGCGCAGCGCGATTTACGCGGCTGCGCCCTCCCGACTGAAAAGCGACCGGAACTGACGCTACGACGCTTTACCGTTGCCTAGACAACCCGGCGCGCGGCAGGGTGGGAAGGCGGAAGTTGCTACGTCACACCTCATTGACTCTTGCTTCAAAAAGATGCGTTGTCTCTTTTTTGTCTTTGTCCGCGTCTCGCGCTCTGGGAAATAATTTTAAACGTGTGATTGGTTTTATGTGCGGTCTAATCAGAGACGTGGTCCGTGCGTTGTGTATTAATGGTGCCCCACCTCAACTCAAAGCCTTGGCACGCGCTGGAAGATGGATCCACGGAAGCAGATACGAGCAGTTGCAACGTGCCCGGTGTCGGCGGTCGGTATACTACTGTCAGTATGGAAAGTTTCAGGCAAGTTTCCGTTCATTTGGTGTTTCTTTATTTGATTACGTGTTATTGTTGGCTGTAGAAGTATCTCATTGTGATCCGATAGCATATTTCACTAATGTAAGCGCAAAAGCAGTTGCACGCAGTACTACGGCAAGATGGCTACCTCGATTGCCCCCGTGTGGCTAGCAAGATGGCTACCTCGATTGCCCCCGTGTGACTAACGTTTCTGTGGCCACGTCGGGCGTGGTGCGCCTGCATAATCCCGCTTTGTTTCTGAGCGCTTGAACTATCGGAAATGTAGCGTTCTTGCGAGTTCAGCGCGGCTTATAACACGGTCGTTCGTTTTGTGTCGAGTAGAAAAAGAAGTGACGACTGGCTTCGCCTTTCGAAAGTACCGGCGCAATATTGGCTCTCCCTCGCGCGCCCGCGTACTGCTGCTGCTGCTGCTTGCCGGACGCCTTCTTCAGCGTGTTTTGGGCTATCTTTCTCTCTCCGTTTGTGTGTGTGTGTGTGTGTGGTGTGTGTTAGCGCGCGCGTACGTGTTTTGTAAGCGCTTTACGTGTGCGTGCGTGCGTCCGTGCGTTTTTTTCTGAGCGCTGTGTACGTGCGTTCGTGCATGTTTTTTGAGTGTTTTGTATGTGTGCGTGCGCGCGTGCGCGTGCTTGTATGCGGGTCTCTATGTGCTTGCGCGTGCGTGCGTTCGTGCGTGTTTTGTGAGTACTTTGCGTGTGTGCGTGCGCGCGCGCGTACGTGTTTTGTGAATTTGTTGCGGGGGCGCGCGTGCTTGTGTGTGTGTGTGTGTGTGTGTATTGAATAAAGTCGGTAGTTTTACACGCAATAAACCTCTTCAAAATTGGTGCAGCGGCTGTCCCCGCCCTGAAAACAGAGTTTGGTGTCGAGCCACTCTGGAATATATGGAGGCGCCGGAGGACCAGTGGAAGGCGTAAGTTTCCTCTTTTTTCCCTCCTCTACTCTGATGAATCCGTTTCCTTGATTGTTATTGTGAAATAAACCTTTCATCAACAGCATAAATACATGAATCAGAAATCCGGAAAGTGTGTTTCACGATTACACTAATTTCGATCGTGAAACGTGTACCTTGGGTTAGCCCACATTTACTCGAAGTAGGCAACTGCTTTTGAGGCGGCGGCGGGCGAAATGCTGCCGCCCTTTTCGCCCGCACAAAAAATGTTTTGCCTACAAATGCAAAAACGCCCGTGTCTCGTGCATTGGGGGCACGTTGAAAATCCCCTAGGGGTCAGGATCAATCCAGAGTCACCCGCTATCCCGTGCCCCTTAATCAAATTGTCCTTTTGACACGTAACACTCCCGAATTCAAGGAGACAACTGCTTAAATTGTGAATAGCTGGTTATTTGCGATATTCCGCATATAGCACTTGGTTTAAGCAGCTTTTACTGAAGATATGAAGTGCTAAGATTTCGGGCTCTCTGGGGTGGTTCTCATGCCCTTCGAAAATTGTCCTCTATAGCCCAATTATAATTCGTAAAAATGGAATTTATAAGGCATGCCCTCGGACTCGAGAATGTGTTTGATTTAACTGTAGGTTTAATTGAGAAGGTTGCAATGAGTCCAATAAATTTTTTTAATGCTTTCTCAGTAGGAGTGTCAAAGTGTAAAAAAAAGCGTATGTGTGTGTGTAAATTGTTGAAAGCGAGTCAGATGGTGCAGGTGTGCGTGTGTGTGTGTAAGACTTCGCTCCTCGAAAGGGCAGGGCTTGTGTAAAGTGACTTGTTGAACAACACTTTGCAAATGTGGTGAACATTGTTCAAATAATGGATTTGAGACCTGCAAGGAGTTGCGACATTCTAACACATTCCTCTTGCATTTACCACGGATTTGCCACTGAATTGTGCAACTCTGGTGCTGTTTCGCCAGAAAAGGCAAGGAAACAATAATTAATCAAATTTGCTTCATTCACACTATTTATATCCAACATAGTAGCCCAAGTCACTAGTGTGATCGAGTATATATTTGCAATGTGGCAGTAAGATTACTCATTACATTCAACTTAGCCGCTTTCATAGCTGGTAATAAACTTAGTGAGCACTAAAAGAAATATTAAACAATAGAAATACCGCTGGCACAGCACTGGCAATAGTGTATGAGCAGGCAAACGTATATGTGTGTGGAAATTTCAATGCAATGAACTTTCACTGCAACATCTGTGGTATGAGGCTTTTTTTCTCAGTAAGCTGTACCGAGTCCATACGTTGATTTTTCTCTTGCCAACCAAAATCACCTTTATTGCCAGTGATCTTGTCTCTCGTTCTGGTAGCATTTGTTTATGTGGAACTAAAAATGTCATTTCTTGCAGGTCATCCAGATGACAGCCTCACAATTCGCAGCCTTTGTGCTCTCCATCAGAAACCCATCAGGGGCAAGCCACTTATGTTTGCCTTCAGACAAGACAACATTGTAAGTGTAGTCGAATATTCTGAAACAAGTTTCCATTTAATACTGTGAGGCTCCTTTGATAGCCTTAGGTTCATATTTTGTGCAGTTGTGTGTATGCAGTTTTTATATATTGCCGATGGCACAGTGCACATTGCAGATATGACGACTATGAACTATACTTGCAATTTCATCATTGCTTTTCATAATGAAGTTTTTCTTTTCTGCAAGGATATTCAGACATTGGGGCATTTCAGCATCATATTCTGTATTGTGCATTCAGTGCTCATTTCAAGCTACCCTCCTTCTACCAATTTATTTGCGGGAAAAGAGTATTTGTTTACCCTCTGCAATGCGATTCTTATTTGCTCATTGCGTCAAACTCCTCTACCTTTAATTATCACATAATTATCACAACCTCAAAATTTCGGCTGTTATTCTTTTGAAAACAGTATCAAAATCAAAATGTGCTAGATTGCTTTCAAGACTGCAAGGGAATTGAAGAGATTGCAAGAAACCGTGGCTTCTCTTGGTAGTTGAAAACCTCTTTTCAGCAAACCATGTGCCTATTTCGTTTACTGAGCTACTCATGAAATTCGCAAGCATGTTTGATTTAACACAGTCGTTACAGGAGAAGAGAAAAAAAGATTAACAGGAGCACTTTTCATGAGGATGCAATGCTTTTGGATATTCTCCAGGTGGCAAAATGTACATTTAGGAGAGAGAGTGACCTGGAATCGGAGAGGGTGGGGCAGGGAGCCAATTTGCAGCCATTGTGACTCATGCATGTAGTGGCAACACAGGATGAGAAATAGTTGTGGCACTGCGGTCTAGTAAATAGGTCAGCACTTACATAAACTCCCCCACAGTGAGGGGGAAACGTAGGATATGTTGTCCAATAAAGATGGTGCTTTTAGGAGACAGCAGGAAATTTTAGGCTCTAGTTGAGCAGCTACAATATGAAGGACCACGTAAATTGTAGGAAGCCAACATAAACTGAGTACAAGGACATAGTTCACTGTTCAGAGCACGAAGTAGAAATTCGGAGCATCAGGAAGGATTGTAAGTATAAATAAGGGAATAGTACTTGTCAGTGCATTGCCTAGCTAACAAGGGCAAAAAATTGTTGGCAGGACGTTCTATATTTTGCAGGGAAATGTGCTGAAACAGTGATTCTTACTCAGTCAGTAAAGAAATGTACAACAATAAAAATAACTACGTATACAGAAAAGGCCTTATAGACTGCAGTGGAGAGTTGGATATTGTTGAGCTAGATGCAAGTACTGCTTTGCTACTGTAATGCAAGGCAGGTGAGATTGCAGTTGGGGGTTTCGTCATTTTCGTCTGTTGTGCACTCTCTCTGTACAATAGTGCTCTTCGTCTCGGAGTGTATAAATGTTGCATTCAAAACAATTCTCATGCCTTGAGCACAGCAGTCTTATTGTGTCTTCTCCCATGAAGTCTTCTGCTGCAGTGCTTCTGAAGTGTAATGCACAACTACATTGCAGATTTTATATTGTGAGTTTTATATTGCGGTCACATCCATGCTCCTGGAGAAATGCCCATTGCTAAGAGATGTCGTTGGTAGAGTCTACATTTTATGCTCTTATTTTCCATAGTGAAAAGGCTACTATATATTCATTTTTGCTTCTATGCCATTTTGTATTCACGATGACTTAGTGATCGCGGTTTCTAAATTTGAAAACTGGAACTTTTGCCCAATTGAGCTGTGCCTTGTGTTCGGTCACAATAATTAGGGGTGTTGTTTTCAGAAGCTTGTTGCCTTATCAAATTCCCCGCAGTGTATAGGATCGTAATGAAATGTAGAGTCAACTCTCATAATTCTGTTATTTTGCTAATGCAGGAAGCAGGATTCCAGCACAGCAAGAGCAAGTGACGCGCCGGAAGCAGCGACATGACGTTTGCAATGACGCACGCACTAGGCACACGCCCTTTGATACACTCGTGGTTTGGAGTCGAGAGCGCATCGCAATGGACACAGCGCCGATGAAATCCGAAGAGCAAATGACCCGTGGGACGCAGTGACGGAAGCAGTGACGTGACGTGTGCAATGACGCGCGCACTAGGCACAACTTTAGTCAACTTTAGGGAAGCGTGCTCGTCTCGCACCCCGGAGGACCGGGTTCCATTCCTACCCAGACAGAAATGTACCAAATTTTCTTTTAAATTCCAATAATTCACCTGCCTGGGAAATTTGACGCCAAACCGAGCATTTTTAACGTGGTTTTATTCTTCGCACCGTCTGCAATTTTAGGTACCATCTTTCGGTTACGCCGACGACGATAACACCTGATATTCGTGTCATTGGGCATATAATGCATTCGCATTAAAAAAAAGTTTCCAATGAGAGCTAGAAGTACCACATTTATATACATGAGTATAGTGACGGATAAATGCGGATCTGATCGTTGAAGCCTTCCTCCATTCCTCGCCTTTTGAGGCTCTCATGTAATAGAAGTTAAATTGGAAGGAGAAGACTGATGCTCGGAGCCGGGGATGAGGAAAGACAATAAATTTAAAGAAACAAATTTAGTAAAAAATTACAAACGTCATTCATACTCTCTAGAAAACGCTTTGGTAGACCTACGCGTATCTCTGGCTCGGAAATCTGCCAGATTGTCAACTACAAATTTCTCTGTAAACCACCGTGGTTGCTTAGTAGCTATGGAGTTGGGCTGCGAAGTACGACGTCGCGGGATCAAATCCCGGCAACGGCAGCCGTATTTCGATGAGGGCGAAATGCGAAAACACCCGTCTACGTTGATGTAGGTGCACGTTAAAGAACCCCAAGTGGTTCTAATTATTCCTTAGTGCACTACTACGGCGCGCCTCATAATCAGATCGCGGTTTTGGCACGTAAAATCCTATTATTTTTTTCTTAATTTCTCTGCAACTGACTTTTTTTCTAAATTGTCGTTGCTTTTTCAGTCACTTCCCACGTAATTATTGAGTGCATTGCTCACAAAGTTGCACTGGCGCATTCCACCACTACATATCTACTTTCACATACCTCTGCTTCTAAGCGTCTTTTCCACTACTGTACTGGATCACTATCGCTTAATTATTTTTTTTTAACTGTAAGTGAAAAAATTGGATTCGCAATGTCTTACACCGCATTTTCGAGCTCACTTTGTATTATCCGGCTATAACATTTCCAGCTCCACTTCGCTGCATTAGGCAGATTACAAAGATAACCTTATTTAACGCATTTGTTCTCCGAACGAAACTTGACTAAACTTATTTCAAAACATATAATTCCTGCGAGTTTATCTTTCTTATTTTTGCATGCTGCCAGGCAATACCACAATGGCAAAGATACGCTCACTTGAAGTGAAAAAAAAGACGCGAATTGTCGGATCTGAAAGGTTCATTTTTTTGTTAATTACCCCCACACGAAGAAAACAAACCCTTCGAGTTAAGGATGGTATAGTGCAAATTAACTTTTCTTTCAGCTGACAAATCCTGCCGCATAATGGCTCCGTTGCTATGGCGTACTGATGCTGAGCAATGAGTCGCGGGTTCGATTCCCCACCGTGGCAGTGCCAATATACTGGGAGACGAATTCTAGGACTCTCGTGTATGACGTAATAGTTCAGCGGAAATCCGCTAGGTGGAGATAAGTAATTAAAGAGAAACTGAGACATCCACCCAAATGTAGCAATTGCTACAATGGAAACCCAACCGGGTTCCTCGAAAGAAAGCCTCGCAGTTGAAAGCCTCGCAGTTCGCCCTGCCATGTGCTAGCCGCCTGGTTAGCTCAGATGGCAGAGCGGCTGCCCCGGAAAGGCGGTGGTCCCGGGTTGGAGTCCCGGACCAGGACGAATTTTTCTTCAACTGCGAGGCTTTCTTTCGAGGAACCCGGTTGGGTTTCCATTGTAGCAATTGCTACATTTGGGTGGATGTCTCAGTTTCTCTTTAATTACTTATCTCTACCTAGCGGATTTCCGCTGAACTATTACGTCATACACTTGCCTTTGCTTCGAGTTGTCGACAAATTCGACTTCTCCCTGCCATCTGCTAGCCGCCTGGTTAGCTCAGATGGTAGAGCAGCTGCCCCGGAAAGGCGGTGGTCCCGGGTTCGAGTCCCGGACCAGGACGAATTTTTCTTCAACTGCGAGGCTTTCTTTCGAGGAACCCGGTTGGGTTTCCATTGTAGCAATTGCTACATTTGGGTTGATGTCTCAGTTTCCCTTTAGAACTCTCGTGTACGCAGATTTAGGTGCACGTACAGAACCCACGGAAACCCCCAGCTCTGGGGTCCTACATAATCCACTGTGTAGTTTCTGGCGTTAAGCTTTAGAGTTTGACTTGCTTACGGTTGAAATGTAAAAATAATAGGGGAAAATTCAACGTAAAATTGATACAGAAATTCTCAGAATTATCTATTATTGCGTAAGCGTTCTTTGGCTTTGGCTACTTTGCTATTGCTTACTTATTTAGCTCGCTTATGCATGTCTACTAGTCGCTACCAATCGTCTAATATTACACTATTGTAACGATTACATGTGTTAACATGACCAATTATGAATTTATTTTGCAGATATAAGGCGTCCCGGGACGGGCACATTTTCCTGGAGTACTCGCCAAAGAATGCTTACGCATTACTGTAGGACTGTATGAAACTAAGGAAAGGGAGAGAAGCCTGTTTATGTACTTTTGATTGCAACCGGGTGTGATGTAAACTGAGGCCAAAGCAACTTTCACTCCCATGAACTTAATGTGGCTCACACAGGCATCCGTTTGCCACGCTGGGGTGCATGGTTCGAATCCCGGTCAGAAGTATTTTTTAGAGCGAAAGCTCTACTACGCCATGTCTCGCAAGGTCATTCATCGCGTCGCATAGACCTTCAGCCGCCGGAGCGCAAGTGTGGCAGGTGTGACGTCACGCCACGTGATCGGCTGTGGAGAGGCGTCACAGCGGCGCTCGCTCGGAGCCTCGCTGCTGCGGTTTCACGTGACTAGCCGAGGTTTTAACGGCTGCATCGCCGACACTTGGTCGCTCAGTTGCTCAGTGCCGCCATGTATGGTGCGCC
The DNA here is from genome assembly GCF_013339745.2 of Dermacentor silvarum. Classification (NCBI taxonomy): domain Eukaryota; kingdom Metazoa; phylum Arthropoda; class Arachnida; order Ixodida; family Ixodidae; genus Dermacentor; species Dermacentor silvarum. The sequence continues at coordinate 332,561,224 of NC_051154.1, read as the reverse complement.
AGCTCGGCTGTCTGTGCGTGCGCTTCAGCGCAAACGACAGGCTGAACCCAACCATCCAGTAGATATAGCTAGACAGCAGGCTGCGAAGTCTCAAGCAAAGGCGAAGTTGGTGGCAGAAACACGGCAGCAAATGGAGGCCAGATTAACGCGCTATAGAGAAGCTTACCAAGCGCGGAAGCGTGCAATAATGAAACACAGTGTACATTGTCTGCAAAACCAAGCCAAACAGACCTTTCGCTCGTGATAACTAGATTTACAAGAGTTAAACCTCAGCCATTTTTTTCTAACGCTGCCAATCATCCACTATTACACTATTATAACGATTACATGTGTTAACTTGAACAATTATGAATTTATTGTGCAGATATAAGGTGTCACTGGACGGGCAGATTTGGCTGGGGCAAAAGAATGATTACGCAATAATAATGGAATAAACGGGTTTGGAAACGTAACTTGCCGCGGGCTGGATCCAAAACCACATTTTTCGCATTACACGCGCGATGTTCTACGGGTTGAAGAAATGCGGCTTATAGAAGAGTTACATACAGCGAAGGTTTGCCACGGATGTCTGCCTCCTTGGTGTATGTGTCGCGTGTGCCGGTGTTTCTATACCGAGTAAAAATTTGCACCTAGCCATTCGAAACGGTGCAGTGTCCTTTGATTTTACTCAGCTGTTTTACGGCTTCGCGGTTGAATAACAAGACCCGCGTCAAAAAAAAAAACACACTGACAACAAGCGTCATGACTTCTGGATCAGGTTAGAGCAATCAATATAATTTACATCTAGCTCAGCTTCTGCTTGTCTTAACAGCTTTTGATTCCCATAAATGAAAGTCCGACAACTTGATACAGCTGGCAGTGCTTTAGAACTGATAGTTGCGGATAGTCTAGGTTTGAAGCTTCATTCAATTGTGCCTACTTTCAATTTACGCTTAAACGCACAAATAGGAACATTCCTTTTTTTAATACAATCACCATGTGGGATGCTTGAGAACGAGTTCTCCTTCGCTGGTGCGAAATGAGTGGCAGTGTGCAAATGTTCGAAATTTCTTGATACGACTGGAATAGTCCTTACTATTCGATTCCTATTCGATTCGACAATTGACTATTCGAAATTGTCGAATACTCATTTCTGTCGAATATGTAGGGGATAACTGCACTTGTTCGAATCTCAAAGGGGAGTAAGCGGTAAAAGTAAGGACTGTTCCGAAAGATTCTGCTGCAGGATAACTGTGGTTGGTGCACAGGGGCACCAGTTCCTGAGCGATCGCATGAGGCAAGGAAGGAATTCTATATGTTCACGTGCCAAAGCCACCACATAATTACGAGTCACGCTGTACTGGGGCAGTCCGGATTAATTATGGCCAACTGTTGTTCTTTAACGTTCACATAAATCCGAGTACACCAGCATTTTTTTTGCACTTCGCCTCCATTGAAATGAATACGCCACCCCCGGGAATCGAACCCGCTACTTGGTGCTTAGCAGCGCAACGCCGTAGCCGCTGAGCCACCCCGGTTGCTTGGGGCCGATAACTGTTGCTCAATAATTTTCATTCATTCATTATGAATGCTTCTCTTTCAGGCAGCCTATAGTCAGTCTTGCTGCGCTGATTTAGGCGGGGTAATTCGTTATTTTGGCCATTCTCCCCACGTTGCCACCCATATAGAACAATGTGTTCTGCTGTAGTATCATAATTCTCTACTTCAGTGAACTCAATAATCTTCGTTGCATCCGGCGAACTGCTGTTGCTTTATTCCTTCATCACCGTCATTGTCATGGTGCACCAGACCACTGGAAGTAGTAGTTAATAATTTACAAGGTGCGCGACATTACATGCAATTAAATATGCGTGAAAATGAGCCACGTTAATAAACCGCTGTCTCTTGTTTTAACAATAGGGCTCCACACAAAGTATGTTTCGCTGTGTTTATAAATATTAAAAAACTATGGCTCCAATCCATGCTGTGAAGGTGGTTGGACAGCGAAGCTGTAAACGACACCGACAACGATTACCCATTGTGACGTCACTTTATTCACACACGTGGCTCTATAAAAAGTGAAACCAGAGACAAGTGAAATATACTTAACCACAGCCTTTATTACTTCACAACGACATTATATTCCCGCTGTTCTTCTAGCGTCTTTACTTTCCGTGGTCTACCCATGGTAGCCTGTAATGAACTGAATGAGTTGCTAGACCGTGTTGACGTCACTACGTGATTTCTATGCTGTTGGGTACTTTTCCACTCGGAGTAGCTTACGCAACCGTAATCGATACCGGGAAACACACGCGGGAGTAGGAATGCTGTAAACGACACCCACAAAGATTTCCCATTGTGACGTCACTTGAATTCACACATGTGGCTCTACAAAGAGTGAAACCAGAGACACTGTTTTCACGAGTGTATTGAATGATGTCAACACCTTTCGAAGCAGTTGCAAACCTAATCTTTACCCCAGCACGTCGGAAGGTGTTCTATGTGAGCACCCTCCGTGTTCATATCATCCACCATGTGGTTTTGATGCTTGTTTTGTGATTTTTCTTTTGAAAACGAGTGCTGAGCTCTATGATGTATGCCTGATTTCAAAGGAGATAGGCTGTTTCAATTCAATTTTTAGCCTGGCGTTTTTTGCTTACGCCGACACGAAAAATTCCTTGGCTGGTAGAGGTATACAGCTTCGCTGTAATATTTTATATTCGATTTGACATTCAAAGGTCGTTTTTCTTTAACACGCGTATTCGACTTCACACGGAAATTTCGCTGTTCGAATACCGCTGGAAATGAGTACTTGATTCAAGCCATTTAGATGCAACCATAGGTGGTCAAAATAAATGGAGCTCACTCAGACTCACTCACAAACTATATTTTTGCTTAAGGATTACTCGGCCTCAGAGAAACCTAAATTCTACTCAGCCGTGTTCACTCTGACTCATACTCACCAAAATTCTACTCATGTGAACTCACTCGGACTCACAGGTCAGCCTGAGCAGGAATGACTCGACTCATGAGTGAGTTCGCCCACCTATAGCTGTTAGGTTTGAAAGCCCGAAATAATTTAGCTGGATGCGGCAAGAACTCGAGGAGGCCGTAGGCTGTAAGTGCGAGTGAAAGAGCGAGAGGGACGCGTGCTTTCACGGGGAGCGAACGCACGTCGGAGAGCAAACGCGCGTTCTGCCCCGTGCTCCCAGAAGGGCTGCAGAATTAAGCGTCTCTTTCCTCTTCTACAATCACCATATATAGAGAGCAAACGCGACTTCTTCCGTGGCGCGAAAGGCCGTGGGGGGGGGGGGGGGGAGGAAGGGTGGGAGGTGAGGCGACGTTTAGCTGCGGCAACAAATGCATCATTATATAAAAAGAAAATTACACCATCTTCCCGTAGGGGAACCCTGAGTAGTCTGCGAAGCAGCCATGGGGTCGACTCAAGTTCCCATTAGTTTGCCACTTTGACACTTCAATCTTTGACACTTTGAACATTTGCCATTTTGGCAGCATCTATCTATCTATCTATCTATCTATCTATCTATCTATCTATCTAGCTGCCTACGTCTTGGTGCTCTCATGGTCCTATCGTTAACTTGGTATTAACCAAAATTGGTATAATATGACAATAGTGTATGCCGAACATAAATGTTAGGTCATGACATGAATACCATCACATGCGTGTCATGTATATAGGTCATAAAACAGCCACCTAAAATACCAATGACTCAGCGAAAAAAGATTAACACTCAAAACACTCAAATGGCTTCGAACGTGGGTATTAAGTTAACGAAACACTAAAGGATAATAATAGAAGTCGTGTCATGAGCATGACACAACAAATACGACAATGACTGAGCGAAAAAAGATTAACACTCAAAAACCACTCAAGTGCGTTCTGGCGTGGGTATTAAGTGAAAGAAACAATAAAGAATAATGGTGGAAGTCAGTCATGAGCATGACTCAGCAAAAATGAAAATGACTCAGCAAAAAAAGATTAACACTCAAACACCACTCAAAGGCGTTCTGATGTGGGTAATAAGTGAAGGAAACACTAAAGGATAATGGTAGAAGTCATAGTCATGAGCATGACTCAGCAAAAGTGACAATGACTCAGCAAAAAAAGATGAACACTCAAGAACCACCGAAATGTGTTCTGACGTGGATACGAAGTGAAGGAAATAATAAAGGATGATGCTAGAAGTTGTAGTCATGAGCATGACTCAGCAAAAATGACAATGACTCATCGAAAAAATATCAACACTAAAGAACCACTAAAATGGCTCCTGACGTGGGCACTAAGTGAAGCAAACACTAAAGCACAGTGGTAGAAGCCATAGTCATGACCATGACTCGGCGAAAATGAGAATGACTCAGCAAACGAAAGATAAACACTCAAAAACCAATAGAATGGGTTCGGATGTGGTACTAGGTGAAGGAAAAGGCTAAAGGAAACGGCTTTTGCTTTAAAGTCTCCTAGGCGTTGCTAAAGAGACTCCTAAGGACTCTTGACGTGAATGTCATGACATGCGTCTCATGTAGGTCATGAAAAAGCCGCCTACGTCTTGGTGATCTCATGGTCGTTTCGTGATTTTGGTAGGCTCCCCACACACTGCTTCGCATAACATCGATTCCCACAGGGCGTGGGATCTGCCGACTTTTTTTTCTGAATGTTGTTGTTCTCAGTGACGGTTGCGGTCGTCTACCCCCGACTACCTCGTCATCTGGGCTGGCAGCCGTCACTGCTGTTAGACACACCGGATCAGGTGGAGAACCCTTGCAGGGGACGAAAGCAACTCAGGAGGTCGGTTATTGCAAGGCGCAGTAACATCATATGAACCATTTTAAAATATGTTTCTATTAACGTTGCTGCTGGGGACGCGGTCTCAGCAGACGCACGAACCTCGGCTATAGCATATGGTCTTGAGAAGGTCCCTAAGCGTCTCCGATAGCGTGATTCGAATGTCCCCCGATGAGCACGTTCTTCCCTCGACGCTGCCGTTATCAGTGCTTGCCTATGGCGCTTGGCCGAGTGCCCCTACAACGCACCTATAGCAGGACACCCAATCTTACAAGCATGTCCCCAGACTTTCTAGGTGCCTACACGAGCTTCAAAAGATGTATGTGTGTGTATCAGCGAAGGAATCATGTGACGTTTGATCCAGTCTGGCTATCTACCAGACTGGTCCAAACCACAGGTCACCTGCTCTATAGTACCTACCGATGTGTGACTGCAGTGACGTAATGCACACAAGGACATTACTTATTCACACTTTGTTAACAGTGTAGCCATTTGAGTTCGAGGTTGATCCCACGGAGCGATGGTGTTCGCCGTTTCGAACGAAGTGGAGAGAGTGCGAAGTGAGGAGAGGAGGTGCAGAAAGAGAAACAGACAGAGAGCGAGAGAAATAAAGAGAGCAATATGAACTTTCTTTGCGAATTGGAATTCGAACCCGGGTACCCACGGTCCGCAGGCGAGTGTCATAACCACTACGCTATACACACCCACGCTTGCCGAACATGCATTTATGGGAACCATATGATGGCGTTGTACCTACGATTGTAACAGAACATGCTGTGGGGGAGAGAAAGAGAAAATTAGAGCGAGCAAGAGAGATAACGAGACACACAGAGAAAAAGAAAGAGAAAAACAGAAAGAGAGAGAAGCGGGATTTGAACCCGTGCACTCACGGTCGAAGGCGAGCGTCATACCTACTAAGCTATTTCACCCACGCTGGCAGAGCTCCGCTGTTTCATCAGATTTCACAAGCGTGGAACTGGCTTAAATTTGTTCTACATTCGGTCACCCACACCCTCTGCGCGGACCGTTTGCTTTACGTTTCACCTATCTATGACCTTTCACCACTCTGCCTCTACGCTTGTGAGGTCACGGTAGTGATGAACAGTGGAATTTAAGTTTTAGCTATACGACTGGAATCGAGTTCACTTGAAAATTTCGAAGACATGATTTCAATTTTACCATGTTCTTTCATGGCCACGTCTGCCAAGTCTATGTCTCCTCAGGCGTCTATGAGTGAGCTAAGTAACCACAGCTGGCGCGAGTGTCTTGTGCATGCAAACTATCAGTCCTCGCGATGAGCGACAGTTGCAATGAGCGTGGACGGGAGTTTAGCACACGTCGGCAAGGGTATGTGTGGCTTTGATTGAAGGCTTTTGTTTCGAACGCTCCATGAAGACGTCATAATCACCTGTTTCATGTCATTTACTATTTTGAGTAGCACTATCAATGTGCTTTTATGAAATAAACTTACTCGGAGGATCCATTGGTACATTCTTCCGTGGTCTGAGTCCTGAGTGGTTGCGTTTGTGACAGGGCGATGGAAACCTATTGAATCTGGCCGTCTACCTCCTGATTGCTTAATGTATTTATTTTATATTTTTTTCTGAGGACGCATCACACAGGAAAGAAGTTAGAATTCAGTGGTATCAGTACCCAAAAGTCCCCTCCCCCACCACTAGTAGAGTGTAAAGGACGTGAAGCACGCGCCGCATTGTCGTGGAAGTGAGGATGTGAGGAAGAAATGTTATTACAGGCACAAGGCTCTCGCTCACTGAAGGCGCATTTGGAAAAACGCAGAGGTGAATCGGGTGAAGCGAGACGCTTGAAAAAGCGAGGGCTGCGTACAAGTTGACCTACAGCAAACTATACTATGCAGTGACTTGTAAAGAAGCGGGGCGGGATTGTGGTGGAGTTATGATGTGTGCGCCTAATACAGTATTAATAGTAGAAGAAATGAGACAAAAGAAATAAAATAGATAGCTATGACGCCTCGGCCCACGGAGGACGTGTCTTAGAAAGAGGACGATAGAAGCCGCCGTATTGTCAGGCGTATTGTAATGCTGGAGCGGAGGGCTATGCGTTCTGAAGTGCTTAGAGTGGCAAAGCTTAGGCGCCTGGAAAACGGAGATGCCCAATCCCCATTTCCAGCCGCCTACGTATACTTCAAAATATGTATATGCGTGTATCCGTGAATAAACCATGTTACACTTAAGCGCATGGCGTGGGCTACAATTGGTGGTCGCTCATAATGATCCCTACTATATAGTAAGCAGAATGAAGATAGACAAGAGTGCAGCATACAAAAGAAAAAAACACAAATGAGTAACAAAGGGAGGCGCCAAGAGGGACCTTACCTATGCATAGCTTAAGTGCAGCATAAGTAACTAACCCTCGGCATTTTTGTCGCGTTCTATTATTGCTGTCTTTGGGTCTTTCGCCCGTCTTCGTGGTCGCCGGTTGGTTGTCGTAGGTTGGTGGATGGCGGTGGCACTTTCACCGCGGAAACAAAGGGTGCGTACTCTCGCACAACCAAGTGGTGGGGCGCAGTCTTCGCCAACAGTAAATACATTGTATTATAACACATGGGCGACAGTGTGGAAGTAGAAACATTGTGTTCCGCAATTGTGACATTGTTCTACGTGTGAGCGAAAAGTCAGGCATCTCGGCATGCGCTGTCGCGGAATAGCTTTAGTGCATTTGAAGGTTTAGATGCTGCAGTGGAGCGCACGGAAAGAATTGCCCTCCTCTTTAGCTCTCACCGCCCTATCTCCTGTGACGTCTGTGACGTCTGAGCGAGGCTGCGCCGACAGCGTGACAGATGTTTGGTTAACCGTTCTGTTCTCTATGAAATTAGGCATATAAACAACAAACGCTATAACTAAATGTCCTCACTGCAACAAATATGGATCTTCAAGTGCCGCATCACTTTATTAAAGCGAATAGCTTTAAAAAAACAGTCGGCGTTTTGCTGGGTTTGACGAACGTTGTCAAAGGGTCAATGGTTTCTGCACAAATATTTTTTTTGTTTTATAGTTGTTCCCTTTTTTCTTCTTCTAGTTGCACTCATGCAAGTCTGATTTCGGTGTATATATTTTTAGAGTTCCTTCTTTAAAAGTGTGAAATTTTACTCAAATTGAAGGATTCTCCCATTTTTTCTCACACTGCCCAATTCCTCCCCAATGCTCCACAGAGGATATATGCGCGTTTCTGACCGCTTGCGTATCATCAATATCGTTATTGATTAAGATTATAGGCTGATTTTGCCTTTCTTCCATCATCAACATCATAAAGTTCTGGTTCTTCCGTTGCTCTATAAGAAATGATAGTACGTGGAATACACAATAAATACTTTAATAAACCTATACTAAATTATTTGCATTAGGTTTCGCTAATAATCATGTTTCTCGTCGATTTAATACTGTGAGAACAGGAACAAAGGTGGACAAGTGAAACGTCGGCTGTTTCGGTGGCTGTTCCTCAGTGAAATAGCGTAACCCACTCTTTGGGATCGGCTATCCGATCAAAGTGCATATTCTGTGTCGGTATTGAAACAGCTCGCTGCTCTCTGTGCCTACTTTTTTATTCACTTTTTGACAGGTATGATTTAGTTGGTGTTATTCTGCAAGCAAGCATCATTATTCGTTGAATAAAATATATTTCTTGTTTCAATTTTAACATCTGCTACAGTACATTTGGGTATTATGTGTCAGCCTAGCAGCTGATTTATGCTTTATACCCATAGTGGGGCGTATCTTAAAGCCACCTTCTTCTTCTTGTTCTGTATTTGGCGCGTCGAATCGCCATTCAATATCCAACAATTGCACAAGTCCGCAAGAGCCGCAGCACCGGCATGGTCAAAGAAGCCAGGAGCGTCATGGCCGACGTGAGCGCGGGGCCCATCCTCTTTCCCACACCCGTTGTTCCCAGCAAGCTAAGAGCTAACGGCGTTGTGATCTTCGTTAGGCCGGTCTCGCTGCTCCAGATGGACTACTGGTGCCAGCAGCCACGCGACCTCCCAACCTCGGCAGTCACGTCTTGGGATCAAGACCTAAGCGCCATCTGGCATGCCAACGGGAGCCACAGCCACTCTCCGGAGCTCAACGCAGCAGGTGACTTACAGACGACTTCACTCGCCTCCGGTGCTCACGCCCTCCACGAGTGCATCCTAAGCGGGCACGTCAACGGCATCGTCAAAGAACAGAGGAGCATCGTGAGCAAGAGCAGAGGGCTGAGGCTTGTCGTTGGCATCATCGCTGTGTCAGCGATTTTCGCGAATGACCCATCCGTCATGTTCTGAAACCAGCGAACACGACGTCTGCACCAGGGTGGCCTTCTCGACGCTCGCTGACGTCTTCCGCGTACCGGCAGTACTATCACCTGCCATTGCTGTCCAACACCATGGAACTAAGCGTTCGGTTCTGCAATCACTGGATCCGCGTTCGCCTATTCTTGTCTAACGGTGGACAGCTTTGAAGGGGACGATAATGGTTTGTTTGGGTGGATGGCGTCACTGGGACAAACAATCTACAGTGCGAAATTGTCTTCGTGCTTTTCAGTGACATAATTTTTACTTTATATTTTTATCCGTTGCATAGGCTTCCTAGTGTCCTTACTTGAAGTTATAAAAATTTCGTTGTCAAGGTCAGCAGTGTGCCCTCATTTGGGCCAGCAGCTCTTGCCAAAAGGCCGAGCGGCTGTAATGAAAATAACTAATTACAGTTATTTCATTCTTTTAGGAATAAATAGTAGTGATATAATTTTTTTTTACTCTTCGGTACCTTCGCAAAGTGAAGAGTTGTCTTGAGAGCAAAATTTAGCGAATGTTCTTAGTGACCTGTTAATTTTTTTACCCCTCGATCTTTCAAGAATATGCACAACAAAATGACATCGGGCGTTTTATAAGCCGCTTATGTGCCAAAATTCTCTGCCTTCAAGAAGACAAAGAGATATTTCAGTAATAAGTCATTTCATGTTCAAATCATTTTGAGATGTATATCTCTCTTAACTCGGGTATCTCCATTGAAAGCAATGATATGAGCCTTGTGCAACGAAGAGCCATGCGAAATGGGTAATCAGAGCAAGACGCCTTCGATGTATGACGGCAGACGTGACATGGCGGTGCTGATCGAGTCTGCCTCTAATGATACAGCATGATGACAGGAAGGCGGCGCCGGTAGAGTGATGACGGACGGCAATGACGACAACGGCGATGGACGCCGGCATAACCGTGGCTATGTCGATGATGATGACGGTGGTTGAATGAGGACGAGGAAGTGACCGCGCAGTGACGAGGATGACGGCAAGGCCAAGACGAGCGCACGACAGTGACGACGAGCACATGTGACGCTAACGCATCGTTGACTGTTTCCCAAGGCAGTGACTAGCTGCGTTCCAATGGGTGAAAGGTTTCAGCACCTATAAAAGCTTTGTCCGATAATTATGGCAACGTCAATTGCTTTACTGTACTTTGATATTTTGCAACTGCCATTTTCAAATGTTTTTCTGTTATAAGTTCAATTATATTCCGTAAACTTCCTAGATGGGCCCGCGAAAATAATTTATAGAGTTTTGCTCGCTTGTAGCATTCCACTACAAAATTTGGTTGCTAAGATACGACTTTGGTAAATACCTCGTGGTGTTAAGTTGTCGCGAGCTTCAGTTTCCGTTCATGTCTCTCTCTCTCTCTCTCTCCGTGGCTAATATTATCTCCATTGCTCTCTTACTCCATGCCCGTAATAACAATTTAAGCTGTGCACAGCACTTGACTGCACATTTAACTTGATTCCCTAGAATATCCTTGGTTCCGTATGCTATGTAAAGTAAAATTATGCGCGAGTTCTCATCGTGCGGGAACACGAAATAGGAAGGGATCGATGTTAATCTCGCTACCGCTGCTGTGAGTGTAATGTAGAAACAAAATTGGCAACAGGTTTAGCGCGTACTTTTAATAGTATTAATACTGAACTTAGGAACAACCACCCTATCACTGCACGTATTGGGATTCATACTATAGAGGCAGGTGCATATGTGCTGGTGGTTTCAACTTTGCCTCATGTTTGCGACGGCAAAGTATTCTTTAATTATAAAATCAAATTAAAATACTTTTCTTTCGCAATGTTACAGGCTGAGAAGAGACAGTGATAACCTGGTATCACACGAAATTGCTATCTCGTTAATACGGAAGCAGTGGCAAGCATGGAGGTAGAAGCCGTTAGCAACAAGTGCCACGTAAAAATGTCACCATTGATAACAGGGTGACAGCTTTCGGATAACGTTGTAGCAATCAAAATTTGATTTTCGGTCGCTTCACTGCTTATCTTCAAATTTATTACAATTCGCGTTTTGCTGCCACATTGTTTTAGGTTCTTCTTGAAATGTTCGTCGTTTCTTCATCATTGCAGCTTATAAGTTCGCGTGTAGAAACTTGTGACTTTTTTTCGTACCTTCCTGTATGTCAAAAGTAATTGTTCTTTTGGGGATCCCGGCCTGGGTATTTCAGTCACTGCTCTTACTTTAGAAATTCAATTGGACGAGAAAAATCAAGGTCCATTCGTGCTTGTTTTCTCCGCATCTGAGGCAAGATATTAAATTTTGTTTGGCTTATAATTCATTATTAACTTCAGTCCTACACGAAGCGATAATGCTAAGACGAAGAGCACACACAGAGCGCTGTTTTCTGGTCTCTATCCGTTGTCTTTCAACAGCGCTGTAGCTGATAATGTGTCAAAGCCAACTAGTCCGACATTCAGTTGTACTTTTTTACTATCAACTGAAATATGCCGTTCATACATGCGGCACAACGCCCGTGTTCGTCTTCCCCTCTTTCGTGGTGTCCCGCTGCGCGCCATTTCAATATGGTTCTGATGACGACAAACAGTTGTAGGTCCACATTATGAAACTTACACTATACCAAAAGCCTATGTGTACCAGGAGGCAAGACAGGAGCTTTGGTGGCATTTAAAAGCCTTTCAATAAAAAGTTATTGTCCAGTTTTAATAAACTAGCTTCGATTATATTATTTGATCAGTTTTGAAGAAGTGATATTGGTTAGGGATCACTCGGCCTCAGAGTAACCTAAATTCTACTCAGCCGTGCTCACCCGGACACAGAGTATCCAAAATTCCGCTCAGCCGGGCTCACTCTGTCTCATACTCCCCAGAATTCTACTCAGGTGAGCTCACATGGACTCATGGGTCAGCCTGAGTATGAATGAGTCGACTCATGAGTGAGTTCACCCACATATAGTTGTTACATTTGAAAGTCAGAAATAATTTAGATGAACGAGGCGAGAACACGAGGACCTCGCCATATAGAAGAGATCTCGCTGACATTTAATAACCTTTCGCCCAAGCAGACCTTCCCTAAAAAGTGGGCAATTTTTATTAGGGATGGAGATTTTAATTAACCACCTTTTGATAGGTGAGAGTTCATTGGTGCCAATTATAAATTAAGCATTATTCTGGCATTATTGTGCTATAATCTGACTTTTTTATTTACAGTATGGAACATGCATGTTTCGTCCCCTACAAGTGGCCCGATGTTTGGCTTATGCTGATAATGGGTATAGTCAAACATCACCATCTTCTGTTGGTCATCAGGACTTTATTGGACTTTTAAACAAAAATATTGGTACTACATACCTTTGAGTTAGCTGAAAGGAAGCCATTGTATATTGTTTCCATTGCGAACCTATATCAATACCACTTTGTCGGCACGTGCCTTATGTTTAGCGCAGCAAAAAAAAAATTCTAACAATTAAAACAAAGCCCCGTTGCGAAAGGTGTTACGGTTCCGTAAGCGGCGGAAAGTCGGATGCCCTCATTCTTGTACTCTTGCTGTCACTCTGAGCGTCACGGCGTAGGAGCAACACATCGGCAGCACCTTTCATGCCCGTGGACACAACTCCCAGTGCTCCGTCCCGCCCACGTGGTCATCCGCAACGATTACATCAATACCGTATTCATAGGGAAGAGGAGCATCGTGTGTGAACGCGGAGGAACGAGGCCTGGTATCAGGGTTGCGGCTGTGGTTGAGAACTTTGAAGTTCCTCATCGAGGTCATCACTTTTAATTTAATTCTGAATGTTGCGGTTCCCAGTGAGGGTTGCGGTCGTGTAACCCACACTGCCGTTTCAACTGGGCTGGCAGCCGTCACTGCTGTTAGACACACGGGATCAGGTGGTGAGCCCTTGCAGAGGACGAAAGCAACTCAGGATGTCGGTTATTGCAATTTAAGGCACAGTAACATCACAGGAACTACTTTAAAATAAGCTTCCATTGACGTTGCTGCTGGGGACGCGGTCTCAGCAGACGCACCAATCTCGCTTGCGTGTGGCCTTGATAAGGTCCCTAAGCGTCTCCAATGTAGCGTCGGTCGAATGTCCCCGGATGAGCGCGTTCTTCCCTCGACGCTGCCGTTATCAGTGCTTGCCTATGGCGATTGGCCAAATGCCGCTACAACGCGCCTATAGCAGGACGCTCAATTTTACAAGCATGTCACCGTGCTATCTACCAGACTGTCCCATAGTACAGGTCACCTGCTCTACAGTGACTGCCGATGTGTAACTGCAGCGATCTAATGCACCCCGGGACATTATTTATTCACGCTTTATTCACATTATGTCACCGCACCCTCTGCGCAGACCATTTGCTTTACGTTTCCCCTCTCTGTGACCTTTCACCACTCCGCGTCTACGATTGTGAGGTAATGGCAGTGATGAACGATGAATTCAAGTTTTAGCAATACGATTGCAATCGATTGTACTTGAAAATGTCGAAAACGTGATCTCAATGTTAACAGGTTTCTATCAAGTCCACGTCTGCCACGTCTATGTCTGCTAAAGAGTCTATGAGTCAGCTAAGTGACCACCGCTGGCGCGAGTGTCTTGTGCATGGAAGCAAACTTTCCTCGCGAGGAGCGACAGCTGTAATGCGCGTAGACGCGATTTTGCATACGTAGGCTTGAGTACGTGTGGTTTGCAACGAACGTTTTGTTGCTAACGCTCCAAGAAGACGTCATAATCACCTCTTCCATGCCATTTCCTATATTGAGCGGCGCTATACATGCGTTCTTATAAAAAAAGTTGCAGTGGCTTAGCTCGGCTATGCCAGGATATACGTAGCGTAAGCAAAGGTTCAGCTGATTATTCTTAGCTTTCCTGGTTGTCTAGATTGTCAAGGATTAGCTTGATTGTCATGCTTACTGCTGCTCCAATGACACACACGCGGTATACGTATTATGTGGCACATGTATATAGCCTTCTTCTGTTCATTCCTCCTACGCTCAACCGCTAATTGCCAGGCAACTACTTCGGGATCCGTTGAGTCAAGCTTCTCCGTTCTTCTGCGCTGTTAAGCAGCATTTGCGCTCTCGTTCTCCATGGCTATACCACACTGGCAAACGCCAGGCAGAAGCGCAGCGGCTCCAGCGCAGTGTCAGACGGCGACTGCACAGCGAGGGCGCGCCGGCGCCAGTGCGTCTACCACGGCTACGACGTCACTCCTCTGGAATGCTCAGACCGGCGGCGGTGAGGCGCGCGCGGCGGCGGCGGAGTGCGCGAGAGGTGCCGGCTCCGGTGGCTCCGGTGCGCAAGCCGTGTGACATCACTGATCCTTGCGCATGCGCAGCACGGCTCTTGATGTGCCGCGCGAAACGGGCTTGGCTAGGCCAGAGTAGCTAACGCTACAAAAAAAAAACATAATAAGGCGGGGGGGGGGGGGGGTTCCATTGGTACATTCTTGCGTGGTCTGAGTCGTAAGAGTGTTTGCGTTTGTTCGAGAGCGTTAAAAAACTTCCCTATTGAATATAGCCGCCTACCTCCCGATTGTCGTTTTTATTTATTTATATTGTTTCGGCGAACGCATTACAAAGCAAATAAGTTAGAATTCAGTGGTATCAGTAACCAAAACACCCGTCCCGCACAACAAGTAGAGTGGAAAGGACGTGAAGCACGCGCCGCACTGTCGGGGAAGTGAGGGTTTGAGGAAGCAACCCTACTGAAAAACCCCCGTATTCCCCATAACTCCTATATCCAATAACATCATATGACATACAGGAAAAACAGGTTTTTGTATAGGATCCTATATGTTTCATATCGAATTATTGGATATGAGGGTTATGGGGCATATGGATTTTTCAATAGGGAATGTAAGTGGAGGCACAACCTCTACCTCACTGAACGCGCATTTGAAAAACCGGAGAGGGGAAGCTGGTGAAGCTACACGCTTGAAAAAGCTAGGGATGCATCCAAGTTGACCTACAGCAAACTATACTATTCAATAACTTGTGAAGAAGCGGGGCGGGATTGTGGTGGAGTTATGATGTATGCGCTTAAGCAGTATTAAGAGTAGAATAAACGAGACAAAAGAAATAAAATACATAGCTATGACGCCTCGGCCCACGGAGGATGTGCCTTAGAAAGAGGACGATAGAAGCCGCCGTATTCTCAGGCGCCACCCTGTTGAAATGCTGGAGCGGAGGGCTATGCGTTCTGAAGTGTTTAGAGTGGCTAAGAGTAGGCACCTGGAAAACGGAGCTGCCGAAGCCCCATTTCCAGGCGCCTACGTATACTTCGAAATATGTATGTGCGTGTATTGGCGAATGAACCATGTGACACTTAAGCACATGGCGTGGGCTACAATTGGTGGTCGCTCATTATGATCCCTAAGAATATAGTGAGGAGACTTAACACAGACAAGAGCACAGCAAACAATAGAATAAAACACAAATCAGTAACACAGGGAGGCGCCAAGAGGGACCTTACCTATGCATTCACCTTCTCTATAGCTCAAGTCCGCGTAAGGAACTAACCTTCAGCATTTTTGCCGCGCTCAATTATAGCTCTCTTTGGGTATTTCGCCCGTCTTCGTGGTCGGTGGTTGGTAGTCGTAGGTTGATGGCTGGCGGTAGCACTTTCACCGCCGAAACAAAGGGTGCGTACTCTCGAAAAACCATGTTGTGGGGCGCAGTCTTCGCCAACAGTAAATATATCGTATTATATTAGAACAAATGGGTAACAGTGTGAAAGTAGAAATACATTGCGTTCCGCCTTTTTGACATTGTTCTACGTGTGAGTGAAATTTCACGCATCTCGGCACGCGCTGTCGCGGAAGAGCTTTAGGGTGTCTGAAGGTTTAGATGCAGCAGTGGAGCGCACGGAAAGAATTGCCCTGCTGTTTAGCTATCACCGCCCTATCCCCAGTGACGGCTGCACGAGACTGCTCCGACAACGTGACAGATGTTTTGGTTAACGGTTCTGTTCTCTAGGAAATTGCGCATATAAACAACAAACGCTATAACTAAATGTCCTCACTGCAACAAGTATGGATCTTCAAGCGCAGCATTACTTTATTAAAGCGAAGAGCTTTAAACAAAACAGTCGGCTTTTGGCTTGGTTTGACGAACATTCTCAATGGTTTCTGCGCAAATAATTTTTTGTGTTTCATAGTTGTTCCCTTTTTTTCTTCTTCTAGTTGCACTCACACAAGTCGGATTTTTCTGTATATTTTTGTTCCTTCTTTAAAAGTGAGATTTTACTCAAATTGAAGGATTCTCCCACCTTCCTTACACTCCCTGATTCCTCCCCAATGCTCCACAGAGGGTACATGCAATATATGCACTGACCGTATGCGTGTCATCAATATCGTTATTGATTTATAGTATAGGCTGATTTTGCCAACTCTCTATAACGGCCTTTCTTCCATCATCAACATCATAAAGTTCTGGTGCTTCCGTTGGTTTATAAGTAATGGTAGTACGCAGAATATTCATGTTTCTCGTAGATTTAACACTTTGAGAATAGGAACAAAGGTGGACAAGTGAAACGTTGGCTGGTTCGGTTGCTGTTCCTCAGTGAAATAGCGTAACCTACTGTTTGGGATCGGCTATCCGATCAAAGTGCAGATTCTGTGTCGGTATGGAAACAGCTCGCTGCTCTCTGTGCCTACTTTTTCATTCACTTTTTGACAGGTATGATTTAGTTGGTCTGATTCTTCAAGCAAGCGTCATTATTCGTTGAATGAAATATATTTCTTGTTCCAATTTTTACCTTCTGCTACAGTACATTTCGGTATTATGTGTCCGCCTACCCGCCGATTTGTGCTTTATACCAATAGTGGGGCGTATCTTAAAGCCACCTTCTTCTTCTGGTTCTGTATTGGGCACGTCGAATCGCCATTCAATATCCAAACAATCGCACAAGTCCGCAAGAGCCACAGCACCGGCATGGTCAAAGAAGCCAGGGGCGTCATGGCCGACGTGAGCGCGGGGCCCATCCTCTTTCCCACACCCGTTGTTCCCAGCAAGCTAAGAGCTAATGGCGTTGTGATCTTCGTTAGGCCGGTCTCGCTGCTCGAGATGGACTACTGGTGCCAGCAGCCACGCGACCTCCCAACCTCGGCAGTCACGTCTTGGGATCAAGACCTCAGCTCCATCTGATGCCAACGGGAGCCACAGCCACTCTCCGGAGCTCAACGCAGCAGGTGACTTACAGACGACTTCACTCGGCTCCGGTGCTCACGCCGTCCACGAGTGCATCCTAAGCGGGCACGTCAACGGCATCGTCAAAGAGCAGAGGAGCATCGTGAGCAAGAGCAGAGGGCTGAGGCGTGTCGTCGGTATCATCGCTGTGTCAACGATTTTCGTGTATGACCCATCCGTCATGTTCTGAAAGCAAAGAACACGACGTCTGCACCAGGGTGGCCTTCGCAAAGCTAGCGGACGTCTTCCGCTCTACAGTGACATATTTTTTTTATTTTATAGTTTTCTCTCTTACTTACGCTTCGTAGTGTATTTATTTGAAATTATAAAAATTCCGTTGTCAATGTGATTAGCTTGCCCTCATTTATGCGAGCAGCTCTTTCCAAAAGGCCGAGCGACTAACAAATTAGAGTGATTTCCTTTCTTTTAAGAATAAATAGTAGTGATATATATATATATATATATATATATATACTCTTCAGTACCTTCGCAAACGGAAGAGTTTAACGAGTGTTCTTAGTGACCTGTTATTTTTTTTACCTGTCTATCAAGAATATGCACAATAAAATGACATATCGGGCATTTTACAAGCCGCTTATATGCCAAAATTCCACTGCCTTCAAGAAGACAGAGACATTTCATTATTAATTCATTTTATGTTCAATCATTTTGAGATGTATATCTCTCTTAACTGGTTTATTTCCATTGCAAGCAATGTTATGAGCCTTGTGCAACGAAGAGCCATGCTAAATAGGTAACCAGAGCCAGACGCCTTTGATGTATGACTGCAGACGTGACATGGCGGTGCTGATCGAGTCTGCCTCTAATGTGACAGCATGATGACACGAAGGCGGCACCGGTAGAGTGATGACGGACGGCAATGACGACAATGACGACGGACGCTGGCATAACTGTGGCTATGTCGACGATGATGACGGTGGTTGAATGAGGACGATGAAGTGACCGCGCATTGACGAGGACGACGGCAAGGCCAGGACGAGCGCACGACAGTGACGACGAGCACATGTGACGCTAACGCATCGTTGACTGTTTCCCAAGGCAGTGACTAGCTGCGTTCCAATGGGTGAAAGGTTTCAGCACCTATAAAAGCTTTGTCCGATAATTATGGCAACGTCAATTGCTTTACTGTACTTTGATATTTTGCAACTGCCATTTTCAAATGTTTTTCTGTTATAAGTTCAATTATATTCCGTAAACTTCCTAGATGGGCCCGCGAAAATAATTTATAGAGTTTTGCTCGCTTGTAGCATTCCACTACAAAATTTGGTTGCTAAGATACGACTTTGGTAAATACCTCGTGGTGTTAAGTTGTCGCGAGCTTCAGTTTCCGTTCATGTCTCTCTCTCTCTCTCTCTCTCTCCGTGGCTAATATTATCTCCATTGCTCTCTTACTCCCTGCCCGTAATAACAATTTAAGCTGTGCACAGCACTTGACGGCTCATTTAACTTGATTCCCTAGAATATCCTTGGTTCCGTATGCTATGTGAAGTAAAATTATGCGCGAGTTCTCATCGTGCGGGAACACGAAATAGGAAGGGATCGATGTTAATCTCGCTACCGCTGCTGTGAGTGTAATGTAGAAACAAAATTGGCAACAGGTTTAGCGCGTACTTTTAATAGTATTAATACTGAACTTAGGAACAACCACCCTATCACTGCACGCATTGAGATTGATACTATAGAGGCGATGCATATGTGCTGGTGGTTTCAAGTTTGCCTGATGTTTGCGATGGCAACCTATTTTTTAATTTTAAAATCAAATTAAAATAACTTTTGCTTCGCAATGTTACAAGCTGAGAAGAGAAAGCGATAACCTGGTATCACACGAAATTGCTATCTCGTTAATACGGAAGCAGTGGCAAGCAAATGAGGTGGCAGCCGTTAGTCACAATTGCCACGTAAAAATGTCACCATTGAAAACAGGGTGACAGCTTTCGCATAACGTTGTAGCAATCGAAATTTGATTTTCGGTCGCTTCAGCTAGGGCTTATCGTCAAATTTATTGCGATTCGCGTTTTGCTACCACATTGTTTAGGTTCTTCTTAAAATGTTCATCGTTTCTGCATCATTGCAGCTTATAAGTTCACGTGTAGAAACTTGTGACTTTTTTTCGTACCTTCCTGTATGTCGAAAGTAATTGTTCTTTTGGGGATCCCGGCTGGGTATTTCAGTCACTGCTCTTACTTTTCAAATTCTTTTGGACGAGAAAGAACAAGGTCCATTCGTGTTTGTTCTCTCCGCATCTGAGGCAAGATATTAAATTTTGTTTGGCTTATAATTCATTATTAACTTCAGTTCTACACGAAGCGATAATGCTGAGACGAAGAGCACACACAGAGGGCTGTTTTCTCATCTCTGTCCGTTGTCTTTCAACAGCGCTGTAGCTGATAATATGTCAAAGCCAACTAGTCCGACATTCAGTTGTACTTTTTGACTATGAACTGAAATATGCAGTTCATAGTCTAGAGCACTGCACGGGCTCGGGCTTACCCGAAAGCCCGGGCCCGGCCCGGCCCGTGGGCTGGGTCGGGCCGGGTAGAGCATGTCTTTTCACTGGCTCGGGCCGGGCTCGGGCACGGCGTTTGCTTTTTGACCCGGGCCCGGGCCGGGCTCGGGTTTTTTGACGCGGGCCCGGGCCGGGCTCGGGCTTTCTGGTGGTGTGCATGTAACGTGCAGCGAGTTATTCTCGGGCGTCTCAACTCTGAAAAACATGTATTTTTCGGTCTCGGGCCGGGTTCGGGCCTGTTTTGATCCGGGCTCGGGCCGGGCTCGGGCCTGAGGTAAAGGGGTGGCGGGCCGGGCCGGGCGGGTAACGTAGATAATTTCCGGGCCCAGGCCGGGCCCGGGTCTTGCCATAAAAGTTGTGATCGGGCTCGGGCGGGCCGCCCAACGTAAAGACGGGCCCGGGCCAGGCTCGGGCTGAAAAAATCGGCCCGTGCAGTGCTCTAGTTCCTACATGCGGCACAACGCCCGTGTTCGTCTTCATCTCTTTCGTGGTGTCCCGTTGTGCGCCATTTCAAGATGATTCTTATGACGACAAACAGTTGTAGGTCCACGTTATGAAACTTACACTATGCCAAAAGCGTATTTGTACCAGGAGGCAAGAAAGAAGCTTTGGTGGCATTTAATAGCCTTTCAATAAAAAGTTATTGTCCAGTTTAATAAACTAGCTTCGATTATATTATTTTATCAGTTTTGAACAAGTGACATTGGACAAGGGTGACTCCTAAACTAAACGTTCTTTTTTCTTTATTGGGTACTCTAACTGGATTTTATGTATTGTTGATAATATTTTAGAACTATTTGCTGATGGTTTACATGTTTGCGTAGTGTTTATGGTCATCATTACCGTCTTCTCATTTGTGCCGCGTAGGCCAACCAATCTATTTCGAATGACGACACCGTTCCTGCAAGCGCAGGAAGCCAAACTCATTTGAAGAGCCGAACAGCGACACCGCAGGTTCCTTACTCCCTCTTAATTTGACGGTTTTAAGCCAGCTAATGAATAATGGCGGCGGGATATGTGAGGTACCTGTCACCACCCGAAATAAAAGTAATGTAGATGGAGAGGGCAAACACCTGCCCTCTCCACTTTCATTAAAGCGAAGCGTCTTTCGTGACCTATGGAAACAGTATAATGATTATCGACGTTAAATATGCTGCAATAGTTGACAAGAACGTGCAACATTTTAGAGTCCCTTAAACCGCAAGCTTGGACTTCTCAATATCAGAACAATGAATAAATGCCGAAAGTTTTTAGACATCTAACAGAGTCCTAAATGCAAGCCAAGTCGACACTCTAACTTTTAGTTTGCCTTAACATTGTACCTTCGATGACTGCGTTTTGCGAGCGTTAATTTTCTGTGACTTGTAGTCTTGAGATACCGACTAATATTTTGATTTCCTTCAGAATATTCATCTTCAGTTTCTTTGTAGTTCATGTATTATCGTTTGTGAATTTATATAGTGTATAGCGTAAGGTCGACAATTTGTTTCGCGGGAGATCTGAAGGAGCTTAACAAACGCAAACTGTGGCTCATTCAAGAACTCGTCAAACTTGAGCTTGACTCTAAAACGATGAATTGTTAGCTTTTTATCTAGAAAGCAAGGCTCTAATTTATGGACTCCGCCAAAGAAACTTGAAACTTGCACGTATGCACGGAAGAGTAGGTTCTCGGAGGAACCAAAAGCTAACTATACCGTGTATCCATCGATCACTTTTAAAAAATTTAGAGCCAGCTAATTAGTTGCATTATTGTTATAACCAACTGATTCGTAAATAAACCAATTGCTTTCTTAACAACTTTGAACAGTTTTCTATTATCTTAAAGTGCTGATGCAATAAGCGCGATGGAAAGATGCCCTATTCTGCATCGGTGAGTAGCAATGTTACATATATGTATTCTCAAAGTTACAAGAAAAGAAGCGCTTTTGAGCTCCTTCGCAGAAAGAGGGGAGAGGGGGAGGCATGACAGTTCAAATATGAAATCACTACGAAGCTAAATTCAGAAGTTTATGCATTATAAGATAACTATCTGGTGCTTTCCTTCAAATATGCGAAGTAGCGCAAAATCAGCTGACTAAATTTGCCACTGAATACCAACTCAAGTTATGTGCTATTGTAATTCATATACTTGTATAGATGACCTGGTCAACATTTATAAGACACCATTCAGCTACAAGCGTCCTACTATAAACTCTTTATTAGAAGAAGTGAACTTACGGCAAAAATTACTTCTATGGGGCTTCGTTAGCGCAACGGAAAACATCGTTCTAGTGTTCCCACCTCCGTACTACTCTTCGCTGGTCCCTTCAACGCTGACATGTTATGCAGTTTCTATATTTTTACCTCCACAGTTTCTTAGCCTGTCCATTCGCGTAAGAGCAGAACAAATATTTGCTATAACGTGCTTTCTTTCTTGCTCGATGAATTCATCTCCTCGGTACATTCGCATTAATGCATTATGAACTGCGGTTCTACGCAGATTGGGGTTATGCGTATGCATACTACAGTGCATAGTCGGGTAAAATTCATACAGGGTTATTGTTTTTATTTCTGAACCTCAGAAATTCACAGGAGCAGTTTCGCTTTGCCAGAGACGAAGACCAGCCCCACTCACTGTAGTTCCTTGCTATTTCTTCGCTCATGGGTTGTATTGCGTGCAGATGTAGAAGGAAATAAAACAGATTGTGTATTCCCATTTCAAGAGTAAATTCGCAGTTACAGACGAGCTAAAGTGTTCTCTTGATGTAGTGCCCGTATCACAGCACGTAGGTAATCTGGTCGTCCAGCAGAGCGTGTCTTAGCCTCCTAGGTTTCTGTTTTCCAATGTCACATGAGATAGCCCCTTGACATTTTCTTAGTATTCATTCCAAAATGTGCTAAACCAATGAGGACTTTGCGTCACTGGCGCGCCTAAATTTATAGCCTAGTTGAAGTCATTACTGCTTAGCTGAAGCAGTGGTCTTCGAATTAAAAAAATATAGGGTTTTACGTGCCAAAACCATGAGCGGATTATGAGGCGCGCCATAGGGGGGGACTCCGGAATAATTTGGACCACCTGGGGTTCTCGACGTGTACCTAAATGTAAGTACACGGGTGTTTTCACATTTCGCGTCCATCGAAATGCGGCCTCGAATCAGTAAGTCGATAGTTCTATTCGTGGCTCGAAGATATGGGAAAAGCGTTGCACTGGTCTGGCTTCCTTGCTTGATCATATAGTAGAAAACCATTCCACTATACTCTGAATGAGGTCGTTGATACTTAGTTCTACAGGTGTCGCCTCAGTTAATTAGAAAACTGACATCGTCACATATACGGACCTTGCGCCCTAATTTTATTCAGACTCTAATTCATCAGTCGCTCAATAAAATGAAGCGTAAATTCGGGTTTGCAGTTCGGTAGCTCTCTCGCACGTTTTTTGCCGGAAGACGACGGCTGAAGAAAAAAAAAAGAACAGTCAAGATTCCATTCTGAAATTTCTGACCTGTAATGCGAATTCAATGATTTCAATATGATGCGACAGATTTTGCTTAGGGCCCATTCTGTACAAAAAAAAAGTGGGAAGACTTGCGGAAAATCTCTTAATTTATTTTATAATGCGATGCACTGTTTATGCGCTAACAAATGTGTGATGAAAATTTTACTAATTGGTTTATTCTTCTTGTATTTTTCAGTCGTTAGCCGATCCAATTCTCAGAACGGATTCCAGCTGTGCATGGGTAGAACTTACGCATTGCGCGACAAAAACCCTATGCGGCGACACCGAAACAAGAAAAGCGCAAATATCACACAGGCCATTTTCGCTAGTCTTATTGATGTTTTCAGAAAAAAACATTACTCACTCTTACACTGCATCGTTGCGAGAAATAACGATATTCCTCTTGTAATAATGGTACTGCATTGTCTTGGAAATACCTTGCCGATGCATTTAATCTTTGTAAGCGTTAGTGACACAAGGACACCTGAGATATAACTCGGAGGTCTCATATATATAAACCCGCCGTGGTATCTTAGTGGCTATGGTGTTGGTCTGCTATGCAGGAGGTCACGGTATCAAATCCCGGCCGTGGCGGCCGCGTTTTGATGGGAGCGAAACGCAAGAACACTCCTGTCACGTGCATTGGGCGCCTATTAAAGATCCCCTGGTGGTCAAAATTATTCCGGAGTCCCCCATTACGGCATGCCTCATAATCAAATTATGGTTTCGGCACGTAAAACCCCAGGATTCAATTCGTCTATATAAACAACTCTATATACTTAGACTAATTATCGAAAATCATCTAGTAACTACAATTGAAAGCCGAACACTGCCCCCAAGGACATCGAAAGGATCTCATTATGCCAAAAAAAGGAACATTTTGCTCAGCTTCTCACACCGTGCCTTGTGCACATTTTTAGCTATTGTACGTCATAGCCTAAATGTGTTTCCCAGTAAAATATAAGTTCCGCGAGCCTCCGTAGTTCGAAACAAAAGGCGCCAAGGTTGTCATGGCTAACTATCGACGTATTTATGTGTTTCCAGCTTTTCAAAGTAACTTGAAAAACTAACTCCTATGCATATCTCTGCGTTTGAAAAGAAACAGAATATACTGTTTGAATTTCAGGACAGGTCTTGCAGAGGCCGGAGCATATAACGAGCTTTACAGGCTCCAAAATAAATATTCTGACTTGAACACAGGCAGGAATGTTGGTACAAAAACTTTTTATGGACGGCTCAAAAACATTTCAACGCATTTATGACAAACTCTTCCTTGCAAAACCATAGAACGTTATTATTACTGTGGAAAGGCCGTCGATTTATTCCAGCTCTCTAAAGCGTGGTTATCAAAATGTCAATTTAGATGCGTCGCTTTGCGATGGATTACCAGGGCACAGCGGAATGTCCCAAGGTAGTATTTCTGGCACTTTTCTTTTTAATATATACTTCAATTATATAAATTCAACTACTCCAATCACTAAATTTATTACCTACGCAGGCGACACAACTTGGTCTTCAACAGGGACAACACCTGTAAGACTTAGACCACTCCAACTCATCGGTAACTAAAGTATTCTAATTATTGGCCACTAACAAGCACTTCAAAATAAACATTACCAAGCATAAACAGGCGTTTTCTATGCAAAAAGGAAAGAGATTACCACAAAATAATGCCTAGTATTCAAATTGTTCCAGAAATAACACTTTAGGCGTTTTCTTTCAACAGTGCATGTCTTTGAAAGCATGTCTTAGAATATGCATGCAAATCTTGTTGTAAACGAACTGTCAGATATTGGATATTGGATTGGGGATACAAGAACCGTCAAATACTACCCGGCATGTACTGGAGAGTTCTATAGAATACCGCCTGGTCAGGCAAGATCTTTCTTGCAAAAGAAGCAAGTCGCTAACCACGTTAAAACAAAGTGACATTTCTAGATTCGCAAGAATACATTGCTCACAATGGGCACCACTGCGAACAAGGGATCTGTACGGATATTGAAACGTAATTTTTTTACTATGGTCAGTGACCTGCTCTTTTACTAACGATACGACGATATGGATCTCTGATGTTAATATACAGCACCTTGTTAAACCTAAGGCTTAACTACTGGGGCTTGTTATGCGGCTACACGACCAAATATACAAAATTCACACAAAAATGTTTTTATTTGCAATGAAAAACGTGTGCAGCAATTAATTGCGTGATTATTTGCGTGCGCTAACATTCTAGCTATTTCTTAGTTTTCAACAAAATTTTCACTTCTGCTTTGCTAACACTACTTTTTCGGCGATGGTATTGTACACATGGTATGGATGTGGTGCTATTCTGACGGCGACTGATTTCCTCTCAGTTCGGAAATGTTTCTTTCTTTAAACTCAGTTATCAGCGCTGCGCGTGTGTCTCCTTGCTACGGAAAACGTACCATCAAGTTTCCATACAAAGAACCTATTCATAAGGCATAACGTAATGTCTGTTTCTGAAATGTACGAGAGCCGCCTTTGCAGTTTCGTAAAAGGAGAAACAGAGAACAAAACATTTTTACAGCGAAGCTGTATAAGGCTAGGTTCTGACCAACAGTGCGTGCGTCTAAAGGGTGTGTAAAAAAAAAGTCGCGTCGACAAAATTGAATCCACAGTAGCCTGCTGCGCGCCAGCGGTGCTCCATGGCTCCTGAGTGGATGGCGGAATAATAAAATGTCATTGTGTACCCACCAATGTCTGTGTCTCGTTTTCTCGTGACGTCGACATCGCTCTAGCTGCTCTGGCGACGTCATCAGCAGTTGTACTTTGGTCTTGGTATGGCCGGGACGCGCATAGTCCGTACTGAAGAAGCAGAACGTGCATGGAAAGAACGCCGGCGGGAGCAACAGCTCAAATGGGCGCGAATGTTACGGGAAGCCGCTATAGCCGAACGCGTGTCGTCCGAAGGATCCGTATCGTCGGATAGCCGCTGTGTGACCAATGAAGAACAACAGCGTGCCCGTGAAGATAGCCTTCGCGAACAGAAGCGGGAGTGGGCGCGACAGCATCGGCAGCCAATTGCAGTACATCACAGTGACCACAAAGCAATGGTTACCATGGTGACAGAGTAAAGAGAGGATAAAAGACGATAACTACAACGAAGTTATGCGCATGTGTCTTTATTCAACCAATATAGCAATTAACCATATATAACTCAATATGGTTATCAACAAGTACAGCTTTGATGGTCTTCCATCTTCGCATAGGGGAAGGGCTCTTAATTGTTTTGCACAATTCGGGGGCGTATGCACGAAAAAAATGCCATACACCCGACTTTATCACGAAGCTACAAAGGAAATATCGTGGAAATCACGAAAGTATCGCAATGTATCATACACGCAACGCGGAACAGTGGACGGTGGCAGAATTACCGACATTATACGTTATTCAAACACTACAGCACATACTTAATTGACTATTAAATACATTACTGAATACAATTATCAAAAACTATATATTTTCCAGAAATGCACACCAGCGTTTAAAGTATTTGAATGGTCTGCCTTTTACCGCGTCACTAAATATCGTATTTTTTGTTAATATTTTGTTTTATAGTTACAGTTGTTGAGGCTATTGGTTATATTTTCCGCCTTATTGGTGTTGATCCTGTTTTCTGTGCGATAAAACTGATATTACTTGAGTTCTTAAGTTACATTTCCTACTATTTGTGTGCTGCATTCCTACGTTTCATTCATATGCTCTTTGGTGTGCGATGGTGATAGACCGTGATTTGTACGGCCTTTGTGTCATTTTTGATAGTAATTTGTGTGGCCTGCATTCTTACGTTAATTTATGCTATTTGTATTTGGCCAGCTCAAATATTTTGATTTGCTACTCATAGATTATTATATACATCCTGATATTAAGCTCACGAATAACCTCTTTTCTCACGGCGCTGCCTCTCAGCCACTAAAGGGGGTTCCAAAGCACCGTGAATCTATGATTTATGGCAGCTTTTTCTGTTGGGCTTCCCGCACCATGTAAAGTGCCACTTGATAGCAATAAACTTCAAAGTCCAGGTGTTGCATATTAAATAGGCTCCACATGTATTCGCAGCTTCAAGCTTTGGACAGCGTATCGTCGTACACTCTAACTTATTCTAATTTGTTCAGGTTTGAAGCAATCCTATGGCGGCCTGCAAATAGAAGAAGTTGAAACAAGACAAGGGGCAGGGGATAGGAAGAGAATAAAGAAGAAGTGTGATATAGAACAAAATGGAGTCTGTGTTGCGGAGCTACTAAGTGCAGTTTTATTACATATTTTGGCGCAGTCGGCTTTATACGATCCATGATGTGGGTAACCTTCTTCGTTCAGCCAGACAAAGACAGCCTCGTCTTCACGAAGTACGCGCTCCCTGGAGACCCGCCAGTCGATCTTCCCGTCGACGTGACGACAGGTGAGCTCGTATCTGTCGTTCTGCAGAAGGCCTCTATGTATCTGGACGAACTCTTAGAAAAAGGGTCCGTGAAGATAAATCTTCAAGTCTCTCTTTTCAACCGCCTTGTGCTATCGCAAGAAGAGAAGTCAGCCGCATCGGAGGCAACTTACCATTCAGATCTATCCGTTGTGCTTCAGGCGATTCAGCTTCAACAAAATAAAGTTTCCCAGCAAAATGAAATGATTCAGACTCTTGTCATGGCTCTCAGTCTCAAGGAAAGCGTTCCTACAGAGGTTGTGCAACCTGAACCGTTCCATGGTTTATCGGGAAATCCAGAAGCTTGGATTGCGTTCTTTTAATACGCCTGTCAACAAAACGGCTGGGACACAGATGAAAGAAGAGTGAAGCATATGCTCCCTTTTCTAAATGGCATAGCGAAAAAATGGTACGAGCTACGTATCACGGGAGATCATTGTGGTGCATGGAGCACATGGAAGGAGAGCTTCATCTCATCCTTTCGTGGCAGCCCGCTTGAGCGATGGGATCAAGCGATATTTTATCGCTACAGGTCTGGAGCTGTGCTTGAGTATTTCTTCGAAAAACGTCGACTACTTCAACTTGCAGAGCCGGAACTTCCACTGAAGTCTGCTATAACGTTGATAATACATGGCCTACCTCGGGAATTGCAACGACAAGTTCAAGCTGCAGCACCAAAAACTATGGAGGCTTTGCTGGAGTCACTTCAAGAGATCGCCTGCCATTGGACGGAGAGGACGACAAAGCCGCATCGGGAAGTTCAAGGGGCGGAAGCATCGAGGAACAGAGAGTTTCCTGAACGCTTACCAAAGCCTTCGCAACAGGGAAGTCACAAAACGTCGTTGCATACCGCAGAAAAGGAATCATTGCCCGAGGAACGCATTTTGCCCAGCCAGAAAAAAAACTAATAAATGAGGGTTATCAGTCTGACCCTATGACAAAAAACGAGACTGTTTGTTCGATTTATACGAGTCTGTTACACGTCGAACTTGAAGTTAATGGACAACGTATAAGAGCACTTATAGACACCGGAGTTTCTGTGTCCATTCTTAAGAAAAGCAACGCTAACCTACAAGAGGTGTTCCGAGGAACGTCGGTTCTTGTGCGTGGGTATGATGGAAGCAAGAGAGAGTGTCGTGAGTGGGCACGCCTGAAATTAAAGTACCAATCTAAAGAGGCAGAGGTGGTCGCATTAGTTTTAGATTCTGTGGAGTACGACTTCCTCCTATCTCGTCCGGACATGAAGTTGTTGAGACTGAATATTTATTGGGACGATACGGTGTCTGTTGATCAAGAGGCTGAACAAACAGAGTCTGAAGAAAAAGAAGAGCACCTACGGATGCTGAAGAAAGACAGTGTAATACCTCAACTCTACCCCGAACTGGTCTGCTTGGGAGGATATCCACCGGCGACAACCAAGTTCGAAGTTCCATTTCACCTGTCCGACAAAACAGTTGTAAGGAAAAAACCATACAACTTGACGAGAGAAAAGAAGGCGTGGCTAAAAG
The DNA here is from genome assembly GCF_013339745.2 of Dermacentor silvarum. Classification (NCBI taxonomy): domain Eukaryota; kingdom Metazoa; phylum Arthropoda; class Arachnida; order Ixodida; family Ixodidae; genus Dermacentor; species Dermacentor silvarum. The sequence continues at coordinate 332,532,016 of NC_051154.1, read as the reverse complement.
AATAACTTCAAAAGATGTTAGATGCCAATGTAATTCGCCCATCGGCGTCTCCCTTTGCTTCACCTATCACCATTGCTCCACAAGAAGACGGCAGCTGGCGGCTATGTACGGATTACAGAGCAGTAAATAACCAAACCCTGTTGATTCCTTTTCCAATGCCGAGGATGGACGACATCATCGATGAAACCGGAGGCTGTACCTGCTTTTCTCGGATAGACCTGTGTAAGGGCTTCTGGCAGGTACCACTACAAGAAGACACCAAGCCATACACCGCATTTACGACTTCATTTGGCCTATACGAATACAATCGCCTTCCGTTTGGATGGAAAAACTCACCTAGTTGGTTTCAAAAGATGATGAACACAGTTTTGAATCCCTATATTGGACTCTTCTGCAATGTTTACGCAGACGACATTATCATATACTCTAAATGTGAAACGTTGCATGAAGAACACCTGGCTCATATCCTCGCAGCGTTATCTGATGCTAAGCTAAAAGTTAATTTCAAGAAAAGCGAGCTGTTCAAAACTAAGGTGACATTTCTTGGTAGAGTTTTGTACGGAACAACGAAGAACACGAAAGATGAATCGGTAGCTCGCATCGAAAAACTAGCTAAGCCGTACGATGTGCACTCACTTCGTGTGTTTCTAGGCTTGGCAGGCCATTTCAGAGCGTTCATTCAAGATTATGCTCTGAAAAGTCGCTGCCTGACAAGACTGACGCCGAAGGATGTCCCGTTTTATTGTCCAGAAGAATGTGATGACGCTTACCGAGAACTGGTCCGAATCATTTCTTCTGATCCTATCTTGTGCTTAGCAGACTTTGCGCTGCCCTTCGAATTGAACACCGATGCATCGCACAATGGAACGGGAGCAGTCTTATATCAGAGAGACTCATCACGACCACCAAACCAACAGCTGCGTGTAGTTGGATATTACAGCTACACATTCAACAAAACTGAATTGAACTATACCACAACAGAAAAAGAAGCTCTCGCCGTTTTAAAAGCCGTCCGCTACTTCCGTTCATATTTGGAAGGCGCAAAGTTCAAGCTGTACACAGATCACGAAGCACTAACGTACATATTGAAGATGGCCGAACTGAAGGGAAAGTAGCCCGTTGGGTGGGTGAACTTCAGCAGTTTGATTTTGAAGTAGCTCGTCGCCCGGGAGCTTCTATGAAGGATGCAGATGCAATGTCGCGATTAGCCATTATGCTTCCCGACAGTCATGAAGAGGCAAATGTTGCAAAGATATGGGAAGGAACCGAGGTTTTGCAACGCACTAAAAATGGACGAGTTGCAGTTCCTACATCATTGGTTCCAAAAATATTGGAACTGTATCATGATAGCCCCGAATCAGGAGGCCATGATGGCTTTTGGAGAACCTACATGAAATTGACAAAAAGGTTCTCATGGCCTCGTATGAAGCAAGAAACAAAGGAATATGTACTATCATGTCATACATGCCAGATTAACAAAGTAAAATTTAAGCAACCGGCGCAAAAAATGGTTATACCACAATATTCTACCACACCATTAGAGGTTATTCATCTAGACTTCGCAGAACTACGAAAAAAGTCTGAAGGAGTTAAGAAGACACAAGCCTTCCTGTTGTGTATCGATGAGTGCACCAGGATGATTGCCGCAAGACCTGGTAAAGAAGATGCCAACAGCGTACTTTCTTTTTTGAACCGGAAATTGTTTGACAACACAAAAGTAATTGTCTCCGACAATGGACCTGCCTTCCGAAGCCGTCGGCTACAGGAATGGGCTGAAAAACGTAACATTAAGTTACGGTTCACTGCACCCTATCATCCCGCCGCAAATGGGCTAGCTGAAATGCTATCAGAGACATCAAAAAATACATTAGCATGTATCCTTCATTCTCTGGTGGTTGTAAATCCTCTCTGGAAGCGGCAGTAGCTCACCACAACCGCTCGTATACAACCGGCCTAGGAAGCACTCCTCTATTCGCTGCAACTGGGAAACCACCTTATCTGCCTGCGGATTTCAGCCTTGGCATTGACAAGAACATAAAGCTCACAGAAGCAGCCAGAACTGAAGTTAGTACATCAAGGTATCGTGAAAGAATAAAGAGAAACTTTGACAAGAGGCAAAATACAACGTTGCCAACAATCGACGTCGGTGACTTCGTGCTGGTAAAAAGAGGGCCAAGCCTGAACGCGTCCTATAACGGACCATTTCGTGTGATGAAGATGGCAAGTCAACAAGGACACTTAAAGACCATATGGTACATTGGCCCCAATGACACCATGGAATCCGCTGCTATTGGAAATATATTTAGGTATCATCCCAGGAGGGATGCAAACAATGCTGGGGGGAATGAAGCAATCCTATGGCGGCCTACAAATAGAAGAAGTTGAAACAAGACAAGGGGCAGGGGATGGGAGGAGAATAAAGAAGAAGTGTGATATAGAACAAAATGGAGTCTGTGTTGCGCAGCTACTAAGTGCAGTTTTATTACAAGGTTCATCGTATGCCACATTACATAGTCATCGTGTTTCCTATTTCTCGACGATACCGGTTTTCACAAAGCCAGCCTGTATGATTTATCTGCGGCACCCACTGCCTCCTCTATCAAATATTCCCAACTGGAACATAAATACTTTGTTGGCAATTCACATGTTGGAATGACTCATTTGTCAAGCAATATTACTATGTATCACTCCGCATCACTTATGAGTGATTGCATACGTTCGATACAAAGACTGCTAGCATCTCGTAAATAATGATAAGGGACGGAATACATTTACATTAGATCGTGCAGTTGAAGACTAGAAGTTCGTAGAAGACCCCATACATGATTCTTTGCATGTAGGTCTGCTGACGTGAATGCAACATACAGCGCCAACGGTTGTTTATCTCAGCCTTTGCTTTACAGCGCATATACAGGGTAGGCATTGCTGTACCGGTAGGCATTCATGTGTATCATGTGTTTTTCGTAACTACTTCAAAAAATTTACTGGTACACCTTATACACAAGTGAGACTAACAGCATAATGTTCGCTGTCGTCGTCTCAATTCACTCAGACTGTCTTTGAAGGGCCACTAGTTGCGTTTATTTATGAAAAATTTGAAGCATGTGTTTGAGGCAATTCTCGCATTTGAGAGATTGTGAGAAATACCCAATGAAGTGGTTTCCATGTCATCGTCTATTACTTGAATCTTTTTTTTACTTGGCTTTGGCGTTGTGCTGGTAAGTTCGAGGGCGCGGTATCGTATCCACTTCAACGGGGGTGAAATGCAAAAATGCCCGTATACCGTGCATTGGGTGCATGTTAAAGAACCACATGGGGGTCAAGATTATTGCGGAGTCCCTCACTACGGCGTGCCCCATAATCATATCGTGGTTTAGGCCCGTAATACCCCAGAATTTAATTTTTTTTCTGAGCTCCGAAGCTTATTTAAACGTAACGAATTTAGTTACAAATGACACTTCAAAAACACTCTCAGTAACCGAGGCGACTATGAAAAATATGCCACGGGTCTCGCTTTTATAAGGCGTATCACTGAAATATTTCAGTTTGGTTGTAATTGCGTGAAGCGCCTGGAATATGCTTTCCTTAAAGATATCGAACCACTGGTCAGGTTTATTCACAGTATGCGAGCATTATTTATAGGTAAAACATTTTTATTTACTTTGTGCTACAGCAACACGAGCGTTTTTAAATATTGAACTATTTGCGTATTGTGGTCAATAATCACAACTTCGAGTTATTTTTCTCTTCATCTCCTTGCGCTCCGACAACTACTTCGCTTTGGTGAGCACCGTTTCAATCAATAACAGCCGTGTGGTGCAAATGAAGTTTTCGCAACACTTGCTTCCAAGATCGATGGACGACCTCCAGTGCTACACAATATCGCGAGAGCTGGGGCGATATTTACCATTTAACAATTGTTAAATATATGTAGCCAATTGTTTAACACAGTATGCGTTCTGGTGGTCCGGCAAACCGTTTAAAGTTCCCCTTATCTGGTGCAACTGATTCAGGTGTGCCCATATTGATCCTGATGTCAGCATAAATAATGGATTTCCTTACCGGAGCTCACGTTCAAAAACGTAAACGGTTGTTTATGTTTACAAAGAGAAAATAGGCAGGGAGGGGTAAACTAGGTGCGTTAAAAAATTATTTACCGCTTGACGAACCTATACTCATACGCCTACTCTCGCTTATCCGAAATTGTGTCCTGTATGTAATTCACAAATTTCGCAGACGGCGGTCAGGCAGCACGTGGCTTGTTCTTGTACCAGCAATGGCTGGGATACCTTTCCTTGCCTGCGTTTTTGATACACAGAAACATGTCGTGGCAATTCGCCCGTCATTGCCGTTCCCAAACGTACGAAAAATGGGACGTACCGGAAAGAATGACACAGGTCTGTCATCGAATATTTCCTATAAAAAAGAAAAACACGAAAACGTCCGGAAAGCCATAAAGAAAGTTAGCGCAACGCTGCTATACCCAAAGAAACTAAGCCACTGAAAAGGGCGCATCCACAACATTTCACATTGAGTACACTTATCGCTTTATTCTAGGCCTAGAAAGTACCCCAGATATGCCGCAGTCAATTATCCTAGTGTTTTCATGGCTCTTGCTCAGCTTGTTTTGTTGCAATTGCTGGAAAAAAGAAAGCGTGAAGTCTCTCCTGTGTTTTCTGCTCTGGGCACCGCCACATTTCAGTGCACATGATGTAGCAGTGGAAGAGAGTTAACGCTTTGTTTTATGGATGACACTTCGGCCTGATGGAACAGTGGTGATACGCGAGGAGAAGGAGGGGGGTGGTACCAACTATTCGAGGATGAAGACCTGCAGAGCCACGCCCATAAGTGCTCCCTCCGAGTGTCCCCTTTTAGTGTGAGGAGATAAGCATGGAGCTAATCGCAGCGTGTGAATCTCAGCGATGTCTGTGTAATTAAAGACGATGTGCAACCATTGATCCACAAGGGCAGGCAATGTACGGGCTAAAGTGTGTTGTAGAAGGTGGCCAACGTGTGCCGAAAGTCATTGTTGATTGATTTGGTTTCGTGAAGTGAAAAAAATTGTAACGCACTGGTTCTGTACCAGTTCGAGCAAAATAACTTCTTTTCGTTTCGGTGTTCCATTCAGTTCCAGTAAAGAGAGTGACTTGAGATCGTCAAAACATACTAATGCGGATCTTTGTTGTGTAGCGTATTGTTAGATCGGAAGTATTGTTACGCGAAATGTAAGTGATTAGGAAACTGCCGAACACGCCACCACTGAGCAAGAAGTTGCAGGTTAAATCTGAACCACGTCGGCCGCATTTAGGGGGGCGAGAGCGAATGCTTAATCGCTCGTGTACTGTGATTTGAGTACTCACTAAAGCACTCCAAGTGGTCAAAATTAATCCGGAGTCCCCCAGTACAGCGTGCCTTTTAATCAGATACTGACTTTGGCACGTAAAACTCGAGAATTTTTAACACGCCAACCATAACCCAAAACGTACACGTGAATGATGTGGATTCCTTGCGGGGCAATTAAAGCGGAAGGTCTCGATCAGGGCGGTAACGATAGGGTAGACTAATTCCCTTTGTGAACAACGTGTGCTCTCGACGTGGCTACCCCGAATATCCTATATATCCTCATCGTTTAACTTCAACTGTTAAACTCCTAGGTAAGTTGCAGTTTTTCAAACTTTCTAACAGAAGGGAGGTTTAGCAGGAGTTCTCCACGTGCATCAAATTCTACTGAAATCGATTGCAGCGTCGTTCAAACCTGTTATGTTCACAAGATTTTCACTTAGAACGTCTCCTATGTAATGGCCTTCGATTTCCGGCAGCGTGGTCTGGGCAAAGGTATGCCGAGAACCCTTCAGCACCTCAGTAATGGTGGGCTGGCCTTCGTTGTTGTTTGTTTGTTTGGAAAACCAAAGAGTATGGTAAGATACACTTAAGATGGAACACTGCATATCTTGTACTTCATTTATTGAGAAGGAGGACAGTGAAAAAACACTCGAAGTCTTTAATCAGCTCATATATTGGGGGCACAAGGGTGTGTGGGCGATAAAAAGTTGTAGTTTCGCCCGAAAGACGAAGCATTCACTGCGGTAGCAAATTATTGGACAGCTATACGAAGTAACGTTAGTAGTAATATCAGCTGCATAAGGTGCTGTAAACATTCGATTACTAACTGTAACATTTGCTTACTAACGGTCATCTGACTCGATGACCGCGGACACTCGCCGTCAGAACGCTGGCGTGATAGAGAGTGGCAGCGGCGAGCGGATTCCCCTCCGTGCATCCTCTCGCTTCAAGGCGAACTAGGCGCTCGAGAACACAGCGCACACCAAGCCATCACCTACCTCTGTCCGCCTAGCCTTCGAACCCACCGTCGATTAGCACCAAGATAGGGCGTGCGCGGCAGCGCTCAGCCACTGCAGCCGGAATAGAAGAGGAGATGTGCCCCACCCCCGCTCCCCTTTCACGAGTGACAAGACGCCGCCGCCTAAAGCCACCATCCTTCTCGGCTCACCCTCGCAAGCTTTCCCTCGCACATACCACATACAGCGCGCGGCCGCGTTCTTATTGCACTTGGACTTGATACAGACATTACAGTGACGCCGGTGGCAAAACTTCACCTGCAGTGTCCACATAATTGCTGTCGCAATAAACTCTACGCATATGCGGGGGCGTGTGTCAGAGTTTTAAGACATTTATACGTCGTGTTTGGCGATGAGGCACTGGTAAGCTTGTAGCTCTTCATAATCCCAGCGAATACGTTCGCATTATACGCTTGTAAAGTTGAAGCGATAGCAAACATTTCTTACAATGAAAGTTTTCAATTTGGCGCCCCGGGAATGATAGCACACCTAGTGTGTCCAATTGAGCGGCGTTTCATTACCGAGGTTACCATATATAAATGTTCACTGTTACGAGTCCTCCATGGGCGCCTCCAACTAGAGCACTGCACAGGCCCGGGCCGGGCCGTCCGAAGCGTTTGTCGGCGGGCTTAAAGCCGCGGGCCCGGGCCGGGCCCGGGCTTGAGGCCGCGGGCCCGGGCTGGGCTCGGGCTTGAGGCCGCGGGCCTGGGCTTGAGGCCACAGGCCCGGGCCGGACTCGGGCTTGAAGCCACGGGCCCGGGCTAGACTCGGGCCCGCTCATTGAAGGGCCTAAGTAGGCCTTCGAGCACACGCGACCGTTGTGCATTGCATGGTTCTGTGCCAAGCTGAAGTGACACGTGCAAGATGACTGTCATCATCATCATCAGCCTATATTTATGTCCACTGCAGGCCGAAGGCCTCTCCCTGCGATCTCCAATTAACCCTGTCTTGCGCTAGCTGATTCCAATTTGCGCCTGCGAATTTCCTAACTTCATCACCCCAGCTAGTTTTCTGCCGTCCAGGACTGCGCTTCCCTTCTCTTGGTATCCATTGTGTAGCTCTAATGGTCCATCGGTTATCCATCCTACGCATTACATGGCCTGCCCAGCTCCATTTTCCCCGCTTAATGTCTACTAGAATATCGGTTATCCTCTATTGTTCTCAGATCCACACCGCTCTCTTGACTGTATATCTTATCAGATGACTATATCTTATCAAAGAAAATAGTAAAACAGATGAAATTCTCATTTTTAACAGCGGAGCTGTTTCAGCCGGGCCTAATGCGTCCGCTGAATCCAAAAATGTGGGCCGATCCTGGCAGCAATGCAGAAAGGGTCCAAGCGCAATGGCACATACACCTGTGAACTAGCGAAGTTGAGCCTGGATAAGTCTAGCTGAGAATGGTGGGGATAATTTCCTATCGATAGGCAATTGATAGCCAATCAATAGCTAGTCGATAATCGATCAATAAATTCCCGGAAATGCTGGGGATGACTTAGTAGTGCTTAGCCTAGCCCAAATACGTGGCCAATACCTTACGATAGCCAATCGACAGCCAAAAGAGCTAATGATAATCAATCAATAATAAATAAATTCCGGGAAATGCTGGGGATGAATTGGTAGTGCTTAGTCTATCCCAAAAGCCAGGACTAGTTTGGTGCCCATCATCTCCGCTGTCTCTTTAGCATTGCACCGCCAGTGCAAGCTACGCTAATGTTTTTTCTTTTCCTCAAAAACGAACATTGTTTCCGCGTAAGGAAAAATAAATTATACAAAGAACCACTCCTCAAACCATTTCCATGTTACCGCTTTTGCGATCGCCCTATTACCAGTGTCGATACTATGGCATTATATTGGCGCTAAGGCCAGTTACTTTTGTGCTACAATGCATAAAACAGCGTTTTCCTCAAAAAGTTAACTGGAACGCCCATGCATTTCGTCGGACACTTTGAAAATTAATATCTCGAAACTGGTTCAGTCCAGAGAATTCGTTCCAAGTGTATACGCCTTGCGAACTCAGCGGCTATAATACGCAGATTAAAAATGTAACGTAAAATAATTAATTAAAAAGTTAATTCGCGTAATTATGTTCAATATTCCATTAGGCGTTTTGACCATCCATTAGGCCATCCATGTCAGAATTAGCTTTGAACTACATAAAACAATTAGCCTCCTTAGACCGTCATCGCATTAATGCGAACACAAGAAATCCTGAGATATGGTCAATTCTATACTTCAGAAGATTCTATAAGCATCAGTCGCTAATACATTACCTACCATTCACTTTGAACAGATACAAAAATGGCGGTAATTTCAGTAAGAAAGAACTCAGCTGACACTTTGGTCGCTTGTAATGTATCTGATGTGATTATTATTCTGCCTTTGTGTATGGTTCTGAGTATACGATGTAAATCCTGTTTCGTTTTCTTAGCAAATGTTGATCTTGTAAAATTCAGTCTCATGCTATGTTGTATAGCTGGTGTTGCGTTGCTTTGTATAGCTAGTATTGTTATTGTAGTGTTGTTTAAAATGAATTCTGTTAAAGCTTTTTCCAATTCTGTTAGCTCTCATGCATGCCGCAAATATTCTTTGTCTTTCCGTTCATAGCTATTTCGTCTATGAAGAATTGCAGCGATAGCTGGAAATATATGTGAATTATTGTGCATGTGTGCACACTGTTTGCTGTACTATTGCCTTGCCTGGTCTTTTGGGTCACGTGAAGCTACATATGTTGCTTTTAGTCCAAAATGACCGTCCAGCAAGTAAACTGGAGAATAAATTGATTTGATTGATTTCGTCGGACACTTTAAAAGTTATTATCTCGAAACTGGTCTAGTGCTGAAAATTCGTTCAAAGTGGATACGCCTTGCGAACTCGGCGGCTATAATTCGTAGATTGAAAGATGTGCCGTAATATATTTAATGAAATAGTTAATTAGAGTAATTATGTTAATACTTCAGTTGGGCCTTTTGATTTCTCTTGGAAGTAATGGCCGCCTCATCGAGTAGTTTAGATCAAGGATTATAACTGTGCTATCTGCCACAGGCAATCTTTAAAATTTTGGTTCAGCTAAAATGAAACGCCCTGTATATTTGCATGCTAAATGACATCATAGAACCATATCGTACAAATCAAGGTAAGTGCATGAGCACCACCAGAAAAATAGTAGCACAGGTAATGGCCGGATTACTGATGTTCCCGTGGGAGAAACAAAGATTTCGGCCTTTTATTGCTTATATACTGCAGCTGATTAAACCTCGAGAAGGTGAGGCTGACAGATACGGTACAATCTGTAAGTAAAAAAAAGAATTTTTTTCTTACAGGCCGGGTCTTGTCATGCACACGCGGGCCCTAGCTAAGCTTAGTAATGAAAGCCCGGGCCCGGGCTGGTCTCGGTCATGAACGCCCGGGCCCGGGCCGGGCTTTGTATTACGGGCCCGGGCTAGGCTCGGGCCTCGTAAAGGGGGCCCGGGCCGGGCTCGGGCCGGGCTCAGGCCGAAAAATCCGGCCCGTGCAGTGCTCTACGTCAGACTATGCAAGGTTAGCAAGCCTTTAAAGCGCCCCGCAGATGCTACTAGTTAAGGGCACGCAAATGTTGCGTCCTGAGGGAAAAGGGTTAATTGAGCGGTGAGAATGAGGAGTTGGGTAAGTCGGGTGAGGCCGGTAGTTCTTTTAGTCAAATTGCCTTAGCGGGCGTGTCCCTACTGGATGTTTCAGATGTATTCCCCATTCTTCTGAGCCGTCGCGCACGACATGCACTATATTATACGAGGGATGTTCCGAAAGTAAGTTTCGTCATTTTTTTGAAAGAGAACATGGTGCGCCAGATGAAACAAACAATCGCCATAAGAATCCACTCCCGTTGCTGGTTCAGCGACGGGAGGAGCGTCAGCGGAAGGAGGAATAACGCATGCGCAGAGCACTGAAGAAAAGAGAGTAGCACCAGACCGGCGTACCCAAGGTTATTCAAGTACAAATCACGATGGCAGACAGACGTGTGCTGACAACATGGTCGCCAATAGAATTGTGTGGGGTTATCCGGTATGAATGGGCACGTGGGACTAGTGTGTCCTTCATCCATCAACGCCTACAGATAGTGTAAGTTGAAGAGGTCATGTTTCGTCAAAATGGTTGGTCGCTGGTGTTGCATGTTCAGTGAAGGGAGGCAGAGTGCGGAGGATGAAGGTTGAAATGGGCATCCCTCCACATCCACGAATGAAAACAACATTACTAGAGTACCAGACAAGCCGCACTCTCGGGACGTCACTTCCGAAACAATGCAGAGGTGGACCAGGCTGTGCGACAATTCCTTGCATCCCAGGGCACAGCGTTTTACCAGAGTGGTTTCTTCAAGCTGATTGCACGCTACGACAAATGTCTGGATGTCGGTGGCGATTATGTGGAAAAATAGGGCAAGGTGTATAGTTCATGATTCCATGGTGTAATTTTTTGGCATTAAAGTTTCTGCGTGAAAATAAATGACGAAACTTACTTTCGGAACGTCCCTCGCACGTATAGACATGAACGGTTCTGTGCACACCCATGACCCCGAAATTATTATCCTTGTTTCGTGAATGAATAGCCGCTGCAACAGCGAACAGCTTGAAACTAATGACTGCCCTGTTCTGCATCATGAAGCTGCTCAAATGCTAGACCATTGTACAAAATGTTTTGTAGCGATTTTTATTGGCGAATCATACATTTTCAGCTCAGTATGAGCTCACCTGAAATCCATCGTTAATGGCGTTCCTAGTGGAAACATTTCCTATTGAGTGGTATATAGCCTGCTCGGTCACAAACCACTGACCAAGTCAAGCTTCACGGAGCCGCGACTTTGCCTGAAGTTCTGAAGATTCTTTAGCGCCGAACTTCTCAAAATTACGATGATATATCTAGTAATTATAATAGTGAATAAAAACTGTGAAAATATCAATACGCGTGAAATATTTTGTCTTTCTTTTCTCAATCCTGCCATCTGCGTCAGTGCGTCACTGTAGAATTGCCGAAATTGAGTAAACTAGCTGGTGCCACAGATGAAGGTGGACCGCAGGCCTTGGCTGCTTCTAGGCAGTGACATTGGAAGGTTGTCACTGGATCAGTGGTCAAACGAGCATAGTGGATGTACTCTAACACAGCAGACCTCAATAAAGAGGTGAGCACCACTGAGAGAGACCCAAGAAATATCGGACACCGCAAGTTCTTTATCCGCATGATTGTACAGGGATAAAAGGGCTGGACGCTACTTCCAAACAACGGTAATAAGGCGTAATGATTACTTTGTTACATTCATTAATTTGGTTAGTGCCCATTTCGTTATAACGAGTTTTTAGAGCAACGGATTTATGTAGCTGAAAAAAATACAAGAATTACATTACTGTCGGAAGCATTCTTACGTCATTGGCAATTGCCATTCTTATTTGCTGGTGAGCTGCATTAGACTATAGTGGTACTAAACAGGGTGTTTCAGTGAACACTTTCTAAATTTTTAAATGTTGCCTGTGACAGATGGATTAATTCTAGTGCATGACCTGGCCTAGTTGAAGAGGCGGACATTACTTGCGAAAAAGTTGTAAATTTTTTATTGGATAATCGACTAATTAACAAAATAGATGTATTTAAGTTTTTAATTCGGTTAATTAAGTAGTAGACCAGCTCATGAACTAGAATTGTGCTACCTGCCACAGGCAAACTTCAAACATTTTTGAAACTGTTCGCTGAAACACTCGATATATATGAACAAAAGAAAGAAAACCAATGGGCCCGATGTTTATTAGTCATCGTAAGAAGCCAACAAACAATGACACCAAATATAACGCCAGAATTAGCTAGTTAGGAGCCAACATAACGTTCGTCAATTGCTTCATTACTGAACCTAACTTAACCATAGACTTGATACTTTATCTCCATGCCTCATTCTTCCGCAGTCACGACATTCCAGTGCACTGCCTTATCACGCCTAGGGGCCACACGTTATATAGGTTTAGCAAGAGTAAACTGCTCAAATCAGACAAGGACAGGAGGTGAAGGGATACGGGCTAGAGCGAAGCAAGTCCGTGTCCTTGAGTTCTATATCGGCAGCTATTCATGGCGCCACACATAAACATTTGAAAGTTAAGTCCATGTGATCGATAGTGAACGTACTTCGCAGGATTGCTCATTGGGAACTAGTATTATCCATGCTCAGAGTTCACAATGCCTCATTTGCATAAATATTAAACAAAACGCACCTATTCTACATAGCCTTTCACGCTCCTCGGAAGTGTGACTGCAATTACTCTTGGGAAAAGAACTTCGCCTATGCCTGGTGTTGGCAGAAGCGATTTCTATACCAGCCTTGGTACTGCTAAGGCTTGCCAACCTTCCTTTCCAGTACTGAGAACTACAGGAGCATGTCTGCATATTTTTCAACTAGAAACTCGGCATGAAAATCCCTCATTCACTTTAAATTTAATCAACACAGACCACACTCACGTCCATATCGTAATTATTGAATACCTTGATAATATGCCCAGTAATGAGATTTGGGATGCCCATGCTGAATGTCATCTATGGCTACTTATGGGCTCCGTAGATAGAGTTATCACTGGAGATCATAATTCGATAACGAGGCATGTTTATCAAAGCAGCTCAAAAGCTAGTCGTATACCCAATATGCATGAAGAATCGAGGATGCATTTACTTATGAATCGAGGTCTTTACTTATGGTTCCAGTTTGGCCAACTCTTCTGCTTCTGCATGTACATTTTATTAGATGCGAACCAGCTTATGGTCGGGACTATGTCACTCCCTCCCTCCCTCCCTCCCTCCGCCGTGCGGCTTCCACACCCCTACTGCGCATGCACGTCCTCCTTCCCCTCCTCTCCTTGCCTCATCTCTTCTCCTCCTTCCTCCCCCTCCTCTCCTCTCTGTCTCATCTTCCCTCCTCTCGGCATTCCTCCTCTCCTCTCCGACACTCCTCTCCTCTCCGGATTGCACAACGAATGGCAACACCTGCGGCTCCGCGCGCGATAATGCGAAGCAGCTTAGGTTAGAGAAGCAACGGTAGGCGCCCCAGAGGCACCGGCAACAGTCACAAACGCCGCGCGCGTTCAGTGCGAACGCGGGCAAAACGCCGACGGCGCCGACAACAGTTCTGCGCGTTGCTGGTGCTCATGCATGTCCAAGTTTATACAGCTGATAAAACTACCTTGAGACGACCCCATGGCTGCTTCGCATACTACTCAGGGTTCCCCTACGGGAAGATGGTGTAATTTTTCCTCATGCCGACAAACAATTAGCACTTACTTTATCTCGGGTCGCGTCGTCAACAACGACTGTATTAATCGCCGTCATTATTGGTGCTATTGAATTCAGACGGGCGGGTGTTTGGGTTCTGTATTCAGCCCCTAACAAGCTTCGTGTTCTGTGCAAGCGTGTGAACGCGAGTGGCGAACGGCCTAATGTTTGCAGCAAGCGACACGCCAAGCAGTTTGTGCCCGGCAAATGCGACATCTTCTACAAACAGCCGCTTTCTCGCGGATGTGTTTGCTACGAACACCATCAAAATGAATTGTTACCAACTTGCCCAAGCTTCAGGTCTTGTGCTTGTTCTTTTTGTCTACAAAATGCCCATATGTCAGTAGTAGTGTTGCTGATATTTGCGCGTACGAAAACTGGATGCTTACTTGATTGCAGAATAATTTGATTGGTTCCACACATTGTACTGGGCTTGCCAATGTTATTTTAAAGGTGGAATTAGGTAGGAAGCTAATGTGGTACTTCTTAAAGTGCCCTTCTGCAGATGCTTAAAGCTTGCCTTCTGTTGAGAAAAATTGGGCTCAAGCCATAGGAGGATAGTTGTCAAAGTGTAATGAAAGCCTCCTGGTAGACATGCCGAGTTATGCTGCTGGGGAAACTTATTGGTTAGCCCTTTGGGTAAGGCTGCTAGGCTTATGGGTGCTTTAACATTGCAGTGCCTGCAGGATGGCCGGCTTACAAAAAACATTAAAACGACTGTAAGGATGCATATCGTGCTATGGTATCATAACTGGTCCACCAAGTGACCACCTTTACTTGCACTATGTGGCTGTATGGCCTAGTTTACTTAACCTGACTGCCATATATACACGAGAAGGAGGAGGGAGGCAAAAAATGGATCTTCAATTTATTTGCTTGCATAGATGGCTCAGCATCATATTTTTCTTATAGTGCAGAATTTGTTACTCAAAGTGAAGCTTGCTATGTGGAGAATATCTGCATTTTTTTCATATGTATGCCGAACAAAGATTGCTTTGTTCACAGTGTCAATTTTTATATTATACTCACGTGACACTAAGCCCACTGGTATTAATACAGGTATGGCTGGGCCTGCAGAGAAAGTGTGAAAGACTGTGCTGTGTTGCTGATCAGTGCTGATCTCCACACCTGAGTTGGTCCCACAACATCCCAGCACCAGTGTGCTTTGCTTCATCATTGACAAGGTAATATGATATGGAGAGCTTGCACCGGGATATCAGTTTGAGCTTCAGTTTTGACAAATATTTTAAGATAGAAGACACAAGGGCTGGCCATGGTGATATATACACTTGTGTGTTTTTTAAAGTGCTCTCTTTTGCAATATTCTTCGTGGACCTTTTTCAGCAAATGTTCACACTCGTTAATTGCATACGCCCTTGGAGCTGGTTTATGCCTTAAACTATCAATCTTTCACCGAGAAAAAGCCTTATTTAGCACGAAATTCATAGGAAAGGCAAGGAGGTGACAGGACAGAACACTATAACACCATCCAATTTTACTGCTTGCACAGCAACATAAAGCGAGAGGTGAAAGAACGGGGTTTGGGTTTGCGTTCGTTGGTTCTATGGGTTTTGGAGCCCCACACAGCTACTTTGCTTGGCAGACAAGCTTGCGGGATGTGCTTCTGCAATTTGTACAGCAGACTCACAGTGCAGGTGCGGGTCTCATCTTCGGAAGGAAGTGCACTGACGGCACCATTCACGGCGCAGGTGACTCTCATAGAGTCAGGCAAGGCATCAGTGTTGGTGTTTGTTCCCTTACCAAAAACAGCGTTTTTAGGTTCAGTGTAGTTGTAAGAAGACAAGTTAAACATAACTTCCATGGTTTGAGTGGCCGAATTTTTCTTAGTGTACTAAATTTCTTTTCTTGCAACTGCCTGCCCTGGTGTTTCCTTAGCGTCGGCATGAAGTTGGCATGAAGTTACGCATCCGGGAATTCGTGAACAATGACCCTGTAGTTGACACTTTGCGAAGAATACATCGGCTTCCAAGCCCTTCCTTTTCTGTTGACATACTTTTACTTCTTCTGTCAGCAATTTCTTCTCGGCTTGCTGAATTATCTTGAGGCCCCACACTGACACTACTGATGTCTTCAATTGAAGACTTTTCAAGATAAGACTCCTGGCTTTGCAAGTGTGGTTTAAGAAAACGTGGCACTTACAGGTGGCTATTCAAGATGTGAGTGAAATGAACCGGCAAGTCTTGGTTACATCTTTTGTGTAGTCCTGTAGGAGTTAAACGTTTTAAGAAAAATTGTATCGTCGCTAAAAAATTAAATTATGGGGTTTTACGTGCCAAAACCAGTTCTGATTATGAGGCACGCCGTAGTGGGGGACTCCGGAAATTTGGACCACCTGGGGTTCTTTAACGCGCACCGAAATCTAAGTACACGGGTGTTTTCGCATTTCGCCCCCATCGAAATGCGGCCGCCGTGGCCGGGATTCAATCCCGCGACCTCGTGCTAAGCAGCCCAACACCATAGCCACTGAGCAGCCGCGGCGGGTTGTATCGTCGCTAACACGATGCTAGGCAAATGGTCATTCACGACTTCAGAGTCACGTTACCTGGCTAAATAAATTTTTGTCATACCCTTGACAATACCTTCCACAGAACTTATCCACAAAACATTGTTACCAAGACTTACTGGTTCGTCTCACTCGCGTCGAGAATAGAAATATGTAAGTGTCACCTTTCCTACAAAGAACCTTATCCTGAAAATTCTACACTTGAAAGCATTGGAAGCGTCAGCGTGGGGCCTCGAGATAATTCGGCCAGCTGTGAAGAAATTACTGGCAGCAAGAGTTCAAGAATGCTGACAGAAAATCAAGAGCTTGGAAACTCGAGCATTCTTCGCAAGGTGTGAACTAGAGCAGACCATTATTCGAGTCTTCTGGGACATACAGCTAAATGTCAACTTCACAGCGAGACTAACGGACCACCTGTGCAGGCAGTCACAAGAAAGCATGACGTATTATAACCAAAACAGCCTGTTCAAAGCAAGAAATTATCTTGAGCTTGTCTTCCTACAAGCCCACTAAACCTGAGACTGCCATTCTGCGCAAAAGACTGAACTTCAACACTGGCACTTCACCCAACCCGGACGAAAGTAACCTGCATCGTGTAACGCGCCAGCAGTAAGCTCTTTCTGAAGCAGGGGAAAGGCCCACGAGCTTACCTTCCATGGTGTAATCCAGGAACCTGTCTCGGCTCCAGAAAAGGAGCTTTTTTGACTTGGATTGGGTCAACGACCATAAAATTATTATTACCAAACAGAATGCATTAACAGTTGCACACTCAGGTTAATGTCTTTATCTGCTTGATTTTGTGGACAAACACTGATGAAAGGGTGCCCAATGTGACTAGTTATCCTGTCCAGGAGTCCGTGATTTCAAGAAGTTTGACAATCATTTCATTGGCTAACAATCGCAAAGCAAACTTGTGCTGTCATTTGAAACAATACCATGCACTTTAAGGAGTGGTGCCAACATTTTTAAGTGTGGTGAGCACCTGCACTGCATATATAATTTTGGTTAAAAAGAAAGTAAGGCAGAATGGGCTGTATTAAATTATTGGCAATAATTTTGGCATAAGTAGATTTTTGCTCAAACAATCTGAAAGTTTCTTGTTTTAGAAAGTATTAAATTTTGTTAAACGTAGCTGCTATCAGATGATTCTGTATAAGTATTTGGCCTCATGCAATACTATTTGCTTTAAATAAAATTTTGAGGTTTTATTTGTCAAAGCCACAATATAATTGCTGAACGACAAATTGTAGGGCAAAGACAGAAATACAGAGATGATACACAGAAACACGCCACAGGTGCTGCTAAGAACTTTATTCGAAACACAGCGGGATACTGTATATATAATCTTCCCAACGCGCAGGCGCATCAACCACTTCCGACACTCTACAGAGGGCGATTATCAGGCCTAATAGAATCATTTTGAAGACCTAAAGAAAGCAAGTTCCGCATCGTGAAAACCAACAGAGGTCTGACTTACACAAGCACTCCTTTTTATGTAAAACGCTTTCAATAGCTCACATGCAATGTTATCTTTACTTCTGCGCAGGATCTTCATCTCGTGAAATCTCGCACGACAAGGGCAGGCTTTACAGCTCGCTGACAGATGCGCATTCAAGTCTGTCGTCATGTTTTTAGCATGCTCCCTCATTCGATCATTTATGCAGCGGCCAGTTTGTCCTACATAGGAGTTTCCACAAGACGGTGGGATTTCATAAACCACTATGAGACCACATTGCGCGTAAAGAGTTACGCTTTGTACTTGGCAGCTTACCTTAGATCTGCCCATTATGCGGGGACACGGTTGGGCCAGTCTGTTGGGAAGATAAAACACTACAGGGACTCCATGTCTGTTCGCCACTCCCTTTAAATTGTGGCTCAACTTATGTACATACAGTACAACTTGCGGCCTTTGGTCACGCCGCTCACCAGCTCTGGCCTCATTCGCCAGTGTGCCCACTTTTGTAGTGTTCTCTGTTCCCAATAAGCTGGCACAACTGTGTCCCCCCATAATGGGCAGATCTAAGGTAGGCAGCCAAGTACAACGCGTCCAACCTTACTGGCGATGTGCCACTGGAGTGGTTTATGGAATCCCACTTACTTGTGGAAAGTCCCATGTAGGACAAACTGGCCGCTGCATCAATGATCGAATGAAGGAACATGCTAACAACGTGAGAAAGGACTTGAATGCGCATCTTTCAGGGGAAGAAGATGAAGTCACCAGTGGGAGCGGACGCTTCTCGCTTCGGCTCCGTCGATTTATGAGTGTTTCCGCAGGTTTTTTAATCCTGCAACCGAAAGCGGCAAATCATCGGAAAGAGCAAGTCACCGTGAACCCAGGGACACCAACTTTTTGGGTGAGCGTGAAATTTACGAGTTTTTGCGGCACGAAAATTGCACGAGTCCCGTGTGAGCGCCGCCAGGCCTAACAACGGTTGGGCCTGGCGCACCCTTCGTTGGACTCAGGAATTGAACGAATTATCACCGAGATGGAGACAGACGAGGAAGGAACTAGGGAAACCCCGGACAACGGACCCGACGGCGCAAAACGCGTTTCCACGGGAGAAGACGCTGAAGGCGTTGCGGACGGTTGGATCGAAGTTACCCACAGAAGAAGGCATCACACGAACGCCAACGAGATGGCGGGAAAGGACGACAACCGCTCGCGAAGCCCGATGTGCCAAGGCGGCCGAAGCATAGTGAACAAAGTTCTACGAGTAAGTAGGATGCCCAGACTACCCCGGGATGATATCAAGATAATTGTTCGACCGAAAGACGGGCTGAATATAAGGAACACGTGTGGAATGAGTCTCGACGAGGCGATACGCAAAGAAGCGGTAGTGGGCGACGACGAGATGATCACGATCTGTCCCAATCCCACGCAAAACATCCTGGTGATAAGCACACCGGACGAGACAACAGCGACGAAAATCGCTATGATCAAGGTTTTGACGATCAACGGAAAGAGGCACGAGACCAACGCGTACGTTTCGGCGCCCGAGCAAATGGTAAAAGGGATTATCCGAAACATTCCCCTGAAGTATACCCAAGACCAGCTCACGCATGCGTTGGTGAACTCGAGAAACCCCTCTTTAGCGTACGCCAAGCGGCTCGGCAGTACGACCACCGTGATATTGTTGTACGAAGGAAACAGAGTCCCCACATGGGCTTACTTCAATAGCATCATGATAAGAGTATCCTTGTATCGGAAACAGATTGACTTTTGCAAGGAGTGCGGCAGGCTCGGCCATCGACCCGACGTGTGCCCAAGACCGGAGATCAAACTATGCCCGACCTGCGGATCGAAGAACCCAAGCAGCGAGCACGAGTGCACGCCCAAGTGCCGGATCTGCGGCGAGGCGCACCCCACGGCCGACCGAATGTGCAAGGCAAAATACAAGTTGCCGCACATAGTGAAGCAGAGAAGGTGGCGGGCGAGAAGCAGAGCAGAAATGGAACGCACATTGGAAGATGGAAAGACGACCCCTCAGCGGACCCTATCACCATCGGGATACAGTATGGCGGAGGGAAAAGGCCAAAGTCGCTCGAGATCCAGATCCTTTACGCCGATAAGAAGACGGAGCCGAAGTCATAACAGACGTAAAAGAAGAAGTCGAAGCCGGAGTCGGAGTGGAAGCGGCAACCGGAACCGAAACCGCCCCCTGCCAGACGGCGTGCGGCCCACACAGGGCGAGACAAAGACAGGGCCGCGCAAAGTCACCTGGTCCGACATAGTCGCGGGGAGAAATGGATACTGTGTAGAGAGCACCCCCGCCACTGGCAGTACGAGAGGAGCCCCCGATCGCCTCCTGGCGGCGAGGATGGAGAAAATGGAACGAGAGAACAAGGAACTTCGAGAAGAGCTGGGCAGGGCCAGAAAGCAGAACGAACAATCAGCGAGGAAAATCGACGAGCTACAGCAGACGCTGGACGAAATATTGAAGAACATGAGAGGATCCTCTCATGAGAGGATCTCCTCATCCACCTCCCGCGAGGCCACCGAACGAGGCGATGTGACCGCGACAGAAGGCGAAGTCGGGGAGATGGACACCTGTTGCGGCGAAGAAGCACCGGCGACGGCGGGCTCCAAGCGCAAGGGCACGAGCGACGCGCCAACTACGGAAGACGCTGTGGACCACGCACAAGCACCGAAGAGACCCAGGTCAGGAGCCATAAAGATTGACGCGATCGAAGAGATGGTGAACAAACTGACGGACAAGACGGAGCGAATGTTTGACATGCTCCTGACGAGGCTGAACGAATCCGACGCGAGGCGGAACGCGCAGTACGCAGCGGTCAACACCCAACTCGCGGACATGAATAAACGAATCGAAGATCTGGAACGCGGGACGATGCAGCTGCAGCATCAGTAACATCACCACCACCTGCCCGGAAGGGCCGGGGTACCGTCACCACAAGCGATAAATGTACCGGCCATCCTCACCAGCGGCAACAACGCCAACACCACCCGCACCGGGGAAGGAGGGATGCACGGACAGTTGTGTCCCCCCAACACCTCTGCATAACAATCATGGCTGTGTCCCGCAAGTCCGACAACAGACGCATTGTCTGGGAGTGGAACTGCAGGGGCTTCAAAAACAAAAAAGCAACAATGGTGCAATACATGAAAACGCTTTCAAATAACAAACTTCCTGTCGTGATTGCCTTGCAAGAACCTTTCGACCGGCCCCAGCTTCCGGGCTATGTTACGTGTTGTACCCCCTACGAATGCATGGGGAGGGACGTCAAGGTGTGCACCCTGGTTAAGCGTGGGACGGCCTTCATCGAACACGAACTCAGTGCTCCACGAAGAGTCGGACATAGACCACGTCCTGATCGAAGTCGTTCCGAGTAGTGGAAGAAAGAAGACCGGCCTCTTCGTGCTCAACGTATATAGCTCCCCCTCGCAAAGAAACCGCACTCACACTTTCGACGCCCTCTTTCGCGAAGCGATGTCCAAGGCCACCTCCAATCCCTTGCTCATATGTGGAGACTTCAACGCGCCGCACACGCAATGGGGATACGGAGCTGACTCGCCGAAAGGGAAGAGGTTAGCCGGACTGATGGACGAGCTCGGCCTGACCGTACTCAACGAGCCGGTTCGCACACCAGGATCGGACAGGGAGTGTGCCGCGACACATCCCCCGACCTCTCTGTCTGGTCGGGCGCGGACGCGGTCACTTGGTCGAACTCTTTCGAGGACCTGGGGAGTGACCACAGAATCTTGTGTGTGACCGTGGGAGAGAATGGAAGTGAGGAGGACGTCTGCCGAAAGGTAAGAATCGTGGACTGGGATAGATTCCGGAAAAATAGAGAACGAGACAAGAAGGAGGGCCCGATTGAAGACATCAGCGAATGGTGCAGAGAACTACTCGCGGACGTTGCGAAAGCCACCGATGAGATTGAATGGACGGACTGGCGACAAGAATCCCCCGAAGAAGTAGGAGACAGATCCCGCGGAGCTGGGGACGACGACGCTCCCCAACCGTCCAGAGTGGACAGCCGGCTGGCACATCTCGTTGCGGCCAAGAAATCCATGCAACGGAGAGCGAGTAAGCAAAAACTCAACAGGAAGATACGCAAGAAGATCGCCGAAATCAACCGGGAGATCGAGACGCATTGCGGCCGCCTGTGCGAGCAAGAATGGCAGGAGCTGTGTGACACGATGAACGGCAACATGAGCGCGGGACGCACCTGGAAGATTCTCAGGCACCTGCTCGACCCGGGAAGCACCAGAACGGCGACCCGTACAGAGATGGCCAAGCTGCGACACAAGTACAAGGACGACCCTGAAGCCTTCGTGGAGGAGATCGTGCAGACGCACCTCACTCGACCGGAAGGGAAGAGTCACCCCGAATACCGCGGGGCTCCCAACGAGGAGCTTGACGCTGACTTTTCCGAGCAGGAAATTAGAGCGGTCCTCCAGCTCTAATTGCCGAGGATCTCGAAAGATTTTTCTCCGGCGATGGACCCCTGGCAGCCTAGCCCCGGGCACCAACAGCCTTAACCGCTGGACAAATAAAGTTTATTTCTATCCTATCCGCATCTTTCAGGACACTGTAAAGCCTGTGCTTGTCGTGCAAGATTTCATGATGGGAAGATCCTGGGCAGAAGTAAAGATAAAACCGCACGTGAGCTGGTGGAAGCGTTTTACATAAGGAAAAAAGTAGTGCTTGCGAAAGTTGACCTCTGTTGTTTTCATGATGTGGAACTTGCTTTCTTTAGATCTTCAAAGTGATAGTGTTAGCCCTGATAATCACCCTCTGTGGTCTGCTCGAAGTGGCTGGTGCGCCTGCGCGTTGTGAAGAGTACATATACTCTATATCGCTGTGCTTCAAATAAAGTTTCTAGTAGCGCCTGTGACGTGTGTCTGTGTATCTTCTGTGTATTTGTGCCTTTGCGCTACAATATCTCGCTCAGCAAACACCAACTTGCCTAACACCAAGTCCTTCTGCACAATATGATTATGAGGGACGCTGTAGTGGGGAACTCTGGATTAACTTTGAACACCCGGGGTATGTGCCCAATGCACCTTTGGGGGTGTTTTTGCACTTTGCTGCCATCGAAATGTGGCCGTTGTGCATGAGATTTTACCCTGCGCCATTCGGCGCCCCTACGCCACCACGATTTTTACTTTGCTGGCAGAATAGCAGTTTTCAAGTAATTTAAGTAGCTCGACCTGTTGATGCTGCTTTCTAAAAGTAGACTTTATGCATGTTACTTATGTTGCTTCAGTACTAGTAATTATTGTTACTCAAATAATCTCATTTTTTACTGTGATAACACTTGTTTCAGTGATCTGCTAATGTGACAGGTTATTCTACCACATTAATGCACGTTTCCTTAGGAGTCATAACCATTGCAGGAAACCACTTATTTTTAATAAATTTTGTTCAGTAGCGCACGTTTGAATGCTGACGCATTCTTACCTGTGTGAATGTAAGCCAAACTACTTTTGCCTACGCCTTTTGCATGTGTTTTTCTTGCCTTTTGCATGTGTGAAAAAAACTCTTGGCCTTTGTTTACTTTTTCAGGTGCGCTGCAAGCTGTCACTCAAGCAACACATTCCAGTGGTCTTCTGTCAACAGACTGGGTGTATTGAAGTACCATTACAAGGTCCAATAAACAACGCTTGCGAGATGTATGACGTGCTCTTGCTTAAAATCAGAGGACTTCACTATTAATGTAAGTTTGAATAGGTGTGCTGAAGAACCTGTGTAAAGTGTACTTCTTTATTAACAAGTACAAACCGTAACCTCACCTGACATTTTTTTCACCTCAACATAACTCTTTACCGTAGATTTCTGAACAAACCATTACAGCAACACAACACTGCAGTAAGGTCAGCACAAGTGTTCGTGCATGAACACTCGTATTTACAAGAATTGTATTTGCAATATTATACTAAATATGAGTATGAGGTGCCTATCTTTTTCAGGGTGCATACACTCGCAGGTCGTACAAGCTCGTCATCTTGTACGCACTCAGGTCGTAGAAATAAACTCGTTCATAATGTACGAGAATCTCGTTCAGTGACAAGAACGCGATCTTGTACACATGTGTACGAGAAATGTAATGCGATTATTGCTGCTAAGGCTGTACGAGTTCTCGTAGACTCAACGAGTTCTCGCAGACTGAACGAGTTCTCGTACAGTCTACGAAGCAATAATCGCGTACAACTATTTCTCGTACATTCTCGTTCCCATTTTTTTCAATAGGGTTGCCTTGCTTCATCTGCGACGATTGCGTCAGCCTGTCAACGCATCAATTTGGCCTTCATTTCGGACTATATTTGGGCTCTTAAAGTACACGTTTAGTGCTAAAGATGGCGTGTGCAATCTGTAAGATATGAACACACGTACAGAGTGTTGTTATCTCTAAGTTTCGGGAGAGCACTGTCTCGTCGGTGAGCCCCAAAAACATCCAACAAGCACGAGCATCAGAGGGCTGCCGGAATGTATTGTCTTGCGTTCCACGTAGGAAATGAATGATGAACAGGTGTGACTAAAGTGGTACTTAAAAGTCTGGACAAACTACAGCGTTTGTAATCTGCAGAAATTATTCTAAAGGCACAGCAACTTCAGCGGCCTTAGCCCGAAATTGAAAATTTTTGTAACCGCGCCAATTTGGGGCTTGAAAACATAGGGTTTTACAGTATGGAGGAAACTAAAAGGCAAATTACGCCACAAATTCCGCAACATAAATGCAAGAGTGCTATTGCACCGTGAAAGAAAGCTCCCCTAAACTGAAATTTCTGCAGGAAAGAAAGCAACATCTACGACAAACACCATCCGATTTTGCCCCCAAAGAATGTTCAGATCAAAAACGTGGTACTTAAGTCAAGTTCTGCTATGGTGACGCGGTGCGCAAAAGACAGAAGTAGTTGCTCTTGGAAAAAAAATGCTGGTATCCGCTGTCAGAGCCGGCTTCTATGGCAGCAGAGGAGTTCGACGCCTGAGAAATGGCTGATGTCTTCTGCATTTCAGAGCGCAGCTCTGACGCGCCCGTTACTGCATTGAGCGTCGGCGTCCCTCGGCGTTACCGAGTGAACGAGAACAGCGAAGGGTGAAAGAGCGAACGCGGAGCGCAGTGGGGGTGAAAGAGAGCGCGAGGAGGGAAGCGGAAGAGAGTATGGCAAAAAGGTGAGGAGGGAAGCGGAGTGCCGGCGACGACCAGGCATACGGTGAGCGCGGAAACAAAGCTCTGGCGCGGGCTTAGGACCCACGGCGCATGCGCTACTTCGCCTGCGCCGCCGCCGCGCGAGCCACGCATTCCCGTGTTCACGCTTCCTTTCTGAACAATGAGTGACGCAACAGGTGAAAATGCTTCGTCTGCCGCTGCTTCTAAAGGCTGGGTACACACGCGAGGGCAAAATGCCGCCTGCTCCGCGGGCCAAACAGTCACGTGATCACTTGAATCCGGCGCAGCCGAGTTAGGTCGCATTCCCACATCCGAAGCACCGTTTGCGGAATCCGCGTGCTTATTCTCGACTGCAACGCTTATTAGAAGCGGCGTGTTTCGATACTCGACGTCCTCTATATTCCATAGCGATGTGAATCCCTCAACAATAGCCAAAAAAGTGACGGTTGCCTCGTCACATAGCGTTTTCTTGCGCATCCTCACTCATGTTGAGGTCACGCAGGCTGCACGGTCTGAGTAAATAGAAATGCGCGCCCAACCATGACTCGCCTTTCTCGCTGCACCACAGCAAAAGCACGTGCGGTCACTGCTGCACAACAACACACGTGGCTTCAAGCCGACAACACGTCCATCGTAGGCACGCCAAACTGTCCAATGTTGACAGATTTGACGTTGACTACGCTAAATTGACGTCAGACGAGCGCCAAACGGACGGATGGAAATACCGGCGAGCATTTTCAATCCGGACCGCGAGCGGAGGAGGCCGGACTAGGCGAGGGCGGCACGTTTTGATCACGCGCGCGTCACGTGATACGCCATCCGCTGCGAAAATTCCTCTTCCATCCGGTCGTGTGAATGCACCTTAAACGAGCTACCCGAGCAAAGGCTCAGCGCCTCCGCCGAGAGGACCCTGTCGTTCAGAATCAAATCCTTTGCCACAATATATCGCGAATTCCAAACAACTAAACAGCTGCTCTCAAAATTCGCCTTAGGGAGTATCGTAACCGCCGGTGAATTTTTGTCATTTTTATTGAGGACCAATTCTCAATCGGTGGCGCCAATAAGGGCACCAAGGCCACAATTAAGCCATATTCCGTCTCCTTTCGTAATCACTCTTCGTCATGGACCGAGAGGACTACATTTGCGTCGCCACCATGGCATCTTGGTCTCGTCAGCGACGAAGTGAACGTAATCGAGTGAAATGATTTGTTAGATTTTACCGACCCAAATTACGCTTTCTCGCAACAAACCTATGTCGGCTTCTGTCAGTCACGGCTCCCAAATTTTCCCCTCGCACAACGTTAAAATGCACCAATAACTACAAAGGTTGTCGACGCATCAAATCCAAAAGAAAATTTTGAAGCAGTGACTGCATCTCTCCACAAATTGAAATAGTTGGTTTTTAATTGTTTGCACAACTACCACATTCCTAATAGTTTTTACCGGCTGAGTGGAGGAGTCACGCGGAAATAAACCTTTTTCGCTACAGCCATGCTCCAAAACTTCGTGCAATGGAGTTAAAGAATCGGTGAGTACTGGAGGCGTTCTGTAGCATTTAGAGACACGTGGTACAGAGTCCGTAAGTGAGAGTGACGGGTGTGCCCACAAATGCTCAGATACGATCAATGCGCTGCCCAGAATGGACTCGCAAAGTACCTATAATGTGAAAACTCCTACCCTGCTCGTATACGCGTTCGAGGATGACGCTTAGCATTCCATATGGCGTCAGACTAGGATTGCAAGTTAAACAATGCCGCTTATCATTAGAATCATCGAAAGAGCCCCACGCCAGAAATATAAAGCATTCTGACGTCTATTCCTGCTATACCAAGAAATCGAATATAGGCAGGCTTCTGGCAACCACAAAATAAACAGCTACTACACAGGTTCCTATGCGTTTTTTACAAAGAATGGGAAGAAAAAAATACGCAGATCCAACTCACATGTTCTAATCTCTGTGGAGTGAAACTTTCGTGAAGCGGGTAATTAAAAGCTATACAAATAAAGGTAATCCCTGCAACTGTCTTTACTTTCATTCCATGCAACGTGCGAAATCCTGCACTATTTATGTTTATGAGCTGCATACGTCCCAATTTCGTCATGCAACGCTACTACACTGTTCACAAGCTATTGTATATGCCGAAATGCAAGTACCAATTCAGGCGGCCGCGCATTGCGAGACATCTACGTAGTCATGTCGCATAGACGAAGGCGATGTTCCATGCTAGTCGAGGACAATCACGCGAGGAGTTTGAATGTCCAGAGAAGGCAATTAAAACATCGCTTCCACAAAGAGACCGCACGTCGACCACAATCACGCCACAAGTCGGACGGGGAATTTTCAGTTACTTTGAATAAGGTTGAATTCAGGCCGTTTTTGTGGTCGTCTTGGTATGAACAGCTTCGTATGAAGGCTATTCTCAATGGATGGCACCTGGCAGTTCGAGTGGTTGTGTTGATGCAGACCCAGTTACCTGCCAGTAACTGCGGAATGCGCTCTAAAGAGTTGGCTTCACAATCCATCATCAAATTCATGCAACTTTGCTGAGCGAACAGGCGCCAAGCAAAACAACGAACTAAATCCCTTTTTCACAAAAAGCTCATACGCAAGAACTTACTATTGTGCTTATCATTTTTAACAATCTTACCATTTTACATTCCATGCTTGTTTGCTTATGCCTGCCATATTTTAAGCTACTTTTTGAGCTACATATAAGCGGCTTATAAAATGAGCAATGTCATTTTGTTGTGCATATTCTCGATAGAGAGGTAAAAAAATAACGGGTCACTAAGAACACTCGTTAAATTTTGCGCACAAGACTACTCTTCCCTTTGCGAAGGTACGGAAGAGTAAAAAAAATTATATCACTACTATTTATTCCTAAAAGAAACGAAATAACTGTTATTAGTTATTTTCTTTACAGTCGCTCAGCCTTTTGGCAAGAGCTGCTCGCATAAATGAGGGCGCACTGCTCACATTGACAACGGCATTTTTATAACTTCAAATAAATACACTAGGAAACGTAAGTAACGGACAAAAATATAAAATAAAAAATTTAGTCATGAAAAGCACGAAGAGAATTTCGCGCTGTCGATTGTTTGTCCCAGTGACACCGTCCCCCCAAACAAACCATTTTCGTCTCTTTCAAAGCCGCCCGCCGTTAGAGAAGAATAGGGGAACGCGGATCCAGTGATTGCCGAACCGAACGTTTAGTTCCATGGTGGTGGAGGGCAATCTCAGGTGACCATACTACCGATACGCGGAAGACGTCCGCGAGCTTTGCGAAGGACACCCCGGTCCACACGTCGTGTTTGCTGCTTTCAGAACATGCCGGATGGGTCATTCGCGAAAATGTCTGGCACAGCGATGATACCGACGACACGCCTCAGACCTCTGCTCTTGCTCACGATGCTCCTCTGCTTTTTGACGATGCTGTTTACGTCCTGCTTAGAATGAACTCGTGGACGGATTGAGCACCGGACGCGAGTGAAGTCGCCTGTAAGTCACCCGCTGCGCTGAGCTCCGCAGAGTGGCTGTGGCTCCCGTTGGCATGCCAGATGGCGCTGAGGTCTTGATCCCAAGACGTGACTGCCGAGGTTGGGAGGTCGCGTGCTGCTGGCACCAGTAGTCCATCTCGAGCAGCGAGACCGGCCTAACGAAGATCACAACGCCATGAGCTTTTAGCTTTCTGGGCAGCACAGGTGTGGAAAAGAGGGTGGGCCCAGCGCTCACGTCGGTCATGACGCTCCTGGCTTCTTCGACCATGCTGGCCCTGCGGCTCTTGCGGACTTGTTTGATTGTTGGAGATTAAATGGCTATGCGACACGCCCGATAATGAACAAGAAGAAGGTGGCCCTAAGATACGGCCCACTAAATGTATAAGGCATTAATCGGCTGGTAGGCTGACGCATAATACAAAAATTTAGTGTAGTATAAGGTAAAAATTGAAAAAAGAAGATATTTCTTTCAACGAATTATGATGCTTGACCGAAGAATCAGACTAAATTAATCATACCTATAAAAACACAGCAAAAAAGTAGGCAAAGTGTCGTAACGAGCTGTTTCAATACCGACACAGAATTTACAATCCGATTGCCGATCCTAAAGATTGAGTTAATTACGCTATTTCACCCAGGAACAACCGCCGAACCAGCCAACCTTTCCTTGTCAGCGTTTATTCCCATTCTCAAAATATTAAATCTACTATAAAGATGGATATTTGTGAAATTTAGGGAAAATAATTTAGAATACGTTAATAATTTCATTATTGTGTATTCTACGTACTATAATTCTTATCAGCCGATGGAAGCACCAGGGCTTTATGGTGTTCATAATGAAAGAAAAGACCCTGTAGAGAAATGTCATAATCAGCTTATGATATGAATCAAGAAAGATATTGATATATTAAGATATATAAGCACGTAGCCTCTGTGGAACACTGGGGAGGAATCGGGCAGTGGGAGGAAGGATGGAAGAATCCTTCAAAATGAGTAAAATCTCACACTTTCAAAAAGGAACAAAAATTTATACGCAGAAATCAGACTTGCATGAGTGTAGCTAGAAGAAGAGAAAAGGGAAACACTATGGAACACAAAAAAAGTATTTTGTGCTGAAACCATTACGAAGGTTCGTCAAGCCAAGCCAAAAGCCGATTGTTTTCTTTTTAAAGCTATTCGCTTTAATAAAGTAATGCTGCGGTGAAGATCCATATTTGTTACAGTGAGGCATTTAGGTATAGCGTTTGTTGTTTTTATGCGTAATTTTCTAGAGAACAGAACCGTTAACCAAAATATCTGTCACGTTGTCGGAGCAGTCTCGTTCAGCCGTCACAGGGGATAGGGCGGTGAGAGCTAAAGAGGAGGGCAATTCTTTCCGTGCTCTCCACTGCAGCATCTGAACCTTCAAACGCCCCAAAAATCTTCGCGACAGCGCGTGCTGAGATGCCCGACTATTCTCTTACACGTACAACAATGTCACGAAGGTGGAACGCAATGTATTTCTACTTTCAGACTGCCGCCCATGTGTTGTACATGGGCGCCCATGTGTTGTATATACATGGGCACATTGTATTTACTGTTGGCGAAGAATGCGCCCCACAACTTGGTTGTGCGACAGTACGCACCATTTGTTTCGCCAGCCACCAACCTACTGCTACCAACTGCCGACCACGAAGACGGGCGAAACAACGAAAGACAGCTATAATAGAGCCCGACAAAAATGCCGGGGGTTAGTTCCGTATGCTGCACTTGAGCTATAGAGAAGGCGAATGCATAGGTAAGGTCCCTCTTGCCGGCTCCCTTTGTTACTCATTTGTGTTTTATTCTATTGTTTGCTTCGCTCTTGTATATGCTTACTATATTCTGAGGGGTCATAATGAGCGACCACCAATTGTAGCCCACGCCATGCGCTTAAGTGTCACATGGTTCATTCGCCCATGCACACACACATATCTTGAAGCATACGTATACACCTGGAAATGGGGCTTCGGCAGCTCCGTTTTCCACGTGCCTACGTTCCGCCACTCTAAGCACTTTAGAACATGGAGCCCTCCGCTACAGCATTTCAACAGGGTGGCGCCTGGCAATACACTCTAAAAAATTCCACGTTTTAATCTCACGCTAAACTGTAAGTTTAAGCTTGATACGCATGTAAATGAGCCATGTATGACGTTTGAAGCACCACGTGACCAAAAATAAGCGCGGCATTCCTTCATCTAAGCGTGAGGACATGACTGCGTGCCATGTTTCGGTGTAGTGCGAGCGAGACCAAGCCGCATACGCGTGATAAGCGCAAATCACACGCATAAACATTCCACGAAGCGCTCGTGCGGAAACATCCCCTCACGCATATAAAGATCGGGGAGCCGCGATTTATCACGTGATCTGCACGGAGCGTGGGCGAGGGAGAAATCTCTCTGCGCCTTCTCACCGTTCAGCCGGGAATAGGGAACTTTACTTGGGGAGGCTGCCGAAGAGCTTGCTATCGACCATTTTTTGGCGGGGATACACCGGCGGCGTGTCACGAGGTTCGTTCATTGCAGCTCGTAGCTTTTGTCTAAGTTGACGTGTATCGCCGTGTTCACTTCAACGAGCATTCTTGGCGTGCAACGCGGGTGATGCAAGCAATCAGAGTGTGACTGCCCTGAGTTTACGCGAGAAAATCCACCACGGTCTGACGTTCCGCAGCAGCAGTTCCACATGGATGGTGCATATAATGCGGCCACTCACCTGCCATTCATGTATAGGTAAGTCATGGTTCGTCGTTATAAATGGTGGCTAATTGTTCATTCGTCATACTTTATGGTATCTGCTTGTATCATGTTTGGTGCGAAATTTGTGTTAATGGTGCATCTTAGTTGAAAGCTAGAACTTTCTACGCTAGCAGTAGCTTTTATCGAAATAAAGAGTAGTGAGCTTCGTGATTTTTAAGAAGTTTGGAAGCCGGACTGTTGAATTCCTCTTAATTGTTGCGTTTATTGTGGCCAAGTACTGTTAAATTCCGCTGAATTGTTCTGTTTATAGTGGTCAAGTAGCGAATTCGCACGATTATAACACCAGGTTATTTTAGAAATTTTATCGGTCGGAACGCACCTCGCGCGTTATATTCTATCGCGTTAAGTGAATATAGTGTTTTTTTTTTCTTTTATTATATATATCCGCCAGCTCACCATTCTCTCCGTGCGCGCGCTACCATTTTGTGATAGGCAAGGGTGGCGGGCTGGGAGTTGCCACTGTGCATTTTGCACCATTTTTCTTCTCATGATTTAGAACGCTGTTAGTGGCGCATGAATGTGATTACGGCGTATTGATCGCATCATTGAGCAAGATGATCGGCGCTGTTGTGCAGGTGCGTCAAGCGACTGCTGCACCATCGCGCAATCCGTGAAAGGCTTCGCCATGTTAGATTGTATCGCGGGCACTTGTGCATGATGCTTTTATTCATTATTTATACGTAAAAGCATTCGAACTTTTATGTACGTATTATTTACAAGGTGGTGCTTGTTGGAAGGCCATGAATCCAAGCCAGTTCCAGCTCTGGATGCTTTGCTTACAATTTATTGTTAAGAATAGTAGCTCTTCATATGTGAAAACAAAATAGGAGTACGTTTTCTTATTTTTCCTAAAACGCAGCTTTCATGCTATATTTAGCGTTGTCTATAAACTCGACATTTAATTATTTTACCACTGGTGGCACAAGTAATTACAAGAGCAAACACCTAAAGTGTAATCGACAAACAACACTGATTTACAGCAACGCAGGGGAAAATCTCTGATTTTAATGCGTTTCTGAGCAACTTCGTAGAGTATTCTTTTGAATGCACAGTCAAAAAGAGAGGGTGTTTTGCCCTTTTCATTAGGAAAAAATATTCACTACTTTATTTGTGGATAACCTGAACGTAAGAGGGCTTCTCCGCTTTCACCGTCGCTGCGCAACTTTATCGGAGAGGATCATTTTGTTCTTCCACCCATTTAAGTTTTTCTTTTTGTTCTTTCTTAACAGACCATAGAAAGAGAAGCTGTTTCGGGAGGGGAGATATTTGTAAACCACAATAAAAGGCCGATGAAGGCATCTTTTTCACTCCGATGCCAAGACGCACTGACAGCAATGCCCACACATTTGCTCAATGAAGTACTGGTAAGGAAAGTACTTATATTGCTTTGAGCACCCGATGACGCGTTGTTTGATAGTGTTCATAGCTGGTGGTACCAAAGCAATGATCCAGGCGTTTTTGACAATGCCCGCTTGGTAGTGAAAAATGATTGCAAAGAAATCATGTTCGGAAGTTATATACATATTTTCTGCTTCAACGACCCACAGGAAATATTTTTCAGGAGTATAGTTCATTTCGTAAGAAAGTGCATTACTTGAAATGAAGGCAATAGTTTTTTCGTGTTGGATTCCGCACTGACATGTTCACGTGGGATATCTTCTTGTCAAAATTTTCATTTACATTGTGCCGCTCATTTAGCATAACAATGCATTTCTAGCTCATTTGCACTCCGATATTAAAAGGTTGCATCGAATACGTTGCCACATGAGTTCGAATTTTTTAACGTTATGTTTATGGAGAGCATGATCGACTAAAACCAGTTTAAGCTATGCGTCTCACCTAAATGCGTTTTGCACACTGTTCATTTGATTTTTCAGATCGCCTTTGAAAGCGAACTAAGGTTTGAAATTAGAATGAAAGAAAATGAGCAAAAACTGAAAAAGTTCCTTTTGGTCGCTTCAAAAATCCTCAAATTTCTTGAGCCATCATACATCGCTTTAGAAGCATACCTGCGACCCAGGCTGGCAAAGCATGCGCTCATTACTGCGGTGAGTTGACGCTCTTTCTCTTATCGCCAACTTCTAAAAACTTCCAAACTGCAACATTTTAAGAGCGGCCGATATCACTCATTTCAGAAGAACTGCAATCAATGTTAGAGCAGTGAAAAAGCAAGCGCTCATTAGTTATCGTTTTTACTCTAAAAAAGTGTTTTCGCCTATTATACTCTGGTTAGCGCGAACGCTTTTTTTTTCAGACACCGCCAAGTGATCACATGGGACTTTGCAGTGTCTGGGGGGAAAGGAGGCAATTTATCAGCGGTTGTGGGCATGAAATCATAGACATCAGTTCTGACACATCCCTAGAAAAGGCACTAGTGATGTGCCTCTATTATATCAAAGACATATCATATCCGGCTGCTTATGGTCAAATGCTTGGCTTCGTACAGTCAATTATAAAGTCAGGAAGTAGCACCGAAATTTTATGGGCGCAAACAAGATTGACGAACTTGTTCATCACGTTGCGCATTTAAGGCAAGCTACTATAAAGACATAAGGTTTTTCAACTATCTGACCCTCACTAAGCCAAATTAACAAAATAAGGTAGTTTCCTCCTCCTCCTCAACTATCTGAAGATCTTTTAATTGTGGAAGCTCTGTTTTTAGATATCAATCTTTCAATGTTCTCAATTTTCTGTGAATGAATACTATAAATAAAACATTTACCGAGGAAGAAACATGTTTGTCACATTCGTTTGACTGCTTGGAACACTCGCCTTTATTACTAAAATGGGCCAGTGATAAATATTTGATAAGAAATTTTGGGCCAACAATCAAAATGGAGTTCATAACACGAGGATTTTAAAGGGAGAAATGGTCTCCTGACGTCCCTATCCTGCATATACAGCTCGATATCGACAAACGCGCGGCACAGCAGAGCACGGTTGAGAGGGCATTCGTCCTTTTGTGGAAAAAAATACCGAGGGGCTTCTTTGCGTTTTACATTTCTTGGTGTCGTTGAATTGTGCCAGGGCTTAGCAAAGCCTCTTCTTAGTCGATTAGTTTCAGTGTCACCGGCGGGAGCGTCCTGCGCAATCTCTCTGCTGCATATTGAGCTCCTACTTTGCCGAAATGCTACCAGTGCCATATCGTCTTGGTCCGTCACAGTCTCGCCGTCGAAGCAGAAGTTGAAGAGAATGCGAAGAGCTTGTTGAGCAAAGCTCGCTTCGGTGAAGCGAACCAAGCCGACAAGGTACGCATGCAGAAAAGGGGCGAGGGAGGAGTGTATGTAAGCGGTGTCGTTTCCACCTTGTCTGGGTTGGACTGGTCTTCCACCGGTGCCTGGAGGGTGAGACCTCGGGCTGACGCATGAACGCGCTCATTGCCAGGGAGAGACGCATAATAATTTTAATTATGGGGTTTTATGTGCAAAAACGACGATCTGATTATGAGGCACGCCGTCGTGGGGGACTCCGGAAATTTAGACCACCTGGGGTTCTTTAACGTGCACCTAAATTTAAGTACACGGGTGTTTTCGCATTTCGCCCCCATCGAAGTGCGGCCGCCGTGGCCGGGATTCGACCAGGGAGAGACGCATGCCGAGGTGTCCAGACTAGGTGAACTAGTGGAATGTTTTGCTTTTTGTGTAGAATTTTATGAGCGATCGGTGAAATCCGTCCTTGTGCGCAGTTTCGACATGCTTGTGGGAATCTGTAAGAATATGTACGAACTTATCTGGGGGTTGAGCGCTGATGGTGAGGGCTATGGCACATTCTTCGGCTTCCGAGCAGTTGTCAGTGCGTACTGTGGCTGATAATAGTGCTTCGCCCCTCCAGTCGGCCACCGCTACCACTTTGGCTGTAATGTCGGGGTAGCACGCGGCGTCTGTATAGAAGGTGTCGACGTCGTTGCCGTATGCTCGGTGCAGTGCCATTGCACGTGCAGCGCGCCTGCCTTTATGGTGTTCCGGGTGCATATTAAGAGGTATGGGGGCCACTGAAATGTTTTCTTTGATATTTGGGGCGATTGACCGGGGCTCTCGTGGGGCAAACTCTGATGTTGGGTAACGTAATTGTCTGAGTACGTGCCTTCCTGTCGATGTACACTTCAGTCGTTCGATCCGACCGACTTTCTGGGCTTCGATCAATTCGGCCACGGTGTTTATTTATTCAAAATACCCCCAAAGGCCCTCATCATGAGGGTATTACATGGGGGGGGGTCACAGGCACTGGTCATAGATTATACATCATATTAAAGAACAAGACAATATAACAAAAATAATAATAATGTGACACATAGGTAATATACAAAATGAGTCACAATTATTTCAGCGAAAACATTAGTACATATTAGGAGAACATAAGGCAACTGCAATGAAAAGCAAAACAGCAACAAACATCGAAACACTGTAAAAGTCCCACGATAATAATAATAAGATTAGTTGACAAGTCGTGAGGGAATTAAATCTTGACACTTAGTGAAGTCAGGTTCCGTGGCAATGTCTGATGGTAAGGCGTTCCACTCAGTTCTTGTGCGCGGCAAGAATGAATATGCATAATGAAATGACTGGCAGTTAATGCGTTTGACTTTGTATGGATGGTCACGACGTGGAAAGATAACTTGTGGTGACTGAAAGAAGTCATCATGAAGTGGTGGATGGTGATAAAGCTTATGGAAAAGTGATAGGCGAGAAATTTTACGGCGAAGTGCTAAGGTGTCCAACTCAGCTTTATTCTTTAACGAGGTGACGCTGGTGTAACGTGAATAATCTGAAAAAATGAAATGCGCAGCACGGTTTTGCAAGGCTTCGATGTTACTGATGATATAAGTTTGTTCGGGATCCCAAATGGCAGACGCGTATTCTAGTTTAGGACGGATTAATGTTGTGTACGCTAGTTTTTTAACATGCATTGGGGCTTCCTTTAAGTTATGTTTAATAAGTCCGATAGTGCGGTTAGAAGAGGCAAGGGTAAGATTATTATCATTGTTCCATGATAAGTTTGACTGAAGATTGATGCCAAGGTACTTGTAAGTTGTGGCGAGTTCCACAGCGTTGTTATCAAGAGAGTAGGAGGTTGGAATTCGTGGCCTATTGGTGAAAGACAAGAGTTTAGTTTTGGAAATATTTAATGGCATCAAACAATTCTAACACCTTGCACTTATTCCCTCCAGGTCAGTTTGTAGTAAGTGATTATCAATGTTACTTGTTACACATCGATAAAGTACACAATCATCTGCAAATAGTCTGATTTTGCATAACACGCAACTGGGTAAATCATTAATATAGATTAGAAAGAGTAAAGGTCCAAGTACGCTGCCTTGTGGAACTCCAGACGTAACATCAGCATAAGATGAGTTAGAATTGTTAACTGATGTAAACTGAGTTCCAGATGAGAGAAAATCGGTGATCCATGCAGTTATAGTAGGGTGAATGTTAAGCTGTGAAAGTTTAAGTAACAACCTATGGTGTGGAACACGATCAAATGCCTTGGAAAAATCTAAAAATATTGCGTCAACTTGAAACCCAGCGTCTATCAGTGCATGTATGTCGTTAATAAATCCGGCTTGTTGGGTTTCGCATGAGTAGCCCTTGCGAAAACCATGCTGATACTTGAAAATAATGTTATGGTCTTCAAGGAAGTTGATGACTTGAGTGTGTATTATATGTTCGAGTAATTTACAAATAGTACTGATTAAGGAGATGGGACGATAATTGAGCGGACAAGCACGATCACCTGATTTGAAAATGGGTATTATTTTAGCAATGCGCCAGTCATTAGGAATACAGCCTGTTGATAGTGACTGGGAAAATAGAGCGGTTAACACAGGACAAATACTATGCGATGTATTCTTTAAAAATTTATTATTGAAGCCTGGATGGTAGGCGCTAGATGACGTTTTAAGATTGCTTAGTAGAGCTAAAACACCAGACTCACTGATGACTACCTCGTGCATTGTGATTCCTACTAACGCATTTAAAGTTGGCAATGAGTTAACGTTTTCATAAGTGAAAATTGTTAAAAATTTATCATTAAGAAGTTGAGCACAGTCTGAATTGGGGAGAGGAACTCCATGAAAAACAGTAAGACTGATGTCAGTGCGAGTTACAGGATTTACAACACGCCAAAAGCGACGAGTATTATTTTTTAGAATGGATGGTAAATCATCAGAAAACAAGTTATGGCGAGTAGATTTTAGCAATGCCTTATAAGCCTTTTCGCACGTTTTGTGTTTATCATGGGCACACGCGAGACCAGTCAGTTTTGTCTGCCTGTACACTCTCTTCTTTTTGTGTGTGTGTGTGTGTGTGTCGGGTTTTTTGGCACAAAAGCAACTGTGGCTATCCTGTGCCAAACACAAGGTGCCGGTTAGCGCAAACTTCGGACGTTATTAAGTATGTTTATGTTGTTTTCGTGGGGTAGTAAAGCACACGTGTCTTATAGTTTCTGTAGTATTTGTGCAGCTTTTAGAAATGTGATGACATGTTTTAGTTCTACTTCAGGTTCGTCCCCAATTAATAATGCAGGGTGAAAAGGTATGTTTTTTTCCTATATGTGATGAAAGATCTGCTTCCGTTCTTGTTCTAGTTTCGGACAAGAGATGAGAAAATGATTTACGGATGAAATTTCTCCACAGTTCTCACAAGTTGATTGTTGTTGTTCTTTATGTAGAAGAAAGTTGGGGGTCAGGTGTGTATGTCCGATTCGAAGTCGGCATAAAACTACTTCCATGAAGCGTTCTTGGTGTCTACAAGATTGCCATTCACCAAGTGTTGGTTTGATGACATGGAGTTTGTTATTTATGCTTTCGTTCCACCTTAATTGCCATTTTTGATTCAGTGCTCGCCGAAATTCTGCTATCCAGTCGGTTGACGGTATTTCGAAGTGTTCAACGGGATTATTTTTTGCTATAGCAGCACACTTATCTGCCTTTTCACTTCAGCTTATCCCGACAAGGCTTGGTACCCAGCATAATATTATACGTTTCCTATAATTAGTTGCTTCTACTATCGTTTTAGTATTTCTCCTATAATTGGTAAACTGTGTTTTTGGATGCTAAAGATTGAAGTGCGCTCAGAGAGTCGCTGTAAATAACTGTGTTATGGTTGTTGTCTTCTATTGTTTTGGTTACCGCTAGGTAGAGTGCGAAAAGTTCGGCAGTGAAGATTGAGGCATGACTTGGTAGACGTACAGTTTTTTCCCACCCTATTCCAATAACTCCGCAGCCAACGTGTTCGTGTGTTTTGGATCCATCCGTGTAAAACTCTGGGAAGTCCCGGTATTTTTCTTGGATGGCGTAGAACTCTTGGATCAGGTGCTCTCGTGGTACTTCGCTCTTCTTGAAGCTTGTTAAGGAAAAATCGCAAGTGGTACGCAGGTTATTCCATGGAGGTAGTGCTTGAGGTCTTTTTAAAACATGCAAATATTCCTATGGGATATTTAATTTTCTGCATATTTCTTCAAATCTAAGGCAAAGCGGTCTTATAGTAGAGGGTCTGTTGGTATAAAGGGTTCTAGTTTGGCACTGCGTAATAATGTTAAAACACCGTTGTGAAGGTAATGTGCGGATTTTTAGGGAATATGCAGCCAAAAGCAAAGAGCGTCTGTCATCTAGGATGGTTCATTAGCTTCTACGTATAGGCTAGCAACGGGAGATGTTCTATACGCACCTGTGGCAAGTCGGAGGGTAAGGTTATGCACGGGATCTAGTTTTCTATGATATGACGGCCTTGCTCATCCGTACACAACTGAGCCATAGTCAAGAAGGCTACGCACTAACGACCGGTACAAGTGTAGGATGCACGTTCTGTCCGCGCCCCAGCGTTTTCGAGATAAAATCTTTAGTATGTTAAGTGCCTTATTTGCTTTCGTTTTCAATGAGTTTATATGGGGGATGAAACTTAGTGATTTATCAAACACCAAACGTAGGAATTTGTGTTCCTCTCGCACGGGCAGTACATGTTTATTTAGGTGTAGATTGGGGTCTGGCTAGAGTCTTCGTTTGCGTGAGAACAACACAGCCAGCGTTTTCTCGTTTGAAAATCGGAACCCATTTTTGTCTGCCCATTCACACAGTCTGTTTATAGTTAGCTGTATCTGCCGTTCGCAGGTGTTAATGTTGGAAAAGCGGCAAGCTATTTGTAGGTCATCCATGTATATAGAATGTTCGACGGAGCTGGGTATTATCTTTGCGATTGAATTCATTTTAACTATAAAGAGGGTTGTACTTAGGATGCAACCCTGTGGTACACTATTTACTTGCATAGAAATGTGCGAGAGGGTTGTGCCAATGCGTACCTGAAAGGTGCGGTTTGAGAGAAATTCAGCTAAGCTGTTCAACATTCTACCTTTTATTCCCATATTCGACAAGTCGCGTAGAAATCCGAACTTCCAGGTAGTGTCGTAGGCCTTTTCTAGATCGAAGAAGACTGCTAGACACTGTTGTTTATGTATAAATGCTTCTCGTATTGTGTTTTCTAGCCGGCATAAATGGTCGAATGTTGATCGTGTCTTTCGAAAGCCACACTGGTTAGTATCTAGTAGGTTACGCTGCTCTAGGGTGAACATGAGTCTGACGTTTGCTATACTTCCAAATGATTTGGCCAGACAGCTTGTCATGGCTATTAGGTAGAGTATGTGGTTTTCCTGTTTTCAAGAAAGGGATGATTACAGCCTTCTTCCATGCTTGCGGTATTGTGCCCGTAACCCACACTTTGTTAAAGAACTTGAGTATAGCAGTTGTTGCGTCTTCAGATAAGTGTTGAAGCATTGCGAAATGAATGTTATCTAGGCCTGGTGCTGTTTGCTTGCTTGTAGCAAGTGCGTTACGTAGTTCGTCTGTACTAAATAGACTATTATACTCTTCCTTCGTACCACCTCTGGTAGGTAGCTTCTGTTTTTCTGTTGTGTTTTTTAAGAAAGGAAAGTCCTATTGTAGTTTGATGAGCTTGACACTTGGGCAAAATGTTCCCCTAAAATGTCCGCTTGCTCTTGGAGTGTTGTTTGAATACCAGGAGGAGTTAACAAAGGGATTGTGTAGGCTGTGTAATCGCCGTTCATTTTCCGTACACCCTCCCAGACTTTTTTGGTTGGTGTAGAGCTATTGATACAGGATACAAAGTTTTGCCAGAAGGTTTTTTCTGCCCTTCTAGGGATGTAACGTGCTTGAGCTCGGGCTTGTTTGAAGTTTATTAGGTTGGCATACGT
This sequence comes from Dermacentor silvarum, assembly GCF_013339745.2. Taxonomy (NCBI): domain Eukaryota; kingdom Metazoa; phylum Arthropoda; class Arachnida; order Ixodida; family Ixodidae; genus Dermacentor; species Dermacentor silvarum. The sequence continues at coordinate 332,491,748 of NC_051154.1, read as the reverse complement.
TGGGTACCTCCTGAAGGTGCCCCAAGCCTTATTTTGCTTCTTTTAAGCAGTACGACACTCTTCTGTCGACCACGGTTTTCGGTTTTCTCGTGCCAAACCTGATGTTTGGGGTATTGACACAGATGCCGCTTGAAGAAGGCAGACAGTAAATCTTTCATTTATTTCCTCTATGCTAAAGCTTTCGTCGTATTCTTTTCCTAATGCGGCATGTGTCGTGCAGAGTGTCCAGTTTGCTAGGTGTAGTTTCCACCGCCGTGGTTTAGTAGGTGTTGGAGTTGGTTGTGTGAGGTGTATAAGGCATGGGAGATGATCACTTCCATATGGATTATCATGTACTTCCCAATTTAGGTGGACGTACAGATCAGGAGAACACAGAGCTAAATCAAGCCAACTCATTCTTCCTGTGCTTGGTATGCAGTACGTTGGGTTATTTGTGTTAAGAATGTAGATGTTATTTGTTAGGATAAAATCTTCTGTAGTTTGTCCTCTACCATCTGTTGTCGGACTTCCCCAAAAGAGACGGTGTGCATTAAAATCGCCCACCAATATAAAAGGTTCTGGAAGTTGTTCAACGAGTTCCTCCAAGTCTCTAACTGATACCTGTGTATGAGGAGGGATGTATATGGAGCAGATAGTTAATGTTTTAAATGATACTACACTAACTGCTACTGCTTCAAGGCACGTATTTAACCGGATTTCTTGCATAGTAGTGCTACAGTGCATAATAATGGCCACGCCACCTGAAACGCGACCAGTGGTGTTACGGTCTCGACGGACCTCTTTGTATTGTTTCAAAAAGTTTGTGTTTTTCGGGCCTAAATTTGTCTCCTGAACGCACACGGCTAGGGGACAGAACCGATTTAAAATATCCTTTACGTCACCTAAGTTATGTATTAGTCCACTACAGTTCCAGTGAACAATAAAAGCCATTTTATCGAGTAGCTGTTAGCATCCTAATTCTTTCTGATATGTTAAAAACGTGGGATAGGTGACGGAAAATCTGTTTTACTGTAGGAAATATTTAGTCACGTGCCCTTCCCAGGGGCAGCGACTGGCTGGCGACCTGCCTTTCCTCTGCCAGTGGGCAAAGGAGGGTGTTTCGGGGTAGGCGTCCCCGATGTACTGGGTGTTGTGTCCATTGCTTCCTCAGAAAGCCTGGGCACAGAAGGCACTCGTTCAAGCTGGGTGCCTGAAGGTGCCGCGCTCTTTGGCGGTACACTGTCCGTAGGGGCACGTACCACAGGGACAGCAAGTGCCGCAGTGGACTCTACAAGAGAATCCACTTGGGGCACCTTGGTCGGCTTTGGGGCCCTCGCTTCGACAGCAGGGGCATTTTGAGCGGCCGGTGGCTGCTCGCGGGGGGTGAGGGGCAAGGCCAGATCAGCGAAGCTGTACTGACAGCCTGTAGACACCAGATGCCGCTGCGCCCCCCGACGAGCTGCGTCCGCATAGCGTGCGCCTGAAAACAGTGCATGTTTTGGGCGCGCTTCCGGAAAAGTTAGATTTTCTTCTACTTTAAGCTGAATGATTTCTTTCTCTTTTTTTGAAAGTTTCGCAGGATCGCGAGTACGCCGCGTGGGCACCGCTGCAGTTGGGACATTTCATGACTGTTTTGTCGCAGTTCTCAGATGGATGATCATGTTCTGCGCATTTTGCACACGTAAGTTTTCCTCGGCAGGACTGTGAGCCATGCCCGTACCGCTGACATTTGAAACATCTTCTCGGATTCGGGACATAAGCTCCCACGGGACAACTGATGTATGCCACATTTACTCTTTCTGGTAGACTGCTGCGGTTGAACGTGATCACTATGTGCTTAGTTTTGATCTCTTCGTTTGCTCTTGGGATGGTGATTCTTCGAACAGCGCTGACACCTTGACTTCGGGAATTTTCTAGGATGTCTGCATCTGTTTCGTTCGTCAATTGCTTTTCGGAGATCACCCCTTGTACGCAATTAAGAGTACGGTGTGGTGTGATTGTCACGCTCGGCTCGGCAATTTGTTTTTATTTTTGAAGTTCCTCGCTTTGCGCTTTTGTTTGGACTTCGATCAATAGGTCACCAGACGCGAGATTTTTTGCCTGGTACTCCTTGCCAATTGATCTTTCTGGGGACTTCGCAATCTTAAAGACCGATTTCGATGGAATGGGTTCTTTGCATTGTCTGAGTGAATAACTAGGAACTTTGGAAAGGTTTCAAAAACTTTTTCTTTGCTTAGGACTTCGGTGCGGCCTCTTTTCAAAGACCGATCATTTTTCTTTGGGTTTGAAAATGCCCTACGTCATGTATAGACTGAGGGTTCCCAATATGTCGACTGAGGTTCACCCTCATACTCTCAGCAGGGTCCCGGAGCTTCCAGCCTGATAGCCAGGCAAGAGCCCGCCGGCCGGGGCTTGACCAAGATCCCGACCGCCACCGTTTGCGGTTTCTAACCCTTCACCTTACAACATATAGCCACGGTACGGATAACAGCCTTGGTATGGGGGCTCGGGTTCCGTAGTGACGCCACCCACCAACACCTTGATGACTCGATGTGCCCCTGCGGGGTCTTCTTTTTGTTATTATAAGCCGCCGAAGCTTGTTGGTAAACCAAGGAGAACTATTTTTGAAGGAAATGGCTAACATAGGAATGAACGTGTCAATGAGAGAACTGAGGTTGGCTTTAAAGATGGCCCAGTTCTGTTCAATGGAGCGTGAATGGAAATCATGCAGAAATTGATCTGAAAATGTTGGTAATTCATTGTTAATTGCGTCGAAATTGGCTTTACCGTAACATCTTATTTTCTTTTTTGTAATTGTTCTTTTGCTCACGCAAAAGTTAATGCATCCAGTTATAACATCATGGTCTGCGATGCCTTCTTCATGAGTTATGTCGGAAAATATATCGATATTGTTAGTTAAACGTAGGTCTAGTATATTGGCAGAAGTTTCAGTGGATCGTGTTGGCTGACTAATAAGTAGGGTTAATGAAAAGTCAAGACAAGTGCTCAGAAAAGAATGTGCGGCCGCATCCGTGGCCGATACGGAGAGTGACGGCCAATTGATATTTGGAAAATTGAAATCACCAAAAATGATAATTACCGACCTCGGAAAAAGCGCGAACACCTCGCTCAGCACCCGATGATACTCATCGGAAAACGCGCCAGACATGTCGGGTGGAAGGTAAAAAACGCCAATGATCACACTAAATGCAGTGCCCTTCAAGGAAACCCAAGTACATTCAAGAAAACAATCGATAATGATGGGTGCGGCATTGAATTCGTTCTTTATCGCGGTGAGCCCACCGCCCCCTCTACGCTGTTGTCTATCACATCGAAAAAACTTGAAAGTGGATTCACTCGTAAAGATGCTGTTATCGTGAAAGGTGTCGTTAAGCCAGGTCTCGGTAAGTAACACTAAAGACGCCTGGAATGAATCGATGAGCGATGAGAGTGCAATACTATTAGCGACAACACTTCTAGCGTTGGTGTATAAAAAGGATAATTTTTTATCAGTGCGACAATGCAATTTTACGGGTAAGCTGGTAGATGAACCTGCGCCCAAGGAAACGAAGGAGGAACATCATTTATCCCTGCGCCGGGAAACAAGAACAGCCTGGCCCTCATTGATGTTCCACTCGTAAACGTCATTGTTCAAATGCAGTTTGTTGAAAACAAGACGTACTCGATCCCCGTCTTTCTTCATAGTTCGCGAGAACTGGAGAAGCTTCCGTCGCTTTTCGCGAACTGTTTCCGAGTAATCTCGCGAGATGCTCAAATTGGTGTTTTTCAACTTAAAACCGTGGCTCAGAACCAGTTGGACTTCCTTCTCAACGAAGAATTTGGCTATGATAGGCCGCTTCTTCTCCGACGAAAAGCGGCCCACACGATGTGCTCTCGAAATTGACGTCACGGTAAGCCCCCAAGTTTTTCGGTACAGAAATTATTTATGAGTCGTTCTGACTCTTCCCAAGTTTCAGACTTCGCCGAATTTGTTATGCCATAAAAGAGAACGTTAGACCGCCTAGAGAGATTTTCCAGGTCGTCATTTTTTTCTTGTACACCTACGAGACCGTTGCTACTGCACGCGATGGACTGAGCACTAGGGGCTGCAGCAAAATTTCTGCTCTAGATCAAGGACACGCTTTGTCAGTTTTTCTAAATCATTCTTTATCTCTAAGTGAATTTGAAGCACCTTGTTAACCGATTCTTGAAGTACTGAATTGCTAGCTTCAACACGCAAGATAGAGCCAGCCACAAGGTCTAGCTTTTCCGCTTGAGCCTTGATCATGGGTCCCGGGTTAAGCTCGACATCGCCTCCCAGAACAAGCAGGCACATCAGATACAATACAGAAGCGCGAACACTTTTCAAAACATGAGGTGGCCACGACACCGCTAAAAGACAGACATCATCGTCACGATAGGAATAAGTATCATAGTAGTTTACCTGTACAAACATCAGCGGTGAGCGTAGGATCACAGTGACGGTGCCGTGGCCCAGGGTGGCGTCGGATTGCGCGCACTTCTGCACTGCCCGCTCAGCTGATTCGGTCCCACGTTGCCAGACGAAAAAAACTAAGGCATCCAGAAGTGGCGGAGCATCGACGAGAGGCGAACTGGCCAAAAACGGCATTGATAGGCCGCAGTGCGTTGAAGGAAATACGCCGAGCCAGGGGGAGCTTGTATCGTTGAGCCATTCACGCATGGTGTTATGCAAACCAAGCTGTAATAGTCTGGCTGTTGAGGTGTAGATAGGAAGGCCTGTCGCCGTTTTCACCGCTGTTCGTATGAGTGTGTCTAGCTGGTTTGTTTGGTTTTGGGTGAGTCAGTGGTAAGGTGCGTGATAGGTAATGCGGCTTACGATTAAAGCGTGTATGATGCACATGACGTTGGATTCCTTTAGGCCGTGGCGGCGGTTCGTGACCCGCCGGATCATGTGCACTACTTGATTAATCTGTTTCTTCAGTAGCGTCAGGGTATATGTCGCTTTCGCATTGGCTTGAACATGGAGTCCTAGTAAGTATAATTTGTTAACCTTATTTACAGGTTCACCCTCGATAGTCACCGTGATGTCAGGCGGTAGGTGATGTTTCCTTTGGAGTTTTTTTACTATAAGCAGTTCTGACTTTTGAGCTGCGCACGTAAGTCCCCCTGCCTGTGCATATTTCTGGGTGACATCGGCTGCTGCTTGTAGTGCGTCCTGTATTTCACCATCTGAGCCACTGGTGGCCCAGATGGTGATATCATCAGCATAAAGCGCATGCCTAATTCCCGGTATGGCATCTAGTAGTGCACGTAGTCTGCACATAGCTATGTTAAATAGCACGGGGGAAACCACTGACCCTTGTGGCGTGCTTTTTCCCGCAAGAGGGATGGAGTCCGAACGTATATTTCCTATGCCTATAGTCGCAGTGCGATCTTTAAGAAACGCCCGGACGTAATTGTAAAGTCGTCGGCCACACTTTGTTGCCGCTAAATTGGTGAGTATGAGGTCGTGAGCTACGTTATCAAACGCGCCTTTCAGGTCTAACGCAAGGATGGCTTTGCTTTGTTGAGTGCTAATATGGTCAATTATCTCTTCCTTAATTTGCAGTAGTACGTCTTGAGTGGATAGCCCCGGTCGAAAACCGAACATTCTGTGCGGCAATAAGGCTTGCTCTTCTAGGTGCGGCTGAAGCCTTGCCATAACGACGTTTTCAAATAACTTTCCCATGCATAATGTGAGCGAGATGGGTCTCAGTTGGTTTAGAGAGGGCTGCTTGCCTGGTTTTGGCATCATTGTAATATCGGCGTGCCGCCATTTTTGCGGCAGCGTGCCCTCTAGCCAGTGGTACTGAAAATAATCTGTAAGTTCTTTTATCGATCTGTTGTCGAGGTTTTTTAAAAGCCGGTACTGTATTCCGTCTGCTCCCGGGGCGGTGTTGCGTACTATTCGATGCAGTGCCGCTCTAACTTCTTGTGGTGTGATGTCTTTGTCTAATTCCGAAGGCTCCGCATGCGGATAATCTATGTAAGTTGGTTAGGGGCCTGAACCTAGGTAAGCGTCCTTTAGCTGTTGTATTATGGCCGCATCAGTCCCAGGTGTGTCTCAAGATTTTTTGAAGGGTTTTGCTGCTCGTTGCTTTGGTTTGATTTGGGTCAATGAAATTTCTAAGCAGTACCCACGTTTTAGCGGTGCCCAAGGTACCCTGCATTTGATTGCATAGGTTGTTCCAATTGTTTCGCGTTAGTTCGGTTGCGTAACTTTCCGCCTGGGCTGTTAAGGCGGATATCCGCTGCCTGAGCTTGCGATTGGGCTTTTGCTTTTTCCATCTTTTTTTGCAGGCAATGGCGAGCCTCCCCAATGTGTAATAGGTGCCTGTCGACATCGGGATATTCTGGTGACGTGTCGATGATTTTCGTTGTCGCACGGAAGTCTGTCTGAATTTGCCGGATCCATTCCTGCAGAGTTTCTGCTTTCAAGCTGCCTTCGTAGGTTTCGTTGGTGCTTTCTTGCTTGCGCCGCTGTCGGAACTTGTCCCAATCCGTCATTCGTATTTTACGTTCTTTGATTTTTGTTCGCAGTGTTCTTAGAAGCGTTTCCATTACCATGTGGTAACTACCGAGGGTCTCATCGAGGTTGTGCCATCCCTGATACCAGATGTCTTTGATCAGCGTAAGGTCGGCGCAGGTGTATCGACTGACATTGTTGCCTATTCTCGTTGGGTGGGCTGCGTCTGTCAGTATGGTCAAGCCTAGTTGTGCTATCGTCAGCGCTAGCCGTCGACCCTTTGGATTAGCGGTCTTGTAACCCCACGTTGGGTGTGCTGCGTTGAAGTCCCCTACAATAAGCAAACGTTGCTTTGCTTCCTTTAGTTCGTGTTTGAAGAGCCCATCGAAACAGTCTGCCCGCTCTTTAGGGGCACTATAGATGTTGAGGACAAAGACGCTAGGCTCTTTCCTGTCTACGGGAATGATTTCGATGAGTACGTGCGGTATGCGTTCGGAGCTAAGGGTGTGGTCGATTGCGGTTAACCTCTTTGACACTAATGTTGCTGTTTTAATCGGACCATTGTGGTGTTCTTTTTACGCAAAAGTATTGCATCCAGTCCGTTTAGGTTCAATGTATGTTTCTTGTAGTACCATTATGTCTGGTGTGTGTGTCTGTGCGTGTATGAACTGCGTTAGATTTCCTCGTTTCCGGCGGAAACTGCGGCAGTTGCATTGCCAAATTTTGCGCTACATTTGTTGCCAAGAGTTTGCGCTACATTTTGTTGTCTAGCCATGTTTTATTGTAAACTGGCCTGAGATGAAGGGCGTGCGTATGGATGAGCCCGGATATCTTCTCTTGCCTCGAGCGGACTAATGCGGGTGCGTTTGGGGGTGGCGTTGTGGACGACCGTCTGAGTAACTTCGTCGCAAATTTGTTGTCTAAACTCTTGGGTTAGCTCAATGAATATCTGTTGCAGGGTGGTTTTGATTTCTTCCTTTATTTCCAGCCTATCTTGCGTGAAACTCTCCCTGAGTTCCTGTCTGTCCCGTTGCATTTCGTTGCTCAGGCGCTCTCTATCTTGTTGAAACTCGTGTTTTAGCTGGTGTAATTCCTGTCGAAGAGTGATTGCCATTTCGTTTACTAATGTTCGCATCTCTTGCCTAAGCGTTCGGGCTATGTCATTAATCATTTCCTGCACCTGGGCGTTGGTAGTGAAGTTATTTGTGAGAGGCACCTGCCCTGTATGAGTACTGCGTGTGCATGTTCTAAGGGGTGGAAAATTGGTGGCAGTGGGAGAAGGTAAGGAGGAGAGATTTGAAAGCCGCTCAGCCCAGTTCACCTTTGGCGGATTCGTACAAGGGCCCTTCGTGACCACTTTCCTCTCGCTCTTCTCCAGCATGTCGATAGTTGACCGTGATTCCGCCCCTTGCTCGTTTGCAGTTGCTTCATGCCGTTCATGTCGGGGTGTCTTTGCACGTGGTAGGCTTTGTGATACGGATGTGGATGCATCCCTGGATTTATCTCGTTTCTTTGAGTCCGTTGATCTTCGGGGTGATCGGCATCTGTCTACGTTCGTCTCCGTGGAAGCTGGCGGCGATTTTGACCCGGGAGTTTGTGGTGGATTGGTGCTAGTCCCAGGGTTGGTGGTGGTGGGAACGTTGTTGGCGTCACTGGTGTATCCGGCGTTACGTAAGAAGTGTGATTTGTTGAGGGGCTTCCGCTGCCTGGCTGGACAGCTTGGGTCTGTAACTGGGTGATCGCCTTCACACAGCACACACTTCGGTTGGCATTGGTGGTCCTCCGATGGGTTTTCTTGTCCGCAGTTCTTGCACCGGGCATTCTTCGGCGTGGGACAGATGTCCGCCCGGTGCCCAGTTTTCAGGCATATGCTGCATACCTGAGATAGCGGTCGGTAGGGTCGATATAGGAGCTCTCCACCATAATAATAAGTTGTTCTTGGGACTTCCAGCCCGTCGAAGGTGATGAGAGCAGCCGTCGACTTTCCGAGCATGCGTGCAAAGAGAATAGGTGCTTGCAGGGAGCGTAGATTAGCCATTAGTTCATCCGGGTGAGTTTCACTGTCGATCCCAGTGGCAACTCCCTTGCAGGACATGTCGGGGGCTGCCACGTATGCGTATACTTGGCACTCCTTCCCAACAAGTTGAAGGGTAGTGATCCGTCTGATGCGTTCCACCAGCTCCTCCTTTGGCGTACTTGCCACTGCCAGGTTCTGTTCGTTGCGGATTCTCAGTGTGAGCGTGTCAGATTCGGCTGCAGTAATGTGGGCAGCCTGACTCACCGCTCGGGCGACGCGATGCGATTGCCATTTGCTGAAGTCGAGGCCGTCTCGTGGACGGATAACGATCTTGTAGTAAGACGGTGGAAGTGGTGGGAGTCGTGGTTTTCGTTGTTGATTCTCCCGTCGTAGTTGTTGGATGGCTGGCATCGCGTCGGGGTTTACAGGCAACCGTAAACCAGTCTCCCCCATTGCCATCAGTATTGTTACTTTCATCTTCGATTGTGGCGTTGATTTCCATTCTTTCGGAGGTTTGGGTGTTTACAGGGTCTGCGTCGACCAGGGCAGTTTTGATGGAGTCTATTTTTGCCATGCAAAGGATTCTAAGGACTCAGACCACGCAAGAATGTACCAGTGGAACCCCCCCCCTCCGGCTGTAGTTTTTTAAATAAAAACGCATGTATAGCGCCGCTCAATATAGGAAGTGACATGGAAGAGGTGATTATGACGTCTTCGTGGAGCGTTAGCAACAAAACGTTCAGTCTAAACCACACGTATTCTAGCCGACGTGTGCAAACTCCCGTCCACGCGCCTCGCAACTGTCGCTCCTCGCGAGGAAAGATGTTTGGCATGCACAAGACACTCGCGCCAGCAGTGGTCACTTAGCTGACTCATAAACGCTTTAGCAGACAGAGACGTGGCAGACGCGGACATCATAGAAACCTGTTAACATTGAGATCACGTTTTCGACATGTTCAAGTGCAATCGATTGCAATCATATTGCTAAAACTTGAATTCATCGTTCATCACTACCATTACCTCACAATCGTAGACGCAGAGTGGTGAAAGGTCACAGAGAGGGGAAACGTAAAGCAAACGGTCCGCGCCGAGGGTTCGGTGACATAATGTGAATAAAGCGTGAATAAATAATGTCCCGAGGTGCATTACGTCGCTGCAGTCACACATCGGCAGTCACTGTAGGGCAGGTGACCTGTGCTATCTGGTAGATAGCACGGTGACATGCTTGTAAGATTGAGCGTCCCGTTATAGGCGCATTGTAGCGGCATTTGGCCAATCGCCATAGGCAAGCACTGATAACGGCAGCGTCGAGGGAAGAACGCTCTCATCCGGGGACATTCGACTGACGCTATATTGGAGACGCTTAGGGACCTTCTCAAGGCCATATGCTATAGGCGAGGTTGGTGCGTCTGCTAAGACCGCGTCCCCAGCAGCAACGTCAATAGAAACATATTTTAAAATAGTTCCTGCGATGTTACTGCGCCTTAAATTGCAATAACCGACATCCTGAGTTGCTTTCGTGCTCTACTACGGCTCACCACCTGATCCCGTGTGTCTTACAGCAGTGACGGCTGCCAGCCTAGTTGAAACGGTAGTGTGGGTTACACGACCGCAACCCTCACTGGGAACCGCAACATTCAAAATTAAAATTAAAAGTGATGACCTCGATGAGGAACTTCAAAGTTCTCAACCAGAGCCGCAACCCTGATACCAGGCCTCGTTCCTCCGCGTTCACACACGATGCTCCTCTTCCCTATGAATGCGGTATTGATGTAATCGTTGCGGATGACCACGTGGGCGGGACGGAGCACTGGGAGTTGTGTCCACGGGCATGAAAGGTGCTGCCGATGTGTTGCTCCTACGCCGTGACGCTCAGAGTGACAGCAAGAGTACAAGAATGAGGGCATCCGACTTTCCGCCGCATACGGAACCGTAACACCTTTCGCAACGGGGCTTTTGTTTTAATCATTAGAGTTTTCTTTTGCTGCGTTAAACATCAGGCACGTGCCGACAAAGTGGGATTGACATACGTTCGCAATGGAAACAATATACAATGGCTTTCTTTCCGCTAACTCAAAGGTATGTACTGCCGGTATTTTTGTTGAAAAGTGAAATATAGTCTTGACGACCAACAGAAGATGGTGACGTTTGACTGTACCCATTATCGGCATAAGAAAAACATCGGGCCAGTTGTTGAAGACGCAACGAGCAAGTTCCATTCTGTAAATATAAAAAGTAAGGTTATAATACAATAATGCAAGAATGATGCTTAATTTAGAAATCGCACCAATGAACTCTCACCTATCGAAATGTGCTTAATTAAATTACCTATCGTTAATAAAAATTGTCATTTTTAGGGAAAATTTGCGTGGGCCCAAGGTTAATAAATGTCCCCATGATCTATTCTATATTGTGAGGTGCTCTAGTTCTTGCCGCATTTATATAAATTATGTCGGGCTTTCACAACAACTATAGGTGGGCGAACTCACTCATGAGTCGACTCATTCCTACTCAGGCTGACCCGTTAGTCTGAGTGATTTCACCTGAGTAGAATTTTGGTGAGTATGAGTCAGAGTGAACACGGCTGAGTATAATTTAGGTTACTCTGAGGCCGAGTGATCCCTAAGCAAAAATATAATTTGTGAGTGAGTAGGAATGAGCTCAATTTATTTTGCCCACCTATGGTTGCATTTAAATGACGTGAATCAAGTACTTATTTCCAGGGGTATTCGAACAGCGAAATTTCCGTGTGAAGTCGAATACGCGTGCTAGAGAAATACGACCTTGGAATGTCACATTGAACATCAAATATGTAATTTATAAACGAAGTGAAATATACTTTGTGTGGAGCCCTATTGTTAAAACAAGAGACTGCGGTTTATTACCGTGGCTCATTTTCACGCATATTTAATTGCATACAATGTCGCGCACCTTGTAAATTAGAAACTACTACTTCCAATGGTCTTGTGCACCATGACAATGACGGTGATGAAGCAATAAAGGAACAGCACGTCGCCAGATGCACGAAAAGTGTGGAGTTTACTCAGGTAGAGAAGTGTGATACTACAGCAGAGTACATTGTTCTAAATGGGTGGCAAAGTGGAGAAAATGGCCAAATAACGAATTAACTCGCCTAAATAAGCGCAGAAAGACTGACTATAGGCTGCCTGAAAGAGAAGCATTCATAATGAATGAATGAAAATTATTGAGCAACAGTTATCGGCCCCAAGCAACCGGGGTGGCTCAGCGGCTACGGCGTTGCGCTGCTAAGCACCAAGTAGCGGGTTCGATTCCCGGCCGTGGCGGCTGCATTTCAATGGAGGCGAAGTGCAAAAAAAATGATCGTGTACTCGAATTTATGTGAACGTTAAAGAACAACAGTTGGCCATAATTAATCCGGACTGCCCCAGTACAGCGTGACTCATAATCATAAGGTGGCTTTGGCATGTGAACATATAGAATTCCTTCCTTGCCTCATGCGATCGCTCAGGAACTGGTGCCCCTGTGCACCAACCACAGCTATCCTGCAGCAGAATCTTTCGGAACAGTCCTTACTTCTACCGCTTACTCCCCTTTGAGATTCGAACAAGTGCAGTTATCCCCTACATATTCGACAGAAATTATTATTCGACAATTTCGAATAGTCAATTGTCGAATCGAATACGAATCGAATAGTAATGACTATTCTAGTCGTATCAAAAAATTTCGAACATTTGCACACTCCCACTCATTTCGCACCAGCGAAGGAAAACTCGCTCTCAAGCGTCCACATGGTGAATGTATTTAAAAAAAGGAATTTTTCTATTTGTGCGTTTAAGCGTAAATTGAAAGTAGGCACAATCGAATGAAGCTTCAAACCTAGACTATCCGCTACTATTAGTTCTGAAGCACTGCCAGCTATATGAAGCTGTTTGAATTTCATTTATGGGGAATCATAAGCTGTTAATACAAGCAGAAGCTGAGCTAGATGTAAATTATATTGATTGCTCTAATCTTATCCAGAATTCGTGGCGCTTATTGTCAGTTGGGCTTTTTGACGCGGCTCTTGTTATTCACGTGCGAAGCCGTAAACCAGCTAAGTAGAATCACGTGACACTGCACCGTTTCCAATGACTAGGTGCAAATATTTACTCGGAATAGAAACACTGCTACACATGACACAGACACCAAGGAGGCAGACATCCGTGGCAAACCTTCGTTGTATTTAACTCTTCTATAAGCCGCATTTGTTCTACACGTAGAACATGGCGCGTGTAATGCGGAAAATGTGGATTTCGATCCAGCCCGCGGCAAGTTACGTTTCCAAACCCGTTTATGCCATTATTATTGCGTAAGCGCATTTTGGCGAATGCCCCAGCCAAATCTGGCCGTCCAGTGATGCCTTCTATCTGCACAATAAATGCATAATTGTTCAAGTTAACACATCCCAGGCGGCACGTCAGCTCGGACCAACGTTCGATACGTATTGGCACTTCCTGTCCGAGTGATGGCCTAAGGTTAACAGCGTGTTTCCAATATGGGCTGGGCCATTCTAATTCCTGGCCGAATAATGGCCTAAGATTAACAGTGTGGCGCGAATATAGGCTGTACCATTCTGATAGAGATCCAACGCTGGCCCGCATTACACATTCAGTAAACAATATTAGCTCGTCCATTCAACAAGGCGGGAATTATTGGACCAACTTTCATATGGACTTGCCAACATGGGTTACTAAGTTGGCTTTCTTTGGGCTACATTGGTCCGTAATAAGCCAATTTACGCCTTATCAATTTTATACTTCTGGTACGACTTGCTAAGGTTAAATAGCATGTTTGAAAGACTAATGCATTGATCACAGGCACACTGCGCAGGAACCATAAATACGATTGCAAGCTGTGACCCCTTCAACAGAGCTGATACCAAGTTGGTTAATTAATTAGTTCGCTTGACGATACTACTTTCGTTGAGATTTAATAACAGCTTCGCTGATATGTGTGTATCTGTCACGGGGGACGGGCTGATCGATTTGCTGTGACAGACCGCGGGTTGTTCACAGCAGGGCACGGGCATATACTGGCGCCTGCCGCTTAAGTGTGCTCCACATGTGATAATTAAGCAATGGTTTGTGAATGACCTTATGATAAAAATTAATTACGAGGGACGTATGCTTGCATTACGGTCAGAGGATTACGTAGTACAGTAATCGCAAGTGGCTCCATGTATGGGCGCTTTCCGAGTGCTTGAAGCGTGTACATAAGCACTCAAAATTTGTTTCGCGTCACTTTTGGGCAGAAGCAAACAAAACAGTGCGACCTTGCAATGTTCGCTAGAATTCTATGCTTCCAAGTTTTCGCACGACAGCCGATGGAATAGCAAAGTCCTTTTCTTGGCGCCGTCGGCAGAAAAGGCACTCGACTCGATCATTGCTGTCGACGGCATATCGATGTAATGTCTTTCTTATCAAATCGAACCTTAAAGAGACGTTTAAGCGTATCTGATTCTGTAAACCCAAAAACTGATGAAAAAAGTTCTCGCAGTTTCACCTGAAAGGCGAAGCATCAATTGCGATAGCAAACTTGTAGAGAGCTATACGGAGTAATGATATTAGCTTTATCAGCTGTATAAACTTGGACATGCAGCAGCATCGGCAACACGCAGAACTGTTGTCGACGCCATCGGCGTTTTGCCCACGTTCGCTGAAAATGCGTGCGGCGTTGGTGACTGTTGCCGGAGCCTCTGATATAAATAGGCACTGCGTGCCGCAGCTAAACGTCGCCTCCCTTCCCTGCCCCTCCCCCACGGCCTCTCGCTCGTCGGAAGAAGGCGCGTTTGCTCTACATACATGGTGATTGTGAAGGAGAACAGAGACGCCTACTTCTGCAGCCCTTAAGCGAGCACGGCGCAGAACGCGCGTTTGTTCTCCGCCGTGCGTTCACTCCCCGTGAAAGACGCGCCCCTCGCGCCCTTTCCCTCGCACATACAGCGTTCGGCGCGCGGCGACGATTTCTTCTCCAAATGACGTCATACGGAACCTCACGGCGACGGCGACGGCGACGCCGACGGCAGAAATCTGCTTTTGAGTGTCCATATAATTGCTATCGCAATAAAAGGAAATAAATATATATATATATCACTATGTAAAATGCACCATTGGCTGCTCCGTTTAGGTGGTGGTGTGCGTGGAGTGCGGACACCTTTTCACCATTCTCGGCAAGGCGCGTGTTCGAATCCTCCTTTTTTTTCCTATTCTTTTTTTTTTCAGTTGCTTATTAATGCGCGGTTAACGTTTGTAATTCCATGCGTTTTCACCCCGATTAATCTGTGGTTATTGGGAGAAATGCCGCTGAAGTGCTAGCATTTCTGGGGGACTTCCGAAGAAAACAATTAAATTATGGGGTTTTATGATCTGATTATGAGGCACGCCGTAGTGGGGGACTCCGGAAATTTGGACAACCTGGGGTTCTTTAACGTGCACGGGTGTTTTCGCATTTTTCCCCCATCGAAATTGGCCACCGTGCCCGTGATTCGATCCCGCGATCAGGGACTTCCGAGACGTGCTCACAAAAGTGTGGATGGATGGGTGGATAAGGCTCCACCCTTTAAATCGGGCGGCGGCACACGCAACCTAGCCGTAATTAATTAGTTATTTTGTACTTAGCGGAGGGTGAGCTTGCAGTATAGGCCGCCCCCTGTCTTAACAGGCGACTATATAGCAGCATTGGTGAAGTGAGGTTGAGGCTAATGTGCCTGGATTAAAACATGTTAGAAGCTTCTATGGCAACAAATCATATAACACGAAACATACACATACTCACGTGTCATCACAGACTTTTGAATTCATCATTAAAAAAATGCCACAGTCATCCATTACACTGTGCACAATAATAACAGCTCATACAAGTGACCAAATGCTGTGCATAAAAAGATTTCATTCATGGGGTTTGATGTCCCTAAGCAACAGGCGTGTACGTAGCTGTGATAAATGGTGTGGTGGAAGAAAATGGATTCATTTTGACCTCCTGGGAGTGTAACATGCAGCCAAAGTGCATTATACACAAGCATTATTTTGCATTTTGCCCACATTCATTGCATTGTGGCCACTGCTGGTAGGATCGAGTAGTATTTTCAGTGTTATCCATACAGAAAGGCAATGTAAGCTTCCATGGCAATTATATATCAGAAGGCCTTTTTCCTCAATGTTGCACCATCTGACACATATGTAGTCACAACTCTGAACCCTCAAAACGCTTGTCCCTTGTCTACTCTTTCTTTCGTCATCAAGTAATAGACAGCGCCAGAATATACACGGGACCAAACGACGAGTAACGAGACAGACACAGGGCGCACTAACAACTGAAGGTCTATTCACAAAAATCGCAGAATATGTATACTGGCTGAACATGAATAAACACAAAAAAGAAACTGTGACTTGCATCACATGGCCAAGCCTACTGCGCGCGAAATGGGGATCTAGTAAGGAATCTGGTATCCTTATCCGAGAGTATGACGGAGGGCATGCTAACACAGGACTCATCCAGCTTTTTTATTTCCAAGGCTTCAACAATCTCCCTTGTTAGTCTGTCTGCTGATTTGAACATGATGCTGGTATTTTCCATTAAAGCAGCGCAGCCGCAGTATCTACAATGAATGCCTAGATGTCCTGATATTGTCTTTGTTGTGTTGCACTTATGTTCTTTCAATCTCTCATTTAGGCACCTTCCCGTTTGGCCTATGTAAGATGCACCGCAATTCAAAGGAATTATTTGAAAAGACCACGTTTTTCGCGCAGTGCACAGGCTTATCTAGATGATTCGTTGTACATACAGATGCCTTGCTTCCTTCATTAACCGCTCTGCACATTTTTGCGAGCTTTTCCGGTGCGGTAAAAACAACTTTTACTCCTGCCCTTTCCGCTACTTTCTTCAGGTTATGCGAAATAGAATGTATGTAGGGAATGGCGGACACATTCTTCGTGCCTTGTTGTGCTCCCGCATGGTTGGCGTTATTGCCTTGCTTCTTAAGTCTGAGCATCTTTTCTGCAACTGCAGAGAGCAATGTTCGCGGATACCCCGCTTCAGTTAGGCGACGTACTTGCTCGTCGAAACTTCTTCTCATGCGATGAACGCATGATTTCTTTAGGGCACCAACTAGCCCAAAAACACGTCCTTACCTTTCTTTCGTGCCATGTCTGCTTTTTTTTTTCTGGGGGGGGGGGAGGTTCTTAAATCATGTTTCATATGCACCAACTAGGCTTCTAAATGCCCTTTTATGTGAACTACAGTTTATTAAAAAACTTGTTCTTTCTTTGTGTGGTGTTCATCTTTAGCACTGCAAACAGCTTAAAATCTGCAAAACTAATGACAACTGGAAAGTTCGTGTGGTAACCTGATGAAACGGCACACACATTTCTAATAAACTTTAGTTTATAGTCACTGCATTATCTGTTTTCTTTGTGTTTGTCTTCAGTGCTGTTTCATCATGTTAATTAATTACCACACCAAACCATCAGCTGTTCCTACTTATGTATACATTCTAAACTGTTTACAGTGTAGACGTTATGTGTGAGAATCCTGCTACCAGTTGCTTGAAGGAAGTGCAGTAGGTGTTTGCAATTAACATACACTTTGTGGTAGTGATTGTAACTAGACCTAAGAAATGCAAGCCGAAGTGGCTATTGCATTCACTCTAACCAAATCGTCATTATCTCCCATGCCAATGCACACAGGAAAATTCTCATGGTTCTGGTGTCTGCTTTCATAACCATGTACTCACCTCAGATAAGGCTCAACTGTAACAGCAATTTTACACTTCACATTATAGGTGTGCTAAAGGGGACTACCAAGTTAGGTTGTATTCGTAAATTATGCACTGCAATAGCAAAACGGCCCCTGTTAACAAAAGAGGCAGCTTGGCAAGTCCGAGAAGAAACAAAATTGTAAGACGAGTGGTAGTGCTGCGGTGAAGTTCTATAGCACCAGGCTCACTGAGATGTCTTGAATTTTGACGAGGACCTACTCGGGTCTACTTGTTTATCTGGTCAAGAATGACTTCATTCTAAAGAAGCGAAAAAATAACTTTAGGAATTTTAAGTACTTCCCCTGTCTTAACACATCCTGAATATGAGGGAACACACTGAAATCTTTCATACTACACATTGATGCACCAGTACGACATTAAAACAGAAAAAAAAACATTTGGCCTTTATATTCTGCAGTAAAAGTCAACCTAAGTCAGTCTAAGATGACTTAGTTTTGCTCTTTAGTGTCCCTATGCTACGTATACTGAAAGGCAGTGGTTAAGCTGTTGCTTCATTCATAAGGGGCATCATGTCGAAGATGACGTGTGCATGACAACTATAAGGACATGCCATGACGCATCACAGATACATTAATTGTGCCATCTCTCATCTTCCATGGCACAGCTTGAGATAATGTAAAATTGAGTGTGGATTAATGTGGTGCTTCCATTGTGCTAATGCACACAAAAAGGCTGCTCCAGTGACAATGTGCATGCTGCATGCATAGATGCAGATTTATATACTGTGTTCATGCTAGCTTTCCACATGTGTGGAAGCAGCCAGGGCTGCTGCCATTAAGATGTGAGGCTTACATAGGAAAGGTGCTGAATGATGACCAACCTGCTCTATTGTGTAGTCACTGTCAGGCTTAGCCCCAAACATGTTGCAATCTAGGCAGAACTACATTGCTGCACCTCACTGCAGCTCATTTTTAAAGCATTAGGCATGTTGTTATTAATGTCTTGAAAGAGTGCTGCATTCACTCAAATGAATAGAGCTGTCAGCAAGGAATTTGTTGCCTGGAAGCTGATGGGCATTTCAGTAGTGCCACTGATGTGGTGGCACAGTGACTGTGAAAAAAAAATGAGATGGGCAGCAATATGCACGTCAAGGTGATCACAACAGAGAAGAATAAACAACGAAATAATCTAATATTTGTGCATTTTTGCACAAGAAAGTAGAGAAGGGGCCCAATGCGAATCGACGGCTTTCAGCCCACAGCAAGCGTGATGGCTTCTGTAGCCATATTGCAAACCAATTCAAGGGTGGCTACATGACAAAATATGCCACAGAGTTCACATGCCATACAAATAATTTGCAGAGCCCTTTTACATGTGGCAGGGTTTACATTCATTGATCAGCGCATCAATGATAGAATGCGTGAACGTAGCTTTTGCTGCCCATGGGTACAAAGGTGGCCATTTATTCTTTCATTGTTGTGAATGCAGGCGCGCTATAACGTAAAATGATTCCAAACCGTTTTGATTCCAAACTCCTGACGTCAAATTTACGTAACCACCGACGCAAGCATCGGGCGGTGACCCGCAGCGTTGTCTGAACAACCCAATCAAACACTCTCCTCGTTTATATAGGATGTCACCTTTGTTCGCTTTCAAAACCAATAACATTGTCTACACTAAGCGGTTTTTCTTATCTAATTGGCTGACAATTGAGGCGAGGAGCACGCTCTAGTGGAGAGGGTTTCGATGGGGCCGAGCAAGCACAGTGAAAATAGATAACCGCATGAAGAGGGTGGTGCCGGCTTCTCCGATTGGTCCGCTTCGCTTTACTTAGCTAGCGGTGGCTGGTAGAAATTGAGGCGGCGTGAAACGGAAGGATAAGAATGCCGCTAAAACGGATCCTCAACAAGGAAGAGTTGACAGAGCGATGTCGTATACATGCCGAAAGGGCTCGATAACGTTGTACTGCCACGGAAAAAGGTTTATCATGCACAAATAAATACATTCTCACCGGCAGGTGCGAGTAGCGAGGGCCTGAGCAATCGGCGGGCAGCCATCTTTGATTCCTTTTGGAACGGGGCAGTCTGTGGCTATTCAGAAAAATTTTCAGTTTTGTTCGGCATATTAATGCATTTTTTTCGCGTACACGTCACTTTGACGTGGTGAGTTTTCGCGGTTTTGTGACGTCGCGTGACAGACAGACGAAGTGGGCGTAGCCAGGAAACATTGGACCAATAGCAGAAATATACTGGTGAAAAGACAACGAATCAGGAATGATTATTTTTCTTTTGTGCGGTTTAATCATGCATAACCAGTGTGTACACGTTATATCAGATAGGGAGCTATTGCGGTTTTCGTGACGTCGCGTGACAGATAGGCGAAGTTGGGAGCGGCCCGAAAATGTTTTGACCAATCGTGGAGGCTGATTTCAGAAATTGGAATCAAAATAGTTTGGAATCATTTTACGTTATAGTGCCCCAGCTATACCTCCAGTTTTTATGATGTGCATGAGATGGGAAAGGCATGTACAACTCTTGAAAGTGAGCTTCTGGAAATGTACTAATTAAGAAACACAGCTCCTGACATGCAAGCATGACATCTGTTTTTCTAACTGATAAAGTACGCAGACATTTAGAATAACCTATGAACCTTGTTACGGTGAGATGTGGCTGCAGGGATCACGCACATACAAAACATTTAGTTGCGATATATCTTTTGAATAACCCCAGAAAGTCTAAAACCCATTTTGCTAAAACAAAACAAAAAACAAATAATAAAAAAAGATTAAAAAAAACTTAAACTTTGTCACCTAGAAAGTACATTTGTATCCTCCCCCCACCTGAAAAAAAGTCTTTGTAACTTAGTAATTAATTATAAATTGACTATCTGAGCTACCTGCAATTTAAGCTATGGTTCAGTGTGTCGAAGACACTAGCGTGAATTTCGCAAACTTTCCCACCCTTACATCAGCATTTTGAGCTACCGAACTCTTATGTGTCAAAAATGCCATGTTGGGCATTGTGAAGATAAACTAATATCTCCAAGTCTAACTCTTGTTCTGTCACTTATTTCGCTTCTGTCCTCCTGGATTTTATGCTGGTTTCTTTTCTAAAACAAAGCAGCTCTATTTAAAGCATGCCAATTACAGAAATGAATTGAGAATATATTTGAGTCAGTTTTGAGAATATATTAAGCTAGCACAAACAGGGCACTTATCACTGGAAAACACCAGAATGGTGGCGCTTGTTCTCTTGAGATCGAAATCATGCATTCGTCCGTGCTGCGGCATGAACTTTGGGAAATGTCACCCTGTTTTCAATGTGCTGCCCTTTTTGGTTGCATCGCTCGCACGCATAATAGCCAGTGTGGCCAACAATACATTTGACGTAGCTCCTTGCAGGAGCATCGCAAACCATGGCTCCAATGCTCACCCGAACATGAATATCTCCTATGCTTAACCCCTCAGAGGTTAGGTCGGAGACTTCTTGCACATATGGCTCTAGGTAATCCGTCTGACATAGCGTCTTCCCTGCACCACAGTGCACACTGACAAGAAATGGCGGTGATGCGTCCACATTTTTATGCGGCACAAAATGGACCAAAAGGCAAGCTGGCTACTTTTGTAAAGAGGGACTCCATCATGTTGCCTTGTAGCTTCAGTTCACTTGGAACTACTTGCCCCGGCTGCAACACTTGACGAATTCCTTCTGCAAGGCCAAAGTGCACAAATGAACCACTTTGCTCCACCTGAGCTTTGCGCTCAGTTTTCAAAACTGTCCTAGCATCTTTGGAAGGTCAGAGATGCCTCTTCGCCAGCAGAAATCGAGGACATCGTTAATGCATGCATGCGTCATATTATGTTTGGAAGCAATTACAGCAAGCTCTTCACTTGCAGACAGTTGTTCGGAAAGTACATGAGAGAGCGTTGGACTACAAGTGAAGGCTATTCCCTCATCTGGCCCAGTGAAGCTGCCTGAAGCGAGAAAGTCATCAGACTCGTCCCTTGAATCGCTACCTTGGGGACCTCCTTTGTCACTTGAGCTGCTATCAGTCGCTGTGCTCACATGAGGACGTACCCGCACTATCTGATTGGCATTCTACAAAAGGAGCTTCTTGTCTGCAGACGTCGTCAACAAAGGCTTCACTTCTCGAACGCTCGTTCAACCGTTTGAACGGAGGCTCACCACCGTCATCCATGGAAATTGAACTTCACGATTGTCTGCTGGTTCCCGGCTTCGGAGGCGAAAGTCGCTCTACACGAGAACTGTCTGTAGAGGTGAAGCTTGCAGCTTCATCGTTGGACAAGGAAGGCCAACAAGCTCTGCGAGTCCTAGCTCATTCATTATCTTGTTGTATTCCTTTCTTACAACTCGACATTTCCTCCACTTGGAGGGCATGATGAGCGAGAGGGATGAGTCAGACGCCGAAACCGCAACGCTGTAGCCCGTGCCGAAAAATGCAAGACGACGGCGAGGCGAAAGCGTGGACAGCAGCAGTGCAGTGGGGCAGTCAGTCACAGCAAGGAGCAGCCGACCTGCCAACGCATGAGCGGAATTCAATGGAACCATGGAGGAAGAAAATTTTTTCCTGGAGGAAGAAAAATTTTTTATTGCGATAGCAATTATATGGACACTTCAAGCAGATTTCTGCCGTCGTCGGCGTGAGGTTCCGTATAAAGTCCAAGGGCGATAAAATCTTGCAACCGGGCGCAAGGGGAACTGGCGACGCAATCTCCCACGCGAAAGGAGCAAAGCGGGAAGGAAGCGCGGAAGGGAGGGGGCGGGGGAGGCGGCTTCTACTCTGCCAACAAATGCGTTCATATACTTTGCTCTTTGCGCTTGGTTCTTTATTATGCTTGCGCCGGTACGGGCTGCCGGTGTTGTCGCGCGCACCGTATCTTGCAAGCGACCTCCAAACGGTTCTGACCTTTGTATGCTGTGCATTCGGCCGCTCAGTTTTCCCTTGAAGCGATAAACCGCACGAACCTTCGCTCGCTCGCTGCGGCAGCTGCGCTTGCTGCCAGCGTTTTGACAGTGGTTGTCTGCGGTCATCGAGTGTGATCTATTCATGTGTGCTTGTGCGCGCTGACACCACGCTTGTTAATTCAGTTAGTAATTAAGTGAATGTGTCCAACTTTATGCAAACGATAAAGCTATTATCCCTACTCCGAATAGCTCTCTGCTAATTCGCTATCGCCATTGATGCCTCGCCTTTCGGGCGAAACTGCGACATTTTTTTCCCGTTCTTCCATGAAGCGAACGGATTTTTTAAAGACCCGTTCGATTCGCCTGCACCACTATGAACCAGTTCGCGCACCGATTCACGAAAAGCGCGGCAGACGAAACGAATGCCGAAGTGCAGACCCGGTGCAGGTGTGTTTTCTCCGACCAATGTGCACGGCTTGCGTTAAATAGGTCTTGAGCTGCTGGTGTAATCGGCTTCGGAGACTTTAATATACCCGCGCTTGCCTAGACACGGCAGATAGCCGTAAGCTGGGTTTTAACGGCGCTTGTGCATGTGTGCTGTGTCGTCTGCTGCGCTGCTGCTTCGCACCTATACCACAGTGTATTAGAATATAAGGTATGTGTACATTCTAGGACACTGTACCTGCACGACTGCACAAAGTCGGCACCGACAGTAGAAAGGGCGCAGCAAAATCGCGAACCAGCCCTGCACCTTTCCTGGACATTTTGAAACGAACGGCGGATTTCTCATAGGGTGTTCAAAGGCGCCATTGCTGCACCGCTGAAACGAATGAGCTGTTAACACAGATGAATAGAACGTGTCAAAGCTACGTTCGATTCACCTACAGCACCTGCAAACCGTAGCGAAGCAGCCACTAGTACACTCCACAGCCACGGAAAGCCGGATTGCGGATCGAATTAATACAAACATTAATATACATTTTTTTTTCGTTTTTGTCATTCAATGATTCTGGTGCGATCCACGCGACTTGAACGTGCTTCCCGGTATGGTTGTTTTTATTGAAGAGAAACTGATCTCCACCTAGCGGATTTCCGCTGAACTATTACACCATTGTTTTTATTGCGTATCATCCGCCGTAATAATGAAATAATAATGTACTTTTGCACTGGCGATTCGAGAGGTGACTAAAAAAGAGAGAGCGTCGGTTCCTCTCTCCTTTCGTCCCGGAATTTGCGCCATCGCCATCGACGACAGCCTTGCCTTGTGCGCAACGTGGTAACCGAGGAGACTGATGTCAACGTGTGCGTGAGTATGCATTTTTTAATACGAGAGTTTTCTTGTCGTGATTGTACCTTATGTGCATTCTCATCTACGGGTCAACGTCGTGTGCGAGTATTTGCGTAGTTAATGGCGCGTGCCAAATATACAGCGAGCGCACGTGTGGCTAGGCCGATCGGTCGCGTACTACGTGCGCTCGAGATGAGTTCAAT
Organism: Dermacentor silvarum; assembly: GCF_013339745.2. Taxonomy (NCBI): domain Eukaryota; kingdom Metazoa; phylum Arthropoda; class Arachnida; order Ixodida; family Ixodidae; genus Dermacentor; species Dermacentor silvarum. The sequence continues at coordinate 332,468,112 of NC_051154.1, read as the reverse complement.
CATGCGCGCATGTTATATACTCCGGAATGGCATTGACTAGACCGCTTTTTTGATGCACAGAAAGACGCTGGGCGTAGATTTCATGCACGACTTGCGCGATATAGCTACGCTATAGATCTTGAATGAGGTCTGTCGGGGATCTATGCACGTGATACCCGGCCACATGCACTTCATCTCCTGCATCGTTTAGGGCAGCGGAGTCTACACGCAACCGTGCCGGCCAGGAAATAAATTAGCCATTTTCGCGAGAAATTCCGACGTCACTGCTGCGGTGGTGCCAAACAAAGCCATGTGGATTCTATGCGAACATTAAAGCACCTGAAAAATAATCTAAGAGACTTCTTTAGTGCTCGGCGTGGCCTAATGGCTCCCTGTTCGTCCAGTACGAGTGGTGCGTGTTAGTGCCACAATATGAGATCATGTAACACTTCGCTATAGCCACGTGTTGTTCACAACTTAGCGTAAACTTTCACCGCCTTCCGCTAGCTTTGCTCTCCATGGGAGACGAGCTTAATTGTACCTCGTGCAAAAGGATACATGCTCTAATGAAACCGCCGATTTCGCATGCTTGCACAGAAAGCTCCAGCCTTATGCAGTGGATCGACCACATGAATCAAACAGCGCATGTAAATAGCGGAGCGCTTGTGGCACACGTGGATCCTTAGTAAAACCTGTAAAACAAATTCGGTGCATAGAAAAAAACTTCTCAATTGCAGCGTGCCCCGTACTAGACGCGGAGACTAGGCGCAGAATAGGTCCTTATACGCGCGGCGATTCTGATGTCATGCCAGCTTCCTTAGGCAGAAATTATGAGATAATGTGCAGCAGTCAACACGCTTCTCGGCAAGTCATGAGGTGGTTTACGTCAGTAGTAATAGTTCTGCACCTAACTTTTGCACCAATTGCTTATTCGTGACAGTCGCGTTTCCTCACAGACGATTTTTGTTCTTCGTGAGACCGAAATTTCATTACATATACAAAATTCATGGGTGTTAAGTTTCGTTAAGCAGCTGGTCAGGGAGGTTTGCCGCATGTTGCTGCTGGAACATCTGGCAAACCTCCCTGACCAGCTGCTTTCTGCAGCTGCCAGCAGGCAGCGACACAAGTTTATGCTAGTGCTCTCGTTGCAGCAGGTCACATCCCCACAAGTGAAGGCGAATTCTCACTTTTTTTTTCTAAAAACACCAGGCGCTGTGGTAAGTGTCATACTCAACGAAGGCGACCGCAAAATGTGATCGTTCTGCAAAATTTGAGCAAGAACAGTGCAGTGATGAGTGCAAAGCCTTTTTTCGAACAGGTGCAGCGAAATTATTCAGCACCCTGTAGAAGTTTGACGTACTATCAGCGTCAAATGAAAGCCGAACAGCGGAGCGCGTGCCACAAGCATTAGAAACAGCATAGTGCGCGCCGTCCTGTCATCAGCGCAGACAGGCGCACACATCCGGTTTGGTAGTACAGCGCCACCCCACTGAAGTGCGATTTTTTTTGCCTGTGTTCCCACTAGTGATTTTGAAAGGAAGAAAAAAAAATAAAACAGAAGCGAAAATTCTGCAACATTCATGCATTCTATCGGCAAACCTGCACATCGCGGCATATCGCTCGCAGCTGCTACGGTATCCGGCATGGGCGTGCCGATCGCTTGTGGTTGAACAAGGTTGTGCTGAACAAGAAAAAAACGATAGCTTGAAATCAACCACAAAGCGATTAGATGTATCTTTTCTTTTTATCGTGCCCCGACGCTGACTGCAATGCAGCGCTGGAGTTAAAGCGAAGAACTGCGAGCCATACGACGAAAAGCGCTTGGCACGCTCACGCCGGCCACCGCTATCACCATACGAAAACTGGAACAGAAGTGAAGATAACGCACTATAAGGGGATCGCGCAGTGCTGCCACACCGGATGTGCTCGCCTGTCAGTGGTGATGACAGGATGGCGCGCACTATAATGTTAAGAGTGCTTGTGGCACGCGCTCCACTGTTCGGCTTTCATTTGACGCTGATAGTACATATCACGGCTAACCTTATGCTCAGCTGTCTTAACTGACTGTTGAACTTGTACCTTGAACTCGTATATACCAAGTAAATCAAAAGAGTAGTATTGTCATCTCATTCAAACAGTTTAAGTTCAAGATTATGAGTTTATGAGGGCAGTAACTGCAATGTATTGTTGAAGCCCTTTCACTGTCTCATGGCTGTATTAAGTGCTCATATGCTAAATGTACCATTTACTGTACCACGCTTTCTTTTTGTTTTGACCTAATATTGAGTCGCATTAATACGGTTCTTTTTTTCTCGTATTATTGCAACAGCTAACATTGGATAAGTAGAAATGACATTGTGTTGTACCTAATCCTTGTACCTGTGACCACTACCCTCTGTAACAAAAAAACCCTGATGGTATAGTGTCCCAGCTGTTATGTAACAAGCTTTAAAAATACACCAGATAATTTTTACACAAATAAAACCAAGTACATGTTATTCAGAGTCCAGTTGAGAAATGGCCAGTAAATTATTAGCCCTTGGCACCTAATTAGTTATAGCTAACTCTTTTAATTTAGTAATCTATCTGTTAGGGTGTTGATCAGGAAGTTGTATGATATATTAGAGTGACATGCTTCTAGCAAGGACCACATCATGTTTTTTTTTTCTCGTGGGAGAGAAGCCTGCAAGTATGAAAATTGCCATGCGTCAATGCACCCGTGTGCAAAAGGTTGCTGTGCCATCCAACAGTCTCAGCGGGGAAAGTTAACTGTCCTTTCTGGGGTTTTACGTGCCAAAACCAGTTCCGAGGAGCTGCTGGGGAGCTGTTGGTGCATTGTGTAAAGAATATTTATGTTATTGTCAATGACAGGGCCAGCTTGCTTACCCACTAAGACAGTTTCAGGGCCCTGCAATTCCATGCACATGATCTTTTTCAAATTTCATGGGGTGGGGGGGGGGGGTTCATTGCCGGAAAAAATAAGCACACAATGTGTTCCTCGCTGGAAACGGTTTGTTTTGGTGTCACTTATGATGCTCATCTCCCAAATTAACATCTTGACAATTAGAACAAATAAAAAGTTGGCTCATTACTTTGCTACTTGGATGACCTGCATCATGAATACTAGCACTTTTTCAACCAAACTCCAAAGAACATGCACTTTGTTTTGTTTGTGTAGACTGAACAGTAATTTACTGATGCAGAAGTACTTTTCTCTTTAGTGTCCCTTTAAGACCACGGTGATCAGGACCAACACAGTTCGTTTGCCTCCCCCCCCTTTTTTTCTTTAAATTAAAGTTTATGTATGATGCACTCTGGTATAGCTGTTGAAAATGTTGCAATTATTGTTGACTAGCACCATTATTGCACATACAGGAAAGTAATCAAGCCTGTGCTGCTTATTATTATGCATAATTTTCCCCCGCCTAGCTTGTAATGCCTACATCTGTAAAATTAGCAATGGCTTGAATATTAACAGCACTCTTGTCATTTTATGGCTGATATCTTGCAGGTGTAAACCTGCCTTAGAAGATTGCGTAGTTTGTTAAACATCTAACTTTAATAACTGTGTACCAAGAGGCTTGCACCTTTTGGCCAGTTTGAATGTTGCCATCCCACGTTATACCACATGCAATCTGCATTTTTGCATTGAAAGGGGTTTGTAATAATAAATGATTCATTGTTTATTGGAGATTTGCAGGTGCTTGACTGTCTCCGATATGTCATAAAATTGACTGTTGGTCGCGGTGGGTGCAACTGAAAACTTGCAAATAATATAAAAACAATGACAAACTAATTCTTTAGTGTCATTCTACAGTTCCTGAATTATGTTAACTTGTACCACTGATACTTTGACGTCATCAAAGCTGTGCCAGCTTGTTCACAATGTCTGCGCAGTTTGCTGTGGGCATTCACAGAGGTCACAAACATCTTATTCGGGACATTTGTCCGTTGAATGTAGCCTGCACAGCTTAACAGGTTGCTTGTCGTTCTAGTGTCTATTATAACCTGTTTTGTATATTTTTACTTTGTTCAAAGGCACTTATGACAAGGCAAAGAGGAGGGCCAAAAAGGCGGTATGCGAGTTGGCCGTGGACACCACGGAGCTGTCGGGTAATTGCTAGTGTTTTCTGTTTTTTTTTATGCTCATGCTTATGTGAAAGGGGAAGTGCAAACTTGGAGCAGGGTTACATTTACAGAGCAGTCGCTCTGCCAACTGGGCTGACAAGGAAGCTAGAGGTGACAGCTTCAGGCTAAAGTGGCAAGTCGAAGTGCATGCAACAAACACTTTTTTTCTGGAAAAGCTGCCGGTTTGAGGGGTTGAGTCTTATAAAAGATGCGACTTATAGACCGGAAAATATGGTACTCCCCATTAGGACACAATAGAATGGTTTCACCTCTCCTTCTATTGCTGGAAGCAGCCTTGAAAGTCTTTAAATACCTATGAATTTTTGTCACCGCGACCTGTACAAATCCTGATAATTTGCATTTACCAGAGTCCTCTGAAACAACCAAATATGCCATAAATCTACTGCTTCTACTGTGAAGTAAATATTTTTGTGTTTTAGCGATGCTGGTGCGGGTGCAGCTGGAGGTGCGGCAGCAGAACAGGGACGTCTTGCATGAGCTGAAGCAGCTGGGGCATGAAGTACGGGTCGTGTCTGAGAGGCTGGATGAAGCTGAGCCTCTCGACAAGACCCGTGCAGTGTCTCAGCCTGCCTTGTCGACGGTGCCTCCGGTTCTTCCCAGGCTACCTGCCTACAATATTAAAGAATTAGAGGCAGCCGTGCGGGATGAGGCTGTGGCTGCTACCTTGGTTTGTACTGCCCTTTTATTTGTAATTATAAGGCTATGTAACACGTGGAAGTTCTGTGCTGTTTCATGAAACATGGTGTGGGTTCTATGTGAAGGAACTTTGCATCGCACACACTAAAGAGTTCATGGAAATAATTTGTTCCCTGGTGTATAGCTTCTAATGACATATTTGGACTGGACCTTAGTTTCTTTAACATGCATCTAAATCTAAGCGTACACTAGTGTTCTTGCAATGAGACCTCATCGAAATGTGACCCTGACTGCCAGAATCAAATCTTAGACCTCGATCTCAGCACAGCAACGCCATAGGCACTGAGCTACCATAGTGGCTTGCTGAATCGGTGATTTCCAACAGCTCTCCGTAGAGATACATTCATGAAGCAGGAGTTATTCGTTAAGTTAATAAAAATCTATTGCTGATATAAAATGCAAACTGTGCCAGCTTTCTATAGAAGGACACAATGTAGAGCACTTGTGAATAAATTCTTTTTGTTAGACGAGTTGGCACATCGTGAATGATAAATAGCAGTGCAAACAAGTGAGACAGAGTACAGGAAAAGGGGTGCAATGATGTTCTGTATATACTGTATTTACCTCATTTTAACCTACAGTTTTGTTTTCTAAATAATAGAGTTTGAAAAGTGCATTGGAGTTGGATATGTAATGAAAACCACATTTGCAGCAAGTCTAGTGTACCTGTTGTCGAATTGCCTCATTGCACTAACATTTTTTTTCTTGTGCTACAAGCCCATGAAACAAACACCTAAACTATCCAGTTTCATGCAATGGTTCAAAGCATTTTCTAGAGCACTAGCAATTACTTTAAGAATGTAAACCTACATACCCTGTGGCCCCTGTTACTTTTTATTCCACTACTCTGATTTTTCTGTGCTTTGTTTTATCTACCACTATTCTACATTATGTAAGAGAATTTATGCCCTTCATATTGAATAAGTGAAATACCCTATTTACTTATGTAATGGACCCGCTCGCATAATGAACGCACCCCCAACTTTCGTCGTCAAATTTTCATTTTTTTTTCTCCCGCGAAATAATCACACCCTGAACTTGCTGCCGTGAAGTAGGAGAGACACAGTACGATTCGGCGTCCGATATGGCATTCAGTGGGTACAATTGTATCAGACGCCGAATTGTACGTGTGTCTCCTACTTTTATTGTGGTAGCATCATCTGGACACTCCAGGTGCATTTTTGAAGTCGGCGCCAACGATCGCGGCTTTATCCCGCGTTGGAGGGAAGAAAGCGGGTAGGAAACGCGCCGTATTTCGTCGTGTGCATGGCGCCGTTGGGAGGGGAGGGAGGCGGCACAGCAACTGCACATTGCACGGCCGGGCGTGCCCTATCTTGAAAACGATCTGCGTCGGAGGCCGAGTCTAGGTGCGACGGCGGCTTATACTTTTGAGCTTACTCCGTTATCGCCGCTCAGTTTGCATTGAAGCGACACATGGCATGAAGGTCACTTCGCTCGCTGTTGCTGCAGCGCGCTGACACCATGCTGGTAAATTACTATGGAAGTTTATACGGGCGATAGAACTACTATCCTTACTTTGTATAGCTCTCTGCGCATTTGCTATCGCAATCGATGGTTCACCTTGCGGACTAAATTGGGCGTTCTTTAGAGGTGGCCGCGGAAAAACAAATCGTTCAAAATTTTACCCTGCATAATAAACGCACCCCCCCCAACTTGCGCATATATTCAAGGGAAAAAAAGTGTGTTCATTATGCGAGTAAATACGGTATTGTAATGGGGGTGCCCCATTTTCCATGCCTTAATGACAAGGGTTGGGAAAGTTGGTCAAATTGCGAACAGCTCGAACCATTGCATTGAACATTCATGGCAAAAACAGATGCTAGCCATAGAGAGAACACGGCCCCCGTGAAGGGGAAATAGCATTGTTTAATGTTTTTCCACGTTGGTTGCCATCCGTTTTGTTTTTTGGCATGCTTTTTCCCACCCAGTTTAAACCCACAATAAATGTAATGCAGACCAAAATAGTGTTGTTGAAGGGGTTATATGTTCTGCCTTCCCCATGAAGCCTTGTTCACTGACATAGTCGTTGGCCATATGCCTGTTGTAGTTAAATGAAATCAATAGTCAGTGAACAAGGCTTCTGTGTAGAAGCCGAAACATCCTTTCGACAAGCAAGTCGAAGCAAGTGTCAAACCTTCCGACGTCTTACGTGGTTGCCTTCTGTGCCATGATGTTATGAGAGGGAGAAAGCTAAACGAAACCTGGCTGTAGAAAAACTAGTATAAATGAGGTATTTAGTGCACTCTGGGGTTTTCTAGTATATTTCTGGGGTTTTAGAGTCCGGAACCTTTACTTAAAGGGACAGACAACTGCTCGGAACATGAATTGAGAAAACTGCTTGTGCAAAAATGACCTATCCTACTGGTTAAAATAAGCCATGTTTTTCTCATTAAATGTGGATTTATATTTTTAATTCTTCCCCAAAAGTTGCGGAAAATGACCCTTGGCGCCCCACATGGCAAAAACATGAAGATGCATAAGTGGCCTGAAGAGGAGGGAAAACTGGAACAACTTGGTAAATAAGGAACAGCGCACTGAAAACGTAGACGAAGGGAGACTTGACACACCACAAGTGCTGACTTTCAACTGGAAAACTTATTGAATGAACGAGTTTATGAACACTTGAACTGTGCTTGCACTTGCAAGGCAGTGAACAATTCATGACATGCACTCATGGTTAGATCAGGTTATACTAAACAAGAATGAATTTAAAAAAACATCACACTGCTCGGCTGTCAACGATTTGCGGGGTCTAAAAAGGAAATTTTTCTTTCTTGGAAGACTATTGTAGGCTGACTAATGCGACCTGGTCCTGCTTTCTGTATTCTATAGGCCTCGCAAATTTCATGAGTCAATTGGTCTGTGTGGTGAAAAAGAATCTCGATCTGAGAGAATTCTGCAGTGCACCCGAATTGCCAAATGTGAGGCGCAAACAGTGCATTTTGGTGCTGCCTGAGGCGCACGTTTACACACCGCCCTGATTGTCCCACGTACACTCGGCCACAGGTGAGGGGGTTGCTGTACACGATTGCAGTGGCGCAAGGCATACGCATATTAGTGTGCCTTACAGGGCAGACTTTTATTTGCATTTGCACCTTTCTCCACACATTTTGTAACTGCTGTGCAGATGCTACCCACTTTCTGGCTGAAAAAAAATATCTATGCCATGCCACGATCCCCCCCACCCCTCTTTTGTTTCAACCTGTGCGAACGCTAGTGTCCATAGCATGCTTCAATTCTTGCACGAACTTTCCACAAGACAGCATGTTATTGGCGTCTTAAGGAAAGCTTGTGCGAAGAGTAAAGTTTGGAGAGTAAAGATGCGGCACCAAGAAGCAAGCCGTTAGCCATACATCCACTAGCGTTCGCACAGGCTGAAGGGGGGGGGGGGGGGGGATCGTGGCATGGCATAGATTTGTTTTGTTCTTTTCAGCCGGAAAGAAAGTAGGTAGCGTCTGCCCTGTAAGGCACACTAACATGTGTGTTTGCCTTGCGCCACTGCAATCATGTACAGCATCCCCCTCACCTGTGGCCGAGTGTACGTGGGACAATCGGGGCAGTGTGTAAACGTGGGCCTCAGGGAGCACCAAAATGCACTGTTTGCGCCTTGCATTTCGCAATGCATTGCCATGACTGCGGGTGCACTGCAGAATTCTCTCGGACCTAGATTCTTTTTCGCCTCACAGACAAATTGACGCATGAAATTTGCGACGCCTATAGAATACAGAAAGCAGGACCAGGTTGCATTAGTCAGCCTGCAATAGTCTTCCTAGAAGAAATTTCCTTTTTAGACCACGCAAATCGTTGACAGCGGAGCCGCGCAATGGTTTTTATTTTTGTTAATTCATTATTGTTTAGTATCACCTGATCTAACCACGAGTGCATGTCATAAATTGTTCACTCCCTTCCAGGTGTATGTGCAGTTCAACTGTTCATAAACTCGTTCATTCAATAAGCTTACCAGTTTAAAGTCCGCAGTTGGGGTGTGTCTACGTCTCCCTACGCTTTCAGGACACTGTTCCTTATTTACCATGAATAAGAGGCCTATCACATGGCTTTCTATTATTGTATGGGGTTCATGGTATTCTTATTAGTATTGAAATGCAGTCCACATTTTCCTGTTATTTTTTTTACCTTACAATATGCTGATAAGCCTTCGTTTGTAGTGAAAGTGGCACTGCCTTTGTTTTTGATGAGTTGGCTTGGTAAGTCTATGGACAGAATAATGATAACAGGGGCCAGGCAGCCATGATGTAGGTGTGTATTTGGGGGGAAAACGCTGTACAAATGTAAAAAGGTCTGTACAACAATGCAAACTTATTGCACCAGCTTTATATTTTCAAAAGTGGTTGAAAAGGCCAAAATGTAGGCAGTTACCTGCAGTTGCACTCACTCCTGTGAAAGCAGAATGATAGACTGCTTTCAAAATTTGCGAAGCTGCAGGTGCAAACATTGCTGAGGGTTACCTTTTGGTTACCACAAAACTACGTCTTTAAAAACTGGTTGTCAGTCGCTTTAACGCAAAATGTGAAGGTCTGAAAATATGTCGGTATGCCTTTAAGCTGTTTTGTGCCACACGTATGTAGATCTGGCTTTCCTGCACTCTAATGTCACATCCCCTAATTATGCATTGGGAATTCGCATAGGAGTAGAATTGGTGCGCTTACAAATGATAGTGAAAGCTTGGAGAGGTAGTTACTATGAAACATAGTTACTGTGCTAAGGGCTATGAAACAAAACCATGAAATGCACAGGACAAGACCTGATGCACTTCGTGTTTGTGTTTCTTCCAGTAACGCTTAGGTGTTGTAGAGCACATTTACAATTAAAGGGCATTGCGTCACAAACCTCTTCCAGCAAAAATGTTTTGCTTTGCACTCAGCTAAAAATTCACTTCACTTGGAAATAAATTATATTCTGGTAGTATTGGGTAGATTTTTCAACTTGAAAACATTGCCGCATACAATGCTCATTTCCACATCTCTGGCAATTTTTGTCTTTTGCAGCGCAAGCACCTCCTGCAAATAGGAGGGAAGTCACTGCGCGAGGTGGCATCGTATGCCATGAAGGCTGTAATGGCGCACCCCGTCCAAGTGCTTTACAGCCTTCATAGCAGGAAGGGGAAGAGGGAATTCATCAATTTGAAGTTATCCCGGATAGTCACAGGTAAAGCTTCCTCAGTCATCGTTTTGCATTGTTGAAGTATTGTGTATACAGCTGAACTCCTCTACAGCGAAATGGCTTGCATAACAAGAGGTTTTCCTTGCCAAAATCGTGTCTTTCATATAAATTGTCAATTTCTACAACAAAGAACTTTGGGCGTCCCTGTTGGCTGATTTCATTTTTTACTATGAAAGCCACAAACTCAGTCACCACTGCCCTTGCAGAAATTGCGAAAGTGTGCTCTGCACTAGCACCAATGGCAGCTTAGGTGAATTGCTTGACGAGCATGCCGATGAATTGCATCACACCAGGCAGCTTACACGTTTAGGATCAGCGGGTGAGACAGTTGAATATGTCTCGGTTAGTAAAGACATGGTGTGATCATCACTGATGACGTTAACGCTATGTTAGGGTGGAAAAACAAGAATGTCAACGAAGGCAACAGGGATGAAGATCCTGTAAATGGATCAAGAATTTTCATGGCGGGGAAGGCGATAGCATTTAATTATCCGCAGCATTACTTTGCGTATCCTGCATTTCGCCGCTGAGCATGCTGTGAACCTTGATTCAATAAGGTTGGCTGCGGTTGCAAATTCTGTCAGATAAACTGTGTGCTAAAAACTTAGCAACTTATTTCACTAAGTCTCTTGAAGGTTTTCTTTTGTTGAATGTGTTTGCCTGCTCTATGGTGGGTGATATTTACGGTGCATGCTGTATGTACTAATTGTGGTCTTTGCATGTTTGTGTGCAGATGTCATCTGTGCGAAAGGGGGGGGGGCGACCTGACACAAGCACAGGACTTCATTAAGTGGTTGCCAGGGTCTGTGGACAGCGGTGGTGGCAGGAAGAGGCGTTTCACAGAAACGTTTGCAGCAGAGCAGCCTGATGATCCCTCCCTTCGGGACAGGAATCATTGCCTGCCCACTGCTGCCCTCTCCCTGCCCCACCCTTGCCCTCAGGTCCCTGACAAGTCCACCGTCGGTCCCTCCTGTCCGGCTGCTGCTGCCCCTGCTGCAGCCCCTGCTCCTGCAGCCCCTCCTCCTGCTGCTGCCCCTGGAGCTGAGCACCCCTACTGATGCCTGCATCCGTGCAAGAATTGTATTGTAAACAGTACTGTAAATAGTATACTAAATAAATTATATTTTCGTTTACGCTTTGCGTGTGTCTGCAGGAAGTTTCCTTCCCGCACTTATTTCCATCACGTTTTATTCGCTACTAATTGTATAGGCAGTAAGCTAGCATACAAGCAACAGAATGGCTGAGTAGAGGCTATGCTTGAAACACACTGGATGAAAAATGGCTGAGCACTGGATATTCTTGAAACCCATTGGATACTAAATGGCTAAGCACTGGGTATACTTGAAACACGTTGGATAGAGAATGGCTGAGCACTGGATATTCTTCGAACACGTTGGATACAGAATGGCTGAGCACTGGATGTTATTGAAATATGTTGGATACAGAATGGCTGAGCACTGGATGTTCTTGAAAGACTGGATACAGGATGGCTGTGCACTGGCTCTATGCTTGAACTACATTGGATTCTACAATGGCAAACTGTACGGCCAATATTGGCTCGAACAGTGGGTGGACCTTGGATCGGGTTGCACTTTGCCATGATGCCAGGATTGGGCCAAAATTCGTACCAATTTCTGCGAGCATTGACCATGCTTGGCACAGTGGTGTCGTGCTGCCTGGGATGTAATCGTTCTAATAGTGTAATAGTGGATGATTGGCAGCGTTAAAAAAACACTTCTGACTGGGATTCGAATCATGCACCGTAGCATGGCAAACAGGTACCTGTGTGAGCCACATTACATTCATGGGAGTGAAAGTTGCTTTGGCCCCAGTTCATATCACACCCGGTTACAATCAAAAGCACATAAAGACGTTTCTGTCCATTTCCTTAGTTTCCTACAGTAATGCGTAAGCATTCTTTGGCGAGTACTCCAGGAAAGTATGTCCGTTCCGTACGTACGTGACACCTTATATCTGCAAAATAAATTCATAATTGGTCATATTAACACATGTAATCATTATAACAGTGGAATAGTAGATAATTGGTAGCGATGCGTAGACATGCATAAGCGAGCTAAATAAGTAAGCAATAGCAAAGTAGCAGGCGGGCCAAAGAAAGCTTACGCATTGATAGATAATTCTGAGAAATTCTGTTACATTTTCACGTTGCATTTTTCCCTAGTATTTCTACATTTCAACTGAAATCAAGTCAAACTGCGCAGTTTAACGTCCAGAAGCTGAGCAGTGGGTTATGTAGGACGCCGAAGTTGGGGGTTTCCATGGGTTCTGTACGTGCACCTAAATCTGCGTGCGCGAGCGTTCTGGAATGCCTCTCCCACTGTATTGGCACTGCCCCGGTCGCAGGGGCCTAACCAAGGGGGAGGGGCTGATGGGGCTTCAGCCCCTCCCCCGGATATTTTTTGGTGCTGGCATGCACCGCCAACCAAAACTACCACCGACGCCGGGAATCATTCTGGATTTTGCATCCAATGTCGTTTTCACGCTCGAAAAGACATTTCGGCGCGAACATTGTGAACTCGGGCTGGATTTCATGGCAGCGCCCTTGCACCTAGAGTCACGTAACGCAAGGGGCCCCATCCGAGCACAAACTTTCAAGGGCTTTTCGATAGCGAGCGGGCGTGTTTCGGCATCTCACAGCGGCCGCCGAATCTATGGAGCGCATGGATTTCAATTAGGAACTTCCTGGGTATAAAGTTCTCATAAACATTTGACGCGAAAGGTGCACTGAAATTTCCAAAGGCGTGCTTTAAAAGATTTTCAAGTTTAGAACTTTGTGGGGTTAATGTTCTTATCAACTTGGGCCAACATGCGCGCACTGGAGCCCTCGTGTCCAAACCGTTCCAGAAATGGAAGCACGCGCTCGCAATCTTCCACACACACGAAAATACTAAATATCACCGTGACTGTCATCTAGCAGCTGATACATTTCTCCAAACATTTTCAGGAAGCGTTCCCAATGTGATCGATCAGCTGGACCAGGGCAGGCAAAGTAAAATATGAGAAAACAGAAGAAAGTAAACGGCCTATTATTGAGGAATTTTTTTTTTGCGTGCGACAAGGTCTGGCTCTCCGTGGCCACAGGGACAGTGGCCCTATCGATTTAAGCATAGCCCCCGCTGAAAATACAGGTATTTTCAGAGCGCTTCTTCGCATGCGAGTTGATTGTAGAGATACATATCTGAAGAACCATTTGGAAAGTTGCCGTAGTAATGCCTCGTATTTAAGCCCAGATGCACAAAACCAAATTATAAAAATTTCTCGTGAATTAATCAAAGAAAGCCTCGATGCAAAAGCAGGCTGCTACTCCATACTTCCTGACGAAACGACGGACATCGCTGGAATCGAACAGCCTACTGTTTGTGCAAGGTACCTAAACAAGTATGCCAACGACATCCAGGGAGTGTTTGAGGTTTTAGCACCGGAATAGGTGCCCATCTGTCATTGCGACTGCAGGTTTTATGTATATGTGTACAAACTGCTGCAGATTCTAGTCAGCTTTCCAGTGACCACTGCCAGCGCAGAGAAAATGTTTTTTTTAACAAGGGTTTACTAAAAAACTACTTGCGCTCTACAATGTCTGTGGAACGCATGGTTGGGTTGGCACTTCTATAGACCCACAGAGACGTCGGCATCAACGTGTCCGAAGTTATTGGCCACTTCGCTCAACTTCCCTGCCGAGAGAAGTTTGTCCTTTAGATAGTGAAGCAGCAAAAAATCAATGCAAGTAAAAAGCTCTGTTCCTTCAGGTCCATACGCTCTTAATTATGAAAACGTACGACTGTTCATTAGTTTTTCATACCGCAGAAATTTTCGCCGTTTATTCTAACAGTTAGCATCATTATCAAAATTACCATAAGAATACGACAATTACGAGGAGATCTATAACCAATTTTAACCGACCTTGCTCATTGAAAGCCCGGTCCACGCGGCGTTAGCCAAAAACACACTCGGATATTGGGTAGTTCAACTTGCCGCATCACCGTGGCTTTCGTTTGTCCTTTTCTTTCCTTTTTAGCTACCTGCTTTTATTTCTTTGTTGAAACGAAGCAATACCCTCCTTTAATTTTGGGTGCAGAATATTTGTGGGCACTGTGCAGGCAGTTAAATTAGACATTTTCGTACTGATTTCTGCATTATTCCTCAATTATTCTACCCATATGGCGCTGTCACGACCGCCGCATGGCCCGAGTACATATATCGATTTCTGCGATCATAGTTTTTTCGTGTGATATTTTCTTTACTTAATAAATAACTGGATCATCGGTCTTGCTGTGCGCAAATTTTACTATCTGTGACTGCGCAACATGTTTATTTGTCTTGTTTGGCTCATTATATACAGTAACGTTTCCTTAAATACGTAGATTTATTGGAGACTTGTACGTATATTTAAATATCTTGTTCCGAGGTTTTGTGTATAAAAGCAGTGAACTTTGTTTCCAGCGACTCTTTTTGGCCCTTTAGCGAGCTGTATCTTCGCATTTGTATATTCCGTTCTATCTTCGCATTTATAATGTATATCTTGCAGAACTCCTACTTTTTATTTGTACTCATTGTTGCGAGTATATTAACGGTGTAATTACAATACACGGTCATTGACGACCAATTACAATACACGACCAATACACGACCATTGCTCCTGCGCAATGTATTGCCACGAGGGACAGCGTCATTGAGGTTTTTTCCTGGCCGTTGCATATGTACAAAAATGTAAACAAGGTTCTTGAATGACAAAGATTCATCAAAATATTTGTCCTAAATTTATTCATTTCATGGCCTTTACGTTCTTCATATCAGCTGCATGCACTGCTCTGCTGGTTTCGAACTGATATAGTTCTAAAGTTCGTGTGATATTTTGTTTACTTATTAAATAGACAAAAAAACGCGGTAGCATTCATATCAGTTATTTCTGCCACAATTTTTGGGACATACGAATATATTTGTTTATGAAAAAATACATATTTTACTTCACAGTGCATAGCGTTCAATAATTCGTTTGCAGCATCTATTATGCAATGGCATTGGTAATGCAGTTATTATTCTTGCATTTGATCCCTCGACAAATTCTATAAGGAGGAGGCCGTGCTGAAACCTGAGCACTCCCCCCGAATACAATTTCTGGCTACGCCACTGCCCGGTCGGGACTCTTTGCTCAGCATCAGCACGCCATAGCAACTGAGCCACTATGCGGTAAGATTTGTGAGCGGAAAGAGGAGTTGAATTGCACTATGCCTTCCTTAACTCGAAGGGTTTGTTTTCTTCGTGTGAGGGTTCTTAACCAAAAAAATAGCATTTCAGATCCCACAATTCGCGTCTTTTCTTTTCACTTCAAGTGAGCGTATCTTTGCCACTGTGGGATTACCTGAAAGCATGCAAAAACAAGAAAGAGAAACTGACAGGAATCTCATGTTTTGAAATATGTTTAGTGAAGTATCATTCGGAGAACAAATGCGTTAAGTAATTTATCTTTGTAATCTGGCTAATGTAGCAAGGTGGAACCGGAGAAACATTATAGCCCGATAATACAAAGTGAGCGTGAAAATGCGGTATAAGACATTGCGAATCCTATTTTTTCACTTACAGTTTTGGAAAAAAAAGTAATTAAGCGATAGTAATGCAGTACAGTAACGAAAAGGACGCTTCGAAGAAGAGGTATGTGAAAGTAGATATTTAATGTTATAATGCGACAGTGCAACGTCGAGAGCAATGCATTCAATAATTAAGTCGTCGTCTTCCAATTTGACTTCTCGTACGTGAGAGCCTCAAAAGGCGAGGACTGGAGGAAGGCTTCAACGATCAGATCTGCATTTATCCATCACTATACTCTTGCCTATAGGCACCGGGCGCGGGGTGCATTTCGACCGATGGCGCCTTCATGCGGCGGCGGCGCGAATGTAATGGCATGTGGCGGCCGGGCCGCGCGCAGCAGGCGCTGCCGTGAAACCAAGTCTGATCGAACATGTTGCGTTTTTAGGTGCACCAACAGTTACTGAAACATGACTGAAGCTGGCTAGGCCATTCAATTCAATCGTTGTTGATCGCGGCATCGCGTTTTTCAGGCGGAAAGTCTGTATATGTGCGGTCTGTAGGCAACAGCGCTTACAGTGCTCAACAATTGAAACGCGATACTCGAATCGCATGGTCGCCAGTGCTTTTTGCACTGACTGTAAGCGCTGGGGACGCCAAACTGAGGAATTGTGGTGTAGAGTGAAAGCGAGAACCTTCGTAACGCATTATGACTGCATTTGGTCCCACGGCGCTCAACTGTGGCGCGAAGAAAAAAAAAAAAGAAAAACGGCGGCAGCCGCGCGCTGCCAGCGCTTCAATCGCTGGGCACTGTACATTTCCGACCCTGATTTGCTATGGTCTAGTTGTTCTAACGTTAATAAAAGAGCCGTTCAAACGCAAGAGCTTCGTGTCCCACTTGCCTGTCTTCGCCTCTGCAGTTTAACGGCTCCGGAGCTTGGGCACCGAAGGGGAACACTCAGATTTGTAGTCATTTTGCCGTCTTATCAGTGTATCAGTCTTCCTTTTGATATACATTTTCCTTCCTAGCAATTCCCAACTCTGGTTGCGTCCGGCACATGACTGTGCTGTGCATCGACGAGGAACGGCAACGCAGTGGTGTGTTCACACTCGCCGCCACCGACGGCTCCCGTCACGCTAAGCTATATAAAATGGGCCGTGACTGAAGATTGGGCTAGTTTATAAGCAATTAAGAATGAGGAAGCATTGCAAAGATAAAAGAACTACAACGGACAGAGAACGGGAACTTACTGACACATGTGCGATCGGCGAAGCAGGTCAAGAAACAGAATAAGGAAGACGTATGTCTCCTTTTTTTTCTGTCCATAATTTTTGTGTTCTTCGCCTATTTACATGATTAAATACGCGAGAATCTTAGCGTGCACAGCAAAATAACATCTGGAATATAATTGCTGGAGTTCCATGTCTTAGCTTGCCGCGGAGCTCCGTTGGCGTGGTGTATTTGCATCGCAATTTGCGCTCGTTTTCTGCTTTATCTACTACTTGATGCCACGAATGTGATCTGCCTCGTTCAAGTGACGACCTTCCTCAAAAGCAGACGCACGAAAATGCGTTTTCCGGTGCGTCAGCCCTTAAAAGCCGCAGTGCCAAATCACTGGAAGCACCGAGCGCCTTCGTCCCGTCGTTTGCTTCACATGCCAGTGCTCCGACAGCTGCCGTTCGCGGCGCTGTTCCCCAGCATATTGCCGGCGCGCCGCTGGCGCCTTACAACGGCCGCCCGGTGCCTATAATATGGTACTTGGAGCTCTCAATCTAACATAGAAACTTTTTTTAATGCGAAAGAATTATATGCCCCATTACGCGAAAATCCGGCGTTGTCGTCGGCGGCGTGACCGAACGATGGTACCAAAAATGGCGGATGGCACGAATTGCAAAACCCCGCAAAGTATCCTCGATTGACGTGAAATTTGTCAGGCAAGTTTCTGTAGACACAGACAATTGTTGTAACTGAAAAGAAAATTTGGAACATTTCGGTCTGGGCGGGAATCAAACCCGGGCCTCCGGGGTGCGAGACGAGCACGCTTCCCCGACGCCACGGTTATGGTTGACTAAACTTTTGCGTATTGCGTGCGTCATTGCACACGTCACGTCACTGCTTCCGTCACGGCGTCCCAGGTGTCACTTGCTATTCGGATTTCATCGATCGGTGCTTTGTCTACTGCTATGCACTCTCGACTCCAAATCATGAGTGCATAAAATGAGGAGCGCCTACTGCGCGCGTCATTGCACAAGTCACGTCTCTGCCTCCCGCGCGTCACTTGCTCTTCGGATTTCGTCGGTGCTATATCTACTGGGATGCTCTCCGAAGCGTCTACCTCAGCGGTAGCTGTGAAACGGGGTCGCCCATGGAAGCACGCCTCAGAAAGCGAAGCAAGGGAACACAAAAAAAATTAATCGTTCTGCAGCAAAATGGTCCGAATATATACGGTCTGTAGACAACGTATACGCAAACGCAATCACTGATTCAGCAGAAATAACTTTAATGCATGTCGCAAGCATAAATCGAAAACATCTCACCTAAGCGATTATAATTATTTCGCCTTCACACACGTAAGCAGTCCTAAGTCTCTCTGCTGAAATTTTTTTGGGCCCCAACTGTAGTTAAAACTGATTCTTTCTGCAATTGTTTGTCGCCTACAACAGCGGCATATACCGTATTTTAAAAAACTTTCTACTCGCTGATTCCAACTGGTCTGCACCTTCCCCATTTCATGGATACGGCTGCCTTTCTTTTTCTTTTTTTCAAAATGAAATTGGCCATTCGCAAGCGAAAGCTTTTACTACAGGGCCTATTGTATAGGTTCAGCCAACTTCGGCCATCTTCCATATGACAAGATTAGGAAAAATTACTTTTAAGAATTTAGTGCCAAAATCTCATTGTTATCTTCACCAGTTTATTCATGTGTATTATTTCCGCGGAGAAGTAAATTCTGCGCAACATGACTGCTTTACGTGACCTTGGCGTGGCTATGCTGCCGTGTACCCACCCTTAAGTTTTATCGCGAGAGATCTTGGCTTGGATTCTAATAATTTTGATTATGGAAGAGTGTTTTCGCATTTTCAGGCGTTCGACGATACTTCTTGTACGAAAGTGAGAGGCGTGATAACCAACGAATGTTTT
Source organism: Dermacentor silvarum (assembly GCF_013339745.2). Classification (NCBI taxonomy): domain Eukaryota; kingdom Metazoa; phylum Arthropoda; class Arachnida; order Ixodida; family Ixodidae; genus Dermacentor; species Dermacentor silvarum. The sequence continues at coordinate 332,449,400 of NC_051154.1, read as the reverse complement.
ACAGCAAAGCTGTATACCTCTAGCAGCCAAGGAATCTTTCGTGTCGTTGGCGTAAGCAAAAAACGCCAGGCCAAAAATTGAATACAAACAGCATATCTCCTTTGAAATCAGGCATACAGCATACAGCTCAGCACTCGTTTTTAAAAGAAAAACCACAAAACAAGCATCAAAACGACATGATGGATGATAAGGCGCTTGTGAACAATGGGAACACCTTCCGACGGGTTCCGGTAAAGATTAGGTTTGGAGCTGCTTCGAAAGGGGTTGACGTGATTCAAAAAAACCCTCGTGAACCCGGTGTCCTTGGTTTTACTCTTTGTAGATTCACGTGTGGGAATTCAAGTGACGTCACAATGAGCAATCGTTGTGGGTGTCCTATCAGCGTTCCTTCTCCCGCGTCTGTTTCACCGTAAAGATTACGGTTGCGGTAGCTACTCCGAGTGGAAAAGTACCCAACAGCATAGAAATCACGTAGTGACGTCACCACGGTCTAGAAACTCATTCAGTTCATTCCAGGCTACCATAGGCAGACCACGGAAAGTAAGGACGCCAGAAGAACATCGTGAACATATTGTCGTTGTGAAGAATTAAAAGGTGAGTACATTTCACTTGTCTCTGGTTTCATTCTTTCTAGAGCCACGTGTGTGAATTCAAGTGATGTCACAACGGGTAATCGTTGTGGGTGTCGTTTACAGCTTCGCTGTCCAACTACCTTCACAGCGTGGATTGGAGCCACAGTTTATTTCAAGTATGAACGTACACCAACTTGAGGCTTACCTTAGTGCCTGTTCAGCAATAAACATGAAACAATTGGTCATGTTTGTTGTTCTGCCACAAATTTTCCACTTAAAGGGACACTAAAGGCAAATAAAAAGTCAAGATAAAGTTTTAGAGTAATGCTCTAGAACGTCGAAGTCATCAATATAATCGCGAACAGAGCTTTAGTAATCGAGGAATTGAGTTAAATACAGGACACCATAAGAGACTCTCCAGGGGCATTCAGGTACTTACCTGCTGACGGAGGCGCTCCTCAAAACAATTATGTCCGTAGTACTCAACCACTCGGATGAAAAACATAATTTCGTTGGATTATAAGACGGAAGAAAATACTACTTGTCTACTTCTATTAGATTCCTAGAAAAAAACAACTTTTTGACGCTACCCTTGATAACGGCATGGGGGGTGTAAAAGTTTCCTTTTCGCTCTACTCTGCGCCGCGCGCTTTCGAGTTTCAGTAGTTCGGTTATCGCATAATGCTGTGTATTACTGGCTCGCTAAACTCGCACTTGAAATTGCAAGCAGCAGAGAATGCCATGGTCCATGGGATGTCGCGGAATGCGCGAACGGTCCATGCAACGGCACGTCCAGACGGTCACCAGCTTCGTCGCCCGACGTCGCATTCCTGGAGTACTCGCTGCTTTCGCGCTCGGAAAAGCCGGTGTCGAGGCCGCCGTTGTAGTACGCAACGACGCTGGCACCGCGAGCCCTTAGCAGCATGTCACGCTCAACAGAGTTTAAATCGCTGAAATCGAGTCCAGCATCGCGAGCCAATGTGTCGATGTCAGTGTCGTCAACAAGGTTTATTGCGACGAGCGTCGACAGTCACTATGTTTACAATTCGGTGCACGCTTTTCCTTCCCCTTTCACACTGCCGTCGGCTCTGTCTTGGCTCTGTTTCTGGCCGCGCGTTTGCGTTTTCCGCAAAAAAGCTGTAGTGACGTCTGCGGGTGGCGTTTTACTCACCGCTGGCACAACGTCACTGAGAATCTGACGTCACCACTCCTCGGGAGGGAGGGCGGGCGATTTGAATGGCGCTAGAGGTACACGGACGCTTCAGACGCAATTTTCTCATAAAATAAGTCTTTTCATGTCACGAAACAACTGTTTTGAGTTTTCTGTGATCGTATTTTAATGTTCCACGGTGAAATAATATTTGCCTTTAGTGTCCCTTTAAAGCGGAAGGATTTTGGACTTTCTACTGGGTTGGTATGCTGCTTTCATGAGTGCAGTCATCTTTCTTTTTTGCAGCGAAGCTGTGAAGGGCTCACTATCCGATGGTCGCGTCCGGATGTAGAAAAAAAAACTCTAATTGGCCGTATGCTGTATCTGCCAGTGAAAGCGCGCGAGGGACGCGCGCTTTCACGGGGAGCGAACGCATGGGGTAGAGCCAATGCGACTTCTTCCGTCGCGCGAACGGCCGTGGGGGGACGGGAGGGAGGGAGAGGAGGCGACATTTAGCTGCGGCCCCGAATGCGTATCCTGCGACCGGGCGCAAGGGGAACTGGCGACTCATTCTCCCAGGCGAAAGGAGGACAGCGGGCAGGCAGCGCGGGAGGGAGGGGCTGAATCAGCTCTGCGAGCAACTTGTACTTTGCGCAGCACCGGGCGGTCGCGCGCACCTTATCTTGTAAGTGATCTGCAACACGGCTCCTACCTTTGTATGCGCTGTGCTTTCGCCACTCAGTTTCCGTTGAAGCAATAGACCGCATGAACCGTCGGTCGCTGCTGCTGGCGCGCTTCCTCACGCCAGCGTTCTGACAGCGGTTGTGTGCGGTCACACAAACAACGCGCAAAACTGTTATCGACGGCAGCGGCGTGTTGCCCGCGTTCGCACCGAACGCGCGCGGCGGTGGTGACGTGTTTATGAAGAATGTGCCAACCTTTGCCGTACACCCTGGGGAACGCCGGTCGCCGAGCTGTGCAGGACGTGCCTCCGCGTCGCTCCGGCGTTTTGCATCTCTGCGATCTTTTATGTGCCAAATTTCGCCCAGATTTTTGTCTCATTGTCTGCGACTCATCCCCCGATCACGAGGAAGTGCGGATTTACGTCTCCGAGTGAGTTTTGGACATCTTTCGACCCTTTTCACCTTTACACCACCGGAGCCTAGTTGGACCTAGCTACAAGTACGCCCGCCGCTCCGAGCGGCGTTGGCACGGCTAGGCTTGACATGGCCGGGAGCGCTTCGGCGCCACTTCTATCGACTCCGAGCGTCTCCAACTCTGCTGAAAGGGGCGAAGAAGACGAAATTGAAGCAATGGAGGGAACCGGCTGGCAATTGGTTCAATCAAAATCGGCTAAGCAGAAGCAAGCAGCGGAACGCGGCAAGTTTCAACCCAACGCTTCTAGAAGCTTCCAAGATAGCGGCAGGGTTGGCGCCAAAAGCAGTCACCGGGCGGCTGCCTTAAAGAAGAGAGTGATCGCGGCTTCGCGTATGCCGGAGCTACCGTCTACGCATTGCAAGATCATCGTCAGACCCCGAGGTGGTCTGGATTTACGCAAAACCAGTTGCTACGGCATCTCCACCGACATCTTCACCGCGGCCGGAATCACCGCCACCCAAGCCTCTACTGACTTGGTTTGCACCAATGACATGCAAAACATCGTTGTGGTGTGCACAGAAAAAGAAGACAATGCTCGGAAGATCTTGGCTCTCAAGAACATTTGCGTCAACGGCAAGGAGCACGAAGTGGCGGTGTACGCCGCTGCCGACGGCAACTACGTTAAGGGAGTAGTCCGCAACGTCGAGCGCGACATGGGCGACGCCGAGCTCGCAAGGCTCATCGTACACCGGGGAAACCCCTCGGTTCGCGGAGTGAAGCGCATCAAGGAAACCGGCTCCGTCGTCATTCTCTTCGACGGAGAAGTCTCCAGCTACATCAGAGCCGGCCAGGCAATAGTTCGGTGCTACCTCTTCAAGAAACATATTGAGGTGTGCAGCAAGTGCACTCGAGTTTGTCATCGCGCGGACGTCTGCCCCACTGCAATGGTCAACGTGTGCCGCAACTGTGGCGCCAAGGACCCGAAGCAGAAGCACTCGTGCCATGTTAGATGCAACTCTGCGGCAAGGGCCAGCCTACCGGAGACAAAGTCTGCCAACAAAAGTACCAGACCCCCTTTGTCGTTCGACAGAGGCGAAAGGAACGAGAGATAGAACGTGCCTTCAAATTGGACCTGCAGGATTTCCCACCGCTCGAGGCCGGGCAGCCTGGGCCGTCTTCTGGCGGCTGGCTGCAGCCTTTCATCATGAGAGGCGGACCCGCGCTTCCCGCCACTGCGAAATGGACCTCCAAAGAAAAGAATCCAGAACCTTCTAGAACATCAGCTGGACCCTCTACCCAGGTAAGGGGGGGGGGGGGGCACCGTCACCGCTAAGGAGTCAGGGGAGCTTCAGAAAGTCAGGAACGAGAACGTAAAACTCAGCTCAGAGTTAGCGGAGGTCAGAAAGGAAATCGTGGCGCTGAAAACCACGTTCTCAGCATCGAGACAGAATGGCGACCAAAACGGCGCCAACGGTCGCAAGCGCCGAGCTGCAGCTGACGTTCCCGAGGTTGACGTAACAGACAGCCTTAACCAAATAATAGAATCTTTGAAGCAGGTTTCTTTCATGCTTCAAGAAATCAACAAAGATATAGTAATACTCAAGGCACTGAACCGCTTTATTGATTTTCGCCTAAGGGACCTTGAATGTAGGATGGATTTCCCGAAGCCTCCGCCGCTCCCGACAGAATTATCGCAGTTAATAACAGACCCCGCTGTTGTGGTGGAGCTCGCGCTAAAGCAGATACCACGCCCTCAAAGCGTTCCGAAGTCTCAGCCTTGTGCGGAAACTAAATCATAATCATGGCTGTAGCATCTAACACCGACTTTCGTGTCTGGCAGTGGAACTGCTGCGGATTCAAAAAGAAAAGAAACAACATTAGCTCAATATCTTCGACCGTGCGAATCAAAACCTCAGGTAATTCAACTTCAACAAACGATCACGCCCGGCACCACGTTTAGTGGTTACGAGTCGTTTGAACGCGTCAAGAACAGTGGCAGAGGAGTCGTTACTCTGGTCAAAAGGGGCATCACAGTCATTGAACCCGAAGACATAGATAGGCGCTCTAACGCCGAATATGTATGTACAGAACTGTTACCGGGTAAGAACATGCGCAGGGGTATGCTTATCCTCAACGTATACAGTTCGCCAAGGCGATACGACGAGCGCTTTTACGGCCTCATCGGAAAAGCACTAAAGATGGCTACCGACGCCGGCATACCACTCATAGTAGCCGGCGACATTAACGCACCTCACTCCAGGTGGGGTTACGTTAGAGACTCGCCCAAGGGGGTTTCGATATGCAAAGCCATACAGGACTTTCATCTCACGCTACTCACGGACTCTGGTTTCCCCACGCGCATAGGCAACTCCGTAACGTGACCGTCGACCCCAGACCTCTCTCTGGTCGCCTATGACGGCAAGTCATCATGGCGAAACATGGGGGAAGATCTGGGGTCCGATCATATTATCACTGAAATGACACTGCATGCTCAATGCAAAACCACCAGAATTTAGTGCACAGTTGATTGGGATCTCTTTAGATCCAGAAGGAGAGACAAAGCCCCTCCCAACGACTACGACGAATGGATAGAAACACTCTTCTCCGATGTCTCTGCCTCCACTAAGGAGACAGAGACGGAAGATTTCCAAACCATGGACAGTCACTTAGCGCACATGTTTGAGGCTAAAATGGCTCTGAAAGAACGGTGGGCAAAGAACAAACTCAACAGGTCACTAACAAAACGCATCGCCAAGATCAATGCAGAAATTTCCTCGTACTCCAAAGTGTTAGAACAGAAACACTGGGTCGAAACGTGTGACAAAGTCGACGGGCAGATGAGGGTGGGCGGCAAGTTGAACTTGCTCAAACACCTTCTGAAAACCAGCGACACCCGCGCCGCCCAGAGATCGGCCATCGAGAGACTTGCTCACCGAGCTCTCACTCTTCGTAGCAAAGATTGGGTCATGAATGATCTCGCCGCAATTCATCTGCCGCCTGACACCATATCATCCACGCTACCGCGCAGCTACGCCGGAAATGATTCCGGTGACCTGGACGGCCACACATCGGAATGGAAAGTCAGGTCTGCACTTCACAAACTCAATAGCACCTCGGCGCCGGGCGCTGACCGCGTCACGAACCGCAGGCTCAGAAACCCTGACGATAAGTCGGTCACCTTCCTGACCGATCTATTTAACAAACATTGGAAGAACGGCTCGTATCCACAAGAATGGAAACACGCCACCGTCATACTGATACCCAAACCCGGTAAGAAGTGCACGACAGAGAATCTTAGACCGATCTCACTCACATCGTGTGTCGGCAAAATTTTCGAACATGTCATAAACGATAGGGTCTCTAAGCACATAGAGCGCAACGAACTCTTCCCACCCAACATGATAGGCTTTTGCCCACACTTATCAACACAAGACGCCATGCTTCTAATCAAATCGCAGGTCATTGACGCCTCCACCAGAGATCGAAGAGTCATTTTGGCTCTGGATCTAAAAAAGGCGTTCGATAGCATACTTCACGATCACATCCTGGAAGCCATCTCCGAGCTTGGTCTCGGTAGGCGTTTCTTTGACTTCGTTAGGCAGATCCTGTCAGGCAGAACGGCTACCATGAGGTTATGGGAGGTGGAGTCAGACAAGTTCCAACTAGTCAACACTGGTACCCCGCAAGGGGCAGTGATTTCGCCCCTTCTCTTTAACATCGGCATGACGGCTCTCGCTAGAGAGCTCGATAACAACAGCGACATCGGCTCCGCCATCTATGCCGACGACATCACCGTTTGGTCCCGGGGCGGCTCGGTGGGCCACACTGAGAGTACGCTCCAAGAAGCCGTACGTACGGTCGAGAAACGCCTTTCTCGTATGCAAGTCGCACTATCAGGCAACAAGTCCGAGCTCCTGGTCTACCAACCCATCCACATGGGGCGACGCCCTAAAGGGTGGAGACCGACCACGGAGATCGACTTACACTTGGTCACTAAGAACGGCGCGGAAATCCCCCGCAAAGACACCATACGCGTGCTAGGCATGCTTATCTCGGAGAACGGCAGGAATGCAGCTACGATACAGAAGCTGCAACAGCACACCGCTGCCACCGTTCGGCTCATTCAAAGGATCTCGGGTAGAAGAGGAGGCATCAAGGAGGACAACCTCCTCCGGCTATTCCATGCCTTCCTTCTAAGCCATGTCAATTACGTCACCTCCATGCACGTCTGGAGCGCTGCCGAAAAGGCCAAACTCGAAGTCCTTATTAGGCAGACTGTCAAAAAGGTCTTTGGGCTCCCTTCTAGAACGAGTACCACAAAGCTCGAGGCATTGGGCGTGCACAATAAGCTCGAAGAATTAATAGAAGCGCAGCGCACTGCCCAGATTTCCAGGCTTTCGAGCACTGGAGCGGGCAAGGCGATTGATTCTAGCCAGAGCAGGCATCACCTCTCCCCTGACTAAGGAGAGAGCAGTTCCATTGCCAGACACCGTAAGGTCGACGATCACGGTTTATCCACTTCCACGAAACATGAATCCGGTACATAATCAGGGTAGAAGGAGAGCAAGGGCTAAAGCCTACCTCTCTCTGCTAAACGCAAAGTACGAAAACGCATTTTTCGTAGACGCATCTCGTTCGGGACCAAATAGCTTCGTGGCCGCCGTGGTAGACATGAGCGGCCGCACCGTTAGTGCCGTTTCTGTAAGGACCAAGTTCGTCGGGGTAGCCGAACAAGTCGCCATCTCTCTGGCGTTAACGGCTAGAGATCCATTCCTCATCTTTTCAGATTCCATGACGGCCGTCAGGTCGTTCGACGCCAATCAAATCTCTTTGGCTGCTCACAGCATTCTCAGTCACAACAAAGTATTTCCTCACGAGTTGACGTGGTTTCCCGCCAACATGGGCACCCACGTCGACGGCATCGCCAACCCTAACGAACTGGCTCACGCTCGGGCGCGAGGACTCATTCACCGCCCCGGGCACACGAGCCCTCCGCCCACTACGGGGGAGGGAAGTGGTGGTGGCGCCGACGGGGACCCGTTGACTACATTTCATGAGATAACTTCGCATTACAGACAAGACAGGAAATCCTTCACGGATCCGCATAGAGAATTAACTAGGAGGCAGGAGATAGCTCTCCGACTCCTCCAGACTGAATTCTTCCCGTCGCCGGCCACCATGGCCATGTACACGGACATTTCACCTAACTGCTTGGCATGTAATCAACTCGCAACCTTTCCTCATTTGATGTGGCGGTGCCCCCGCTTACGCGTCTCCACAAGGAAGCATCACGTCAACGAGACGGACTTCTTCCACTGCATCGCAAGCTCAGACCTTGCGCACAACTCCGGGTGGTCCAGGGAGCCTGTGAAGCGATCGGGAACCTTTGGTTCCCAACCCCGACGCGGGCGATGCCCTCGGCGGGTTCCTAGGAACCCTCTTCCCAGGACGCAAATGAAGTCTGTCGGTCGGTCGGTCGGTCGGTCGGTCCGGTCGGTCGGTCGGTCGGTCGGTCGGTCGGTCGGTCGGTCGGTCGGTCGGTCGGTCGGGTACCGTAGCGACCATAAGGCCATGTCTGTCTGTCTGTCTGTCTGTCTGTCTGTCTGTCTGTCTGTCGGTCGGTCGTACACCCTACGGCCGGGTACCGTAGCGACCATAAGGCCATGGTCCCTGTGGTCACTAAATACATAAAAACAACGGGATCATTTCTATTTGTCATTCTTTAATACTTCAAATAACCAAGTACACCATCACGTCCTAATAATCATAATTGGAAATACATTATTCCCACCATAGTACAGCTTCGCTGGTGTTCCTTCTCCACCCCAGTGGAAGGGCTGAAAGCTTTTTCTTCTTTGTTTGGGCGCCTCCGTTTTTTGGGTCAGTGCCACAGCAATTTTTTCAGATCAATAAATAATATTGAATCCGTCTACCTCCTTGATATTATTCTCTATATTTTCACTTTTACCTCTCTGTATGTCATGTACCGTCTTTGTCATATTTCTTCCACTCATTCCAGTCTCGGTCTTGTGTTCTCGTTTTTCTTTTTTACGATCATTTTAATTGTATTTTAATTTTATTTCAATTTTTAATTGTTTTAATTGTATTTAAGATCATCTTAATTTACCTGGCCCTATTTTTGGCCGATGAACGATATTTGATAGGCGCCATAGTTTATAAGGATATCGCCAGCATGATTATCTTTTGCTTCCTCTACTACCGATACCTTCCTGTGGATTTTTCATATCCGAGGCCACCATAAAAAAAAGCTGCTTTCTGGTGTCTTTGAGAAGATTACTAATGCTGATGTGGGAGAAGATCACATTTACTTTACCAAGCGTGTTTTCAAGAATATTCAATAATTTTCACTGCTTTTCGTCAATTAGAGGCATGTAAGTCAGCCATTCATTTTGCAGTCATCTGTTAATGACTAAAATAACTCAGGACAAGTAAAACGTGTCAATATGCAGATCAATTTTCGTTCCAGCCTACAATTATCTCTGTATTCGTTTTTGTTCATTTTCAATTGTATGAGTAGGTTCGTATGATTCCTCAATACACTTTAAAAATTAAATTCTGGGGTTTTACGTGCCAAACCACGATCTGATTATGAGGCACGCCGCAGTGGGGGACTCCGGAAATTTAGGCCACCTGGGGTTCTTTAACCTGCACCTAAATCTAAGTACACGGGTGTTTTCGCATTTCCCCCCAGCGAAATGCGGCCGCCGTGGCCAGGATTCGACCCCGCGACCTCGTGCTCAGCAGCCCAACACCATAGCCACTCAGCAACCTCAATACGTTTTATTATTATCTTACAGGCATGTGCTCTCACATTGATTTACCTTGTAGTACGGTATTGTTGATTTCATGCTTATGCTTACCGCCAGAGTTCTAGCCAATCCCCTTAGTGGACTGTACTTTATGCTCCTATTCGTCTTTATTGGGCGTGTGGCGTAACTATCCCGCCTCGAACTCTGTCGGAATTCCGTAAACACAGGACGACCGGTGTAGTCGAAGAAGCAAGGAACGCCATGTGCGGCGCAGGGACTGGGCCCAACATTTGTCTTGTACGCGTGCTTCTGAGCGAGCTAACAGCTAATGGCGGCGAGATCTCCATGAGGTCCCTGTCACCGCTTTAGATCGGACCAGTGGTGGCAGGGTTACCTGCGCTCACAATCGTGGGCGTGACACCTTGGCAGCAGCATTTCCTCGACACCAGGCACGTCAGCGGGAGCTACAGTCACTGTGAGAAGCAGAACAGTACGGATGACTCCCAGACAGCACACAAACGTCCGCGCATTACGCTGTCTACGGGGGAACCCTGCGCGTGAACGGAAACGCCATCCTGAGAGGAGCAAGGAGCGAGCGCAGCGGACAATGTTGTAACTGCAGTGGCAGGGAATGAGAGCTTTCTGGCTTTTCTGTTCCCTTAACAGTTTTGAAATCCCTTTCTTTTCTTCTTTCTGGAGTTTTACGCGCCAAAACCAGTTATTATGAGTACGTCGTAGTGGAGGGCTCCGGATTAATTTTGAGACCCTGGGGTTCTTTAACGTGGACTTCAACGCAAACACACGGGTGTTATTGCATTTCGGCTCCATCAAAATGTGGCCGCCACGGCAGGGATTCGATCCCACGATCGCGTTCTCACGCAGCGCAAAGCTTGAGCTAACTTAGCCACTGGGGAGGGTAGTTTTGGAATCCCGAAACTAGAGTGGGAATCAAGTCAACTTCTTTTTTGAAACCGTCCCCTAACACTTGAACACAGTAAATAAACTTGTAAATGTCCTGCCCTGGCGGAATTTCTGGCCGAATTTCTTTACATGTAGCGACTAAGCAGTGTCTCTGGCAAAAGCGGAGACATAATGTCATTATTGATAACGTGGTGATGTCCTTTAGTGGTAGAAAACGATGCCACTGAGTCAGCACTATGGCACATACGAGATGACCAACACGACGCACAGCAGCTGCACATAAAGTTTCATGCCGATAATTAGGCTTCGCGCTATGGTGAGCGGCCAACGCGGAGAATATTTCCGCCTGTGATGCCTGGTGGGAAGCATAACGGGGTGGTTGGACAGTATATGCAAGAGAAGACCTGTAAGTAAAAGCCGTTATCTTGACGTAATATAGAAACATTTGACATTAACTCCCACATCCGCATACAGTACGGATGCGGAGTTATTTCTAACAAATTCTGCTCCTCGTAAGAATCAATTTATTCTTAAAGGATGTTTTCCTACTTAGTTGAGCACCGTTATTGTGGGTAACATAGGGAAATAATTTTTTGGCTGTCTTATTTTGTAATATTCTACGTGCCCATCCATGTTTACACGACAGATACCAGTCAAGAATTCGATTGCCAGGCCAACTTCTGCGAAAACGTATTATCCTTCGCTTTAAAACAAATTTATTCTCATACAGAAAAAGAAAGATTACGAAGCGTAAATAGGCAGAAAGACGTAGCCTTGAAGTAACGACTTTGTTTGGTTAAGTATCAATCTAGAAAAGAAACACAAGACATGTGGGAGCTCTATTATGCACGAATGAAGTCCTGCACCTCCTTGCCGCAAATGTGCGAGCAAGCACGTTCCTCGCGCAAGTGCGCCTCGGCATTTTTCGAGAATTACAAATTGCTGGCCTCCAGCGTCCGCCTCTCCCGTTCTTGTCTTCCATCCTTCTCCTGGTGCCTGTAGAAGGCAAATCAGGAACACACGCGCATGCATAGCATAGGAAAGCAAACGGAAAATCGATTCCAAAAGCACCATCTATAGAAAAAAATTGCATGTTGGAGGGCGTAGATTCTAAATAAGCGACAACTTTTTTTCCAACCATTACTTATTAATCGTGGTCGTAAACAACGCTTCTTGAGGAGCACATATTGCGCTCTTGCTTTTTCCTTCTTCTTTTTCTTCTTGCTGGAATGCTCCTGATGCTGAACTGAACTGCGGTGCACATTCTGACAAGTGACAAGGTCACCATATTCAATTTTATATGAATTATTTTAGGCATTTCTGTGTGTATGTGTGTGTGCGTGTTTGGGGCGGGGGGGGGGGAGCAGCGACGCCTGCTAGGAGTTTCGCAATTCCAAAGTTGACCCACACAACCGAAATTTCACCCATCGTCACGACCGTCGCAGCGGCAAGAAGATAAGCAGCGTCTCAGTAGCCCGCAAAATAAAAAAAAATAATGGACTGCGTGGAATATGTCATCATGCCAATCTATGACATCGTCTGTTTGCGTTTATAAGTTCTCCATGAAATATGCCTCCATATTACCAACGAACTTATTTCGTTTGCCTTTAAGATGCCTTTCCGATAATTGAAGAAAAGTACCCAAGCCACGTCATCTTTTTTACAGCGAAGCTGTTAAGGTCGAATTCCTCCAGGATCGTGTCCGCGTGTAGAAAGAAACTATCATCATCAGTATTTTGGCTCGATGTGCGCGGTGGTTTGGCTCCACGTGCGTGGCGGTTTTCCGTCAGTTGTGCCTTAGAAGAGGTGTCAAAACGGATGAATAACACGAATGATAGGACATGACATCATGCTGGTCAGTTACATCACGATTAACGATAATAAAATTACATGGGGCACATACCCTTATTGGATATGCGAGTATGAGCCAGTGACACGAAAGAAAGAAAGAAGGAAAGAAAGAAATTTAGAAAGAAAGGAAGACACAAAGAAAGAAAGAAAGAAAGAAAGAAATCACGTGCGGCTCATACCCGCGTTGGATATGTGGGTATGAGCCGCCGAAAGCTGGTGCGAGAGAGATCTCACAGAATTCTCACGCGGCCCTGCAGTGTGCCGCGGCTATGAACGCTGTGGCTGATACGCTAGTCTGACGATGGGGTGGACTTGGCGCAGCAAACGCACAACTTCGTCATCGCGCCGGGCGAAAACAAGACGCTGGTGGCGTTGCTCTTTGACAAACATGCCAAAGACGCTCACTATAGTCAATAATGATAATATATAAATTCACTATAGCAATATTCACTGCAGCAGACCCACCATAGTCACACAGCTTCGCTGGCTGGCATCTTCACAGTGGAAGGGCAGTGAATTGTTTTTTTTTTGTAGATTTTAATTTCTAGTACAATAATGGAATAGGTCAGGAATAGTAAAACAGGGCGCTAAATACAGAACACAGAGAGGTGGATACGCGACGGGGGCACACTTGTAAGTTGACTTAGGTAAGAACACGCGCCAGCCACAAAAATCCTTTGCGCATGCACGACAACGTGTAGAAAACAGCTTGGCTGACACTTGGGAAGTTATACTCAGTTAAAATCGTGCGACATCAAAAAAAGAAACAATCGCTTTTCTGGTCGTGGCGCTCTCGGAAGCAAACACACTTTTTTCTTGGTTAAAAATGTGAGCTGCATCAACGGGCTCTCACGACATTTGCCATCCCCTAGCATCATTGTGTCATGAAATGTCACCTCACACAAACATTTTCTACAGTGAATCGGCAGCTGTTCTACGTTGGTGACTCTTATGTATACCTGGTTTATGTATACTCTTACGTAAGCCTGTAATGTGCACATCTGCCGATTGTCTGATAAAAACTTTCTCACAGCTCAAGGAATTCTGATAAATCTCTTGAATGTCGCAATTTTTATAAAGACCTGTTATCGAGCTTCTTCCCGCAAACAGGCTCATATTTGTGTGTTTGGGCTACTGCCTGCGCTAGCTAGGGCGCTAAGTCTAGAGAGCCAGAGTGAAGCGATGAAAACTACAGCTAAACCATGCTTGTGTCTGGTCCTCTTTAAGTTATGCGTCCTACCTGTGTACATAGGACCTAAGTACTTTTTATATGCTACTTCCGGCAGTTTGAGCAGGCTGTCTTTTTCTTTTCTTAATTAAGGGTACTGATGGCTGCTACTACGCCATTTCATGCCGTATAAGCTGACACGGGTAACCTAAATGTCAAAGCTGAGCATTGATGCAGGACATGGCTATACTAGTTACCAGGTGAGTGTGTGATGAGCTGCAAGGCAGAAGAGCCTCCTTTGATGATGGTGCGTATGCTGGCAGCAGGCGTTATTGTCTGTATTAAATTATTATGAAAGTTATTATGGTTTATTATTTCACCAGGGGCCCAATTCACAAAATGTTTTGTTCGTAAATGCTCTTTACCGTAGGCCGGCCGGCCGCCTTCGGTAGTAACAAGGCCAGCGTCATAATTGGCTTACATTTGCTCTTATGAAAAAAATTCTAGCATAAGAGCATTTTATGAATACAGACCCCGCACTACAAAATTGTTTTAAAATATGCAATTGCAAAAAAAATTAAAAAGGACGACGTATCAAGGGTGGAATTGCGAGGCACGTATTAAGTTACATTTCATGAAACCTACTCTGATAAAGTGGCTAAATTGTAGGAACAAATGCAGGTTCTATGGGGATGTGTTATGCCGGCTACTATTTAGCCACACGTGACTAACACGCAGCTTAATTTCTACTTGTTGGAGAACGTCAGCCTACTTTTACTGCGTGCCGCGTTGGTTGAAGCATCATACATATTTAAATTTCTTGTCCTCTTTGTGATAAACATAGGAAGGACTTTATTTTTTCGAATTTTCTAAAGCAACACAATTTACTAACCCTGTGGTTCGCCTAGGCGAGTAACCGGTGAGTTGCCTTTGAAAAAGTGATGATGTTCGTAAAATTATATTCTAAACCAATGTTAAAAAGATCAGTGGAAGGCAAATCTTAGCATTTGTTCTCTGATTCGCAGAAAGCTGTTCTGTCAAACGCTCTATAAATGTATTTAGAAGTTCAGATCTCACATATTGAAATTTATTACCCTGGTGCATTATAGTCAAGCTCGGCCTGCTGTGCCATAAAGCCCTAACTTTAAAAGCTACCAGGATGAACGTTGTTGTGATATCGGATCTAGAATTCCCACCGCAGCCGCCATTGTTGTGATCTGCGAGGAGATATGCCACCACTGCGCACCAGTATTGCGACGTTGGTTTCGAATCCTAGAGCTGCCATCACCGTTGGTAGTCCACCCAGGTACTCATCGGGTTCATTCGAACTAGTAGCTGGCCGACGCACTGACTTTGTCACTTAAGTGGCTACACCGAGATGGAGACTTGGACATGTAGAAGAGATGAACTTTATACAAATATTTACATCTAATTTACAGCTAACCCAAAAATACGAGATAAATTGCTTGCCAACAGCTAAGAAATAGTTCATACACAGCTGACCAAATAGCTCACAGAGCCAACCAGGCCGACTAGGTCAGGTCGACTGGTGTCTCTCTCGTTTAACACTGGGCCGGTCCGGCCTCAAATACGCTTAAGCTCGCTGGTCCATCTTCGTGCGTAAGAAGGTGGAGCGTGTAGTGACGTCACCCCCATCACATTCATTTCCCACGGTTAAAGAGTTGCTTGTACACACTTCACATTTCGATCGGTGTGTTAGCGAGGCTGCCCGCACCGCTTGAAGTGGTCGAAAGGCATTTCCCCAGGGGCTTATTTTGTATTTCAGGAGGAATACGTGAAAAGCGTTTGGCTTCCGTCGCCGCAAAGGTGGCGACGGAAGCCAAAGGTGGGGTGGCATTCTGCAAGGTGGGGTGGCACAACAACATCGACCTTGCTCTTACACAATTATAACACGTGCTGCATATTCGCAACGGGTTGGTCTTTTGTTGCTCACACAATAACCCTCTGCCGTATATTTCCGGGTCAGATAGCCATCTTTTAAGACCACAAACAGTTAAATTCTAATTCATGATAACGATGATTAAGTAAACCTCCGCTTTATAATCCAATAAATAATCAATTCCGGAATCTTGCGTGCCAAAACTACGATCATCTTGAGGCACGCCAGTGGGGGGCTCCGAAGTTATTCTGACTACCTGGGTTTCTGTAACGGGGTACCCATTCCATGGTACATGAGCGCTTTTGCATTTCGCCCCCAGAGAAATGCGCCTGCCACGGCTGAGATATGATCCCGATATTTCGTAGTGCGACGCCAAAGCCACTAAGCAACCATGGTGACTCCACTTTATATTAACGGCAAGTGACGACAAACTAAGTATTCGCATGACTGAAGTGATCGTCGCTCGTTGTAAATGCTAAAATTGGCGGTATTAGAATGAAACTTTCTGAGATTTAGTAAGCCCTCCGGCGCAGTTAGAGTTAGCTTCTGCGGGTAACTGTCTCGCTGGTTTTATATTTCTGGTTGGATATGCTGTATGTGAACTCCTGAAAGCGGGCATATATTAGTATCGCATGGTGAACGACAAAGTAGTGATAGTGACCACACCTCTATCCTGCGTAATTAGACATATATACACGACACAAAAGCTCTACATTTAAATGTCGGCTTATAAGTATTTCTAAAGCGCGCATATCTCTTCATTATATAGGGCATTATATTCAACGACTTCTCTGCTTTAATTTATTTCATTTTTTTCATTTGGCCATTAGGTATGTGTCTCTGGGTACGTGCATATACTTTGCGAATCCTTAGAATACGTATGTGCCACTATGACAAAGGTTGCATAGAATCACATCTGTAGCATACTTATCTGTGTACACACCTGTCATCGCCATTCTTCAATCGACAATCCTCATATAGAGTGTACTAGATTGGCGGAGTGGGTCCAGCGGACGCCTTGGCAAGCGCCGAGGGTGAAGTAAAAAACGTGGAAATTGTGGCGGCGCTGCCGTCGCCTTATTCTGAATGTGTGACCAATAAAGGTTGGCTCCGGCTGTTTCGGCAGCGCTCATTGGCTGAGGCGAGCTCACGGGCTACGTAGCGGTCGTCTTCTCGATGCACCATCGCTGTTGCGTCGTTTGCATTCTTTCCGTCGCTCTTTTTCCATTTTATTTACCATAGATCGGTGGGGAATAACACCAGTGTTGCCGCCACCGAGTATCCGCCTGTAAAAGCTCCATGCAGCTGCGGTAGGCTCTCCAACGCGACAAGCGTCCGGCCGGCGCATGGGGCCGCTCATTCGGGAGAAAGCGACGGTGGCGCCACGAACTTTTCAGCAAAAAAAAGCCTCAGCGGGAAGCCTGCGTTGGACCCACTCCCCCAATCTAGTACACTCTACCTTATACGTCATTTCGTGTTTGTGACATCACTGAGTAGACGTTTAGTGCTGTGTATCCGCATAATTTGGAATTTTCCTTTCGGGCAAAGGGCGTAATGCGAAAACATAAACAGTGCAGTACATAAAGTTGACAAGTTCTGCCGATAATCGTAACTTTGCAGGATAATAAAAGTTTCATAGCACGAACATAAACACGATTGTGCGCAACGCTGTTACTTTATTGCTATTCAACTAACGGCAATGCACGCAATCGTGTTTATTTTCATTTCATTGTGTTTATTTTCAAACTTCGCTTCACGCAGATTTCATGTCCATTAGTTCTGTGTATGTTTTAGGGGCGAAGCACCTTAGGGCCGAGCCTTTTACCCCCCTCGTCGTCGTCGTCGTCGTCGTCGTCCGTAGCTGTGGTTTGCATGAAGTCCGCTAGGGGCGCTGCGGTGGACAAGGGCTTCATTCATTTATCACCAATCAGTCGATGGAAGGCTTAGGTGCTAGGTGACTATTTGTCGCCACCCCGTTTCAAAGGGGATGCCAATAAATCATCATCATCATCAGCTACATAAGCGCTCGTTGCCGACGCGCGCTCTCTTTCTCTCTTCAGCCATGGATGATAATGGTCGCTTCTGATAACGGTGCGCCCGCTATGGATGAAAAGGCGAGAGTGGCGGCTCAATTTCAAGCCGAGTCGAGGGCTTGCAAAGCTACTGCAGCACGGTGACGCAGACAACAAGCGGACCCGGAGCTGAGGGCTGGCGAAGCTCGCGCTTGAACCGAGCATCGGCGCCACCAATCTCAGGGAGAGAACGCTTCCGGCGTTTTGCCGCCGCTTCCCGTGCTCTCGCAGCCTCTGGGCCCGCTTGCCGGCGTCGCCGTGCTGCTGCACTGATGTAGAGAACGCTTCCGGCGTTCTGCTGCCGCTTCCCGCGCTCTCCCCGCCTCTGGGTCTGCTTGGCGGCATCGCCGTGCTGCTGCACTGACCACAAGGCAGTCTTAATGAAGGGAAAACGACGTCCGCACCTGAATACCATATACGGCCAATAAAACAACATTGTATATACTGCACACATGTGTTGTCACTCATTTGCATGTTCGAGGATTCACGGTTACCCGAATGATCCCCCGGTGTTTCGCCCACTCATCATCATTCACTTCGTGGATATGCGGCGTTTTCTATCATTTTAATTGTTGGTTCATTCATTGTTTTAGGGGCGAAGCACCTTAGGGCCGAGCCTTGTCCCTCGTAGTCCGTAGCTCTGGTTGGCATGGAGACCGCTATGTATGTATGAATATATATATATATATATATATATATATATATATGGGTTTGATTGCCGTGCTCACGAGGTCTTCGACGGGAATTCAGGGCGCAGGCTCCTTTCCCAAGCGTATCACCCCTGAGGGAAGCCGAGCGCCAGGTCGGGGAACGTTTGTACCCATTTGAACCAGTGGGTGCCCAGCGGTGGTGGGAATCGAACCCACAACCTCCCGCAGCCGAGGCGGGCGCTCTACCACTAGGCCACGGCCACGATTTGAAGAGAGAAAGAGTGAAATTAGTCAAGATGAAACAGGCCAACCTAGAGGCATTAAGTGTAAAAGCAGACCAATTCAGGCTGGTGCTCGCAAACAAATATGCAGCTTTAGAAAAGGAAGATAAAGAAAACATAGACGTAATGAATGAAACCGTAACTAGGTTGATCTCAGAAGCAGCAATAGAAGTGGAAAGTAAGGCACCAAGCAAAGAGTAGGTAAGCTCTCAAAAGAAACAAAGGACCTAATAAAGTAACGACAAAACATGAAAATGTCCAACTCAACAGATCAAATAGAATTCGCTGAACTGTCAAAACTGATCAACAAGAAGAAAGTAAGGGATATTCGAAATTATAACGTGGGAAAGATTGAGGAAGCCGTAAGATACGGACGCAGCATCAAATCAGTAAGAAGAAAGCTTGGCATAGGACAAGGCAAGATGTATGCACTGAAAGATAAGCATGGTAATATCATCAGCAATTTTGATGGCATAGTAAAAGCAGCGGAAGAATTCTATACTGACCTGTACAGTGCCCAAAACACCCAAGCTACTATCATTCGAAATAGTGATGAACCGGATACAGAGGCTCCTTCTATAACTAGCCATTAAGTTAGAAGGGCCTTGAAAGACATGACCAGGCGAAAAGGTGCTGGAGAAGATGGAATAACAGTAGATTTAATCAAAGATGGAGGAGATATCATGCTTGAAAAGCTTGCGGCCCTTTATACACAATGCCTCGCAACTTCAAGTGTACCAGAGAGCTGGAAGAACGCCAACATTATACTAATCCATAGGAAGGGAGACGTTAAAGAATTGAATACTGACAGACCCATTACCTTAATTTCAGTATTGTATAAAATATCCACTAAGATAATTTCCCATAGTATCAGGGCAACACTTGACTTCAGATAACCAAGAGAACAGGCTGGCTTCAGGAAGAGATATTCTACGATGGATCATATCCATGTCATTAATCAGGTAATCGAGAAATCTGCGGAGTACAATCCACCTCTCTATATGGCTTTCATAGATTATGAAAAGGCATTTGATTCGGTAGAGATACCAGCAGTCATAGAGGCATTGCGTAATCAACGGGTACAGGAGGCATACGTGAATGTCTTAGCAAACATCTACAAGGATTCCACAGACACCTTGGTTCTCCACAAGAAAAGTAGAAAGTTGCCTATCAAGAAAGGGGTCAGGCAAGGAGACACAATCTCTCCAATGCTATTCACTGCATGTTTAGAAGAAGTATTTAAGCTCTTAGACTGGGAAGGCTTAGGAGTGAGGATCAACGGCGAATATCTCAGCAACCTTCGGTTTGCAGATGACATTGTCCTATTCAGCAACAATGCAGACGAATTACAGCAAATGATTAAGGACCTTAATCGAGAAAGTGTAAGAATTGGGTTGAAGATGAATATGCAGAAGACAAAGATAATGTTCAATAGCCTGGCAAGGGAACAAGAATTCAGGATCACCAATCAGCCTCTAGAGTATGTAAAGGAGTACGTTTATCTAGGTCAATTACTCACAGGGGACCCTGATCACGAGAAAGAAATATACAGAAGAATAAAATTAGGTCGGAGTGCATACGGCAGGCATTGCCAAATCATGACTGGGAGCTTACCACTGTCGTTGAAAAGAAAAGTGCACAATCGTTGCATTATACCGGTGCTAACATATCGGGCAGAAACTTGGAGGTTAACAAGGAAGCTGGAGAACAAGTTAAGGACGGTACCAATAGCGTTGCAACGTAAAATGTTAGGCCTAACGTAAGAGACAGGAAGAGAGCGGTGTGGATCAGAGAACAAACGGGAATAGCCGATATTCTAGTTGACATGAAGCGGAAGAAATGGAGCTGGGCAGGCTATGTAATGCGTAGGATGGATAACCGGTGGACCATTAGGGTTACAGAATGGATACCAAGAGAAGGGAAGCTCAGTCGAGGTCGGCAGAAAACCAGATGGGATGATGAAGTTAGGAAATTTGCAGGCGCAAGTTGGAATACGCTAGCGCAAGACAGGGGTAATTGGAGATGGCAGGGAGAGGCCTTCGTCCTGCAGTGGACATATATATATATCTATATATATATATATATATATATATATATATAGTATATGTACGCCAAGCTCCGGCTTGCGCTTCCGGTTCCGCTTCCGTTTCTACTTCCGGCGTTTTGCCCGAATTATCCCCCGGTGCTTCAGCCACTCATCATCATTCACTTTGCGGATATGCGGTGTTTTTTTTTTAGCTGTCGTACCATGTGTTCGTTCATTTACGTATTTATACGGGTACCATGAATTTGAATGTTTCAGTAGATCTCGTGAGCTAATATTTTTCTTTATTTTTTTACTGTTGTGAATATGTGGATGGATAACCGGTGGACCATTAGGGTTACAGAATGGATACCAAGAGAAGGGAAGCTCAGTCGAGGTCGGCAGAAAACCAGATGGGATGATGATGTGGATGGATAACCGGTGGACCATTAGGGTTACAGAATGGATTACAGTTTGTTAGAACATTATCTTTGTCTTCTGCATATTCATCTTCAACCCAATTCTAACACTTTCTCGATTAAGGTCCTCAATCATTTGCTGTAATTCGTCTGCATTGTTGCTGAATAGGACAATGTGACTAATGCGCACGTGACTACTGATCGCAATATTGAAGCGACAATGAAGCCAAGAAAAGTACAGAATGTAGCTGTATGAATACGAAGTATTCATGCGAATAGCATTCTTTGCCTATACCTCCGCTGTTTTTGTTATCTATCTTTGTCTCTATCTAGCCTCTTACGCCGACCCAGTGGCCCAAGTTGTTTACCTGCTTGGACAACTAGGTATGAGGTGCCTGTAGTAGCGTGCGGCAGCCGAGTAGGCGAGCAGCCGTACTCAAGAAACAGCAGTGGCAGGTGCAGAACAAGGTGTATGCGGTTATTCGTTTGACGCACTTTTATAAGCTGCGGTTGCTTATCCGCTGCTGATATCGGTGCACGTGATGCCGCAGTGGCCGCGTCAGCGCTTGACGTTTTCACAGTGACAACCTAGGTTGAAGCAGCGGTGGTCTTGGTCGAGATGCATTTGTGGTTGTTTCCTTGTCATGCCTTCTACCCGAAACAACTGGCCCAAGTTATATAATAGCTTGGGCCACTAGAAATAGACTCGTGGTTGTGATGAGATCGTGGTCGTTGCATTGTCGTAATTCCAGGTTTGTCACCCGCCACTAGTCATGCCATCGTCGTCACGCCATCCTTGTCACGCACATCGTAATACATTCGTTGTCACGCCGCCATAGTGATGCCGTTGATGTCATTCAGTAGTCGTCATTGCAGCCTCATGATCTGACTTCCGTCGTGATGTCGTCACGCCTTCTACTGCGACCCAGTGGTTCAAATTGACTAATAGCTTGGTCGACTAGGTATGCTTTCGGGGTCGTGATACCGTCAGGGTAGCTGAATTGTCGTCATTCCAGCTTTCTAATCCGTCTTCCCATTCCATCGCCATCAGGTCATCGTTTGATCATTGTGATCACTTCAGTAACGTCATCCCATTGTCGTCATGCCATAATCGTCATACTGCCTTCGTTGATCCATAGACGTCGTTCTATCTTCGTCAGTCTAAGGCAATCATACTGCCGTTGTTCAATCAAACTTGTGCCGCCCTTGCCATGCCGTCATCGTCAGACAGTCGCTATTACGCCTCCATTGTCAGACCGTCGTCGGAGTGCCGTCGTGGTCGTGCCATCATCATCTCTCCAGCTTCGTCATCCGACTATCTTCATGCGGTCGGCGTCACGCCATCATCGACGTAAATGTTTCGTGATACAGTCATCCTCACGCCATTGTCGTCATACACTCGTCGTCATCCTATTGTCCACATGCCGTTGTCACCCCATCGCCGTCAATGCATTGTCGTCATACAGTCGTCATCATGCATTTGTTGTCATACCGTCGTCGGGATGCCATCGCGGTAGTTCCATCATCATCACTGAAACTTCGACATCCGATACTCGTCATGCCGTCGTCATATCGTGTTGTCGTCATGTGATCGTCGTCCCACATTCGTTCGTCATCACTTGAGTCTCGTTATCCCATCGCCGTCATGTCGTCGTCATACCCCCTTCGTCGATCGTTCGACAACATTCCTTGTTCACCGTTTTATCCTAATCGTGGTGTCGTCGTTCGGTCGTGATAATGCCGACGTTGTGATGCCTTCGTCGCAACACAGACGCTGTCATATTAAACATTCGTTGTTGTGCCGTCTTGGTCGTGCCATCGACGTCACTCTCGCTTATTGATCCGGTTGTCGTCATACCGTTGTCGTACAGTCTTCACCATCTCTGTGTCCTCGTGTCGTAGTCGTGACGTTAGACCATTGTCACAATTTATCGGCATCTCATTGTCGTCATACCCGCGTCGTTATACGCCTTTGTAGTTCGATTGATGTTATTCCTTCTTCGACATTCCAACGTCACTCCGTCGGCACCATAGAGTCATCGTCACGCCTCTACACTCATGGTCCACCTTGGCAAGCGAGTGCCATAGCAAACTGAGACGATATCGGAGTATGTGGCATATAGCCGAAACACCGAACGTCTTAGATTTACCAGAACGTGTGTTAAATAAACGCCTTTTCAAGGATGTGGTCTGTGGCTGCGTTGCTTGATTCCTATTCGTATCACAGTCGACAGACATTGTGAGATGGGTTCTGCCCTAAGGTTTTCTTCTCCGAGTCAAGGCACTTTTTGTGGTGTATCTCGCAATGAGGATTATACATGTATCTTAGATACTATCCTATGATACTCGTTGGGTATCTTGTATCTTTATCATAATACATTGGGCGAGACGTCTATTTGTATCTCAATTTTTTCCATCAATTGAAGTATCGTGTATTTTAACATACATGATACACCTGAGGCAAACTTCACTGAGGCCTGCAACTGACGGCTGCTAATGCAAGGAAAATATACCTGGTAGCGAAGCTTCCATAGAAGCCCTTGCATTCAAAACATGGCGGTTCATCCGTAGTTCACGGGGCTTAGCTGCGTCTGTTTGACGAGGGAACACTTCCGGCGGAAGAAAAAATAATGTGACACCATATTCGTTAATCCGTTAATCCGCCAGTCCGTGTGTGCACACGTTATCATTTTATGTATTAGAATCAATGTTGATACCTTTTTTTATGCTTTGCTTGTACGCATTAGCGCGTGTGTGTCGTTTTATGTTTTCCTTTCTTTTGTTATGCGATGTTGTTTTGCTTTAGTACACAGAGCTTGTATTGGATTATGTTCCTTTCCCCACTCCTGCCTAAGGCCTCGAAAAATGGCCGGCAGTATGTATCAAATAAATAAATAAACAAATAAATAAATAAATACAAAACTCACGTCAGTTTGTTCTCAAAGGCACGAAATTTGTGGTGGTGGTGGTGGTGGTGGTGAATTGTAGCAACAGGCGGGTTTAGCCTGGCGATCAAGGCCGGCAATTTCTCCGCCTGAGATTTTCTTACAATATCGCTGAATGGTTTCACCATATGTCCATGAAACCAGTCTCTCTTAAGAATTCCATAAGGAGACGTCATGAAGTTTCTGTGCGGGCTGCAACTGATCCCTCGGGAAATACAAGGTGTTGCAGGCACGCATGCGGAAAGTCCTTTTTTTGTAGATTCTCCAGGAGAGCGTCCCTTTTAACTTAGAATTGCTGGCACGACCACAGAAAGTGTTCCATATATCCTGTCTCGTCACATGCCGTACAGTTCGGAGAATTGATTCGTCCCATCTTAAATAATCAGGCCGGTGTACTAGCATATCTTGTCCTGATTCGATATAAAAGTGATGCTTCCTCTCGTTGAAATCTCTTGGTTACGCAGGGCATATGTGGTGGAACCCAAAGCGACCCGAAGTGATTTCGAATGTCCGATTTTTTCACTTGATTACTCTTTGGAGCCTTGCTTTTGGGAGGATGATAGAGCGCTGCGTAGGCAAGCGCATCAGCTTTTTCGTTACCAGTAATACCAATGTGGGAGGGAATCCACTGAAACTTTACCGTGAAACCTTTGTTCTTGAGTTCTTCCACAAGGGCTAGTGATTTGCGTGGGAACTTGATGGATGGCAGACCGCGGTATAGTTGTTGTAATGCGGCCTTTGAGTCCGTAAGGAAAACCACATTCTGCGAAGGCAGAGTCTTTAGTTTGCGCAGAGCAGAAGCTATTGCTATGCCTTCCACAACTGTCGACGAGGCCATACAGCCCAGACGGCCAGTCCATGTATATCTCAGAGAGGGAATACAGAATGCAGCTGCACAGCGGTCTTCGTCTACTTTGACAGATCCATCTGTGTATTCTTGTAGGTGCTTCGGGTAAGTCGTGTGGAAATGTTCCAGGACTAGTGACTTGGCTTCTCCAGATGGAATGCAGCTCTTTGACTGCAATCGTGGTATACTTAAGTCACATGAGATGTCCTCGAATGTCCAGGGCGGTTCTATCTTTTCCCTCTGTCTCGACCAGCGCAATCCTAAGACGCGAAGTGTGTTCACTGCTGCATAAAAAAATGTGAGCGCGGCCTGGTACTTATACGTCTTAACAGGGCTTTTCCGGGCGTAGACTCAATCGTAGTAACTGGATCATGAGAGTCAGGGAAGCCTGAAGTCGCAGAGGGCGTGACTCAGCTTCGTAGAGCACTTTCTTGTTCGACGCTGGCTGAGGGACTCCAAGGCAAAGTCGAATACCTTTTCTATGGATGGCTTCTAAGCGCTCGTATTGCCTATCTGACGGTGACATCAGGGGTAGCTGGTATAGGATCTGACTGGTAACCAACGCTGTATGTAGCCGTAACAAGGACGTCGGGTGGTTGCCCCAGCGTATGCCAGCGACTCGCTTGAGCACTTGTAGACTCTGTGACGATGACGCCACAACGTGGTCAACAGCGCGGCGCCAGAGTAGCCTGTGGTCCAAGGTAACGCCAAGAAATCGGACGTTGGTGACTTGTCGAATGTGGTATACGTCCATATTCTGCTTCAAGCGTTTAGATTTTCTTTTAACTCCAGGAATTTGTACGAATGATGATTTCCCTGCTGATAGTGATAGTCCAAGCGTTGCCAAGTGGCCCTGGAATGACATTTACTGCTCCCTGGGCTATTCGTGTGAAGCGCCGATGCTGGTAGCCGGAGAGCCATATGCAGATATGAACGGCATATACAGATATCGTCACTGGCGTTTGATGGTTTAGTACTCTTGGGAGGCTAGCCATGGCGATGTTAAACAATAAGGGAGACAAAACACTCCCCTGTGGCACGCCGCCAATTATACCTATTTCATCGCTCAAAGTGTCACCGAGACGGACTCTGATGCGGCGATCATTGAGAAACGTATGTATGAAGTGCAAGAGATGACCCGTGACGCCTATAACTTGTAACTGGCTGATGATGGCTGTTGGAGCCACGCAGTCGTAAGCCTTGGAAACATCCATAAAAACAGCAAGTGTCGAGAGGCCATCCACACTGTAATGTTCTATGTGGCTTCCCAGGTCTAGCACATTGTCTTGAGCACTTAGATGCTGGCGAAACCCAGTCATGCACGGCGGTTGTTTTCGACCCTGCTCGACACACCAAGTGAGCACTTAGACGCGGGCGAAACCCAGTCATGCACGGCGGTAGTTTTCGACCCTGCTCGACATATCAAGTGAGCACTTAGACGCTGGCGAAACCCAGTCTTGCACGGCGGTAGTTTTCGAATCTGCTCGACATACCAAGTGAGTCTTGTGCACGCCATCTTCTCCATTAGCTTCGCTGCACAGTAGGTCAGCGATACCAGTCTGTATGAGTACAAAGCTGCAGGATTCTTTCCAGGCTTCAGAACCGGTACCACCTATGCCACCTTCCATAAATGCGGGATATCCCCTCTAGCCCACACTTTGTTAAGAAAATGTCAGCAAGTCCCGTCGTTGCTCAATCGGTAGGTACGTCAGCATCTGATTACTGATGCGGTCAGGTTCCACCGCACACCGACGTCGGAGGCTGATCATAGCTAGTTCGAAGTCTCTCAGTGTAAAAGGAGCATCCATCGGAGACGACGATAGCGGCGGAGGCGGGTCGGTTGTGCCGGCTGACCTTCCAGAAGCGTATACTTGGGCAAAGGCATTCGCAAGACAAGCGAGCGTCTTGAATAACTTCAATGCTAGGGCTTCAAATGGCTTGTTTGGTCGAAAGTTTCCAGCAAGGTTGTTAACGACCCAACATATCCTTGGAACTGGCGTGAAGACCGATAGGCTTGCACAAATGTTGCCCATTGATCTCTTCTTAGTTTCCTCGTGTAACGTCGAATCACCGCGTTAATTCTATTATATACTGTCTTCATTGGTGGGTCGCCCTTCGTCCTCCTCAGCCTCCGTTCCGCTCTTCTACAAGCAACGCATAGATTTTTTAGGTTTAGATCCGGAGCGGGAAAGTGGTCGTGTAGTTTCAGCTCAGCGGTAGCTAATCTCTTGCTACGTAGCATGTCCGCGAACAGGTCTCCAGATGATTCACTTAGGCTGTCCCTGTATGTATCCCAATACGTCACAGGACAGGATTTTCGGCCGTTGGTTCTATATCCAGCAATGTTGACGAGGCCAGGAAAATGGTAACTACCCATTCTATCTTTACTCGTCGTTGACGATGCGGAGATGTCTGCTGAGTGTAATGTCAATCACTGACACTGTCAGAGCCCGGTGGTCGAAGAAACGTTGGTTGTTTGTCATTCGCCACGCAGAGTCCCTCAGTGTCTAAAGCACTAACAATTTGCTTCCCACGTGCATCAGTCACCTTGTTGCCCCAAAGAGTATGGTGTGCGTTAAAGTCCCCACATATAATTCTCGGAGCCGGGCAGCGGCTGCAGAGGTCTCTTATGATTTCTCCCATCGAGACCTTCTGGCGAGAGCTCACATAAACGGACGCCACGCTGAGGCTTTGGTTTCCCAGCCGCACTTGTACAGCAGTGACCTCCAAAGCACTGCTGCAAAGGTCTTGAACTGGGAGAACGTAATGTGGTATTTCACGTCTGACATATCGCGTGGCGCTTCCATTAGCAAATGTCGGAATACTTTGGTTTCCATGTGCGACATAACTAGCAATTGATCTGGAACTTGGAAGACCAGCCTCAGAAAGGCCAATATTGGCACAGGCATGTTGCGTAAGAAAAGCGACACTTCATGTAAATGGCACGCAAGACCCGCACAGTTTCATTGCATAATAAGTGGCACCTTTGGGCGAGATGGTGAAGATTGTGTCCCGACCACATCCATATTGTTAGGTGCTTTAAGAAGAGGCAGAGCTTAGAATCACCGACTCCAGTGCCAGGACTACTTCGAGCATGTCCTTCATCGAGCTCACCGGCATCTTCTCTATGTGTGATCGCAGGGCCTTGAAGAGAGCACGTAGCACCTGTTGGCAATCCTCCTGTGGTGTTTTTTCATCGCAACGCGATTGGGGTTGCTGCAGTGCAGACACATAGCGTCGCTGTTCCGGTTGTTCAGCAGTCTTCTCTTCTATGGGGTGGGGTCTCTGTTTATTGATTTGACTTCTTTAGCCGGTCCGCTGCGCGATGGCACCACTGTGCCCTGGGATCCTGAAGGAGGCTTCAGGCTTGGGAAATCAGTTTCACTCCATTTGATGTCATCTAACTCTCTGCGACTCTCCGTCTTTCTCTTCGTCTTATTCTTCTCATCCTTTGCTGTTGGCCCCAAGATAAACGTTTTATTTCGCTTTATTGCCGCTGCCTGCGTAGGACACTTGCTATCACTAGCTGGATGACCACCACTACAGTTTGCACAAAGAAAGTTCTCCCTGCACGTGCATGTTTTGAAATCATGCGGTCCTCCACATCTCTTACACCACTGATCACCACGGCAGTACTTGGCCACATATCCATAGCGCTGACACTTGAAGCACCGCGGTGGTGTCTCAACGTACTCAATGGTCTCGTGTCTTGTAAAGCCCAAGTTGATCTTCTCTGGGCGGTCTGTGTTTGGAGCGAACGTTAGAACCACGGTGCTGGTTCGCCTGGACTCCCATTCGGATTCGGAAGTTTGGACGCGTCGCGTGACTCTCCTTGCATGATAAGCACCTTGTGGTTTCAGGTAGTTCAACAGTTCCTCGTCAGGGTACCACTTCTGCACTCCTCTAATAATACAAGTGTTTTGTAAGTACGAATTGGGCACTCGTGCTAAGATTGCAGTCCCTGAGATTGACTTGCAACTGAGAAGGGCGTTCACGGTTTCTTCTGTCTGTACATCTAGAAGTAGCGCCCTTTGAGCAGTAAATCGGCTCCTAACTGGCGATGCGCCAAAAATTTCTTCAATTTCCGTAGATAGAGCAATGGGATTTACCTTTTTCAAATCAGCTCCTTCGGTGACAGGTGTAATAATCACTGGGATTCCGACGGTCCTCTCCTTGCGGTGACGCACAAGCCTGAAGCCTTCATCGTCCAGATCTGTGATGTCAGCTAAGTCACAGTCATCAATAAGCGTAGACTCATCGTCTGTTTCTGTAGCTTTATATCTCTTACATTCACTGTCGCTATCAGGGTCAGTCGATTGCCTCTGTCCCGGTGTCAGGTCAGGCGTAGACATGACGGAGCTCCCTTGCTACCAGATCGGGCTCTTCTGCAGGCTCCTATTGAAGCGGCAGGAGGCGAAGGCCCCCCCCCCCGGCCTCCGGTAGGGAAGGTATCTTGGCGAGTCGTCCGACGTCTTCGACAATTCTGGTTGACGAAACGTCGAAAAAATGCAAAAACACTAGGGAGCGAGACAGCAGTACATGATGATGATGATCCACAGTACAAATGGCACATACCCACCGTGGGGGATCGGCCAAGAATTTGGCGGTTTGGAGAAAATGGATTTAAAAATTTAGAAAAAGATAAAAAGAAAGAAAAAAGGAAGATGAATTCTGCTTGGTTATACTTATTACTTAATATAATTGACTATTTTAGGAAAGCAGTCGATTCGAATTAATGATAAAGTTTTGCATTGCAGTGCAAACATTCTGGTGGCTGTACCCCAATGTGGAAGCTCCAAACGAAAGCAAGACGGGAGCGTTCATACTGAGGCCAAGTTTGTTTAAAGGGTCCTCAAGCACCCTTTTCCTTACTGAGGAGAATCGTCGGCAACAAGGAGAAAGTGATCAATAGTTTCTGGTTCGCCGCACTGTATACGCATAGGAGATGCCGCCAAACCAGCCCTGTGTGTATAGAAATTTAGTGTCGGGATGCGGCAACGTATCCTGGTTAATGTAATCTCTAATTTTCGTTTTGGGCACAATATACGATTCCAAGGGAATAGTAGATGGTGGTTGTCAGAATGCGAAGCCATACTAGAATTATATATCTCATTCATCATTGTTAATCTCCTAAACTTAGCGGCAGTGATATAGGAAGTTGGGCGAACGGCAGGTACTAAAGGACCCCCCAGGGAAGCCTTTGCTAATGAATCTGCACATTCATTCAAAGGCAAACCTTTGTGCCCGGGCACCCAAATTAAGCGAAGCAAACTCAAATGAGACGGAGCTAAAAGATGCAACTCTTGCAAAATTTTTGAGTAGCTACGCGTTGTAAGCGATGAACATAGAGAGAGTGAGTCGGTGATAATAGCAACTGATGAATGAGAGGGGTTCAACTTCCGTAATGCTAAAACCACAGCTAAGAATTCCGCTGTGCAGATAGGAGTAAAATCTGGAAGTCTAATCGAATAGGACCAATCTAGCGATTGAGAAAAAATTCCTACACCTGCTTTTTCGTGGTTCTGTGATGCATCGGTAGCAATTATAGCATTGGTCTGAATATGACACAAGTGATCATCCAGCATGGCATTGAGAATTCGTGAAGATAAATGTTTTGCATTATTTGAGTAGATGTTATCAAAAATTATTTCTAGAGAGAGGGTAGTAGACTTTGCAGGAGTTATATTATAGAGCTTAACATTCAATGGCTCCAGTATTGCCTGCGCAAAAACTACCTGTGGCTTGTGAAAACGGGGCCAGTGGACATTAAAAAATAAAGTGGTACAACTGTGTCGAACCAAACTTCTTCTTCCTTATACACGAAATTTGTTTTGTGGCCTGCCATCAGAGCTGGATATTCAAATGCCCCACCATTCGATTGGCATTGCATCTGCCATGCAACAAAATAGATGCAGCAAAAGGTTAGCCGTACGGGTGTCAAAATCGCACCTCTGCACAGCACATACGTTCTTTGGAGGCTGACAGAATCTATGGATGTAGAGTGCTGGTCCTATCGTCAGACGCGAAGCCCGTCGGCCAACGCAGTCGAACGAAAAGAGATTAGGTAAACAATTATCTAGCGGTCGTAATCTACTACTTTTGACTGAACATGTTAGGAAGCGATGAAACTACCCACGCCACCAAATTCAGACAAATGGGACAAGCAAAACAAAACGTGCGAGGGGGCGCGTTGAAACAGGTTAACTTTACGAGCGTGCCTTTCTTCCCTCTTCTAGAGCTGCATTGCAGTGCAAGTTATAGCGGCGTCAACTTTTATGGTGGGCACTGAAAAAAATGTATTTATTGGTAACGATAACGTGAAACAGACTTGTCTTCTTTTATCGTCACGCTTATATAAAGTTCCTTAGGAATTTTTTTCGCTGAATGATTCTAGTTGTGTCTCGTTTTAATTAAAAAATGTTTTTTTTCTTTCCCAGTGTTTGTTTCCTCCTCACATAGTCGCGCTTCAATTGCTTCTCCCATAACCACCCTTGGTGATGTAGGTGACAATCCGTTCTGAACCGCGTTTTGCCCGAAGCTTGGCTACGTATTTGGATCTACCTTAGGTAATCTTTATTCTAAGACACGATCGACACTTCTATGATAGCTTATTTTCCCAATAGCCAAACAAAATTCAGCTAGTACGATGCTCTGCGGCACTAAGTAAATTATGATTAGTAATATTATGTATAACTAAATTTTTACTAATTGATTTGTTGCTATAGTCGTTACGTGGTATATTCCACCTGCATACCATAAGCCCAGCCAGGCGCTCATGGCATGCCCTTTTAAAAGAAAATTCGTGCTTAGAACCAGTTCTGAGAAATACGTTCCGTGCACGTGTGATGCAATGCATTGCTGTTGCAGCTAACAGTTTTACATACAGAATTTTGCACAGTGAAGGAACGTATTATCGTTGACTACATTTACGAGCACTGATCCAAGTACTGCTGAATACCTTACAGATGCTCCGTATTGAAATTCGAAGCCACCAAACCAGGGGCTAAATAGAACCCTATGTGGTATTAGAGTTCAACATCCCCCCCCGTCGCTGCTGTCTCACATCCATCTTCAGGCCGACATGCGGTTCGAAGGGACGTGACCTAAGATATACTATGTGCCCGAATATTTCATGGCAGCTGCAAGAAATTTGTTTACCAGTTCACCTTTAAAGGGGGGGGGGGGGGCTGAGCTACTTTTTATCGAAGTAAAGAACGACATTTGAGGTGAAAATCGGCTATTTCAGAAATACTTTGCCGCAAAAAGTACTTCAATGCGTTCAGCGGAAGCGGAGTTATTGGCAATTAAACACAGCCTCAGCTGTGCTCCCCCTTCCTTCTTCAATGCCTTGCACTGCGAAGGCTACGGCGGAGTGGGGCGGGGCCACAACGCGCCGCCTTCAAAACGTCACCATGGCGTGCAGTTCAAACTTCCGATTTTTGTGCCTACGCCGCGCTAAACGTGTGCCAAACGCGGTTGTCCTCACAGAGTCGCAGTGCGCTTAACCAGTGGACTCGTAGCGGCACCCCGCGGCGGCCGCAGTGTAACCGACCGCAGCGCCGAATAGCATCCTCGTATGGGAATGTGCTTTACTGCGCAATAAAGCACACAAAAAATAGTGAGCCCGCGTTTCCACAGATGGCTCTGTGGAAACGCGGGCGTTTGAGAGAAAGGTGACTTCGCGCTCCGCTTGCGAGCTCCACGCACCGCGTACGACAGTAAAACTTGGCTGAGATGTTCACAGCAGCGTATTCTGCCCGCGGACTATGTTATTTCACAAAGCCCGAGGGATGGTTGAGGGCCCCTTTAAGAATTATATCAATACCATTAGTCAGAACAACATGGCGGCCGGCCGAATTAGTGAGCAGTGCTAGAAGGTGTACAAGGGAACGTGGAGCCTGCTTTCCCTCTAATGCCTGTGCATTAACACATTGACTTCAGTCGCCTTTTACTATTTTTCACCCGAGATTCATTTAGCTTTCTTCTACTACATTTAAACCGACAAGTTCTTCGACAGGGTAACTGCGCCCATATCGATCACTACATGGATGCTTTGACGGAATATCAAAAGATGCGGAATTGTTTCTAAGCTATTTTCAGGCGCTACAGAAGAACAGTCTTCATTTTTCTCCAATAAACCCGTGTTCAGAACATAAGATACTCATATATAGGTTCCAATGGCAGTGCCTCCGTATTTGTCTTATTATACTGTTACGCAAAAGCTACGGCAAGGACGGAGGAAGAGGAGAACGAAGTGCGCTTGACCAGACCATTTGTCTGTGGGTGATACGGGGTCGCGTGGCGAAACTGGCAAGCACAGAGACGCAACAGCTCTTCGACTACGTCGGCCACGAACTGGCGACCGCGATCACTCACAATAACACGAGGGGGTCCATGACGGAGTATAACGGAGGATAGGAGGAAGCTCGAAACATCAAGAGCCGTGGCCGTTGGCATCGCTGCGGTTTCAGCATAGCGCGTCAGATGGTCGACGCAGACTATAATCCAACGGTTGTCGTTTGTTGAGCGCGGGAATGGGCCGAGAAGATCCACTCCAACCATTTCGAAAGGAGATGATGGTGGCGCTACAGGGTGAAGGAGTCCGACCGGAGCAGTATTAGGGCGCTTGAATTGCTGGCACTTGTTACAACTGGCCACATACTTCTCTATATCCCGTCGCATACTGGCCCAGTAGAATCGGCCCTGAATCCGGTGGTATGTTCTGGTGAAACCCAGGTGCCCAGCGGTCGAGTCGTCGTGCATAGCACGGAGCACGTGGGTTCTTACATTTTTAGGGACCACTAAGAGGAGGCGGGCACCATCAGCCGCATAATTCTTCTTGTAGAGCAGGCCACTTTGGATGACAAAGCCATTGTTGCCTGTTGGCTGAGCAGCTGAGGCGAAGAGGGCATCTAGGCTGCGGTCGTCACGCTGCTCTTCCCGGAAGGTGGCCAGATCAGGAAAAATAATGTCGTCGATGGCGGCCAGAAACTCATCGAAATTGTCGGCGTCACATTCACTTGTTGGTAGAGGGAGCCTCGAAAGACAATCAGCGTCCGCATGATGTCTGCCACTCTTGTAACGGACTGCAAAGTCAAATTCCTGTAAACGTAGCGCCCATCGAGCAAGGCGGCCAGACGGGTCGCGGAGACCAACCAACCAACATAGTGAATGGTGGTCCGTAACGATTGTGAAGCGACGCCCGTAGAGATATGGCCGGAACTTCTGGACTGCAAAGACGACGGCAAGACACTCTTGCTCAGTGACGGTGTAATTTTGTTCGGCCCTGCTCAACGAACGGCTGGCGTAGGCAATGGCATGCTCGGCGTCACCAAAGCGCTGCACGAGGACGGCGCCGAGGCCGATTCCACTCGCGTCGGTGTGCAATTCTGTAGTGGCAGATGGGTCAAAATGACGAAGTATGGGTCCAGAAGAGAGCAGGAACTTCAGTTGACGAAACGAGGAATCGCAATCTGCTGTCCAGGTGAAAGGGTTATCTTTGCGCAGCAATGAAGTCAGGGGGTAGGCAGTATCGGCAAAGTTGGGCACAAAACGTCGGAAGTACGAGCAAAGACCCAAGAAGCTCCTCAGCTCGCGTTGTGACTGCGGTTGTTTAAAGCCGCTAACTGCAGCGACCTTCTGTGGGTCTGGTCGTACCCCGTGCTTGTCCACCAGATGTCCTAGTACTAGCGCCTCTCGTTGGCCAAAGTGACATTTTTTTGAATTGAGTGTAAGGGCAGCTTGTTCAAGGCACGTCAGAACAACGTCCAGTCGATGGTTGTGTTCTGCAAAGGTGCGGCCAAAAATGACGACGTCGTCAAGATAACACAAACAAATCTCCCATTTCAGGCCGCGCAGTACCGTGTCCATAAACCTTTCGAATGTTGCAGGCGCGTTGCACAAACCGAAAGGCATGACGTTGAATTCAAACAAGCCGTCTGGGGTCACAAAAGCGGTTTTCTCTTTGTCAGCTGAATGCATGGGTATCTGCCAATAGCCTGATCGGAGGTCCACAGATGAAAAGTAGGATGCGGAATGAAGGCAGTCAATAACGTCATCGATCCGGGGAAGTGGATACACGTCCTTTTTCGTCACAGAATTGAGACGCCGGTAGTCGACACAAAACCTCCAGGACCCATCTTTCTTTTTCACGAGGATGACCGGCGCAGCCCAAGGGCTAGCCCAAGGGCGCAGCCCAAGGGCGCAGCCCAAGGGCGCAGCCCAAGGGCGTCATCCAGCCCAAGGGCTGGATGACGCCCTTGGCTAGCATGTCGTCGACCTGTTCAGCGATGATCTTGCGCTCTGACGCGGACACGCGGTAAGGCAGTAACGACGAAGAAGAGAAAACACCGCGTCCGCAATGGGCGCCCGAAGCGGCATTGAGCCTTCCAGCCAAGACACCCAGCGGTGGACGCCGACCTGGCGTCCCTGAGGCATGTGTCACCATGCCAGACAAGCGACGCCGGTCCTCCCTAAGGCGTCCCTCCGACAGGAGGCGTTCCCGGTCCGAGGAGCGGTACGCGCCGCGTTCGGCCTCGGTGAGCTTCGATGACACGCCTCCCGACCGTCCACGGCGCCCATCCAGGGAGTCAGCGCATGACGACAGCAGCTCTTCCGGCGAGTACGAGATCGTGGAGGTGTACAACGAGGACTCCGTGGGCGACGGCGACAAGTGGGACGATAGCTACAAGGATAATACAACGTCCAGAAGCGATAACTACAATCAGAGCCAAGCTTACATGATCATAGCAGCCGTCATGGTGGCCAGCGCCTTCCTCGGGGTCCTCATGAAGTTCGCCTTCACTCCGAGCCGCTACCAAGACAAGCGCACTTCGTTCTCCTCTTCCTCCGTCCTTGCCGTAGCTTTTGCGTAACAATACATTTATCTCTCTTTATTTCATTCTTTGTTGTTCGATGTAGTTTCATAGGTAGTTCCATCTTCATTTCTACCTACTTTCCTTTGCTGTTGTCTACTCTGTCCACGCATCCGCTAAAGTAATAGTCAGTGGTCAGTTTCAAAGCACATTTGCAGATTTTCTCCACTGCAAACCAAGATGACTCTTTTGCCAAAAGCAAGGAAACTAAACCGAAACTCCTGGCAAACAAAACCGAAATTGGCTGTCTAAAAGCTATTATAATAAATTATTCACTAAATTCTAAGGATTGTGACTATTTTTTTCTGGAGTCTTTCTAGGGTTCCCGGTTATCTTCTCTAATGAAAAATATCATGTCAATAGCTCTTTATATTTGCAAATCAGTGCTGCGGAATCCCGCAAGGTGGAGGAAGTGTGATGAAACGAACTATTGTCATCTATCCGAATCTTGCGCGAAGAAGGTTGGGAGGCTCTAATGGCAGCCATTTGACTCGTAGCGCCCCAATGCATAGTATACCGGTTAGTTCACCTATACGCTTAGTTTACCGGTTGGTGCCCGGTAACCCCCAAATGTAACCGACTATCAGGCCGGGGAACATCTCTGCCCATTAGAAAAACCGGTGAGTTTCCGGCAGCCACAAGAATTGAACCCAGTAATTTTTGCGTACGAGGTGGGTGCTCTACCACTAGGCCATTGCTAGAAATTTTCCTCTGGTTTCCTCTGGAGCTTCGTGCTACATTCGGTTGGAAGACAATATGTTCCATTTCATTCACATAATGTCACGTGCTCTTTGAACAACATTCGCGCAAACCCACTATCCCGTTGTCTTGATAAACGTGATAATGTCAGCGTCCGTTGCGAAACGGGTTCGTGTCATATATATCCAAGCTAGGGCATGTTCAAGTCTTAGGGTGCCTTTATACACACACCAACATCTACAGCTGCCACTTACTGACGCCTAGAATCGAAAAGTACGGTATATAACGCAATGTATTGCTTATAAATGTTGGTATGTCTAATGTATGTATCCTAATGTGAGACAATTGAGAAACTATACAAATGAAAATGCCAGAGTTTTGCCTGAAAGGCGCACAATCGATTGCGATAGCAAATTATCAGATAGCTACATGAAGTAAGGATACTAGTTTGATTATCGATCAGCCGTATACGCTTGTAAACTTTCACTTAATACCTAAATTGACAAATATCGCGTCATGCGCACACAGGCAAACATGAACACGTCTCACTCGATCTTCGCGGACAATCGCTGTCAAAACGTTGGCATAGTTTACGCTGCAATGCGAACTAAGCCGCGAGAACACAGCTCACGCGGAGCCATCTGCCCTCGGCAGGCGAAGAGTTTTTAGCCACCCAACATTACGATGAAGATAGTACCCGCGCGGCCGCAATAGAACGCTGCCATACGGGGGCGAAATAAAACTCCCCCCTGCTGCCTTGCGCGCGATGGAAGACGGCGCGCTTGCTTACGACCTGCCTCCCTTGCGCGCGCGAGATCAAGCCACCATCTTTCTAGGCTCACCTTCGCGTGCATTCACTCGCACCTACAGCATACTGCGCTCAGCTGCGATCTCATCACACTTGGACTTTATACGGAACATCCCGGCGACGGCAATACCAACGACGTTCACGGTGAACATTCGCCTAGAGTCCCCATATAATTGATATCGCAATAAAACGCTGACTCGCTTCATGACTAGAGCGCAAAGCAGTGTATCGTACAGGTGATAAAGGCAGCATAAAAATATCGCTTATTATCCAGTGCCCTGCTTTGTGTGACACGCGTAGGTTGCTGCAAAATGGCGATATAATATTTTTTTTAGAACGTCCAAAAAGTTCTTACGAGTTGTTTGAGGAAACTTGAAAGGAAAGATGTCTGCTTGCAGGCGATAATAAATTTGCAAATAAACATGAAATTGGACCTTTATATTAAGAATATACTAATGTATCGAAGTATCTTAAGATATAAATGACAAGTATCGTACCGGATACATTTAATGGACTTTGATCTAGTATCTGTACTCTTAAATACTTAATGACTCAGTAAATTGTATCTCTATTATGATACAATTGCAAAGTATTTTTGCCCAACCTTGCTCGCAATGTATCACTGTGTTTTCGTGGGCTGATTCCGTAGATTGTGCAGTTTGACATTATGCGCCAATGGGACCACTGAGTATGCTCCCCCGGGGCCACTGATCGCCGTGATGTTCCGGATATGTATATGTATACATATATTTGAATAAATAAATAATTATGTCCAACTGCCATATTTGAACAGTGGACCTCTAGCAAAGAATCCCGATACAGTAACCTTTACGTCATGGATGCATGCGTCCGCAAACGGAATAGACCAACCTTTAAGAATTTCCGGCCTGTAAGCCACCGCGCTGAGACGCTTGTAATGCTTCGCATAATATATATATATATATATATCTACTACAGTTGAGTCTGCCAACTTTTTAAATTGTATTCTAAGAGTACTGAGGATTTAAAATGGAAATGAAAGTGGACAAAGCGAGAACCTGCCGCCGGAGCCAACTAATCCCACACGTCATCGTCATTACGCGTGCGATGCTCTAACAATGCTATTCTCTACGATGCTCTACTTTCCAAGTAATATTTGTATCCGCGGAACTATTAGCCAGTGCCACTCATGGCCATGGTGACGGACGTGGCATTTCATTTTAACTGCAGAAAAGAAATCAGCGTGGCAGGCAGGCAGGCAGACAGTGAACCTTATTTTAGATCCTGAGGAGCGACTCCGAGAACCCCTTACGGGGGAGGAGCCACCGCGGGCCGCTCCCGCGTTGGGACGGGCAGGCCGTGCCTGACCGCCGCGTCGTGGGCCCTCTGGACAGCCCGTAGCTGAGCGGTGAGATCGGAGCTCTTGAGCGGCTCCACCCACTTTTCTTCCGTGGTGAGATTATCGCGACCCCGTAACGAGGGACAACGCCAGAGCATGGGTTCTAAAGTGCAGAAGGGATCGCCGCAATCCGGACAATCGGGCTCGAACGAGTCCGCGTACGTACTCACCCTGGCTAGACTGGGATATTACCCGGTCTGGAGCATGCGAAGGGTGGAAGACTGAGGCCTGGAGAGCTTGGCGTGGGGCGGGGGATAGACCCTCCTGCCGAGCTGATAGTGCTTTTAAATCTCGTTAAACGTGTGGAGCGAGTCCTTGTGGAACCCCACGTCCAGGCCCTGGAGCGGCGTTTCCCCGGCGCGGTGGGTGAGTTCGCGCGCGACGGTGGAGCCAGCTCGTTGGCGTTGGGAACGACGGTGCAGACCTGAGGTCCCATGTGGGCCGGGAACCAAGTGATGACGTGGGGGGAGACGCTCCTCCCGCAAAGCAGGGAGGCCGCTTCCCTCGAGACCGAACCCGTGGCGAAGGCCCTGACCGCCGCCTGGGAATCCGTGTAGATCTGCGGCCTGCTCCCGTCCCGGAGGGCGAGGGCCACCGCGACTTGCTCCGCCAGTGCCGGAGACGAACCCCGCACCGACGCGGCGTTAAGGAGGTTGCCCCTGTGATCTACCACGGCCGCCACGAATCGGTCGGATGAACCGTATTGGGTGGATCACCAGCTACGGATCTGAGAAGTGTGGCCGCCCGGGCCCTGCGTCTGCCTACATTGTGTTGCGGGTGCACGTTGCGCGGGAACGGCGAGACCGTGATGGCCTCCCGCGTATCCGCGGTCGAGCGCGCACCGCCTCCTCCTGAGGGCAGTGGGATTGCAGCCCAGCGCCTCCAAGATCCGCCTCCCCGCAGGCGAGGAAGAGAGCCTGACGACCTGGGCTGTCTGCTGTGCCTAGACAACCTCGTCGAGAGTGTTGTGGGCTCCCAGCTGCATGAGATTCTCCGTGCTGGCGGCCATGGGGATGCCGAGCACCTTTTTGATGCTCTTGCGCATCAGCCCTTCGAGCTTTGCCCTCTCGTATCCGTGCCAGCGATGCGCGGCGGCCACGTACGTGATGTGGCTCATTAGGAAGGCGTGGTACAACCTGAGGAGGTTGTCCTCCCCCAGCCCTGCACGACTGTTGGAGACCCTAATGATGAGCCTGACCATGTTAGCAGTCGCAGAAGAAGAGACGAAGCAGACGGCGCAAGTGCTGCACTACCAAATAAAGGGTTCCATTTCGGAAGTAAACATCAGAATAGTCACTATGGCAAAAAAAATTGCGCAGCATATAAAACCAAAACTTCTGTCATTCACAACCAGCACTCGATGGACATTTGAGAAATGCCAGGCGATGACACTTCGAAGCCACAAACTCCCACGCCTCAGGTCAGGGCGCTACTCCTCGAGCATTTAAACACGGAGAATACGTAGCCTATTCACACGTGCATGCTGAGGGTTGAGTATGCATGAGTGCGAAATATTGTGCCTATTTTCTTCATCACATCTGAGTTCGTGACTTGGGGACAGCGCCTCAACTGTACACAGTAAAAGTTTTTACACCCAGAAGGGTGTAAAAGGGTAATTTTAATTTTAACACCCTTTCTTACACCCTTTCACACCCTTTGTCATTATTTTACAATACTACACCCTATATATAGGGTGCGTACATCTTTGCACACTCCGATTGGCACCAAGGGTGTTTCTTTATGCTCAAGAAGGGTGTAAGTGACGCACAAATATGTATGCATACACACATGTGTACGCATGCGTCTTCGACAAAGGCTATATATTACATGCCCAGAGCATTGGTGATAATAAGGCGCTTTATTCGGTAATACAGTATTCAAGGCAATTCATGTTAAGTGTATCTATCGTAAAGTATTAAACTCCATATGTATATTTGCAATCGGCTAGCTTTCGTTTTCAATTTAAAGAGCATGCGGTAATTACAAAATTCAAGTCAGCCTGTACGCAAAATGTACCCAGTAAGTGCGAACTTGGTGAGCGAATCAAATTTTTAAGATATTCCTTCTAAAAGAGCTTGCATGACGTTCTCCTTTTTATTTTTCTAGAAAAGCTTTTTGGTGCATATATGTGGAACACCAGTGCATTATGCGACACTATTCAGGTGTATATTTTGCGAGGCTGGTGCCGCTGACAGCATTTCGGTCAAATGGCTAAACTTCACATATTGTCTCGCTTCAATATTGAAATAACAATATGCCCTATCAAAATATTGATGAAAAAGTAGTTGTATGGATATCAGTCCTCGTAAAATATACGTTCTAACATTGATAAAAAGTTATGACACAACTCATTATTTACCCGTTCATTACATGCACCAACCACCCCAAATTAGCACTACACAAGACAGATTGCAGGGCACTGCATTGCAACACAGGGACACTGGGGTTTGCCATCCCCAGTAGGAAATCGGACGCTTGTCTGGTTGACCTGCTTGCCTTTACTCTCCTTGCTTTTTCTATCTCTTTGAACAAACTGCACTACCTTGTCGAAGAGGAAGCGTTATCCTCTTCCAGAGTTAAGTTATTTGTCGAGCAATAATTTTACCGTTCCAGCAACTACAGCATAAACTGGAAAACCAAACCGAATCTGATTTGTTCTCTGTGCTCACAGAGCGCGGCACCAGGTGGCACCGTGCGCTGCGCCTCCGGTCTCGAAGGATCTAACAAGCGGTTGATGCAGCTGCGAATGTGTAGTCAGTCGGCTTTTATCGTTTTATGTTGTGCAGATTGTTAGTTCACCGTAAATATGTCTTGATTTGTACTCAAGAGTGGAGCAAGGCCCCAAGGAACAGAGATTGACGCAATGGGAGCGAAGAACAGAAGCGATGGATGGTTACGCTGGTTGACTCTCGGCATGTTCAAAATGGCGAAGTTCCGAATTTGTTGCTGTGTGACGTGCGCGTGTGTGCTCGTGATGTGCCGTCATAGCGCGGGGATATTTGTGCTGAATGTTTTTCACTTCGTCTACAAAACTCTGCACGCAATGACATCGAAGAAGTCATGTGTTCAGGTGCACGTATGTGCATGCTTGGATGTGGAAAGCCTGCCCTCAACGGTAGCGCTCAGCACAGCCGTGTTGGCTCAGCGCTACCCCCTCAACGGATGTTCAACAGTCTACGTGCTCGTAACTTGCTCACGAGGTAAGCCCGTTGTCATCTTGTTTGTTTGTGGTATGTGGTAAGCCGGCGTCGCGATCAGAAATATTGTTTAGAAAATGCCAGTTAACGGCGTCTTACGGCAAAAAGGACGCGTGAATGGGAAAAAGGATTACGTTCGGGGTAGATTACTCGTTGGCGTCACCTATTCTCGCACGGGCGCGTTACGTCGGATGGACATACTCACGCCTGCGGCGCTCGTGCTGTATCAGTCATGCCGGATTATATAGCTTTCCCGCGCATCTACCTTCAAAATACCATCACTGAATTTCCCGGGGGAGCAGTAGGGGCCGTAGTGGAGACAGGGGCTACTGTCCTGGAGCAGTATTTTCGCTCATGCCAGCCTTTTCGTATGTGTTAAGCTTCTCTGCAGCCTAAATTGTTTGCAGTTAAGGCTGCATGACATTATACTTGCTTGCATAAGTGTCACAGCTGTCACCCGT
Source organism: Dermacentor silvarum (assembly GCF_013339745.2). NCBI lineage: Eukaryota > Metazoa > Arthropoda > Arachnida > Ixodida > Ixodidae > Dermacentor > Dermacentor silvarum. The sequence goes on along the minus strand of NC_051154.1, from coordinate 332,407,316 downwards.
TCGTCGTCGGCACGAAGTCAATCGACGGGGTATACAAGCCGGTTGGTCGTTCCGTATGCTGCTCTCCGTGACTTTTCAAAACATATTAACTCAAAGAAAATGCCTAAACTGCTCCCCCGGTAAAATCAGTGATGGTATTTTGAAGGTAGAGCGCCGTAAGGCGTCAGAAAGGTATAATCTGGCATGGCTGACCCGCAGGCGCGAGAATGGCTGTCCGAAATACCGCGCCTGTGCGCGGAGAATAGGTTACGCCAACGAGGAATTTACCACGTTTGATCTACCTGGTAGTGCGGTCCCCTCGATCGCGATCTAAATTTTCTGTGTGACGATTATAATCTCTTGCTTTGTGATTGCTATATTCAGCACTTTTATAAAACAAAGATATTGTTGAATCAAAGGTAAACAGAGGTTCTACAAGTAAAAAAGAACAAGAATTTTGTGCAATTGTATTGCACATGTCCGTGTGATCATTGAAGCTAACATGAATTGTCATCTGTTTACAGACCTCCTTGCTGTTGCAACTCTGAGGATAATTGCTTCAAATGGGAAGGAACAACCAGTAGAGCCAGCGCTATTTGTACATGAGGACGTAAGTTCGTTCACATTTTTGTTAATGAAATCGGATCTAAACAATGCTGTAATTCCTCAAATGGCTTCAATCGTAGAAACAGTTTGGCAACTGTATAAAGATCCAGATGCATTTTTTTAATGTGAACTGACATGCTACCTAATTTCACCACCTATTTATTCATTTTTATTTATTCATGCTACCGGTAAGGGCCCTCACAGGGAGTCTATTACATAGGGGGGGAGGGGCGATACAATAATTAATAAGTGCTGTACATATTAGGAAGAACAACAACAATACATGTATAAATAATAAAAAACAGCAATTAAATCATAAGTCAATATACAAAAAGTAAGAATGAACAAACGAACAATTTTGAACTGCTCTTGCACTCGATGTGAGGAGCATCTATGCTGCAAAAATGACCTTGCTTGGATTACATAGGTTATTCGAATAATGCTGGGTTGTGTTAAGCTTCTCTACAGCCTACATTGTTTGCAGTTAAGGCTGCATGACATTATACTTGCTTGCATAAGTGTCATAGCTGTCACCCGTTCATCGTCGGCGCGAAGTCAATCGACGGGGTATACAAGCCGGTTGGTCATTCCGTACTCAAGCGAACAGAGTGAAAAGAGACAGAGTCGGGAGTAAACAAAAAAAAACAGACATTTATCGCCAGATAAGTATACACAATTAATAAAATAATAAAAAGACAATACAAACACACCTGGGGCGCTATAACGTAAAATGATTCCAAACAGTTTTGATTGCAAACTCCTGACGTCAAATTTACGTAACCACCGACGCAAGCATCGGGCGGTGACCCGCGGCGTTGTCTGAACAACTCAATCAAGCACTCTCCTCGTTTATAGGAGGTCATCTTTGTTCGCTTTGAAAACCAATAACATTGCTTATACTCAGCGGTTTTTCTTATCTAATTGGCTGACAAGAGGAGCACGCTCTAGTGGAGAGGGTTTCGATGGGGCCGAGCCAGCACAGTGAAAATAGATAACCGCATGAAGAGGGTGGTGCCAGCTTCTCCGATTGGTCTGCTTCGCCTTACTTAGCTTGCGGTGGCTGGTCGAAAATCGCGGCGACATGCAACGGAAGAATAAGAATGCCGGTAAAACGGATCCTCAGCAAGGAAGAGTTGGCAGAGCGATGTTGTATGCATGGCGAAAAGGCTCGATAACGTTTTACTGATACACAAAAGTGTTTATCATGCGCAAATAATTACATGCTCACCGGCAGGTACGAGTAGCGGGAGCCTGAGTGATCCGCGGGCAGCCATCTTTTATTCCTTTCGGAACGGGGCAGTCTGTGGCTATTAAGAGAAATTTTCAGTTTTATTCGGCATAATAATGCATTTTTTTCGCATACACGTCACTTTGACGTGGTGAGTTTTCGCAGTTTTGTGAGGTCGCGTGGCAGATAGGCGAAGTGGGCGTATCCAGAAAACATTGGATAATAGCAGAGGGCTAATGGTGAAAAGCGTCGAATCAGGAATGATTATTTGTCTTTTGTGCGGTTTAATCATGCTTAATCAGTGTGTACACGTTATATCAGATGGGGAGCTGTCGCGGTTTTCGTGACGTCACGTGACAGACAGGCGAAGTTGGGAGTGGCTCGAAAATGTTTTGACCAATCGTGGAGGCTGATTGCAGAAATTGGAATCAAAACAGTTTTGAATCTTTTTACATTATAGCGTCCCTGAAACACAATGATGACGGAGAAATGTGATGAGCAATTAACAATACATATACATATGAAACAGGGCGTGGATCAAATATACAAGAATAACACCTAACAGCATTTCACTAAAATAATGTTCAAAAGAAAACAACGATGTCATACGCGTGGCCGGGCAGCAGCAGCAAGACCATAAACTGTGAAGTCGGCGCGCGAAGCTTTCCCGAAGAATGCTGGCGGGCCGATCTTGCTGAGGTGGCTGCAATTGCTGAGCTGGATTTCCCGGGAGTCTAGATTTGACGTCTTCTCTCAAGCAGGTTGAGCTAACTTATGGCGATCTACCGTGAGCTTCGTTGCAGACGTTGGTTTGTAGTCTCGTACGTCAACTAGTTCCTCGGAATTCCGACGTGGCCAGGCGGCCCAGGAGATACTGGACGGCACTAGCCCCCTGATGGCTTCTCAGCAGCACATAGGTTCAGCTTCTAGACTAATTAGCTGGGACCAAAACGTGCGCTTAAATAGCCTCTCCTTTCTCTAGTTCCCTATGTAGGGGAACTGCCGGTATGCAGAGTTCACCTAATTCATGACTCCTCCCAAAAGTCTTGGCCGTGCCCCTTTCAGCGTGGACGAAGGATGGTAGATTGCCCTCTCTCCAAGGTCGAGCCCCCGCACTGCATGCACCACACGGACGCACACCTCTAGGTCCGTTAATCGGCGTGTCGATGTCTCGAAACGAGATGCCACCCCGTGGGGCCACGACGTTTTTGACGCCCGTTAATCGGCCTGTCGCCTTCTCGAAATTGTACGCCGCACAGCGAGGACACGATGTTTTTTTTGGCGGCCGTTAATTGGCGTCAAAACCACTCGAAATCTCGAAAATATGCCGCTTCGTGACAAGCATTGCAACCTCTTTATATTGTGCTTACACAAAAGCATTAATATACTTTCATGATCAGTAAGCTTTCTTTGTTGTCATTGCAGGACTAGAGGGTTCCACTTACCCCCTGTGTGGTGTATTCTGGCCACAACCTGGAACAGGCAGAGTTTCTTCACCTCTGTGTCGACAAGGAGCGGCTGTTCATGGTCAAAAATGCGGAGGAAGGGGTCATCGCAATCATGAGTGCATTTTTTGTATTTCAAACAATACTTCAACACCAGTGCAGTACTGGAACGATTGTTTTTTGGTTTGAATGTAACAATGCCAAGTGGTTGTTACAAAATTTGTGAACAGAGTTGTGCAGGCAATGCAACACCGATGTTCATGTACGTTACCATATGAATGCTAGCCTGACAATTTTGTGCAATAGCTTGAGCAATAGTTTTGTGCAATTTTTAATGTATCATTTTCTTTCTTTTTGATCACGATAATAGCATGATCCAGTAACTTCTTCCGCTGCCTCTGTGCCAACCACATTATCTATAGACTGCACCTTTTTTTGTTCTGATGACTTGACAGACAATGTAATAGTACCCAAGTGTAGGTCAGCGAAAAACAAACGTGGTGTACTGTAGTCTGCACGTATTTATCGAAAACGTTGCTGGGTGCTGCTATGTGCTGAAAAGAAGATTACAATACGTCTAGTTCTTATTAGGTCTGCCTTAACACTAATGTGTGTGAAAAAATTGTCAGCAGTCTTGTACAAAGATTATAGCTTGCTTGCTCTTCGTTAACATAGTTTGTTTAAGAAACCTATTTGCCAGCCAGGGAACAATGTCCCAGCTTATAAGTACTGTATGATACAACTGTTAACGTTTGTATTCCCTTATAGGGCACATCAACACTGGCAGTCAGTGCTCATCTTTTCGTAACATGCTGCTTGGTCAATATTTTATATTTTGCGCATGTGTTGCATAGTGTAACCTACCCAATACAAGTGAAAGCTTTTGTGGTTTGACTGTCCTTTTATGAACTATGTTTCATCTTTATTATGTATAACTTGGCAGCGGACGCCTGACATAATCGTCAAAATGCAACAGAGTATCCAATTTTTATAATGTTTTACAAGGTTTTTACAAGTTTTGGATTGTAAAAAATGTTGCGTGGAACAATTATCAGGCTGAAGTACTGTTACATTGTCATGAATACTGGCAGCCTTTGCTTAACTTTTATGAATCTGTTGGCAGGCTGTAGTATCTTTAGCTCGTTTATTTTTTGTACATGTGTTGCGAATGCCTCATCCGAGTGAAAGCTAGTCGCTTATATGCTACATATACTGGTGTTTCTACAAATAAGTTACGGAATATTTAAAAATAGCCGTTCTGAAGCACAAGGACGGCTCGTTAGAAGACATGCTGTCAGTGGTGCCGACCGTGGGTGGATGTTTGTTATCTGGTAATTAGTTGCTAATTAGCAATCTAATATATCTTACTTTTAGTTTCAGCAGACTCATTGTAACTAGGAAATTAAAGCAAGCTCTCCGCACAAGACGTGAACTTTTGGATCTGGAAAAATACAATTACCCGCAGAACTGTGGCGTGATGAGTTTAGGCTGTCTGAGCACGCGAAACTGAAACTGAGATGCTGCTGAAACTCAAGGCAACATTTTGCTTACGTCGCCCAGCAGCAGGCTGCCAGCACACTGCACGAATCCCTATTGCTTCCCACTGTTGGGTGATGTGAGCAGAACGTCCCCTCGAAGGGCGCGTCTTTGTGCTCACTGCAGCCTCGGGTACAGTTTCGTGTGCTGTGATAGCCAAAGTTCATCGTGCTACAGTTTTGTGGGTAATTGCATTTTTTCCAGATTCTAAAGTCTATATGTGTTGTGCAGAGAGCTTGCTTCAATTTCCCGATTACGATGAGTCCACTGAAACTAAAAATAAAATGTATTTTATTTTTGTTATTTAGCAACTAATTACCATGTATCACCCATAACCTCGTGGTCGACATGCTGGTGGCATGTCTCCAAAGGAACCGTTGTTTTATTTCAGAACGGCTGTTTTTTCATATCAGCAATGTGTTTGTAGAAACACCCTTACAGAGTTGTGTGATATTACTGTTGAACAAATCTTATTGTGTACTCAGGTGAAACATGCACAGATGAAGAGCAGATATATACGTGGTGTCACCTCTGTTAATGTACTATAATTTTTTGTATGAAGGCCACCACACAGTTTTTTTTGCAAATGGCTGCTCTGCTTTTACTCACTCGTACTCTCTCACTTGTACTCAGTATACACGTATATTATACCACAGATATAGTATGATCCATGTGAATTACTGTGATCAGTGGCAAACTATATTGTTAACTGCAGTGATACTTTACAAATAACGTTTGTATTTTATTGCTCCTTGTATGAAATACAATAAAGTTCATTCACATTTTCTTTTCAAATCGTTAGATATAGGTCTCATATATATGCTTCACCATTTAGTTAAGCTTTGCATTTTTGTACAAATGCAGCAGTGACTTCTTTTGCATGTCCATGGAGTGAAGCAGAATACATATTAGCCATAGATCTAATACATGCTAAATGTAATGTTTTGTGTGTGTATATTGCATGTGTACATTACGTATAACTTGTGTGTGAATTGTATAGCTTGAGCAGATTAAAAAAAAAGTGATACATCTCCGATGACCGAGACCATGATGCATATTGAACTCCTGCATGAGACAACATGCACTTTTCAAAGCACGGCTCATGGAATAATATTTTAAATCTCCACATGCATTATACATATATATTGATTAACTATAATTTAACTTTAAAAAACATTTAAGTTCAGGCAACTGTAAGCAATATACCATAGGTCTCATTCATCTATAATGTGTTCCACTTTAAAGTTCGGTTCAAGCTATTTGACATCTGGTACAGGGGCTGTACACCCATCTGGCACCCTCCACAGTGGGTGTTAAATAAGGAAAAATAAATGAAGGGTGTAGCTGCCGCCCTTCGGTTGGGGTGTTTTCACAACACCCTACAGTTTCTTTACATGGGCACCCTTGTTTTAGGGTGTGCCGAAAAGGCACCTTGTAAAATAGGTGCTAACTTACACCCTTAGGATGTCGTCTCTGCGACAAGCCTATTTATACCCTTTTGGGTGTAAAAACTTTTACTGTGTATTGTCTCCTTCAGAGTCGCATAGCGTGCCGCATCTGCGAACACTATCATGTGACCGTTTTAGCGCGTAGCCCAGTTATTTGTTTTCTTCACGCTTGCAAAAACCCATCATGGAGCTTCTACAGAGTAACTTTCTCAAGGCCACACTAAGCAAACGCATTCTGAAAGAGCAAGTACAGCTACCTCTTCGAGAATGCGCTCTCTTCTACCAACGAATTCTTTCACACGTGGCCACCTTCGCAAATGTCGTGGGTGCCTACCTAGATCAGACAGGTGTAACCAGTTCCCGAACACGAGATTCCCAAGAAAGCCGCTTGCCGACCACTTTTAGATTTTCGACATATTTTCCCGTGAGTCCTACATCACCAGGGCGCTGGTGAGAGAGCAACTGCGTGTACTGCATCGAATGAGCCTGGCTGGAAAAGACAGGAGAAATCCCACACCGGATACGTACGTTCAGTGATACTCTGAGAGTGCGTGGGGCGGGGGGGGGGGGGGGTTTACTACACTTTTTCTTCGGTATTGCCTTCTCTTGTGACGCGAGCGAGATTTGCTGTGACACGGCTTGAAACAGTGGACCATGTTAACAGGTAGACATTGCCTTCCCAAGGGATCCGGGAGCCGTGCCGTCAATATGCAGTTTTCTTTCGTTTATCAGTGGTACTGACCTTCTCAGCGAACGGTATCACATTGTTCGTCTATATTTTGTTTGGTTTTGTTTTTGCTTTGCTTGTGCTTAGTGTTTCGCAGTTGTTTAGCTGCAGTATGGCATCACTTATATAGATTTCGGATTTGTACTTTTTTTAGTGCTGCGTTCGCTATAGTTGTCTCAATTGGTTTTACGTTGTTAGCTCAGTACACTCGTGCGGAGCAAATACTAGGTAATATAAGAAGTTAGGCTAAGAATATTGGTACTATGGGTACTCAATACGCAGATCAATTCTTAAGAAACTGCGTGCGCGTGATGAAACATTTTATCATGTTCGTACGCAAACCGAGTTTAAAAAGCAGTCCAGTTGGTTCTGACGCCATGCACAGTCTTATAGCATATCTGGCGTTGGCAAAGATGTTGTGAAGAGTAGTGACAAACTTGTTTGAAAACCGCAATATGTACGTCGTGTGTTCACCCAACATTCAAGCTCCAGTTTTTCTGCAAACGAACAAAGTGCATCCGTATTCACTTTCGAATAAACTTTCAGTTGAGAATTACAGCTCGTGTTGTGACCTTATTTTCTTTGTCCTCGTCTAGTTAGCGCTGCTGCTTGTCAAATATGACCTTCCCCCTAATCGCCCAAGTTTCCTTACTCTTCCGTTATCAAAGAGGAAAAACATGTTCACTGTATAGCGTACGAAATATTTACAGAAAAAGAGGTGAATAATTCTGTTCGCAAGTTAGAATGAAACTTCGAAACTAGAGATCTTGATGCTGTTCCTAATTTTCTCATTGAAGGCTTATCGTTGCTGCTTTTACATCTTACTTTCTTTTCTTTCCAGAATGCAATATTTACTGCTGAATGGCGAGTCGCGACCACAGTCCCAATATTTAAGTCGGGAAAACATTGTGGCGTGAAAAATTACGACGCTGTGTCACTCCTCTGCGGTTTAACGCAGAAGGGCTTTCTTTTTCTAAGATTCTCGCAGAATTCCGTTGCATGGATGCAACGGAAATTATACGTCATCACCTGACATGGCAGCACATAGATTGCGTAGGCCTGCCCGCTTCAGGTCGAACGGCTAGCCGTTTCTAACCCATCTGCCCCCTTGTTGGAAATAAAATGGCGTCGTAGACTTCATTACGCTTTATCTTACTTCAGCAGCAGCGTTCGGGCATTATCTTGGGGCATTCTTGGCACTGGTTCTCCATATCGAGTGGTTAATTCCAAGCGTATTGTACCTCACGATGTTGCTGCAACGGAGCGGTGTCGGCAACTGTCACCGTTATGACAAAGGACGGTGAAACACTATGCGGGGTGACAGATGCTGCCACTGTTGTGTTGCAGTAAAACTGCCACATTTTGAGCCGTGTCACCACAGATGACACGAACTCGCCATTGCCTTGAATTGTCGTTGATTCAGGCAGCATACGGCAGCATATGCGCTTCCCTCGCTCATGCATCAACGCTCGAACGCGTAATATTAGTTTAATAAACATTTCATGAATCTTTAGAGGGGCTTAGAACCGCTTTTGAAGGGCCCAGTTTTTTATGGCGCAAAAAACGCTAATCCCTAGAAGTGCATATACCAGCAGCGTTTACGTCCCAAAGCGTGTGGAAATTTTGTTAGCAGAATTTTTCAATTGCTTTTTACTCTTTCTAGTATTGTTACAGTGAGTGAGAATAGGGGTGTGAGCTCCGGGTGCGCTGCCAGCTGAAGCTGCTTTTGACGACACTAAGTGAGGGCGCCATCTAACGAACGTGCTAGAGGGAGCGGGAGGAGTACTTTGGATTTGCTGCCCGAGAAGCAATAAGAAATGACTGTGGGCAATATATTTCTGTGTTGGAGAAGGACAATATCTGTGAATTATACACTCCCAACAGTTCCTGAAATGCACCGGAAGGAATATGCGTTACAAATGTTTTGCACATTGAACGCATTGTAAGGATCCACATTAAGCGAATCATTTCGCAAGTAGCTTGGTATCCAGCATTGTTTGGGGATGTGCAAAGCGTTACCTGAAATGGCACTTTGCGGTAGGTACCGCAGAGGGTCTGAAATTATCCAAAGAATGCTTCACATTAATATACACAAAGACAGCATATAATTTCTTCGTAAACTGCGCAATGGTGCTCCCGCGAAAGGTAAAGTGCAGGCACCAAATTTTTGCGATGAATTTTTTGTTGTAGTTTCATTGGGAATTACCTGCTCTTGATTGATTCGTGGGGCGTAATGTCCCAAAGCAACAGAGGGGCTATGGGAGATGCTGTAGCGAAAGACTTGGCTTTATTTTTGACCAGCTAGGGTTCTTTAGCAAACTTTTATGTCGTCCCTCCAGCTGATGCAAATACACCAGCTATTTCGCTTGATTGACGAGTGTTGCCCACAGGCTACACGCCAGCAAATAATATTTTACTTGCTGAGTTTCGTTATTGAGTACGAAATTTCTGGCTAAATATACCCGGCCAATACAGAATGACGGACAGCAAGCATCATCTGTTGTTTTAAATCAGGAACACAGAACGACGAAGGATATGTTTGGCACGTGACTTGCTTTCTTTGGAATGCGTGGTCAGAGGAGAGTGACCGACAGAAGATTTCCGGTTGCAGTGGAGTCGCACATGTGACTTTCACACGGAAAATAAAATATGCACCTACGGTTCACCTATTACGAGAGCTTTCTGTACAAATTTCAAACCACGTCTTAGGTGGCTTGGGTGGAAGCCTACTTAAAGTTTTCTACCTGGTGTTTGCCCTCTATTGCTGAAAGCGTTCCGGCAAAATATGTTTTTTTTTCGATGATTATGCTTATTCTTGATGTGCTTACCACATATACCTAGGAAATACTATTTTTGCATTTATATGTGCCGTGATTAAAGGGATAGACAGGGCAGATAATGAGGAGCTAACCGTACTATTGTATAAGGGCTCTCGAGATCGCCAATGTAGATCAGTTTACCATTGTGTAACAGCATGCAGTGCACAAGGACTAAATGCTATGCCCCGTTTACCTTGTAAACAAGAGGCAAATGTGTACAGTGAGAAGATGACAGAAGGAAAGCTGTAGCAACTCGATAAGCTAACTACACTTCATCTACGACCATCTGAGCATAATGCGATGACAGATAGAGCCATCATTTCCAATTGTATGGTTAGCCAACTAGGCGATAGGTAAAAATTAAAATACATGATAATAGTGCGTACAAAATACAATGCACAATGTCATATACGGAAGCGAAGCGCGTATGCGCGTTCGGACAGATTACAGGGAACTGGAATGATTGAAACCACTCAGTGGAGTAATTCACCCTCGCAAAAGAAATATAAAATTGCAACAAAAACTGTGATATTCTGAAGCGTGGTCGGTGGTCGTAGGAATGATTGGATCAGTTATTAATATATCCTAGAAACTGTCATAGGGGTCGATCTGGAACAATTTAGCTCTCTTTATTGCAACAATTGCTGAATACAGTTTACGTGCATCATAAGTCTTTGATAACGATTGATCGTGCCAGGTACTACTCTCACGGAATAGCAGTTCGACACCATGCACGCATCTCGTGCGAAATGCATGAAAATACCACAACACGGACAACATGCGCGCAAACAGTCGAGTAGAAAAACAAGGAAAGCATAAAGAAGTCGCAGTTTTGAACAAAAGGCGAAACTTCGATTGCGATAGGGAATTATTAGATGGCTGTACGAAGCAAGGTTAATAGTTTGTATCAGCTGTAAAAATTACAGAAAACATTCGCTTACTAACTAAATTAACAAGCATGGCGTGATGGGCACACAGGCAAACATAAAATGATCTCACCCGATGGCAGCAGAAACTCATATTCCGAACGCTTGCGTGATGAAGAGCGGCAGCAGTCGCGAGCGAACACTTCGTGCTGTTTTCGAAACAGGAGACTACGCCACCCCCAACGTAAAGCGCGAAGCCACAAGCCATCTCGGCTCTTGTAGTCTTGGTTCCCGCCACAGATTACCTACAAAATAGGGTGTAGCAGTGCGCAGCAACGATCGGGCTAGCGCGTTCACCTACTTGCCTCCCCCTCCCCCTTAGTGCACGCTCAACACCCTCTCCCATCCGTTCGCCAGCAACACTGGGTGAGCGGGAAGACGGCGCTTATCAAGTCAGCATGCTTCTCGGCTGACACCCTCTCACGCTTTCCCTAGCGCCTACAGCAAACGGCGCCATGATGTACGATAAGATTTTATCCCACTATCATTTTAAACGGAACACAACGGCGACGGAAACGGCGGAAATTTGCCTGGAGGGTCCTATAAGTGCCATCGCAATAAAAGAAATCTCTAACAATATATTCAACAAGTATTCACACTCTCGTTATTTACATATCGTGACAATTTATGTAAGGTAAGGAAGGTGAGTTCGAGAATGGTGCTGAACTTTCAGACCAATGTATACGTTTCTCGCTCAATCGTCCGTAAGAAGTCTCAGCTGTCCGCTACAGTGGGACTGCACCTCGACCGCCGTGTACGCATTTCGGGCCTCTCTTCGTAAATGCACGGCCGCGCACCTGCTCACGAACTCACGACACTTATTTTAGCTCATTGTAGTATTGCGAGACGCACGTATACCGAAAGCAAACCGGTGCCAATGAGTCTGACATTCATGTCAACACTTTAAAGCCAGGCCGTGCGAGTCTGACGCTGCCGCCATGACGTGGTTCACTCCCGTTATGTCTTCAACGCAGGACGTTCAGCAGTAAGCCGCGTTACCCGCCGCGGTAGCCAAGTGGCAATGACTCCCGGGTTCGATCCCGGCCGCGGCGGCCACATTGCGATTGCGGTGGAATTGAAAACCGTACGCGTAGTTAGATTTAGGAGCACGTTAATGAACCGCAGGTGGCGAAAGTTAATCTGGAGTACGTCTCCTACTACAGCGTGCCCTTTAATGAGATTTTGGCGCGTAAAATCCAGAATTGTTTGAGTTCTTTCTTATTTTCAAGACCGTGCGTACAGCTATTTCTATGGCATCTGCCTTCGCGGTCTCTTTGCCATGAGCTTTCCTTAGGAGGTGCTGTATGCCAGAGAGTTACTACATTCAGCGCTTATTCGCACGTTTGTGACCTCTTGGCAGCTTGGTGAGAACCCATTGCTCCCACTATTGCGATGCAGCGCGCAACTTTTCGTAGCACTGTCTAAATACTTAACGCCAGCTTTTCCAAGTGCAAGATATTTCACTACAATTGCTTCAGGGCCTCAGAATATGTTTTACTTATAGACGTTACCTTCAGCTCAGTAAGAGCCTTGGAACACATATCACAGTGAATTGCTAACCATAGTTCAGTAGTAAGCACTTGGTTTTTTTTCTTCTTTATAATTAAAACCATATATATATATATATATATATATATATATATATATTATTATTAATAAACATCGTTTTCTCTCTCTTTTTTTCTGGTGGTGTAACAACGACAGTTTTTCAATCGTGAAACCGGAATGTGGCATTCAGATAAACTCTGTTAATGAAGAGATTGTGCAACACTCTTTGAATGTGGTAAAGTTTTTGAGTCACTGCATAACACCGGCACGAACATATGAATCAAGTGTTCCTGTACATGCAACTGGGAGTCCATAATTTTGTTATAGAAGCCGCCTGCGCTTTCCTTTAGCCTTAACCCAACCCACCCACTTTTTTGATGATGGCTACAGACCGAATTTCTTTAGATTTGCGACTAAGCAGAGCCTTCGGTAAAAGCGAAAATGAATAAATGTCATCATTGATGGGGCGGTGGCTAATGTCAAATTTGTTAACGTAGTCATGTCATCTAGAGGTGGAAAATGAAAGCACTGTGCCAATACTATCCCCTATACGAGATGGGCAACGTGATGGAGAGCGGGTGCGCAATATATTGATGTCATGCGGATAAAAAGCTCGGCGGTATAGTGAATGGCCTACGTGGAGCATTCTTCCGCTTGTGACGCCTGGCGTGAGGCATAACTGTGCATACGTAAACATGGTGTAACAGCAGACGGTAAATAAGGCACGGTACATTGATGACGTAAAGATGAAACATTTCGCGCTTAATCACACTTACACAAACATATCACATGATGAGTCATTTTTAACTAAATGTGCTGATGCAGCACGGTCCGTTTAACCTTACAGGACATGGTCCTGCATTTATTGAGCACCAGTACTAGGTCAGGCCGCAAACTTTGTTTTTCGGTCTTGCGTTTGTCCTTTTCTGCGTGCCAATCTATGTTTACACAACACATACCATTTAATTCGACTGCTAGGCATATTTCTGATAAAGGTGTTATCTTTCTCTTTATAGAAAAAAAAACTAAAGCAATCTTTGTTTGCCGTGCGATGAACAATATGCAGAAGTGGAAAGGCTAGAAAGAAGTTGTAGTCATAAAGTAACGAATTCACGCGTGAAATGTTTAAGCCAAAATATGCAATACAGGTGGCAGTCGCATTAAGCATGCGTGTTGTATTGCACTTTCCTGCCATAAAATACTGCGGAAACACTTTGCTTCCGCAAGTGCGCCTCGGACTTTTCCGAGAAGAAGAAATTGTCGGCATGAAGCCTTCTCCTCTCCCATTCATCTCGTCCGTCCTCCTTTAGGCGCCTGGAGCAGGTAAATTAGGAACACAGGTGCATAACACGGGGAAACAACCTGTATATCGATTCCAAGAGCACAATGTTGTAAAAGACAAATACAGTTTTCGTTTTAAAGTTGGATCAAAGTGGAGGAAGAAATATGTGTTAGAGGGCACAGGTTGTAAATAAGCGAGAACCTTTTTATAAACATTATTTCTCAAAAATGGTCATAAAGACAGCTTTTGAGAAGCACAGGCTGCACTGCCGAGGTTCCCCCCGCCCTCTAATTTGGGAGCGGGGGCGATTTTAATGTTGTATTTTTTTCAAACATTGAGAGAAGAGGCGGCGCACCTGCTGCGAATTCCTCAGCAGTTCCAGAGTTTCCACACAAACTAAATTTCACGCTACAAATTTGTGACTGCAGAAGGACAAGCGGAGTTTATCCTCTACGGGGGCCGACGGGGGCGATCTCGTATGTCACGTCAGACAGTTGTCGTAAGATCTGGTATGGACCAGAATAACGGAAAAGTAGTTTTTCCGACAAGCCGACGCGACGTGAAGGCGTCCAGAGAAGGACAAGGGAACCAGGTGAAAAATGGTGGTCTCGGTGCCGAAGGTCGTAGCGTCGTTTTTGAGAAGCTTGCGAGACTGTGTGGCGATGACAGGCGACCTCCCGGGCCTCGGCGGCTAAGGCAATAGCATCGCGAGCGTAACCATTACTGGATGATTGTACTGCGGAAGGTAGCAACGTGTCGAAGGGCAAGGTGGGGTCGCGGCCATACAAAAGGTAAAATGGGCAGAATCCGGCAGTATCGTGACGGGACGAGTTGTATGCGAAAGTGATGTACGGTAAAGCGACGTCCCAGTCGCGGTTATCGTCGGAAACGTACAGGGCCAGCATTTCAGTTAGTGTGCGGTTGAGTCGTTCGGTGAGGCCGTTCGTTTGAGGGTGGTATGCGGTAGCGAGCTGGTGTTCTGTAGAACAGGAGCGGAGCAGATCATCGACGACCTTCGAGAGAAAGTAGCGGCCGCGATCCGTGAGTAACTGGCGAGGGGCGCCATGGTGCAGAATGACGTCGTATAGTAGGAAGTTGGCGACATCTGTAGCGCAGCTGGTTGGCATCGCTCGTGTAATGGCATATCTCGTGGCATAATCTGTTGCTACAGCAATCCATTTGTTTCCTTTCATAGAAATAGGAAAGGGGCCAAGGAGGTCGAGGCCCACACGGAAGAAGGGCTCTGTAGGGATAGCAATTGGTTGAAGAAAACCAGCAGGAGGCATAGCAGGCGTCTTGCGGCGCTGACACAGGTCGCAAGAAGTGACATAACGGCGTACAGAGCGATAAATGCCAGGCCAGAAGAAGCGGCGCCGCAGGCGGTCGTAAGTACGAGCGATGCCCACACGTCCAGCAGTAGGAGCGTCGTGAAGTTGCTGGAGCACGGCCAGTCGAAGGTGCTTTGGAACGACTAGGAGGAGCTCCGGGCCATCAGGATGAACACTACGACGATATAAAGTTCCATCGCGCAAGGTGAACATCCGCAGAGACGGGTCATTAGGCGAGGAGCTTAGGCGTTCTATAATTGTTCGAAGAACAGGATCTTGGCGTTGCTCGTCGCCAATATGGAGAAAGCCGGAGAGGGAAAGAATACTGATGTCCGAGTCTGCATCGGTATCGGCCGGTTGATCCACGGGATTGCGGGACAGGCAGTCAGCGTCTTTATGCAGGTGCCCTGACTTATACATAATAGAAAATGTATATTCTTGTAGACGCAATGCCCAACGTGCAAGTCGTCCAGTTGGGTCCTTCAAAGAGGAGAGCCAACAGAGGGCGTGATGATCGGTTACGACGCAGAAGCTCCGACCGAAAAGGTACGGCCGAAATTTCGCGACCGCGCACAAGTCCAGCAATCTGGGACATCGACTACTGCGGTGAAGCCGACTCTGAGGCGATGCGGTCGGCGTAATTCTATGGTTAGCATTTTTTTTAAATCGATTGCTGAGCAATGGCTCGTTTTTCGCAGATTTGCACTTTAGGCTCTCAATCCCGACAACGTTCTCACGCTATATGTCGAGTAAAGTTTAATTCTGCCGGCTGGATTTTTTTCCTGGGGCACTTTTGTTGACCCCTTTAAAATGCATGGGGTGATTTTTAAAACGTCATTTGCAGCACAGTAAAAACTAATCCGCTAATGGCACTCCAGTGGCACATACTGTAGGCCTCTCTATATATGTAGGCCCAGTTTGGTTTTATTCCGCTGGCTGAATTTTTTTCCTGTGGCGTTTTTGTTTGGCTACTATGCGGCAAAGCATCTCTACAGGGGCAAAAGATTTGTCCGCCGTTGAATTGATGGGAACGAGCTTGTAGACCATCCTAAAAATGGACACGAATGTGCAGTTGTGATGCATACTTGCGCCCTGGCGTATAAGGAAAGATGATGGTGTCAGATGCTGCAAGAAGGAGCGGGCCAAATGGCTTTATGGAGTGCCATCGAAGCACTAATAACGGCTGCGCGTGCCCCTTTTTCTCAAGTTTCGGCGCATGGTAAAGTGTTTCATTTGGTATTTAGAAAGATAAGGTATCAAGAAAGATTTACTATTAGGCAAATTTTTGACACAAAAGGACATCGCCAAATAGAGCACTTGTTACTTGTGTTTACTTGACAGTGCAATGTGCCGTTAATGCAAAGGCTTGAATATTATCAGTGTTGAAAAAATTGAAAGGAAAAACTTATGATCTATAGAACGCGTGACGTAACGAAATAAAGAGGAAAAGAGAGTCCCCGTGTTACAGCGAAAATCAGCAGCCTCGTCTCCTTTAATAAACAATGACATTTTAGTTTTAAATGCGTAAGCATTTCTATGCCTACCAAATGAGAAATTTGTCCGTCCATCACGTAAGACGAATGCAATGGCTCATAACCACGTAAGGCAGAGGCTACAAGCGCTCAGCGAAGTGAAGCGAATAGTGCATACATTCATTGAGGTCACCCATACAATACACAGAACAGCAAATGTTTCAATAAAGAACAAGTTCAAAACAATAGCAACAGCTTAGCTGGACATCCAGGCTGATAAGGACTGATAATAGTTGATAAGGGTCGGATCGTGTTCGATAAGGTTGATAACGATCGATAAGGGTTAATAAGGGTTTATGCTGGTCGAATCAAATTTCATAACATTGATAATGACACCAGGCTGCGTGGCGATTAACAAGCGGCACAATGCTTGTGCATACTTAGGCAACTTCCAGAGGAGTTTCTGCGTGATTTCTTTTTTAAGTTCGGAAGTATAACTAAAATCATGCGTGCCTGTTAAGTGTACGCAAATCTCGCACGGTATACGCGAAAGTAAGGTTGTGAAGGTTTCAGAAAGTGGAGCCGCAACCGCTGAACTACACCGGGTCAATTGTTGTAGGGCCTGCTGTGAGCCACACGATTGCTTAGCTGCGCAAATAGGTAATCGCTTGACAATACTTCTCTGAGCCCCGCCTTGTCGGGAATATTTCCTCTCGTAAGGTGACTCTTACAATGTCCTCGTAGCTCAACAAAACACTGGTCTGACAGTCGTTCGGACATGACTAACCTGATTCCGGGCTTTTAAATGCTGTCGCACCAAATCGCTTGGAAATACGAAGAAAACATACAATGGGTTTGTTTCTCCACAAACTCAGTCGTACTATGGGGAAACAAGCTTCTAGTTTATGGCAGCGGTATTTCCCGTGGATAACTTTTTTTTATTATTGTGAAAACAATTATATGTACACTCCAGGCGCATTTACGCCGACGTCATCCGCGCCGCCTTCGCTGTCGCCGCGATGTTCCGTGTGAAGTACTAGTGCGATAACATCGCGGCCGGATGCCGTATGTTGCCGGTGCGAGTGTAAGCGTGCCAGATTTATCTGAGAATCCTGGTGGCTCAATCCTCGAAGGTTATGAAAAACGGCGCACAACAATGCCTCAAGTAAGCTTGTCTCGCTGTGTATTGTGTGTATTACACGGACAAACAGGTGCACGCAGGTTAACGTTTAACATCAACTCACGACTCTCGCATTGCAGTAAATGCTGAAGAAATTAAACATTCACTGTTAACATCCAGCGTACTATCGTCAGTCAAAGCAAACAGCAGAGAAAGCTTCGCTTACTCTGCTTCCCACACTGAGTCGGATACACATAATTTTATTGCGATTGCAAATATATGGACACTCCAGGCACATTTCCGCCGTCGTCGTCGACGTGATGTTTCGTATAATGTCCAAGTGCGATAACATCGTGGCCACGCGCCGTATGGTGTTGGTAAAGTGAAAGCGTGAGAGGGTGAGCAGATAATGGTTGCTCAGTCTCGCGTGCGCAAGGGAGGAAGGCGGGGAAAAAGCGCTCCGTCTTCCATCGCGCACAAGGCCGCAGGGAAAGTGGGGGACGTTTTACTCCCGTGGCGGCTTCGTATGACGCGGCTGAGCGCGGCCGCGCAGCCCCGATCCAGAAAGCGATCTGCGCTAGGTAGAAAGTCTGGGCGGGCCGATGGCTGGGACCCTATAACGTAAAACTATTCCAAGCTGTTTTGCTTCCAATCACCTGATGTCCAATTAACGCAACCGCCAACGCAAGCATCGGGTGGTGACTCGTAGCGTTGTTTGAGAAGGCTATTGAAACGCTCTCCTATTTTATAGGAGGTCACATGTTGTTTGCTTTCAAAAAGAATAGCATTGCCTAACTTGACATATATTTCTTACCTGATTGGCTGACCAAGGGCGAGGAGCACGCAGAAGTGGAGGCGGTAAAGTGGGGCCGGGCTAGCGCAGAGAAAGTAGATAACCTGATGAGGAGGGTGTTGCCGACGTCTGCGTTTGCCCTGCTCATTCTTACTTCGCTTTCGGTGTCTGCTAGAAAATCCCGCCGGCGTGCAATGGAAACGTAACAATGCAGCTAAAACGAATCTTTAGCGAAGAAAATTTGAAATAGCGATGTCGTTTACATGCCGAAAGGGCTCGACAACCATATAATGTCACGCAAAATTTTTAATATAGGCAAATAAATCCATTCTCAGCGGCAGCTCTGACTAGCCAGTGCCAGAGCGATCGGCGGGTACCCACCTTCTATTCATGTCGGAACGGGGCAGTGTCCGGCTATTAAAAACAAAATTAAGTTTTGAACGGCGTAATAATGTATCTTTAATGCGTACACGCCACTTTGACGCAGTGATTTTTCACGGTTTTTGGACGTCAGGTGACAGACAGGCAAGTGGGCGCAGCCCGAAAACTTTTGACCAATTGCGGATGGCTGATGGTAAAATAGCATAGAATCGAAAAATAATATTTTTCTGTTTTTCGGTATCACATGCATAATTAGTGTGCACACGTCATATAAGAGTGAGTAGCTCTCGCGGTTTTTTAACAGCGGAGCTGTTTAAGCCGAGCGTTAGTCCGTAACCTGCGAACATAAATCGTGGGCCGATGCTGGCGGTAGTGCAAAAAGGGTCCAAGCACAATGACACATACCTTTGTGAACTGGCGAAGCTGAACCTGGTTAAGTCTAGCTAAGCATGGTTGGGACCACTTAAGCTTAATCTGTCATCGATAGACAATCGATAGTCAACCAGTAGCTAATCGATAATCGATAAATGATCCATAAATTCCGGAAAATGCTGGGGATGACTTGGTAGTGCTTTGCCTAGCCCAAAAGCCAGGCCAAGCTAGGTGCCCATCAGCTCCGCTTTCTCTGTAGCATTGCGCCTCCCGTGCAAGCTACGCTAATATTTTTCCTTTACGTTGCGTGAAAGACACGTGAAGTTGGGCAATCATGGAGGCCTGATTACAAAAACAGAATAGAAGCAGTTTGGAATACCTTTTCGGTAAAGCGCCCCTGATGCCTTCGTGTGCGGCGCATTCTCGGCGTAATTAGTTGAAGCTAGAAGTAGCACGATGGACAATTCGCTCGCTGTTGCTGCCGCTCTTCACCACGCCATCGTTTTGACAGCGAGTGTTCGCGCTTAGCGAGAGAGATGTGTTCGTGTGTGATTGTGCGCGCGTGACAACGTGCAGGTTAATTTAGTTAGTAAGCCAATGTTTATAGCAGTTTATGCACCTGTTAAAACGACTAACCTTAGTTTGCACAGCTGTCTAATAAATTTCTGTCGCAATCAGTGATTCGCCTGTCGGGCGAAATTGACCTTATTGTTAATATTATTGTAGTTAATATTATTATCACTTATTACGCTCAAGCCAGGCGCAATACACATACACGTTTCGACTACAGGCGCAGTTCTGTCTTATTACGACTGAGTGCCGATAATTGTTTCGAAGAAATTGGGCACTGCAGTTTACAAAAGCAGCTTGGTGTCTGCCACTGTGGATACGGTGGCATAGACATGTTGTAAATCCGGTTTTTTATTGGATGGCGCAGATCAGCACGCAGAAAGAGAATTTCGGGTGGTGGGTCGATTCCTTGTTGGAAAAATGGATATATTCTTTCGCGGAAGCCGTAGCTTTAAAAGTGAATCCAAAGTACAAGTGCCCAAAAATGGTGGTATTAGGTAGTGTGCGCTCTTTCCCGTCTCTTGTTGTTTTCTTCCTGTTTGTTTTGGGCAGCGTCTCAATACATTAACATAACGTCACTGTCTCGTTCGACGGAAACACCTAAACATTTTTGCAGTAGGTAGAGTCATCTGCGTTCGGCGTTCTTAGAAGTAGTCCCCGTCCGAGGTGATCAAAAAGCACAGTCTACTTCATCTTTCTTTTCCTTTTATTAAACGTGCGACATTTAACGGCAGTGCGCGAAGGCGAGTATTTCAAGCTTTTGCGCTGTAGTCGTTTTTTGTTGAAAGTTGCACACGTGGCTCCACTCTCGTGCGGCCGAGACATGGACTGTCAGGGTATGGTAATTTATCGGACAATGCCAGGCCTACTACTTTGTTTTCTCGCCAAAAAACTGTCCCACCCCCCTAGTGAGTCAAGTAACAGTCACAACCTTACCACAAACAAGAGAAATTGGCTTTGTGCTTTTGAAGGCGGATAGTGACACTCTATCAACTCTGTCTCTTTGAATCTTAGCACTTGCTTTCTTTCTAGCCCATGCTGCGCTAGAAAAAAGTCGGCAGAATTTTTTTTCTGGTTACAATAAGCATTCTTAATATGAAGTTGTTAAAATTTTCGACAGTATTCGTCTTTTCCCGCAATGCGACGTGTGTGGCGGCGTTGTGTAGAGCTTCGGGAAAAAACGGTCAAATACGATATTCAGCAGCTGATTGATGCACTCTCGTTAAATTCTAAAAACTTTTTGAGTGGCATGACACCATTTACACACCCTTACGTTGTCATTTTCTTGGCACATAAAAAATTTGTGCTCTCCAAATCAATATTCAGTGGTTTAAGTGCTGCATTGATTTGCTTCTTTTATTTAATCTACTAAGCTTGAAATCCAACTACAATATGATATCTCGCACCAAAGGAATGAGATAAAACAGGGGCGTAGCCAGAAATTTTTTTCGGGGGGGGGGTTCAATGGCCCGACCGGGGGGGGGGGGGGGGGGCAAGCTTCTGCTTTCCTCTAGGTCACGTGACCGATAATAAATATTGGTAGTTTAAGCAGACTCTATACATGTATATCAAAGACATGGGACCGCCCCCCCCCCCCCCCTCGCGTGTGCGTGTGCTTGTGAAGAAATTAAGTAAAAAGTAAAGTAAGCTCAGTAAATACATTAAGTACGACAGGTACAGTGGGCGTTTGGAGCAACGGTCACTCATCGCGCCACTGAATGGACCAGTCTTCGAAAACGCATCATTGAGACGAATAGTGCGATCGGAGAAGACACCATTAAATGTTAATTTCCGTTAAGCGTAGATGGCGTCGTCCTCGTCGGGGCTAAGTGCGTTTCACAAGTCAAGGACGGCTATACACGTGAAAATGCACGTGTGACCAGGCTATACCTACTCCCATAGCAATAGCTTGTTCGCTGCGTCTTTGCGCTAGCAAACTTAAGTACGCGCAAAAACGCGTAAGGCATTTTTTTTCGAAGCTTTCGTCGCCCTGCTCCCTCATACGAGAGGGTTGCATTTCCTGCGTCAAGTGCATGGGCCGCTGCGTCTTCCGCCGTGTGCGAGCGTGCAGCCGTCATTTGCCTTTACGTCAACAGATTCAGAATTGTACAGAATATTTCACCGCACAGCATAGATATGGCATGTGTACGCATTTTAAGTAGTGCGTGAAACTCATTTCTGCTTCACTTACGCCGGTGCAAACAGGAAGCGGCTTTGTACCTCACAGAATCTCGACTGATTGGTGAACTATATTGATGCAGGAATGAACTCCGGTATTGTTCAGTGCATATTGCACATAATCAATTTCTCAGGACGCGTGAACTCCGACGAGAACTGTCAGCGCCTGCAAGAAGAGTTTACTTACGCTGTACTGCGCACAGCAGCAATTCATGCTTGTCGGCTGTCTGTTTCGTGCATTCTGTTGCGAGTCGGTGGAATTTCACTGCTGGCATCAACCCCTTCGTGTGTACATTGCTGGTTTGGGATTCCACAACAAAACAGCAACTACCAGCCTTCCGTAATTGCTGGTTTGGGATTCAACAACACAACAGTAATTACTATATATCCTTCCGTAGGGGCGCAATCGCAAACAAGCGACGTTTCTCGCGCAGACTAAGCCTACGTTCACACTTGGGAATCGGCAAGCGGGCGGAAAGGCCAAAGCAGCAGGAAAATTTTTTCCGCGCCTGTCCAAGTTGTTCACCAATACCAGGAATTAGGGATATTTCGTACAGTTTCTTTTTTTCGCCACCACGTGGCGTATCGACCTTAAAGAATTCGAAATTCCCGCTATGACGTATCTATGACGCACAACTAAAGAAAGCACAATAAAAAGAAACACACCCTGAAGCTGTCGCTGCACCTCGGTGCTTGGAAACGAGCGCGCTTGTGTATCAGCGTTATCTCGAAGACGGCCAGCTACTTGCTCTACTGACAATGAATCGACGGTTTTGCTAGACACCTGGCCAGAAAGCTCGTCCGCATTCTGGAGAGATGTCTGGCCGAGATAAAGGCTCCCGCGAAGCTTCCGTTGAATACCTCCCCTCCCCCCCTATGTAATGCCCTTCTGGGCCTTTAGGGTATCCAAATAAATAAATAAATAATAATATATTTTTTCCTTGAGCAGACTTCTTATTTGTGCACCACTGTGGCCACGGTCTTGCATATACGTCACGGTTCTGTTTCATGGGTTTCCAATAGAACTCGCGTGATCTATTGTTTAAGGCGGCGGTCCCACTCCGGCGGCACGAGTCCCCCGTTTTCAGTACTTTTGGAGCAACCGTGGCGGCTCTTCTACTTAAGATATGAAGTTGTCGTATAAACCATAAAAAGCTTAATTCTTGTAGATTCCAACTATATATAATATAAAGAAATTGATTGTTGTGATTTAGAAATAAATGTTCAAGAACAAGCATGAGATATATGGTTTTTGCGAACTGTGTCTCAGTTGTGACCATATTTAGAAGAAACTACCGCACTTACTGCATTGCGGCTTGCTCTGTAGCTTTAGGACATATTTATCTAGTTCCTAGACGTAGAAAATTAATTTTTAATTTTTACTTTTTGGATAATTTGCTTTTGAAAATTGCCAAATATTGCAATCTTCTGTTGTAAACAGCCCGGCAACTACATGTTCAAGGAAGCTAAATTTTGAATAAAGTAGAGATCAAGGTATTTCCATTTAGGAGGCAAAATTTATTTCGTGTAGCTTTATTAGTTTTCCTAATAATGCGGCCAAAAATAAGCAATATTTAGAATTCAGGTTTTATTTTTGCCCAGTTTTGCGGGAAGGTAATAAAGTTGCGAAGCTGCGCTTTAAAACTAATAAAGTTACATGAATGAAATTTTCTGTCCTAAATGGAAATTCCTTGACCTCTACTTTATCCAAAATTTAGCTTCCTTGAGCATGTAGTTGCGGGGCTGTTTACAACAGAAGATTGCAATATTTGGCAATTTTCAAAAGCAAATTATCCAAAAAGTAAAAATTAAAAATTAATTTTCTACGTCTAGGAACTAGATAAATATGTCCTAAAGCTACAGAGCAAGCCGCAATGCAGTAAGTGCGGTCGTTTCGTCTAAATATGGTCACAACTGAGACACAGTTCGCAAAAACCATGTATCTCATGCTTGTTCTTGAGCATTTATTTCTAAATCACATTAATCAATGTCCTTATATTATATATAGTTGGAATCTAGAAGAATTAAGCTTTTTATGGTATATACCACAACTTTACATCCTAAGTAAAAGAGCCGCCACGGTTACTCCAAAAGTACTGAAAACGGGGGGCTCGTGCCGCCGGAGTGGGACCACCGCCTTAAGAGGAAGCTTTAGCTCGGGCCTATCTAGCTTCGATGCCGGATTCTCAAATACACGCAAAATGCAGGAATGATTTTATGAGAAAGTCGCTGAAACGATTTGAATGAAATGTGTTCTATTAAGAGAGAAAATTAAATTGCAGAGACTGCAGCAAATATAATTTTCGTTTATAAATGTCGTGTAATGTTTTTAAAGAATCGCAGGATGTTCGTAAATTTGAAAAAAAATAGAAGCATGAAGTTTCCAAATCCGCAACTCAGCCATTAAAAACAAGTATGGCATTTCTATAAACTGCACCCGTTGGAGCATCAAAAGCGAACAATTTTTTTGCTATACCTTAAAACTTACGTGAATTTGTTATAATGTTTGGAAGGGTTTTGCAAATGCAACATTCACAACATAGTGGTATATTTCAGGATGGTGTATGATATATGATTGCTATCCGCTTTGGATGTATTATTAGGTGCAGTTTACAGAATTCCGATATCATTTTTAGCTGCTGAGGTACATAGCTCTATAAGTCAAGTTTTCTTTTTCGAAATTTGGCAATTCTTTAAAACTTGACGTAAGAAAAGTAAACAGCCTATAATAAAATATCCCTTTCTGCAATCACTACACTAACTTTTTTTTCTAAATTCAACATAACTCATCAGATTTGGTGCATTGGTTGCTCTGAGAAACAATTGCCGATTTCCCATGTATTTCGATAGTAGCCCCAAAGCTCAATGTTCCCCCTAAGTTCGAGCTTGAATAATATACTTGTTGGCAAGATACGTTTGTAAAGTGTGATCGTGGCCTAATGAGCTAGAGCGCCGGCGTACTGAGCTCAACGGCCGAGGATATGTTTGTAAAGCGTCTTGGGAAGGAATAGGAGAAAAGAAAGGGAGAAGGCTGGTATGTTATGCATAAGCGTGTCTGGTTGGCTAAAAATTACTAAATGCTTTGGTCGTCATACCACCTCCTGGTTCCATCAGCATAATTTCTATGTCAGTCCGCTAGTATTGTGCAATTATTGTCAATCAATCAAGATTACAACACCGGCGTCATGGCATTGTATTCCGTCACAATTATTTATCGCCATCACTTCAGAATCATCGCATTGTCGTCATGCCGCCGTCCTTATATGCCTTCGTCCTTCTATCGACATCATTCCTACCTCGTAATTCCATCGTCGTCACTGCATGCACCGTCGGCCTGCGGTCCTTGTTCTACCATCGTGAGGTAACATTGGCGAGCGATGGTCATAACAAAGCGGGTCAATCAGGGAGACAGTGCATGGCCGCATATAGCCGAATCACTTGAACCATCAGGTGAAACACTACGGATTCTAAATAAAGGTGCCTTAGCTAACACGGTGTGTCGCTTCTTGCTCGCTAGATTGTGTGAATGTTAATCGCATTAACTTCGATACTCATCTTAACATGGGTTCTGCAGGAATTCTTTCGTCTTCGCGACACTAACGAACTCTTGTCTACATTGTTCCCAGCCTATTAACACCTCGAATTCCTAGAGGTGATCGTGCTCAGGCATGTGATGGACGACCAGAAGTTTGATGGAGGTAGTCGTATGATTTCGACAGCGGCGCCGCCAATCGACAAGAGGAAACACATTTGGATGGGTGGGAATAGCGGCGAAAGGCACACTTCAAGAGTTGCTAGACATCACACATTCGAATCAACCTGACAAAGAGTTAGAAATATATATGCATTGCAGTCGCGCTAAAGAAATGGAAAACTATTGGATTGGTGTGAGACTCGCTGCAAAAACATTCATTAGACTGTTTCAGGTATCCGAGCTATCCTTAACGGGAATCAATGAGATGAGTTTCGATAGAGCTCGTTACATTTTATTGCGATAGCAATTATATGGACACTCAAAAGCAGATTTCTGCCGTCGGCGTCGCCGTCGCCGTAGCCGTCGCCGTCGCCGTAGCCGTCGCCGTCGCCGTCGCCGTGAGGTTCCGTATGACGTCATTTGGAGAAGAAATCGTCGCCGCGCGCCGAACGCTGTATGTGCGAGTGAAAGGGCGCGAGGGGCGCGTCTTTCACGGGGAGTGAACGCACGGCGGAGAACAAACGCGCGTTCCGCGCCGTGCTCGCTTAAGGGCTGCAGAAGTAGGCGTCTCTTTTCTCCTTTACAATCACCATATATGTAGAGCAAACGCACCTTCTTCCGACGCGCGAGAAGCCGTGGGGGAGGGGGAGGGAAGGGAGGCGACGTTTAGCTGCGGCACCAAGTGCCTATTTATATCACAGGTTCCGGCAACAGTCACCAACGCCGCACGCATTTTGAGCGAACGCGGGCAAAACGCCGATGGCGTCGACAACAGTTCTGCGTGTTGCCGATGCTGCTGCATGTCCAAGTTTATACAGCTGATAAAGCTAATATCATTACTCCGTATAGCTCTCTACAAGTTTGCTATCGCAATTGATGCTTCGCCTTTCAGGTGAAACTGCGACCACATTTTTCTAGAGCGGAAGACGTGCCTAGAGGCAGAATCGACTGCAATATTTTGTTGCTGCACAAAAATATCTAGATTTTCGGCGCGATCATTTTAAAGCAAAAACAAAAATTAAATAAGTTTTCAAGAATTACTTAGAGTACCTCGATAAAATTGTAGCAAATAAATTCTGAAACGTTCATTTGCAACTTTTTTGTATCTTAAGGCACAGGGCAACTTACTACTGGTTTCCATTAATTTTCTTTGTTATATTTTCAAGCGAGTTGAATATTCCGCCGTAGGTTAATTCACAATTAGCCCAACTAATTAAACTGAGACTTTCAAGTGTATATGGTTCTTAGACAAATGCTTTACGTCTACGCGGATGCTGCAAAATTTCTCACATTGGGGAGGGGAATATGAAAAACAAAATAGAAATGCAGAGCATTTTATTGCCACAGCAAATTTTCATTTTTAAGGCTATTTCCACAATTTAAGTGGCTCGACCCTCGTGTCTGCAGCCTTGTAAATGTTTTTGAAAGCACTGGGTGCGTTGTCTGCCAATTTACGTGAATAAGCAAGCAGATCATACTTTAATCTGGGCGGAGAAAAAAAAGAAGGAAAGCCTACGTTGTAGATGCACTGTACTGAAACACAATTAGACAGAGTCTAAATTTGCATATATTTCCAAACAAGGATGCCTAAATTGTCGAATAAAAATTGACATAATTTTAATGAAGCCGAATAAAGCAATAAAAATGGCATGTTCCGTGTGAAAATATGATGAGCGTTAGCCTTGTCGGTCAACAATTTCTGTTTAATGAAAAAAAAGCTTCTAGTGGCTGTGTATTATCGTATTCCTGAAAGCCAGTAACCAGCGTATTTAAATTTACATTGGCGCAAAAATTATTGGCTCGAGTTCCATCGCTGTATCCGAATGACTATATCAGATTCAAAAGTGAGATTAAATGGCGGGCCGTGGCGTGTGCGGTAGTGTTCACCTATGCCTTTGCTATAGTATGTTGCCGCACTCTTTAAAGCACGAGCATGGTGATCAACCGACGTGCTTTTCTACAACTTCATCCCTAAATGTAAGCCGGGGTTCTGCCACTCCCGGTGGTTGTTAGCCTGATCCCTCCCTATTTTCTCAACTGTCGATTGTGTGGTTTGTTTTCATACCAAATATTCACTTAATATTCTGTGCGTGTTCGGCTAGTAATGAAATTTTATTTCTCTCACAGTTAAGTTATCAAGTAACCAGCAAGAAGGGATGCAGGGCAAGAACCTGCTTTGATGCAGCTTGAAGACCGCCCGGCGGCCGTTGGTCATATGACAGTATCTTCACAATAATCGAGAACTCGAACTAGCTTCGTATAGGCAAAAAGGCTAATGGGTCGAACAGAACCGGGCCGGCCAAAGTATGGTACTTTTGGGCCCGGGTCAGGCCCGGACTTGAAAAACCGGCCCGTGCAGTGCTCTACTTCAGGTAGTCTGATCAACAGATTCCCATACCGTCACGTAGTAGTGACGTTGAAGTAAACAGTCGTAAAACTGTGTATGGCGAAACTGATTCTTTATTGGGCGAACATGTACCCACAAAAGCAAGCTACACTTGAAGCACAACGAAAGCGGCGAATACTGTCGGCCATCATCGAAATCTGATCAGTGGCGATCAGCTTTTATACATGAGTCATTGAAGGCCCCAGAATAATCCCTGGTACGCACATGTCTTCCCGAAAGTTCTAGATACTTCGCGTCGCTCATACAATCATATTACATGAGCGTCGGTGACAAGTGACAGCGGATAGAAGCATCGATAACGTTCGAGAAACTTCAGATACATGCAGGCGCGTCCTGTGCCTAGCGATAACGTTTAACATTTGTTAGCTGGTGAAAAGCGGTCGCCGGGGAAAGATAAACATGTATACGTGTCAATACCCTTCCCTTAAAAAGCATCGTCCCGCTGCTATAAAAAGAAAGCGAAAACAAATTCACGCGTACAGAGAGAGAGAAAAAAATCAACAACAAACAATAACAAAGTAACAAAGTACCGAAGTTCCTTAGCGGGCGTAGAAAGGCTTAAGACGCACCACGTAGATGACTTCAGGTCGAGCACGGCGCCGCTGTGCGAAATGCCGTCTGGTACGACCTCATAGTCCAGTCCGCCATTACGTCGGATTATCTTATATGGTCCAAAATAGCGACGCAACAGTTTCTCGCTAAGCCCTCGTCGGCGTATCGGAGTCCAGACCCAAACACGGTCGCCGGGCTGGTACGCGACGTAGCGTCGTCGAAGATTGTAGTGTCGGCTGTCGGTCCTCTGCTGGTTCTTGATGCACAGGCGGGCGAGCTGTCGACCTTCTTCGGTATGCTGCAAATAGGTGGCAACGTCGAGATTTTCTGCGTCGGTGACGTCCGGTAGCATAGCATCAAGCGTCGTTGCCGGGTTCCTTCCGTAGACCAGGTTGAACGGCGCTACGTGCGTCGTTTCTTGCACGGCCGTGTTGTATGCGAAGTTCACGTGCGGAAGGATGGAATCCCACGTCTTGTGTTCGACGTCGACGCACATTGCCAGTATGTCGGCGATGGTCTTATTTAGGCGCTCGGTGAGGCCATTCGTCTGCGGGTGGTAGGCGGTGGTCCGGCGATGACTTGTGTGGCTGTATCGCAGGATGGCTTGAGTTAGTTCTGCCGTAAAGGCTGTACCTCTGTCGGTGATGAGGACTTCTGCGGCACCGTGACGCAAGAGGGTGTTCTCAACGGAGAATCGGGCTACCTCGGCGGCGCTGCCTTTGGGCAAGGCTTTTGTTTTGGCGTAGCGGGTGAGGTAGTCCATAGCTACGACGATCCATTTATACCCGGACGTTGACGTCGGAAAAGGCCCCAGTAAGTCCATCTCGATCAGCTGGAACGGTCGGCGAGGTGGCTCGATCGGCTGTAGAAGTCCGGCTGGCCTTGACGCGGTGTTTTGCGTCGCTGACAGTCTCGGCATGTCCTTACGTAATGGGCGACTTCTGCAGAGAGGCGAGGACAGTAGCATTTTTCTTGTATCCTCGCGAGCGTGCGGGAAAACCCGAGGTGTCCAGCCGTTGGGTCGTCATAGAGAGCTTGCAGAACCTCTGGACGCAATGCTGAGGGTACCACGAGGAGGTAGTTGGCTCGGAGAGGCGAGAAGTTTGTTTTTAAGAGAATGTAGTTTTGCAAAAAAAACGACGCCAACCCTCGCCTGATCCCCTTGGGCACAATGACGGTCTTGCCTTCCAGGTAGTCTACAAGGCTCCTTAATTCCGGGTCAGCTCACTGTTGTTGGGTCCCAAGAAAGTGTCGTCATCCTGGTCGTCCTGTGGCGGCGGTTCGACGGGGGCACGAGACAAGCAGTCGGCATCAGAGTGCTTTCGCCCTGACTTGTAAACGACGGTGATGCCGAATGCTTGAAGTTTTAGACTCCATCGTGCGAGGCGACCTGAAGTATCCTTCAAGTTAGCTAGCCAACACAAGGCGTGGTGGTCGCTCACAACATTGAAGGGCCTGCCATAGAGGTAGGGGCGAAACTTTGATGTAGCCCAGATGATGGCGAGGCACTCCTTTTCGGGTGTGGAATAATTTGTTTCCGGTTTCGACAGCGACCAGCTAGCGTAACTTACAACGCTTTCTAGCCCGTCAGTCCCCTCCACAAGCACGGCGCTGAGTCCTACGCTGGTTGCATCGGTGTGCACTTCGCTATCGGCGTTTTCGTCGAAATTGCAGGCGTCGCTTCAGTTCTTCAAATGCTTTGACTTGCGGCGTCTCCCACTTGAACTCGACGTCGGCCTTCGTGAGGTACGTCAGTGGCTCAGCGATCCGTGAAAAATCCTTGACGAAGCGCCTGTAATAGGCGCGCAGTCCAAGGAATCTACGGACTGCCTTAGTGTCGGTGGGCGGAGGAAAGTCAGCGATGGCCGCCGTTTTCTGTGCGTCAGGGCACACTCCAGACTTGTTGATGACGTGGTCCAAAAACAAGAGCTCCTCGTATGCAAAGCGGCACTTTTGTGGCTTTAACGTGAGTCCGGAGGTCTTGATTACTTGAAGAACTGTTTGAAGGCGCCCGAGGTGTTCCTCGAAGCTTGAGGCAAACACATGTAACGACGTCGTCCAAATAGACAAGGCAAGTCTGCCACTTCAAGCCTGCCAGTACATTATCCATGACGCATTGGAAAGTCGCGGGTGCCGAGCAAAGACCAAACGGCATGACCTTGAACTCGAACAGTCCGTCTGGTGTTATAAATGCAGTCTTCTCCCAGTCCCTCTCATCGACTTCGACTTGCCAGTAGCCGGTTTTGAGGTCCATTGGCGAAAAAGTTTGCGTTGTAGATTCGATCCAAGGCGTCGTCAATACGTGGGAGAGGGTATACGTCTGTCTTTTGTGATTTTATTGAGGTGACGATAATCGACGCAGAAACTTAGCGTTAAATCCTTATTCTTTACTAACACCATGGGGGACGCCCACGGACTCTTGGGCGGCTAGATGATGTCGTCCCGTAGCATTTCGTCAACTTGTTGCCTTATGGCCTCGCGTTCGCGCGCCGCAACTCGGTACGGGCTCTGACGGAGTGGGCGGATATATTCGTCGGTTATTATGCGGTGCTTGGCGACAGAGGTTTGTCGAACTTTTGACGACGACGAGAAGCAGAGCTTTTTAGCTGTTCTTTCCTATGATTGGGAAGGTTCTGATTGACGTCTAAAGTTGGTTCAGATATTACAGTCGTCGTTGCAGGTGTACTAGAGTCAGTGAAGGCGAAAGCACTGCTGGCTTGTACTATTTCGTCGATGTAGGCGACCATGGTGCCTTTGTTAATGTGCTTTTATTCGTGGCTGAAGTTCGTGAGCATCACTCTTGCTTTTTCTTCACGTTGCTCAGCTATGCCTCTAGCAACGAAAATTTCACGGTCGTGCAGTAAGTGATGATCGCCCTCGATGACACACTCCATGTCTGTAGGCACTTCGGTACCGACGGAAATCCTTACGCTGGAGCGAGGCGGAACGGTGATTTGTTCTTCTAGCACATTCAAGGCATGGTAACTGATGTTTGTATCCGGTGGTATCGCATTGTGCGTTGAAAACGTTATCGACTTGGACCTTAAGTCGATGACTGCATCGTGTTGGTTTAGAAAGTCCATGCCTAGGATAACATCCCTGGAGCAGTGCTGCAGGATTACGAAACTCGCCGGTTAAGTGCGGTTGTTTACCGTGGCTTGCGCTGTGCAGATTCTAGCCGGCGTTATTAGGTGTCCTCCCGCTGTCCGGATATCGGGTCCTTGACAGGCCGTTTTCACCTTCTTCAACTTGGCGGCGAACTCGCCACTGCAGACAGAATAGTCGGCTCCAGTGTCGACGAGAGCGGTGACATTATGACCATCGAATCGCACGTCTAGATTGGTAGACCGTCGTCTGGCGTTACGGTTAAGTCGTGGCATCGGGTCACGGCTACGTCGGCTTGCTCCGCTGCTGCTACGTCGCGTTGGTAGGTCTACTTTTGGCGGCGAAGTGTTGTGAAGGCTCTTGCCAGGCGCTATGCTGATACCTCGTCATGATGATACGCGAATCTAGTTCGTCGGCGGCGGAGTATCTTCAGCATTGCGTCGTACAGCAGCCGCACCTCCATCGGTTGCTGCCTTTAGTTTCCCGGGTAAGGGCTGGGAGATCGGCCCCGGGTTGGGCCGGCATACAGCCGGCGATGCGGCGAGATGTAGCGGCCTGGTGACGGCGAGCGTGAGGGTCGTCGTGGTTGCCACTGGGCTCTGGCGAGGTAGTCGGCTATGTCACGTGGCCACTCGCCAAGCTGTGGACGTGGCGCGTTGACGGCGAACCCTTGCAGGCCCACAAAAGCAAGCTACGCTCGAAGCACAACGAAAGCGGCGAATACAGACGGCGAACGGCGAAATCTGATCAGCGGCGAAACGCCTCGGGTTTTATACATGAGTCATCGAAGGTCCCAGAATAATCTTTCGTACCCGTGTGTCTTCCAAAAAGTTCTAGATAATTCCCATCGCTCATACAATCAGATTACATGAGCGCTGGTGACAAGAGACAACGGATAGAAGCATCGATAACGTTGGAGAGACTTCCGATACATGCAGGCGCATCCTGTGCCTAGCGATTACGTTGAACGTTTGTTAGCCGGTGAAAGATAAACATGTATACGTGTCAATATGATTAAGAAAGATTGAGTAAAGCAGCTTAAGACGTAACCTGCTTCCCTGTTCAAGCAAAAGGATCCAGTCAAGTTATTTTTCCTCTTGCACTTAGAAAGCGGTTGTATATCCCCAGGTCGAACAGTGTCGCGACGGATTGGACTTTTTCGAAAGCAGTATTATGCAAAAAAATTAATTGTTGGGCTTTGCGTGCCAAAACCACGATCTGATTATGAGGCACGCCGGGGTGGGGAACTCCGGATAAATTTAGTCCACCTGGGGTTCTTTAACGCTCACCCAATGGAGCATTGATATGCACATCAGAAACCACATTCAACACATAGCATGCTTACACCAACATTGGTAAAACTTGTTTTTTACGCTGCTCTTTTACGTTAATACTTCTGTGTTTTTATTTTGCAAGAAGTGAAGGGCATGCCCTGCATTTCTAACTACGGTATTAACATGTTATGACCAAGAGCCATCCTCTGACAGCATAAGACCTAAATATTTCATTAGTGAATTATTTTTCTATTTCAACTGGCCACTTAACAAGTACTTATATATGATTTTGTTACATTTTTCTAGTGAAGCTGCTACATAATTATTTATGTTTAGGGGCATGCTATTAGTGACACACCATTTTTATACTCGCTTCAAGTCGGCCGCCAATAAAAACAATGACTCATTAGATGCCCTTGCACACAGTACACAATCATCCACAAAAATTGTATCCCGGTTCGATAATATCACACATATTGCTAATAAAAAACCTTGCACTCGGCCGCGCAACGCGTGGAACTGCGAAGCTGTGTGATCGTAGCCCAGCGTTTCCCGGAAGTACACGCGAACTTTTCATCTTATCACTCATGTAGTTGACAATTTCTTTTCGTGCGTCTGGGACTTACGGCCGGCACTGCGCGTTGAACAGCGGAGCTTGCAACACCGACACCGCTTTCCAATGCCGACATCGCGTTCCAGGAGACCCGCTTCGTGAATGCGTCGCTCTCTCTCTCTCTCTGTCGCTCTCATAGCACGCAAAACCTCTTCACCTCGCAGAGCACGACCATACAAACGCGTCAGCTGTGGACGAATACGACGACGCTCGAACGCAACGCAGCCGTCGTGCAGCACGAACATGCGGCACGTGCCGTCGGTGCTGCCAGATTGCACTCCGGCGCTGATGGCTTGCAAGGACTCGTCGCGATGTTGTTCTGCGCGCCTGTCGCACATGTCAGTGAAAGCCAACACGCAGGTCTCCAGATCATGTGCAACAGGATCAGGAGGATCCACAGGATGACGAGAGAGGCAGTCAGCGTCCTTGTGCAGACGTCCAGACTTGTAGATGACAATAAAAGAAAATTCCTGGAGCCGCAAAGCCCAGCGACCAAGCCGTCCTATCGGGTCCCGGAGGGAAGACAGCCAGCAGAGGGCATGGTGGTGTGTAATGACCGAAAACGTGCGGCCGTACAAATATGGCCGGAACATGGCGACAGCCCACACTAAAGCCAAGCACTCACCCTCGGTGATGGAGTAATTCCTCTCAGAAGGTGACAGCAGGCGGCTGGCGTAAGCTATCACGTACTCGGTACCATTCTGCTGCTGGGCGAGAACAGCACCGATGCCGTGGCCGCTGGCCGTGCGGACTTCGGTCGGTGCAGATGGGTCAAAGTGGGCAAGTATGGGAGGGGTGGTCAGAAAGCCGATGAGAGCGGCGAACGCGTGAGCCTGCTCCGGGCCCCATGAGAAAGGCGTATTCTTCTTTAGAAGAGCTGTGAAAGGGCGAGCAACGTCGGCGAAGTTTTTGACGAAACGGCGAAAGTAAGAACACAGGCCGACGAAGCAGCGCACGTCAGAAGCAGAACGAGGCACAGGAAAACTGCGAACGGCGCGAACTTTATCCGGATCTGGGGTTACACCGGTTGCGTTAACGAGATGTCCCGACACGGTAATCTGACGGCGCCCGAATTGACATTTCGTAGAGTTCAGCTGAAGGCCGGCTTTTCGGAAGACCGCAAGAATTGCAGCGAGTCGCGTAAGGTGGCTGCTGAACGTGGGAGAAAAAACAATAACATCGTCAAGATAACAAAGACAGGTGGTCTATTTGTAGCCTCGCAGAAGAGAGTCCATCATTCGTTCAAATGTCGCAGGAGCATTGCATAGGCCAAAGGGCATTACTTTGAACTGATATAAACTATCAGGTGTTATGAAGGCAGTCTTCTCAAGGTCCACTTAATCAACAGAAATATGCCAGTAGTCGGATCGAAGATCAATGGACGAGAAGTATGTAGCTCCATGCAAGCAGTCCAAGGCGTCATCGATGCGTGGTAATGGGTAGACGTCCTTTCGCATGATCTTGTTTAAATGGCGATAGTCGACGCAAAAACGTCAGGTACCATCCTTTTTCTTCACGAGGACGACTGGCAAAGCCCAAGGACTGGCTGATGATTCGATGACCCCTTTGCGGAGCATTTTGTGCACTTCTGATTGCATTACTCTACGTTCAGCATGTGATGCACGATAGGGACGCCGACGAATAGGATTCATGTCTCCAGTGTTTATACGGTGGTGAACAACAGATGTTTGGCCGAAAGGGCGGTCGCCAAAATCAAAGGTGTCACTGTACGATTCGAGCAGGAGACGGAGGTCCTTGGCCTGAGCAGAGGTGAGGTCAGTTGCAATCATTTTGGCGAAGTCATCAATGAAAGAATCAGAGCTGTGAGCTGCAATTGGTGCTAATAATCCACTCTCGGCATCCATACTCTCAATGTCAAATTCGGACGTACAAGAAACGCTGGCCAAGAACATGCCAGCCGGAAGCACTTGAGCGCACAGGCTGAAGTTCAGAAGCGGGAGAACGACGTGATTATTCGTAACCGTGATCAGCCTATGCGGAACCGCAACGTTTCGGTTCAAAAGCACGTCGACGATGAGGCGAAGCACATATTCACCGTCAGGAACCTGTGGCTGTGAGGTCAAAGCAACGTAAGTGACTGCCTCGGGTGACAGACGCACATCTTGAAGCGAGCACAGGCACGGTGCTTGGAGCATCGGCGAGTTGAGGCAGTTCCAACTGAAGGACGCCGGCTGCGCAGTCGATGAGAGCATAATGGTTGAATAAAAAGTCCAACCCAAGGATAACGTCGTGAGGGAAGTTGTCGATCACAGCTAAGAGAACAGAAGTAGGGCGGCCGGCTATACTTAAACGTACAGTACACATTCCGAGAACAACCAGCACGCCACCATCGGGCACACGAAGCACTTGTGCAGCTTCTGAGGTGAGGACCTTCTTTAAACGTCTACGTAGGCTAGCACACATCACAGATATGTGGGCTCCAGTGTCGACGAGTGCTTGGAAAGGTACGCCGTCTACTTTGACGTCAATTATATTTCTCTTTGTGGGCACAGACAGAGGATTTACTGCATTAGTTGTCAATGCAGCACCACCTCCGAGGGCTGCAATTCTTAGTTTTCCGAAGGAACGCGGTCGAACGCCACAAGGTTCGAAAGGCGACGTGGCTGCGGCGAACGGGAAGATGGGCGACGTGTTTGTGGTGAACGAGACTGGTGTCCGCGAGGCGATTGTGAGCGACTGTACCACGTGTTCCTGGCAGAGTTGTCGGCACTCTTAGACTCGGCGGAGGGCAGAACACGGCGGGAATTTCCATGAAAACGGTTCAGGTTGGTCGGCGTGCGAGGTGTTGAGGGCCACGAGTTGCGACAGTATCGGGCGACATGACCAATACGACTACAGGTGAATCATATCGGCTGGTCGTCCGCAGTTCTCCACTCAGTCGGGTTGCAATAACGCGGAGAGAAGCGTCGCGGTGGATCAAACAGAGTAGAAGGGCGTTCGTTGGCTCTGGGGTTGGCGACAGCACAGACAGAATGTAAACCAATGCTTTCAAGTTCCTGGCGAACGATGGCTTGAACGAGAGGAACTGAAAGAGGGGTAGCGTCAGGGCGACGCGAACAGAAAGCTGCGGGCGCCCTCGCTTCCAGTTCACGTCGAACGATTCGCACCACGTCCTCTGATGGCGACGCATGCTGCTGTGTGGGCTGATCTTCACAAGACGACGTTGCGGCAGTATTGGGGAGTCTGGCGAATGGTTGCACGACTCGGCGGCTTTTGGCCTGCTCGAATTGTCGGCACTCTTTAATGATAGCATCAACTGAAGAACAGCCTTTGCACATGAGCAGCTTAAAGGCGTCGTCAGCGATTCCCTTCAGCACGTGCCCGACCTTCTCAGCTTCAGTCATGTTGTGATCGCCTTTACGACAAATCGCCAGCATGTCCTGGATATACGAAACATAGAACTCTGTGGGGGATTGGGCGCGGGAGGCGAGTTCCTGCTTTGCGGCAATCTTACAGCCGGCTGGTTGGCCAAACAACTCTTTTAGCTTCTCTTTGCATTGGTGCCAGCTGGTCAGCTCCTCTTCGTGGTTTTCGTACCAGACCTTTGCCGTGCCTCTTAGGTACAACACGTTAGCTAGCATAGGCGTAGGGTCCCATCTGTAGACTCCACTCACGCGTTCGTACATGGCCGGGCACTCTTCAACGTGGGCGCCATCGGTCCCACAGAAAGTTCCGGGATCCTTGGCTTGTACAACCACAACCAATGGGGACGACGACGTAGCTGGCGACGATGCCGTTGACGTTGGAGGCGGCAACGACGCTGATCCCGCGTGCTCACCGTCAGTCATGGTGGGGACGGTGATGCGACGTCCGCTGCGGAGCTCCGTTTCCAGCCTATGTACCCCGCACCTCTCACCAATGTGTTACGGGGATGTTGGGAGTATAGACTGGATCCATTTACAATATATGCACAAGTAGGGTTAGTGTGGGCAAGATAGCTGACCAGCAACAACACGCAGCAGCCAGTGTCTCTCGATCTTCTTTATTTTCCTCCTATCCTTCCCTTCCACCACCATATGATTCGCATAATTGCATGTTCTGGCAGCGTAGCTGTATAGCCTAGTGGTTACGACGCTCGCTTTGGGACCGGAGGTACGCGTGCCCGAAACCCACCTCGGCAAGAAAGTTTATTTCTTTTCTTTCTTGGTAGTTTTTGATACGCACCACAAATTACGGCTGTTAAAAAAAAGAAGAAATTCGGCAGAGACATTTCAAACTGCTTACGTGTTGGTATGCGAAAGCGATATATTCCCTTTGGTGCAGTGTTGTACGGAACGGCGTTCCAGGAACTAGTTCCTTTTGGGAGGAACGGAGGAATGCCACCATTCCTTTAAGGGCCGGTGGAACTGTAACGGTAACTCGTTATTTTTACGAAGGAGCGCCAGAGGGAACGGCGTTCCTTCTGTAAACGTTCCATGGCACTAAACAGGCGCACCGACGCACGCACGTATGCAGCACATCATGCAGGGCGCAAAGAACTACCGCTTGTCTGTCACGTGACTATTGTGCATTTTCTTTCGCGAATTATCCATTATATTTTTTATCACTAGGCTTCAAGATTATCACGTGACGCTCCCTTCTGTAGTTTCTTTCCGCCATGGCGGCCTGTCGGACACTAACATCGAGATGTAACTCTTGCCGAGTTCAAGCAAGGGTCTTTACTAAATTGAGAATATCTATTCTGGACATTTCTTTTTCTACTCATACTGCAATATTGAATCAGCAATAATTAAACGCAAAAGTATTGTTCCTTTTGATGCGGTTTCTTGCGCAACCATTTAATTATATCCTCCTGGGACCCCTTGTACAATACATTGCACATTGCCTTCCACTTTTTTTCGAAATTCGCTCCGAAGTGATTACGCAAAATATTCACTCTGGGTTTGAAGTACGGTGCATGTGTAACTATACTGTAATGAAGTGGTTTACTCATATTCTTGTCATCCGCTTTCGAGAAATTTGACAATAATTTGGTCTAGACCTCTGTGTCGTCCCACACGGCCGAAAGACGTCGAGGCGTATTTGGAAGTCACCGAGATTTCAGGAAAATACCGGACGCGGCAGCAATATGGCAATCTACTACACGTAGTTCCATCTTCATCTCAGCGATTAAACAATGAAATGCAGTTTTTACCGCAGCTAACATGAGGAGATGATGGAGAGATTCACGTACACGGAGACGGAGCTCTTGGCTCCCTCTCAACGTGGGCGCCATCGGTCCCACAGAAAGTTCCGGGATCCTTGGCTTGTACAACCACAACCAATGGGGACGACGACGTAGCTGGCGACGGTGCCGTTGACGTTGGAGGCGAATTTCCATCAGATACCGGCTCAGCCGGGTCTGGAGAACGTGCTCCATAAGCTTGCCCACACAGGACGTAAGGGATATGGGACCGATATTAGAGGGTCGAAGTGGTTTGCCCGATTTGGGAATGAAAACTACCTTAGCGTCCTTTACTTGGGGTTAGGAGGGCGCCGCGCACCGAGCATTCATTGAAGTAGTCGGTTAGGGCTGTGATGGAGGGGGAATCGAGGTTGCGTAGTGCCTTGTTGTGCACTCCGCCGGGACCGGGAGCTTAGGACGTATTCAGGCGCTGAAGTTCTGCCCTGACTTTGGCCTCTCTGATGGTTTTGTCGAGGAGATCGTTGGGGGAGCCTGTATAGTGGGTGGTATCCGGGGGGATATGCGGGGAAGTGTAGACCACGAAGCGTCTGGAGGAGTTCCCGCGGGGAGGCTTCGGATACGTGTATGAGCTTCGTCATGATCTGTTTCTGGTGTGTCTTGGACTGAGTCGAATCAATGAGATGCGGAATAGGTTCCATGTCTGGGGCAGGCTCATGTTGTGCTCCAGCCTGTTACAGAGCGATCATCAATTTTAGCGAGAGAGAGTCGCAGCATGCGTCTCAGTTTCCTTGTTGAGCTGGGTCAGCCGGCGTCTGAATGTTGTATTCCAGCGCTGACGCTGCCACCTCCGTTCGAGTCCCGCCTTGGCTTTCCAGAGCTGCAGGAGATGGGAATCCATCGCGTCCGCAGGGCAGTCCTCTGGGACGGGGCGAGTCGCGGCGCGGATGTCGCACTAGAGCTGGTCGGACCAAGTAGCTATGTCTCAGATGTTGTGTAGAGCGTGGGCTGCTCGGAAAGTGCGGAACGAGTCCCACTTCGTGATGGCAGCACCACGAGCGGGTCTGCGTGCTGGGCCTGCTTTAGGAGAATCTCAATAATGTAGTGATCACTACCCGAATTCTCCCAGGTGTTACACCACCAGCTTGAGGTAGGCGGTTGGTAAATGTGGGGTAGGGGGTAGTGTCTGCGCAGACACTGCTTGCGGTGCGAGTAGGGATGGTGCGATTTGTTAGAAGGGAGAAGCCGGCCTGCTGAGCTGCGGGCCATACCCGGCGCCCGTTGGGGGTGCCCGTTCGGTAGCCCCAGGCCATGTGAGGGGCGTTGAAATCCCCTAGAATTAGGAGGGGCTCTTGTGAGCGAAACGCTTGGCGAGCGTGAAGAGTCGGTGGAAGTAGTGGCAGCAGGCACTTCGGGTGGCTGTATTGACCCTTTTCGCGGCGATCCCGTGGGCGCTGCCATGTTTAATCACGTGGTGACGCGTCCATTGCTTGCCTCAACTGCCTCCGTTGCCTCCTTGTTTACAATGGAAATATATGACGCCGGCGCGACCTAGAAAACCTCTGTTTTCAAAGGTATCGTAGACGGTGACCAAGTGGATGACACGAAGCTTTGATCACAGCTTCAGAGAACATGCAAAAGCGCGTTCGGAGCGGATTAAGCTATGTCCAAACGGCGCAAGCAGCGTATATGGTGCTTGTTCTAAAAGCGGGGCTAAATATGTATTCCAAGCTATCCAAACATTCCGCTCATAAATTCAGTCAGGATTAGTGTGTTTTGTTCTTTGTTCTTTATTCGGCAAATATTTTGAAGCAATGGCTTGTCAGTTTCTGACTCAGTGAAGTTCGTTGGTGCGGCCACTATTTGATTATTTTCTGCCTAATCGCTCGCGGTAGTGTTCAGTTCTGATAGATTTGTTCTTGCTGCCCACAATGCTTGAAACGTAGCTGTTTTGTACATTGTAATACCTTGAAGCAAATATATGTGGCAGCTAGTAACTTGCTGACTCTTATGGACCGTCACGAAACATTCAGCTTCGACCATTCGTGCACCATCAGTGTAGTCCGTCATTTATTGTCCGTATACAATGCGCATATATTCAAGTGTGCGCCCATTCACTTATTCTTGATACGTCGGCGATAGAGTGGGCGTCAGTTTTACTGCCATTTGGGTCAGATGTGCATAGAAAACGTGCGCGAAACTTACTATGACAGGAAGCGGCGCTACTCCCATTGTCATTGTTTAACGAGTGGTACTCTTGCCGACCTTCTGGGGATGAAGCCCTTTCTTTGAAGGTTAGCAATACAAGGCTGGCGGATGAGCAAATTTCTGTATCCTCAAGGAAAACCGTACATCCCGAAGTGCCGGTAACACGTTCGGACAGTTGCAGCAGTGGTTCGCGAACTTGGCCACACAGATTCATTCCATTCCTTAACATGCCAGTCCACAATGTCTTAGCGAAAACTCAGTTGCATTTCCGACAGCTGATCGCACAGAAGCAAGGTAGAAGCGATGATGGTTTCGTATTCGTGCGCGGTCATTGAGGAGACGTATCGCACGCCGTCGTGAGCGCCATCTCGTTTCTGTAAAACAAACTGCTCGACGAAAAGGGTCAATATTTTAAAGATGAAGAGGGTATCGCGAGTGCACTGCGGCACAAGTTCGATGAAGAGATGATCTATTTCGGGGACGTCTAGCGGGTGTGAGGTGGGAGTGAGCGCACGGCGTACGAGGAATGCGACCCGAGGGGACGTAGGAGAAATGTGGATGATGGGCACGTAGCTTGGTAGGGTGAGAGGATTGGAGGGCTCTTGCAGCGCGAGCACGTCGGGGCCGTCTGCCCGAGCTAGGAACTGGTGAACCAGCCCCCGCTTGGAGCCAAAGCATCGACAGTTCCAGTGCCAGATGGTGAGGCTAGTGCGAGGTCTAGCCATTGCTGAGGGTGTAGTTTGCAGCGGAGGGGTGGAGAGGGTGTGGAGCTTGGCCTTCTTTTTAGGCCGCCTAGGTTCCGTCCGCCATTAGGTGTGCTTTGCTGCAGATCTTGCAGAGCGGCGTGCAGGCGTGGTCCTTTGGGGGGGGGGGGTGTCTACTTGGTCACAGCCGGAGCAGCGGCGTTTCTTGGGAGCCGGGCACACATCCGCGCGGAGGCCGAGTTCGCCGCGGTTAGGGCAGTGCTCGATATTCTTTTTGAGGAGGGAGCACCTATAGAGTACGGAGGAGAGGTAGATGTGCTTGGGCACCCAGTCTTGTTCAAAAAGGATGATGATGGACTCCGTGGAGCCCATGCGTATAAAGTCGAGGATGGGAGGGTTCTGCTCGCGATTGAGACGATCTTGAATGACTTCGTAAGAGTGGGCGAGAGGGACCCCGTGAACCACACCGCGGGCGCAGTCTTCCGCGGCCGCTTCGTAGGAGTTGTCGTAGGCAGTGTCTTTGATGAGTACGGACTTGATGGCGAGGTAGTGGTGTAGGCGTTGCGGGTCGGGAGTGTTGATGAGGACGACGTGTTGGAGGGTGTTGATGATTACGGTGCCTGGCTTGGCCTCTTGGTGTCCGAGGCGGGCTGCTTGCAGAATGGCATCACGAAGCGCAACGCTGTTCACGGTCCGAAGGTTGAGGCCGCCACGGGGACGGAGGATGATTTCATTATCGTCGATGGGTAGCTTGGGGTGGCGTAGGGCAGAGATTGGGGCGGCTGGGGCCGGTGCCTCACTAGAGCTTGAGGCGTAGACGGCTGCATACATTTATCGGCAGCGGCGAAATTCGGAGTAGTGGTGGGGCGGGAGTTGCGACTCGAGCTAGGATGAGTTTATCCGGCCGTAGGGGACAAAGTCGGGTCTCCTCCGCAGCCCGGAGGCCTGGTTTCGATTCCCGCCCAGATCAAAATTCACCTATTTTTTATTTCAAAGGGATTAGTTTACTTTATTTACATGAACCTGTCTGATAAATTTGTCATCAATTCGAGCTTTTTTTACGACGCGTTTTTACTCTTTGCCCTCAGCCATTTTTGGTAGCGTCGCCGACTACAACTACGGGTTTTCGCGTAATGGGGCATATAATTTCGCATAAAAAAATGGAAAGGAATGGGCCCCAACACGGAGCTTTGCGGCACACCAGCCGTAGCAACAACATCATCTGAGCAACTCCCATTCAAAACAGCTCTTCGACGTACTTAACAACACGGAGTTACAGCCTGTATAGTCATAAAAGCATTCACGTGTTCATAGTACGGATAATCTTACCTGGTATATCGAGATTAGTAACAATGCGGATCGAACGTTGGGTTATTGGCTTCTGTACACTTATAATGCCACCATCCTCTCTCATGTTACTACTATAGAGAACACTAATAGAAACAAAATTTGAGTATACATCCAATGTGTGAAATTTCATTGTATTTATTACCTCATTAGAACTCAAAATTACTCCACTCGTTTTATATGTTCAACTTATAATCGAATAGCTACTCTAACCCCAAATAAAGCTAAACTTGAATTTGTAACCCGTAAACTGATACAGTCGAACCCGGATATATCGAATCTGAAGGGGATGACAAAAAGTTCGATGTATAGGTAATTCGATATATAAAATAATAGGCCCTCAGGTAAACGGTGGCTTACCGATTAGTGCATCCGAGAGCCGCTAATTTACTGCACGCAACTCTGGGGAAAAAAGCAAGTACACTTTATTTACACGCAAAAAAAT
This sequence comes from Dermacentor silvarum, assembly GCF_013339745.2. Taxonomy (NCBI): domain Eukaryota; kingdom Metazoa; phylum Arthropoda; class Arachnida; order Ixodida; family Ixodidae; genus Dermacentor; species Dermacentor silvarum. The sequence goes on along the minus strand of NC_051154.1, from coordinate 332,364,066 downwards.
TGCTGGTTCACTTTCAACTTCATTGAAAAGTCCAAGCTGATTCTTTTCTTTACACTTCTAGCGACCACCGCATGCGGAAAATAAACTCATGAATAGGCACTCAACCCACACGACGACGCCTTGAAAATCGGATAGAAGGAATGTTGACGTCCGAGGTAGTATGAGGGCTAGCTGAACAGGCTGACAGGGCTCAACTGACTGCACTATCTCTTCTCCACCTCCAGGTGCCAGAATACCTCAAAGTGTACAAAGACGTGCACTATGAGGTCTTCTGCGTGGCGCCGCGTTCGATATATCGAGTGTGCTGGTGAACGAGCGTTCCTTATACGCGTGCACCGGCCCGATACATTTGCATGGAATTTTCAAGGGTATTTTACAGCTGTTCGATATACAGAATAATTAGTTATAAGTTGGCTTGATATATCCGCGTACGACTGTATCTCCGTCACCACATATATGGCATCGTATTGATCAGCTGTACAAAATACGTATCAGATTTAGTCACATTAACTTCCTTCAGCTCTTTCTGGCCTCGCACAGCCCTTGAATGGTATCGCCTCCCCAAATAAATCCTAAAGAGTACTAATAAACGCAAGTTTCATGCAACATCAACTAGCGTACGTTGTGTAATCTGAATTTGTTAATTACTTACTATGTTCCTTTTAAATTCTTTGTAAGGTCAGGTAATATGGTATACTTGTAAAGCTGCCTTCGTCGTGCGCACTGAAGTTTTTCCACGTACCACCAGCTAAAGCTATATGATTCGGAAGTTACTTTTTAATAACTGCATTATTTGTTTAGCCTGCTCAACCCACTTCCTTCCGTAATGCCTTCGAGTTCTCACGGCGCAAATAAATATATTATTAAACTGTAAAAAATATTTCTTGGATGAGTGGTGGTCACCTCCGGCAATGTTTATACATCTTCATCAGACTATATTTATCTCCATGGTAGGACGAAGGCCTCGCCCAGCGATCTCCAATGACCCCTATCCGGCGATGTATAAAATATGTGCATTATTTAAAGCTACATAGTTTAACACTACATAGCTAAACTCAGTTCATCTTCTGGAATGACTAGTCAGCTTTTCCTCTTAGCCGCTTATTTTGTCTGTGCATGAAAGTGTCTCGAGTTATTTGCTCAAATGACAACCTAATTAACAAGCTCTTGAAACTCATATCGCTTTGGTAAATAAGTTGCTATGTGTTTTTGTACTCTCGCTAAAATAAAAAAAAACGTACATTACTTTATAAATGCAGTGGAAGAAATTGCCGCGAAAAGACAAAGCCGTGTAATGCATTTGAACTTTTCATTACATGCCTATAGCCAGGAAGATTATGCAACCAAATGATTGTGTATTATTACATTCTCAAATTCATACGGCATTTTTCCTATGTGGAGAAGCCAGTTTAACTTTTCAATGATTCACAATTCGACTTTGTGATGTTTCGACCATATATTCGATAGAGAGAAATGTGCATGACCAATAGGAACATAAGTTAGAGGCAAAAATTCTTATCAAATTTTGCAAAATAATCTGTGTTTACCAACTGAACAGCATATTATAAGACCGAGACCGACCGAGCTGTCAAGCGCTTTTTATTCCAAAAAGCAAACGCCCCAGCTCATGCGCGAAGAAGTAGAAGAACAGGGAAGGTGATGATGGCTATGTACAAATGAAAAGGACGAAGTACGTTAGTAGTGCTTACAATATTTCTACCCTGGAACAGATAGGAAATTGAAATGAATCACTAGCATCAAAGTTTGCAGTGCGAGTATTAGGAAGTACAGTTTCAGTTTTATTTCTTTCAATTTATGATATAGGATAGTTGATGTGATGACTTCAATTTCCTGTTTTATGTTTAGGCTACACTGACACTGCACAAACTATATTTTTTGTCATAATAGGGAATACAGGCCGCAGAGTGCGGCTCATAAACACATCGGGATAATGAGGTGTAATTTCTGGATACATTTCTCGCTATGGGTAATATAGGAGCCCCTTTCTCACAATTATGTCTTGTTTGAGAGCGCGTTTGCTGAAAGTGGACTGATTGTCCGCGCTTTCCGTATAGCTACCGAAGTGACTGTGACAGCATTCCGCTGTTTAAAGGTTTAAGCCTTTCGATACCAAGCGCACCTGAAATATACACAAACAACGCGCTTGCCCAGAACCAGAAAGGTCGCAAGCATCATGCGAAGGGAGGGATTACCCTTCTACGGGTTAGTTGCGTCCTTGAGCAAAAAAGAAAAACCGGGGAGTGACAAGTCATTTTTAACCACGGGCTGTCGCTCTTATCGTTATCACAAATGACGACTTACGCCAACGTACTGCGCTTTGTCGGGAAGCTATTATGGTTCATTCTTTAGAAAGGGTATTTATTTTTTGTCGCAACGTAACTGACGTCATCGCGGAAGATTTTAAAATATAAAGGTCATGTGTCAGGCGGTGGTACCTAGGTGACATGAACGACCGAGAAAGATGGACTTGTACAGTCACTTTCCTTTGGAAGCGCTGATAACGTTGCAATTTAAATCAAAATAGAACTTCGTACATGGTATTTTTCCTAACATTTTAACAGAAGGCTAATCAGTCCTGATATTATTAAACTTATTACGTTTTAGCAAAGACACTCTCTGATGACTTCAATATATATATACAATAAAGGGCTCTGTAATTTCCACCGTGACGTTACGTAGGTACGTTGGCGCACTTCATGTAATAATGCCAGTCAGCCTACTCACATATACCGCATTACTAATCACATCTACCATGGCCTCGGCTTCATCCCAAGAAGCAATTGCCTACCTATTTTGATTACTTGCAACTCGGTAGGCTTAAGACATGCCAAAATTCGAATAGGAATGCGTAGTATAGAATTAGTATGGAACCTAACATGATATAGAACGTATGCGTTACATTCGAGTCTGTCCAGAATCGCACAGTAACATTCATTTACTTTGACTATTCATTTATCATCAGTGTTAGTAAACAAAACGCATGCTGTGCCGATCTTTCCCACCACCTCACCCCAAATTCAGTTGGCCGCAGGCTACCACCCTGCGTCTGCTACAAACAAATACGTACCCTTCACCCGCCAGCCTCCACCTTATATTCCCTGAAGTTTACACTACCACAAACTGCCGGTGCTGTGGCACTCACCCGGCTACGCTTCCGCATATGCTGTGGGAGTGCCCAGCACAGTACACTCACATTCACACCACGACCCTCTCGTCGAGGTTGCGTGAGGCTCTCCGGAGCTCCGCCCTCGACGACCAAACCTGGGCGGCACAGCACGCCCGTGAGGCGGCAGTGAGGCAACCCTTACAAAAATTTTTGTAGAAAGTCTATATAAAGTGTGTAGACATTTGTCTATGAAGTCAACAGACTTTTAGTAGACATTTCTTTAGACTAGTCTACAGACAGTCTATGGACTTATGGCCATACACTAATTGTAGACTAGTCTACAAAATGTCTGAGTCTATAGACTGCCTATAGACTGTCTATAGATCAATTAAATTTCACTTTTGTAGACAAGTGTCTATAGAATGTCTATAGACAAATGTCTATAGGCTTATATAATTTTGCTTTTGTAGAAATAAGTCTATAAAATATCTATAGACAGATGGCTATAGAGTATCTATAGACTATTCCTATAGACCAGTCTATGGACAATCTATGGACTTATGGCCGTACACATTTTGTAGACTAGTCTACAAAATGTCTGATCCTATAGACTGACTATAGACGGTCTATAGATCAATGAAAATTCACTTTTGTAGACAAATGTCTGCAGAGTGTCTATAGACAAAAGTCTATAGGCCTATATAGTTTTACTTTTGTAGGCATGTCTATGAAATGTCTACAGACTATAAAGTATTCCTATAGACCAGTATATAGTCTGTCTATGGACTTATGGCCTTACACTTTTAGTAGAATGTGGTACAGTCTGCCTACAGAGAGTTCCTGTAGATCAGTCTATAGCTAATCTATAGACTTCAGCCTTACAATTGTACAGGGTGTCCCAGCTAACTTAAATTTAGTGAAGCTGTTCAATGAAAAATAATATTAAGAAAAGACGCTGCAATAAGATCCGATTTTAAGACCTATGGCGTGCATTCGGCCGTGAATTCAGAGGTCTGACCTGTAGGTCTTTTTATGATCATATATCTTGCACCGTGTTGTTTTTTAACCTTTCATTTTCATTGACCAGCTTGGCTAAAATTACTGGGACACCATATATACTAGATAATACACCACATTTTGCCAACTATGTTTCGGCAGGCAATGTTATTCTATAAACACTCGCTGCTGGGGTTTGCTAATAAGCAGTTTATTGGAAATGTCTACAAAAATTTATTGTACCCAGTATGCGTATGGGAACATACATAGGGAACTGTACATAGAAAAGCATGCATGCAGATGGAAGCAGTCAAAAATCTAAAATGTATGCAGCCGTGAATCATTATGTAAAGCTGCATGAGCATTTGTGTAATTGTACATTGAAGAAAGTTTAGTTGCATGCAATGCATTCGCTTGAATGAAATCTACTATCTGCAAGTTAGTTAAAATTTTTGTTTACATATGGCAGCAACAAAATTTTGAACGTATATTATGCATGTGCACCTGTTGCTTCTCATCTGCATTTATGCATTCATGTTAATAGATTATTAATGATCCTGAACCAGCTGCACTCTCATATGTTGCAGAAGGAAATATTTCAAGCAATTCCACTAGTGCAGACTAATGCAGTGCAACAAAGAAAACAAGTGAACCAATATTGAAATAACTGTTTTTATTGAACGATATAATACATTAATTTGTTAAAATGCATGTCTTATGGTATCATCAAAAGAGAATATTTACATATTGACAGCTGCTTCCCCTTGGCGAGCATGGTTGCCAGGCTGGCCTTGACCTTCGTGTAAGCCGTTCCGAAGGTGCTGCAGGTGCATGCTGCAAATATGTAGATACAACAATGTGAGGCAAAAATAACAAATGTGTATTTTTTGTACGTTCATTAAGCAGCTTAATATATTCGCTCAAACCACTTAAGTCAATCCTTAATACGGTTTAACTATGCCTAATGGCTGCTTGTCAATACAAAACAGTACCATCGCATAATGTTTCACTCTACCGTATGGTGAAAAATTAAACTTACAATTGCTGCTGGTGCCAGCAACAGTATGTTACATATTTTGACAAGGCCATATGACACATAATGTACTTAATTAGCCCAAATGACCTCTATATTAATTGCTGAAACTAGGCTACCCAGTTGGACTGCTTACATTTTTGGCTGGTAATTTAAATATACCCGCGCGGAATGATATGCTCAGAAGAGTGACTGGAGTATTGAACGTATCATGCCAAAGATTGTAATTTATTTTCCTTAATACACATTTAAATGTCTTTCTCGTACTCTTAACTGATACATCATTGGCCATAACTTCAACAGAAGGCAGATGGATTGATTGTGTCGATATGGTCACTTAGTTTCCTATAGATAATCATATCTTTCTGGAATGCTGACACGGTTGCAAGTTAGGTATACCACATGAGCACAAGAAATACCCCGTGAGCACTTTCTGTGTTGTGGCACGACACATATGCACCTTCTGGGAAACAAAACTGAAACTGTCATTACAATGAATGCTATCACAGTAAATAATTGAAGGCGCTCTATAACAAGTATTTTTTTCTGGAGTTTCGAGGTTCAGGACACTTACGTAATGCAAAAAGATTGAATAAGAAATGCCCCCCCCCCCCCCCATGTCAGCATGCTTCACTTTCATTTCTTTTTCAGAAAATCGTACCTATTTGTAATTTTTGGGAGGTGAAATGCTTCAAAAATATGTTTAAGGACAGCGATTCTCTGGAAACATTGTATGGAAATAACAAGACAGCATACCTATGTTGACATTTTCAATTTCCCTGGTGTTTTTCCAAGCTTTCCCTGGCTGTTTTCATGAAAATTCCCTGGCAGTCTATGACACCCGCAGTTTAGGGGCAATAAAAAATATTGTGGGTTAATGCTTGCCAAACTACTGCCAGTACATAATTATAATTATAACGAATAACACGTCAGTCACTTGAAATGCACTATTAGATTCAGCTGAATTCAAGCACTTGTTTAATAAAGCTGACAAGGGCTTGGCCAAGTTCGTAATTCATGGCAACACGAGCACAGCACAGAAAATCCTCAAACTCTCCTCAAGCCAATGGCTTCAGTTTCAAACGTGTTAAGGGTGCTTCCCCGAACCACTAATTTATTGTTCTCCAATTCTTTCGGTTAAGTTGCGAAGCTGCGATTGACTGGGCTTATCGCGAGTTTCGTGCTCTGAAAGCTTTTGCGGTTATATATATTTATACTGGTTGCCAGGAGTCCCATAAATACTCCTACTTTTGACTTACGAAAACGGCACCACACGCAGCTGATGCATGACCCGCAAACACGGCCTTTCATCTGAGTACGCTAGCATTTATTCAACTGTACGTCTCTTTTAGACAATTCGTCACTCTAGCACAATTTCGAGGTATATACATAAAGCGCTTTAGATGAGTTTTATTAGACAGGCAGCGCAGCGTTTATGGCCGCCGATCGAGCGCCACAAAACGAGACCTGCCCACAGTACGCCGCTTAACACACACAGTCCGCGCTTATTTCTGCTCAGTATCCACGTTAAACACAATGTATTTCCCTTTTCACGGACATTGACAATGACGGTAAAATGAACAAGCGCGAGCGATCGCTTGCCGTTAAACATTCCCTATAGTAGAATCGAGAACCCGAGCGCGTTTACAAACCAAACAACAAATCGACAGTACGCCCGAGTCGCCTACATTACATGTAGCCGGTTCGCGCTACGAAATACGCTCACCTAGTCATGAGCTAGTGACGGAAAACATATTCGTTAAAACTTACCGTTCAGTGTAGTTGACGTGTGATGCCACAAAGTCGAGACGAATACACGGACACAAAGGTGCAGGCAGCTCACCAGCAGCAACAAGCGTTGACTTGCCTGGCGCAGCCGTTGAGAATTCGAATCGACGCGGAGAGATGGCGCGCCGCCGTTGCTGCCGCTGCGCATGCGCAAAGGCTGAGGCCGCCGACGGCGTACGTGCTCCGAGAAACCCGAGCGCCCCCCCCCCCCCCCCTTTGCCCTTTTCTTTTTTTTTCTTTTTTTTATGGTCGCGCTCTCTCTCTCTCTGCGTTCCATGCGCGCGAAACCGGTTGCTTTCACCTTCCATTTTTCAGTTCTTTCCATGGAAGAAGGAAATGCCTTGGCGCGCTGTATTACAAACGCTGTGGGCTATCGCATGGAGCAAGAGCGCACACTTGGATGAACGCAGTGTTTGTAAAAACCGTTAGCACGCAAGTCAGGCGCTAGCATTATGGCCAACGACGATGAGTAATGCAGTGCATTTCAAGCATAGCTTCCAACGTACTGCCAAATAAGGTACCTGCGCACATGTTAGTGCACATTTGTCTGTTCCGGTGATATGTCAAAGCAATCAATACACTAATGACGCACGCATATGCTCGGCCGCACAGGCATATAGCGCCTGGAAAGGGCTGGGTGGGCTCAGAGTATCTGGCGCACATTGTAAGTGAACGAGAAGCTTTAATGAATTTATAGCGCGGGATATCAGTCTGCGAAAAACCACGCGATATTAGTGATGCAGCCTAGATATGGGGAGAACCTAAAGAGTATCTGAGAATCAGACGACACATAAGGCGCACACCTCACGCGCGACATCGTTTCATCGCACACTAGCAAATTCTGCGTTGTCAGCTATACACATTACAAGTCTCTGTGCTGTTAGCTTGATGCCTGTTTGTAATCCGCTTCTTGCTAAAACTGGCATTCATAAAATCTATTTACATGATTGGATCGGCAGTTTGTTTTCTTTATTTTACTGCCGCAAACGTAATGCTATGAAAAAAAATGTCACAGTTTCGCCCTAAGGGCGAAGCAATGAATGCGATAGCAACACAGCAATGTCATACGAAGTAAGGTGAGCGGCTTTGGTAGCAACAACACGCAGAACTGTTGTCGACGCCATCGGCGTTTTGCGCGCGTTAGCTCAAAATGCGTGCGGCGTTGGTGACTGTTGCTGGAGCCTCTGATATAAATAGGCACTTGGTGCCGCAGCTAAACGTCGCCTCCCTTCCCTCCCCCTCCCCCACGGCCTCTCGCGCGTCCGAAGAAGGCGCGTTTGCTCTACATATATGGTGATTGTAAAGGAGAAAAGAGACGCCTACTTCTGCAGCCCTTAAGCGAGCACGGCGCAGAACGCGCGTTTGTTCTCCGCCGTGCGTTCACTCCCCGTGAAAGACGCGCCCCTCGCGCCCTTTCACTCGCACATACAGCGTTCGGCGCGCGGCGACGATTTCATCTCCAAATGACGTCATACGGAACCTCACGGCGACGGCGACGGCGACGGCGACGGCGACGCCGACGGCGACGGCGACGGCAGAAATCTGCTTTTGAGTGTCCATATAATTGCTATCGCAATAAAACAACTGTAAAGACTGTCTTGGGATTGCCGAGAGCGACTACGGAGGTCATATAATGTGGTGAGCAAATGCGGAAGTATATACACCATATCTATAATAAACTCTACCAAAAGGCTTTAAAGGAATGTCAGCAGTATATACAGTCCCAGTGGCTTATATCAAACGTTGCTCCGTATTATCCGCCTGTACCTCCACTTGGTTACAGCGTACACGGGTTGGGCCGAGTTTAACGACTTTTGTCTATAGACGGCAAGTAAATCTGAAGTAATAAGACGTTTACAATATCGGTTGTCCTTTAGTTCATCTCACAGCTTACCGCAATCGGTATACGGTATGTTCGCTCGAGTTAACATGATCTTTGGTGATGTCCCACCCTATAGCGTTCATCGGGGGGGGGGGGGGGGGGGTGATATAGGAAACCATTAAAGAATAATTTCAATCACATAGAAGTATATATTCCGCCTCCGTGTGGTTCGCAAGGAAAAATTATCATCGGGGATGCATTCCCGACTAACTAGGGTGCCAGGCCCCGAGGTTACATGTTAAAAACCAGTGCAATACTGGATGAAACTCGGCGAGCAGACTCTTAAACACCTAATTATCTGGTAAAATAATAATTAAGAACTGCGTAACTCAATGACAGAGATGCCATGGTGACCTTTATTGCTTTTCTCTGTAGACGTTTTATAAACTGGCAATCGGCTAAAGAAATAGCAAACAGAAAAACTTTTGCGTATAAACGGTGTATATAGACTAGAGCACTGCACGGGCCGATTTTTCAGCCCGGGCCCGGTCCGGGCCCGTTTTTACGTTGGGCAGCCCACCCGAGCCCGATCAAAACTTTTATAGCGAGACCCGGGCACGGCCCGGGCCCGGAAATAATCTACGTTACCCGCCCGGCCCGGCCCGCCACCCCTTTACCTTAGGCCCGAGCCCGGCCCGAGCCCGACTCGGAACCGGCCCGAACCTGGCCCGAGACCGAAAAATAATCTTTTTTCAGAGTTGAGACGCCCGAGAATAACTCGCTGCACGTTACATGCACACTACCAGAAAGCCCGAGCCCGGCCCGGGCCCGCGTCAAAAAACCCGAGCCCGTCCCGGGCCCGGGTCAAAAAGCACACGCCGTGCCCGAGCCCGTGAAAAAACTGTTCTACCCGACCCGGCCCGGCCCACGGGCCGGGCCGGGCTCGGGCTTTCGGGTAAGCCCGAGCCCGTGCAGTGCTCTAATATAGACAAAAAGCACAATTTAACGACTTTTGTCAAGACTAAATTTATAGACGAGGAATAAATAAAAGAAGTAGACACCTTATCAACTTTCGCCTATAGAAAATCTGTAAACCAGGCGTATACAAAAATAATCAACACCTTATCGACTGTCGCCTATAGACAGTCTTTAAACACAGAATGAACAAGAATAATAGACACGGTATCGACTTTGGTCTATACGTAGTCCATAGAGCGGAAGATCACAATAAGAAACAAACAAATTATCGACTTCTTTCTGTAGACATAACTATAGAATGGAAGTAGACAAAAATAAATAAAAATCTTAATTATTTTTGTCTATAGACAATTAATGGACAAGAATAGAGACCGTATCGAATTTTTTCTATAGGTTGTCTATAGAGAGGAAGTAGACAAAAATAAACAAACATCTTATCGACTTTTTTCTGTAGACAGACTATAGAATGGGAGTAGACAAAAAGAAACAAAAATCTTAATAACCTTTGTCTATAGACAATCTATAGACAATGAATAGACAAGAATAAATAGAGACTGCATCAACTTTTTTCTATAGATAGTCTATAGATAGGAAGTAGACAAAAATAAACAGACAACTTATCAACTTTTCTCTGTAGACCGACTATAGAATGGGAATAGACAAAAAGAAATAAAAATCTTACTAACTTTTGTCTATAGACAGTCTATAGACAATGGATGGACAAAAATAGAGACTCTATCGACTTTTTTCTATAGATAGTCTATAGAGAGAAAGTAGACAAGAAGAAACAAACACCTTATCGACTTTTATCTATAGACTGTCTATAGAAAGTGAGTATACAAAAAGAAATAAAAATCTTATCAATTTTTGTCTATAGACAATCTATAGACATTGAATGGGCAAGAATAAATAAAGACTGTATCAACGTTTTTCTATAGATAGTCTATAGAGAGGAAGTAGACAAGAAGAAACAAACATCTTATCGACTTTTTTCTATAGACTGTCTATACAATGTGAGTAGACAAAAATAAATAAAAATCGTATCAACTTTTGTCTATAGACAGTCTATAGATTATTTATCAACAAAAGAACAAATCTATAAAAAGGCAAAGTTGTCTACAAGTAGTGTATAGACATTCTACAGACAGTCTAAACTCATTTTTGTAAGGGAAGTTTCGACGTCCCCTCATCGCTATGTTTGCGTCGTGAAGTCGCCTGAGCTTGCACAAGTTATACAATTCTACGCTCCAATATTCCATCATCAAGAGTTCGCGCTTGTCATCACGAATAAGCTAAAAAGCAACCTTGCCTTCAGAACGTACAGTCAGCGTCAAAGGTTTTCGTACCCCAGAAGGTGAAAAAATATTTATATTTCTACGCCTTAGTCACGCATCGTAGTATTCGGATTTATAGCGTATACTGGTCTAGAGTAAACAAAAGTTTTGCATTTTAAAGCGAAGCTTTGTACCTCTACCAGCCAAGGGTTCTGTCGTGTCCGTCGTTGTAATAAAAAAACGATCCCGACGAACCGCTAACAATTGCAGGTATAGCAGTATAGCTTACTTGAATTCAGGCATTCAGCGTACAACTAAGCACTCGTTTTCGCAAGAAAAACCACAAAAACAAGCTTCAAAGTGATGAGCCAACATGATGGATGATAAGGACTGCGGGCAAACAACGCAAACAGGCTCGGCGCGGTCCGTAAGATTAGATTGCAGCTGTTGCAAAGCTTATGCAGCTGCTTGAAAGAGGGTTGACGTCATTCGAAACCCTTCCAGCCTAGTAACTGCTTCGGTTCATTTTCTAGACTACCCCACTATGGGGTAGTCTAGTAGTGTATATCACACCGATCATAAAGCAGTAGTGAACATTGTTGTGAAGTAAATAATAATAAAGGCCGTGGTTAAAGTTACGTTGTAGTGTGTGAAATATCAAGTGCGCCGCAGTCACCGTGAGGGTGGCGTAAAAAGCTTCGCTTTTCAACCACCTTCACAGGGTGGATTGGCGGGCAATTTTTTTTACTGGCTGCGGGCGTAGCAGCGTTGAAAATGAACTTTTGCGCATAACCTCGGCCCCGTAAAATTTTGGAGGCGACTGTGCGATTGAACACCTGCATTTTCTTTATTCTGCACACATTTTTTTTTTAATGAATGGCCTTCCAGCCAACGTCATGCAGTGCTTACACCTGGTTAATTTTCACGACAGCGATCTCAGACATGACTTATTAAGTAGTAGAACTGAACTATTATGTAGTACGTCATTATTATCACCAATCAGGTGGAATAAATATGTAAACAAATAAAGAATAATAACATTGCCTATGAAATTTTACTCAAATTTTAGGACTACTTCAAAACTTCGAATTTTCGTCTTGTGTACGTCCCTATACTTTTTAAGAAACTGACAGGGAGAAATTCAAGGGTGAAATTGACATCTCCTGTGGCACCATGGCAGAAAAGGGAAGGTGTGGCTTAGTGGGCCCATATGAAAGGAAAAGCTGCGATTGTGCTACTCACGCACAAGGAACGACACTTTTGTATTTTATTTACAGGCAGTAAAGTGATAAATGGTGTCAGTGGACGCTGGCGTGATCATGACAATACCACCGTACCGATATGGGCCATAAACGATTCTAATTGGGGAACATTTCTGGAAACCCTCACGGTCCTTTCTCTCTTCAATTGTTCAAACACGTTAACTTTAGGGTAGGAGAATATTCTTACAGAATTACCGAACAATTGTACCAGTAATTATATAGTGCTGCGATCTGATTCAGTAATAGAGTTAGTTAAGAACAGAACAGCAGAATGCCATAGCAACTTTGGTGATTGTAACCGAAAACAATGTCTTCTTGCAACACTTTGTGGGCATAACTCAAAAAGGGTGTGGTCTTTGATTGGAATCGTTCTTTATTTTTACACGACAAACTTCATTAGCACGTCCCGGTGTCTTTTCGCATAAATTCCAATACTCCTCAGCGCACGTTGTGGTAAAAGGATATGAAGACCTTTGGTATTTCTGAAATTTCGTGAAGGTATATGGGAATGGCTCAAATGATAAGACACGTGGCTGCATATTGAGGATAGAATGTTTATGTTTCGGGGTATCGGTTTGTACTAAGCAAAAAAGCTTGTGAAATAATTCGGACAGCCTTCATTTGCACCGAAGATCCGGTACGGAAAAATTCTGCTTTGATATAATGCAAATATGCTCAGTCAAATAGCTTCTGTATTCCTTTGTGAGAATACTACGTCTGGGGCTGCAGCCAAGTTTTCTACTTCTGTGTGTTTTAATTGCACACACAGGACACTATTTTTTTTGTGGTACGTTTCAAGCTGCAAAATAATCGCACAAACACGCCTTTTCCGTGACATAACTGAAGACGCCAAAAATATTTCTTAGTAATGTCTTCATAAATGTTTGCCTTAAGAAAGAAATTAACTTTCAAAACACGTAACCTGGGTTTATTGTCTCAAATACATTCCACCTAATGTGCAAAAGAAGTTTGGAAGCACGTTCGCATGTTCACGAAACCAACCAGCAATTTTTTTAGGAAGACGTTGGTACATTAGAAAGAAATGAAACAAGAACCGTAACTAAATGACCTGGATTTGGGAATATGCCATCTGGCGGGAAACCGCCAAACTAAGCAGCGACAAAGGGATAAAAAAATAGCGGCGCCGCTGGCTTCGAACATGCGAACTCACAATTGTGGTATCAGTGATCCTAGTCTGCGGTCACGCAGAACGCTCGGCTATCGGTTCGACGTGCTGCGGGAGGCAAAAATTAGGTTTATGTACGTACCACAATAAATTCTGCGACCTTCTTATGAAAAATGCGATTTTGGAACGACTTTTTTGCCATTTCAAGAGCTGCTGCTGCAACTAGCTGAAAGCTGAGTCATTGAAGTTGATAAATCCCCGGTAATACGTCCATCGATGCAAAAGGCTCATCGCAAATTGCTTTGTACTGGCCAAAAAAGCCTCCAAAATTTGGCCTTTTCCATAGACTCCCATACTTCGAACTTCGCCCGCAATTTGGAACGGGTTTTCTGTCGTAAGTAATGGTACCACTTGCATGAGATGTCGGGCTAAGCTTCTAGAGCCTATTTCCACGGTAATATTTTGAAAGATGACTTCTATGATTAGTTATTTGGGAAAAACGACGCTCTCCCATAGAAAATGCGCATGTTTTCAGAGGCGGCCGCTAGAGGCGCTGTTCGACGATGTCCCAGATTCCTGGTATTGATTTGATTTGCTACCGCCGCGGCCGCCGCTGCCGTTTTCGTCCAGATCCATCTCGTATGCGTACGTTTTTCGGCGTGGTGGCGCTCATTATCGCATTATTTCGAGCGGTATGTTCATTCTTTGACCCACGTACCGTCATCAAAAGTGATCATTTTACGCAACTTCGCGTGTCATCTGCGACCTTCGGTAAATTCCTCGTTGGCGTTCCGTAATTCTCCTCACACGGGCGCGGTAGCGCTGAGTCACACGTTGGTGCCTAGGCGTAATAACACTTTTTAATAGCTTTTATTTACAAGTTGTAATAACATTTCATCATTTCGTATTTTCGGCGCCTCCAGGACACCAAAGGGGCAACGGGAACACCACAGTTTAACCCGGGCTGGCCCTTGGGTTGGGGCTCGCCAAAGCCTGCGCGTCCTACGTGAGACCTACGCTCCCAATCTATCGTCGCGACGACAAAAGCACCCCGCGACTTCTGCAACATACCGTACACGTGCGAGGAGAATTATGGAGCGCCAACGAGGAATCTGCCTAACTATTGTCTGCCATGGAAGTGGAAGAAGAAATGGCTTTTATGCTTCTACCTGCTTGTTTTCTAGAAATGGACAATGAATAAACGGAAGACGCGGACACCTCGGAAACGGCGGTGGTGGGTTCGCCTGGCTTTGCAAAAGCGCGAGAAGTTGGGTCACGCCAAGGCTTCGTTGCCGCACCTCTGGTCGTGCGACGTTGAATACTATCGCGAGTATTGCTGACAGTACGTTTTAGTGCCACTCTTGTCGTTGAGCAAGGGCTGGTTCTTGATCGCGTCGGTCAGCATTACAGCCTACACTTTTGGTGCCATGTTCAATTTTACGACCGGTTGTTTACATGCTAGTGTAGCTTCCAGTGAAGCAGAACGACTTTCCGCCACGTTTCCGCTTCGTCATGGCGAAAAAATCGGCCCGAGACCGATTTGGCTCGCAGCCTGTTTTTCTGCCTGTTTTGCCGCCCAGGCGGGCGGATTTTTGCAAGATTTTGCCGCTTCCTACAGCTTCGAGACCAAGTGTGAACGTAGTCTAAGATCCTGCGCGAGCGCGGCCTAACCGGCACCTGAAGGGAAGCGGCGGAAATGTATACCGGAGATTTCGACCACCTGGGGTCTTTAACGTGCACCTAAATCTAAGTGAACGGTCCTCGAGCGTTTTCACCATCATCTAAAATGCGGCTGCCGCATTTGTTGCTTCATTTGTTGCGCATTTGTTGCTTCAGAATGCGGTCGCCACATTCTCGCCCTAAACCTCACAGAGTGTCAAAGCCTTGACAAACACCGTGACAGTTTTTTCCATATGCAGACATGATTCGCTGTAAATTACCAACCCAAACGGAAGCGCCCAGAAATGAAATTGTGATAGTCGCACCGGTTTCATGAATTATGTCAGCGCTTAGAGACAAAAACAAAGGGTGGGTAAGGGGGGGGGAGTTGCGGAAAAAAATTCGGGGGGGGGGGGTTTGAACCCCCCCAACCCCCCCCCCTGGCTACGCCCCTGAGATAAAACCACTAGGACACACTAAGTTCGACAATCTTATTGTTAACAGGTGATTCAAGGGTGACACAAGGCGACAACTGTTGCATATGACGGCGGGCATACGACTAGACCATCAATAGAATAACATGACTTTAGTGAACCAAGAACCAATATACAGGCCATGCGGTAAAACTTTATTATAGGAACACATTTTCAGCATTGTTCGTACAACTCAACGCTTGAAGCCTGTGTATATTTGCGGCGGTACGTATATGTTTTATTGCTGCTTGGCCCACTTTGGTTATTAGCCTGCGTAACACCATGACTAAATTTCGCCTCACCGCATGCACATTTAAGCTTTCTTGAAAACAGAACCAGGACGATTCAGTCACTGGAACAGCCTGTCATTTATTTATCGCACAGTCCCATATTCGCTCGAGGAGGATTATAGCGGGGAGGATGTATACACGCATTAAAACTGTTTTCAAGGTAACATTATAAGAAGTGATACCCAAACCAAACAAGATCTAAAACAGAGAAACAAAGCACCAGGGGCCGAATTCACAAAGCTTTTCGATCGTAAGTGCTGCACCACGATTGGCTGACACCTGCTTATGCGAACAGTTTTAGCGTGAGAACGTTTTTGTGAATCCGGCCCCAGTAGGTAGCATACAGTATTTACAATGAGCCTAAAAGAAACAGATATAGAAATTAAAGACGTGTAAAATTGTTATACATCACCAGGAATTTGAGACATCGCCGAACAGTGCCTGTAGCAGCAGTCTCTGAAAACATACGTGTTTTCTAAGGGAGAGCGTCGTTTTTTCCAAATAACTAATCATAGAAGCCATCTTTTAAAATATTCCCGTGGAAATAGGCTCTAGGCGCTTATCCCGAAATCTCATGCAAGTGGTACCATTACTTACGGCAGAAAACGCGTTCCAAATATTCTCCTACTCAAAATGTAACATGTTTGAACAATTGACGAAACATGAAAAAGGACCGTGAGGGTTTGAAGAAATGTTCCTTTATTAGAATCGTTTATGACCCATATCGGTGCGGTCGTTTTTGTCATGATCACACCAGCGTGCACTGAGCACCATTTATCATTTTGTCTATTGCCTATAAATAAAATACAAAAGTGTGTTTCTTGTGCGTGAGTAGCAAAATGGCAGCTGAACCTTTCATATGGTCCCACTAAGCCAAACCTTCCCTTTTCTGCCATGGTGCCACAGGACATGTCAATTTCACACTTGAATTTCGCCCTTTCAGTTTTCTAGAAAGCATAGGGAGGTACACAAGACGAAGAGGCGAGGTTTGAAGTAGTCCTGAGATTTGAGTAAAATTTCATAGGCAATGTTATTATTCTTTATTTGTTTACAAATTTATTACACCTCAGTGGTGATAATAATGACGTACTACATAGTAGTTCAGTTCTTATACTTAATACATAATGTCTGAGATGGCTGTCCTGAAAATTAAACAGGTGTAAGCATTGCATGACGTTGGCTGGAAGGCCATTCATTAAAAAAAATGTGTGCAGAATAAAGAAAATACAGGTGTGCAATGACACAATCACCGTCAAAAGTTTACGCGGCCGAGATTCTGCGAATGAGTTCATTTTCAACGCAGCTGCGCCCCCAGGCAGTAAAAGTATGCAAAACTTTTGTTTACTCGAGACGAGTATACGCTGTAATCCGAATACCACGATGCGTGCGTCACGCCTAAATATATAAGATTTTTTCAGCTTCAGGCGTGCGAAAGCTTTGGACGCTGACTATAGGTCCTAAAGACCAGGCTGCTTTTCAGCTTATACCTGATGACAAGCGCCGAGCTCTTGATGATGGAATATTAGAGCATAGAATTGTAGAACTTGTGCAAGGTCAGGTGACTTCACGACGCAAACCTAGCGATAGAAGCTCATCATGCTTTTTGTTTATTAACACTGATGATAAATTAATAGTCAGAGTAAATAATGTTACTGTCCGTTTCTGGACAGACTCGGGTGTAATGCATACGTTCTATATCACTGAAGGTTCCATGCTTATTCCATACAGGGCATTCATATTCGAATTTAGGCCTATCTTACGCCTACCGAATCTTTAGCAATGAGAACAGGTAGGCAATTGCTTCTTGGGATGTAGCCGAGGCCATGGTAGATGTGATTAGTAATGCGGTATATGTGAGTAGGCTGACTGGCATTATTACATGAAGTGCGCCAACGTACCTACGTAACGTCACGGTGGAAATTACAGAGCCCTTTATTGTATATATATATTGAAGTCATCAGAGAGTGTCTTTGCTAAAACGTAATAAGTTTAATAATATCAGGACTGAATAGTCTTCTGTTAAGCTGTTGATAAAAATACTGTGTACGAAGTACTATTGTGGTTTAAACTGCAACGTTATCAGCGCTTCCAAAAGAAAGTGACTACAAGTCCATCTTTCTCGGGCGTTCATTTCACCTAGGTACCACCACCTGACTCGTGACCTTTATGTTTTTAAATCTGCCCCGATGACGTAAGGTACGTTGCGGAAAAAAATAAGTACCCTTTCTAAAGAATGAACCATCACAGCTTCCCGACAAAGCGCGGTACGTACCGTTGGCGCAAGTCGTCATGTGTGATCACGATAAGAACGAGAGCCCGTCGTTAAAGATAACTTGTCACTCCCCGTTTTTCTTTTTTTGTCAAGGACGCGACTAACCCGTAGAAGGGTAATCCCGACCTTGGCATGATGCTTGCAACTTTTCTGGTTCCGGACGAGCGCGTTCTTTGTGTATAATTCAGGCGCCTGGCATCGAAAGGCTTACACCTTTAAACAGCGAAAGGTTTTCACAGTCACTTCGGTAGCTCCACGGAAATCGCGGACAATTAGTCCACTTTCAGCACAAGCGGCCTGAACCAAGACACATATTTGCGAGAAAGGAGCTCCTATATTACCCATAGCGAGAAATGTATCCACGAATTACACCTCATTATCCGGATGTGTTTGTGAGCGGCACTCTGCTGCCTGTATTCCGTATTGTGACAAAAAATATAGTTTGTGCAGTGTCAGTAGCCTAAATGTAAAACAGGAAATTGAAGTCATCACAAAGACTGTCATTGCAAGAAAAAAAAAAACTGAAGCTGTACTTCGTAATACTCGCAATACAAACTGATGCAGGTGATTCATTTCAATTTCCTATCTGTTCCAGGGTAGAACTATGCCGTTCAGATGGTCAACATAGTTTATTTTGCAAAATTTGATAAGAACTTTTTGCTCCAACATGTTCCTATTGCTCATGCACATTTCTCTCTATCAAATATATGGTCGAAATGTCACTAAGTCAAATTGTGAATAATTTAAAAGTTAAACTGGCTTCTCCACATAGGGGAAATTCCGTATGAATTTGAGAATGTAATAATACACAATCATTTGTTTGCATAAACTTCCTGGCTATAGGCATGTAATGTAATGTTTTACACGGCTTTGTCTTTTCGCAGCAATTTCATCCACTGCATTTGTACAGCAATGTAAGTATTTTTTTTTGTAGCGTTAGCTACACTGGCCTAGCCAAGCCCGTTTCGCGCGGCACATCAAGAGCCGTGCTGCGCATGCGCAAGGATCAGTGATGTCACACGGCTTGCGCACCAGAGAGCCACCGGAGCCGGCACCTCTCGCGCACTCCGCCGCCGCCGCGCGCGACTCACCGCCGCCGGTCTGCGCATTCCAGAGGAGTGACGTCGTAGCCGTGGTAGACGCACTGGCGCCGGCGCGCTCACTGTGCAGTCGCCGTCTGACACTGCGCTGGAGTCGCTGCGCTTCTGACTGGCGTTTGCCAGTGTTGTATAGCCATGAAGAAGGAGAGCGCAAATGCTGCTCAACAGCGCAGAAGAACGGAGAAGCTTGACTCATCGGAGCCCGAAGTAGTTGCCAGGCAATTAGCGGTTGAGCGTAGGAGGAATGAATACATGTGCCACATAATACGTATACCGCGTGTGTGTCATTGGAGCAGCAGTAAGCATGACAATCAAGCTAATCCTTGACAATCTAGACAACCAGGAAAGCTAAGAATAATCAGGTGAACCTTTGCTAACGCTACGTATATCCTGGCATAGCCGAGCTAAGCCACTGCAACTTTTTTATTTTAGCGCGTGAGTCCAAAAAAACCAAGCAACTTATTTAACAAAGCGATATAAGTTTCAACAGCTCGTTGATCAGGTTGTCATTTGAGCAAAAAAGACGAGAGACTTTCGTGGACAGACAAAATAAGCAGCTAAGAGCGACAACTGATTAGTTATTTCAGAAGGAAAAACTGAGTTTAGCTATGTAGTGTTAAACTATATAGCTTTAAATAATGCACATATTTTATATATCGCCGGACAGGGGTCATTAGAGATCGCTGGGAGAGGCCTTCGTCCATAAAGGTAGGCTGATGATGACGATGATGATGATGAAACATTGCCGGAGGTGACCACCCCTCAGTCAAGAAATACTTCTTCCAGTTTAATTATCAGCGCTCGAAGGCATTACGGAAGGCAGTGGGTTGAGTAGGCTAAACAAATAATGCAATGATTAAAAAGTAACTTTCTAATCATGTAATTTTAGCTGGTGGTACGTAGAAAAAACTTCAGTGCCCACTTGGAAGGCAGCTTTACAATTATACCTTATTACCTGATTTTACAAAGAATTAAAAAGGAACATAGTAAGTAATTAACAAATTCAGATTCCACAACGTATTCGTGTTGATGTTTTATGAAACTTGCGTTTATTAGTACTCTTTAGCATATCTTTGGGGAGGCGATACCAGTCAAGGGCTCTGCGAGGCCAGAAAGAGTCTAAGCAAGTTAATGTGACTAAATTTGATACGAATTTTGTACAGCTGATCAATACGATGCGATATATGTTGCGACGGGGATACAGTCATACCCGGATATATCAAACCAACTTATAACGAATTATTCTGTATATCGAACCGCTGTAAAATCCCCTTAAAAATTCCATGCAATTTTATCGGGCTGGTTCACGCGTATATAGAAGGCCCGTTCACCAGAACATTCGATGTATCGAACGCGGCGGCACGCAGAAGACCTCATAGTGTAAGTATTTGTGCACGTTGAGGTATTCTGGCTCTCGGAGGTGGATTAGACAATGTGCAGTTAGTTGAGCCTCGTGGAGTTGATCGGCTAGCCCACATGCTACCTCGAACGTCAAAATTCCTTCTATCTGATTTTCGAGGCGTCGTCGTTTGGAATGAGTGCCTATTCACGAGTTTATTTTCCGCAAGCGATGGCCGCTGCAAGTGTAAAGAAAAGAATCAGCTTGGACTTTTCAATGAAGGTGAAATATGGCATTTCCATCTATCCATCCAGCATTTTTTTGTTGGTAAATAAAGTGTGCTTGGTTTTTTCCCCCGAGTTGCGTGGAGTAAGTTAGCGGCTCCCGGACGCACCAATCGGTAAGCCATCGTTTGCCTCAGGGCATATTATTTTATATGTCGAATTACCAATACATCGAACTTTTTTGTGATCCCCTTCAGATTTGATATTTCCGGATTCAACTGTATCAGTTTAAGAGTTACACATTCAAGTTTAGTTTTATTTGAGGTTTGAGTTTTATTTGAGCTATTCGATCATAAGTTCCACATATAAAATGAGTCGAATAATTTTGCCTTCTAATGAGGTAATAAATATAATGGAATTTCACACATTGGATGCATACTGAAATTTTGTTCCTATTAGTGTTCTTTAATAGAAACTCAGAGAGGATGGTGGCATTACAAGTCCAGGAATCCGAGGCATCGTGTTCCTGGAATAACTGCGGCGAAGCCGACCCTGGGGCGATTCGGTCGGCGTAACTCTACGGAAAGCACTTTTAAAAATCGATTGCTGAGCAATGCCTCATTTTTCGCGAATCGCACTTTAGGCACTTAATCCTGATAACAGTCTCACGTTATCTGTGGCGTCTCTTTTGATTTTAATCGCTGGATTTCTTTCCTGGGACGCTTTTGTAGACTTGTTTAAATAGTATGGGGTGATTTTTAAATTCTGATTGCCGCG
Organism: Dermacentor silvarum; assembly: GCF_013339745.2. Lineage (NCBI taxonomy): Eukaryota > Metazoa > Arthropoda > Arachnida > Ixodida > Ixodidae > Dermacentor > Dermacentor silvarum. Next base: position 332,342,526 of record NC_051154.1, on the reverse strand, counting down.
CAGTGAGAACTCATCCGCTAATTGCACTCTGGTGGCACATATTGTAGGTCTCCCTCCATATTTAGGTGAAGTTTGTTTGTATTCGGCTAGCTGAATTTGTTTGTCAATGTCAATCCAAAAGTAATTAAATTGTTATTTATTTGTTTACCGCTGCTGACGTATAACGCGCAATTATTAGTGATCACTAGTAATACGCTCAGTTCTAATGTTCTCGCAATTTATACTGTATAGCTTAATGTATATCAAATGGAACGTCGGATGAACACTGATTCAACTATAAAAACTACGAGATGGTAGAACCAAGTCACTTGCTATCACGAATCACTTTTCTTTGGTATGACAGTGGTAGCCTTGATTCGGGCATGTCATCATTGGCATCAAAAAAAGGGATTACATGAATATCTTTGGTTACCATTATTATCTGATGATGCCGAGTCATTAGTGATCACTAGTTCGATGTGCTCGCACTTTTAAGCAACACAGCTGATTCCAAGAGTTAAGCAATGGTCTGCCATCGTGTTTCAGGTGTTGCCGTGAAGGCAGTCCTAGTTCTAATAACAACGCCACCTAGATGTTACACGCCATGGTTGCTCAGTGGCGATGGGGTTGGGCTGTTGAGCATGAGGTTGCGGGATCGAATTGCGGTCACGGCGGCCACATTTCGATGGGGTCGAATTCGAAAACACCCGTGTAGTTAGATTTAGGTGCACGTGAAAGAACCCCAGGTGGTCCAAATTATTCCGGAGTCCCTAACTACGGCGTGCCTCATAATCAGATCGTGGTTTTGGGACGTAAAAGCCTATAATTTAATTTGATTTTTTTAACCTAGATGTTGCTAATCGTAGTGGTTAAGGGGAAATAAACATGCACTCTTAGCGCGCGCAGAAACTACGCCGGTTTCTAGCGAGGGGAGCTTCGCGCCGTGACGCAGCAGACTCCTTCAAGCATTGACAGTGCAGCATGCTGCCGGCCGAAGTATACGGGCGGTGGGGTGCAACTCGGTTGTAGTGGGGGCTGCCGTTGCAACGCGAGTATAATTGGATGTGACGGACGTTCGCGCCGAAGATTCAAGACGCTGATGACGTCACACTGACGTTTGATACCACTCGTTGTGGACGACGCCGGCTTTAATGCCTCATGGCTCATGTAATGCTTTCGCATTAATGACTACTGTAGACGACAACGGTCCGTCTGCACGGTACAGAGTGAACAGCTTTCCCACTTTCATTGCGAATTGCGCAGCCCCGGTGCGCGGCGTCCCGTCATGCTCAGAGTTGCTGCAGATAGTTCTTGCGCGGCGACGAGGGCGAGCGTGTATACTGCTCGAGTGCACGCGATAAGAGTGAGACCGCTGCTACGTAATTCATTTTCCAGGGCAGCTGGGCCCTCGACTGTGGCGCCGCCGCTCGGGAGAACTTGAAACACGGCGGCGCCTCTGATCTGGGCACTTTTGCTCCCTAAGGATCGCCTTTGCCTAGGTACCACGCCTGATACGCCACTAGGTCCATTCGCCCCTAGCTACGCTGGCTGCACAACTTGAAACACAGCCGCGAAGTCGCGCCTGCTGCATTGGTTGCGCAGTCGTGCTCTGCGGTTGTAAAACGTGTTTTCTATATCGCGATGGGGGCATATGAAAACTCGATAATGGCAAAGTGGTGAGTAAAACGTTTTAAATTAATGACGCGGTATCAGTATTTCTGGTTCACTTTGGTGCCGAAGCAACGCTTGTCTCGCGGAAAATTTGCACGCTGTGAAGATATATTGTTAATCTACCACTGGGAATTTCGCGTATAAACGCATTTCGAGATTCTGCGTTTACGAAGTAACCTGGCACTAACTATAGCATTTCTGCGCGACACGCAGAATAGATAAACACACACGCTCAGTGAAGCTACTGAGCTGTAGAAGTGACGAAGCGCTCGTACATAATAAGCTGTCGCATTTGATTACGCACCTTTGTTTAGGCTAGATATGCCTAAAGCAACCTCGCTTTTCTAAAGAAATGACTAGTTACAAATTTATAAGCAAGAATTGTCACATATGATATACACCATGCAGTTACGGGTATATTTTTTGACCATACAAAAATACATTTGATTCATGACAAATATGCAACTGCGCACTGAAAGCGAAGATGAAGGAAGATGTGGACACAACACAAGTGCTGAGTTTCAACTGGAAAATTTATTGAATGAACGAGTTAATATAGACTTAAACTGCTCATGCCCCTGCAAGGCAGTGAACAATCCATGACAAGTATTCGTGGTTAGATCAGGTGATACTAAAAAATAAATAATTAACAACAATCTAAAGCATCGTGCTTCTCGGCTATCAACGATCGGTGGTCTGGTGCTGCTCACTCTGGCTAACACAATCAATTAGTCAGCCTTCAGTAGCCCTCCAAGAAAAAGAAGTTTCCTTTTCAGACCACGTTAATCATTGATAGCCGAGCAGCACGCTCGGTAGAAAATTGCTGAAAAATTGAAAAAAAATATCAGAACCATTGAAATGACTCGACACATTGCTTTAAGCAATTGAGTGCATTTCTCACAGCTCCAGTCAGTATGCAAGTTTCACTAAAATTTTATGTCATCCTTGAGTGGCTGATTCATGTCTTCAATGTCTTTTATTCAATTATTGGTTTTTACAGACAATTTATAGACCAGGGTTTTATATTTACTTTTGCTTTGCATAATCTGAGTTTGGCGCACGCCCAAAGAACACCTTTTTTTATTTGTTGCTTCTATTGTTATTAGCTTTTCGAACATGGCAGGCCCCAAGCTATTTTCATTCTTAACACTGCTGGCATTTTAATTTTCTTACCTATGCTGCACCAATAATGGTTCCAATAAAAAGTATAGTTGATGCAAACAAATAAATTGCCACGAAGCTTGTTCTTTCATGAGAAAACTATCTTTTTGTCCTCCACAAAACAACCTGTAACTGCATGGTAACGGGCAGCACAAACAACGAGCACTAAAAAGAACCACACAGGACGAGTGCTGAAGTTCAACTACATTTTATCCACAGGGAGGGAAAACTTTTTTAAATACAAACAAGATTGTGTAAGCCCAGCTATCATACGACATGACAACAGAAAACCAATACAAAGCGCAAAGATAGCAAAGGCTTAAAAGCATAAGAAAACTTATATGTTGAAACCAGGTATGAATCGTGACACACTACTAGTAAGGAATCACATGTAAAATATTGCACGTCTGCCTAGCTCTTTTCTAACACAGCTACTTCACTTTGTAAAAGTGATACCGACACCTGGCTGATGCACGCACTTCTTAATTCTTTTCTTTGTGTGATATGCTTCAAGCAGCTGACGCGCCCTCCGATTTTTGTGCTGGAGAAGCACTTCAGCCTCACTAAGTTTCGGTGCACAATCTCAACTTTTGCAGTGCAAGGCCAAGTGGGAATGCACTACACCTATAAATCTCCCAGTTCGGCCTATGTATAATGGACCGCGGGAAATTGGTAGACAGTTTACCACCCCACTTTTACAAGGCACAATATGCATGTGGTGCTTGACTTTGCAAGTGCCTTGTTCGGTAGCACTGGTTCAGGCACGTGCTCTTACTGCTGAGCAAGTTGTTCCAAGTTTGCAGATTGACAAAAACACTCCTTCAACGTTATAAGTGGTGGAAACATTCTCCAATCGTTGTTACTCATTGCCGCTGCCTGTTACCATGAATCAACATAATTCTCCCAGTTTTCCATTCTTTCTAATTCATTTCTAGTACAATGGGTACTTTTCCATGTGTTAGCGGCCCAGTACCATGAATCAACACCAATTCTCCCAATTTTCCATAACTGCATGCTGTATCATATATGATACAACAATTAATGCTTGCCTGAAAGAACCAGCCAAATGTATTTCTCGATTGAAACATCACAGTAGGCTAATAAAGAGTAAACAAATATGTTGATATATTTTGTGTGTCGATTTCAAGTGTACAGATCGTGCAAATAACCTGTGTATTTACAAACTTCTTGCACATTGTGTGACAAGATGCCAAGATACATTATATATTCAAGCAAAAATACCTTATCTCCAGTGCAAAAGTCGCTATGTACTATTTGATTGCTAAAGAGAACAGAGATTCATAACTCTATGCTTTCTTTTAGTGAGTGAAATAAGTTAGTTACTGTATAACATTGTTTTCCGTCGTACAGAGCATAACAAAATTAACTGGAACAGCCAATTAGCTTGCTGTGGGTGAAAGTTTTTGTTATATATGTAATACCAAAACCATTCCTGAATGTCTTGAACAGTTTATTTCTATATAAAATGATCATAATCACCTAGAGCAGCTTTCATGTGTTTATGAAAGCAGCCCAAGAAAAATTTTCATGCAATTCAAATCTCGTGAAGAAATATTGGTTTGCACGTCATATTGCCTACACTTTATGCTTTCTGTTGCAGTGCAGCTTCATCTGGAATGCGACTATTCCTTTCGGGTGTGGCTTCATGGCAGTGCAACCTCTATTGCAAGAAAGCCACACTTAATCCTTTTTTGTGTATTTGAGTTACAAAAGATGGGGGGGGGGGGGAAATTCTCACTGCACTTTTTGGCAGCACATCAAAGACTTTTGGAATTGTGCGAATAATGAAATTTTCAAATTGAATACGAATATTCTGAAAAAAAACTAGCTTCGAATGTCGAATTGAATATAGAATATTCAGGTATTGCCTTCTATTAAGCTTAGCGCTTTATTGTTGCTAGGGCAAGGAGCGCAGATGTGGCAAATACATTGATATTAGGTGACAACAGGCATCTGCATTCGCCGGAGCGCTGAAATAATGTTTACTTTGTGCATTTTTTGCTTGCATTTTTCACTATCAAAGACGTGTTGGTCTGGGCACTATATTTTTGCATCCGCTGCTCTGCTGCTGTAGTGTCTCATATGTTGCAGAGGAGTACCTTGACTGCAGATGTTGGCAATCCAATGTCTTCCATGCATTCGTAGTCAGCAGGAATGATAGCTATATCGGTTGATGAAAAGCATGCTCGTGGAGCAGGGTCTTCGGCACTCTCCATCGTGGCATAATGCAGTCTCTCAAACGATGAAGCGGAGTGAGGCTCTTCACTATTCATAGCATATTATATGGCTTCAGCGCTCGCTTGCTCTGGTGGAAAAAAATCTACCAGCTGAAGTCAATGCTGTGGAATTTCGAGCTGTAGTTGTGATCTAAATCTGCGCTATCAATTTTCATTTGTGCAGCTTCTGGTAGGAGCTGATATCCATAGCCTGATCACAGCAAGCTAATGGGGGGTGCAATGCCAGTGGGTTAGCCGTAGAATCACAGTCGCAACTTGGTCAGTTTATACTGATAAAAGTAGTCTATCAAAGCTTCTATTTTCAGAAGAAAAAATTCAGGTCAGAGTCCAAATTTTTGAATTTTGCGCCTGAACCTCACTGCCGCTACATCACGGGCTTAAACGTACCTTGTCGTATTTGAGCCTTTGTGGCTCAGGAAAATATATTAAAACTTGCAAAGTTCATTCTTGGGCTCTTTTTTATTATAATGCAGTCAATCCTCACCGATAAAAAAATGAGTGCTGACACCACAGCCACCCGAAGTGAACAGATGTGCCGTCGGCATGCTCTGAAGCACATACCGAATTGACACAGTGAAGTGCACCCATCACCCTCTGCCCAACCCTCCCAAATTGTAGCGCGCTTGGAAGACCAGCCGCCGCGGTTCAACTTTTGAGAGCAACTCGCGGCACCTCTAAACCGCCGCGCCTCATCGCTGTGAAATGTACAGACTCCCACAACCCCAACCAGTCATCTTCAATTGTGCAGGTGCGTGCATTGACTACCTGTGCAGTGATTGGGGTTGACAGTGGTCACTGGGTCGGCACAACAGCTTGAAGAAACGACAATAAAAAGCTCAAACAGGGCTTACGCTGGCGCAAGGTGTAGTTCGAGCACGGCCGATCGACACGTTTGTCACCACCCGAGATGGCACGCCGATACCAAACTTACATTGATGGATGGACCTCCTGGGTGCCTCGAAAGGCTGTGAGTCTGCCCCAAGCAGTACAAATAATCATCCGACCTTATTGGCCTGATTCTATTCAATACCGCCCTGCACGCACTTCATTGAGCGCTAAGCAATGTGGTCACACTCACCATTACTGAAGCAAAGGCACTTCCCGTGGAGATTGACAACCTGAAGAACCTGGCATTTCTAACTTGCATAACATTCAAAGTATCCCCAAAAATTTTGCCCCACAGCAAGTATTCACCTTAACGACAACCACAGTACCGTGCAAATTTATGAAGCCTCGACGCACAATGCATGTCGCGGGGTTGTTCATAACACAGAACCTGGCACCAAGACAGAACTCATGCGAAAGCTAGAGGCACCTAAGTTCAAGATCCTCATTGCCCGCATAATGGGCCGAACAGCAATCGCAATCATCACCTTCGAAGGATCATCTTTGGTGGTGGAATATACCGCTGCTACCCGCACCACCCTCGCGAGCAGTGCTGCACTACATGCTTCGGCACAGGCCATTACGCCGATGTCTTCCCAGACTCCAACAGGCCCCACTGCAGAAACTGCGCACAGATCACCCATCTGGCGCAAGAGCAGGAGTGTATGTCGTGCTGTCCTAATTGCAATAGGGACCATCCAGCTGACGACCCGGATTGCAAAGTTCATCGTACCGCGGACAAGGCAGTGTGGCAGGCCGTGCACCTGAAGAAACTGCAGCTCAGGGAGGAGGAGGAGCGGAGCGCTGCCCAGGATTATCCCAAGAAGGTCACCATCGAGATCCCTTCCACCATCCAGAGCAGAAGCAAGAGCCGAAGCAAGTCCCGAATGGGGGCTCTGAATGAAAATACAGCACGTCAGCAAACCGCAGATCATGCTCGCAACTTAAAGAGAATCAACAAAAGGTGAGTCAGCCACTCTGCACTCCTTCCCACCCCTCCACCCTTTCCAATGCACGTGAGAAAAGCACTACAGATAGCTAAAATGTTAAGGGCCATATTAATGAAATCCACGCGTGGAATTTCTTAAGCTTGTCAAAATCAACCGCACTCAACACTGACAGAAGAGGACATATGGTCCTCGCACGCACGACACCCCTCCGACAAACGACACACAGCAAATAGAAATTGATACGTTCCCTCCCGACCGCACGCCATCGGTATCGACGGAGGCCCTTCTGAAAAAGCTCAAGTGGCATGCTCCATATAATGAGCCCACCACCTTGTTTGCAGAATCAATGCAAAACCTTTGCGAAGAGCTCAAGGCAGATCAGAAGTGGAAGTGCGAAATGAAAAGGCAAGCAGAAATTGAAGCAATTGTAAAATCATTCTTCGAAGCTCGGTCCACTCTTGTAGAGAGCTGTGCTCCCCGACTGCCAACCTCTCGTGCCTCGCCTTATCCCATTCCACGACCCGCTGCTTTCTAACGCTCTTGGCAAACAAGATCGTGTCGACCGTGATGCACAAGAGAGTATGGTCGCTCATGAGCATGTCACGCTGATCTGCCAGGTGATGGAAGTGATCATGCCCCAAATGCAGGCCCAACTGCAAGCCATTGTTGCACCGATCACTCAAGCTGCGCACAGTCTGTTAGCGCATTGGCACCGTAGAACAAAGCGTTGGAACCCCCGTCCATCACCCAACCCACCGGTACAACGCCACACTAGTAAAATGGCTGCTGACAATATGGCAAAACACTTTACATGTATGGCAGTGGAGCTGCCGGAGGTTCGCGAATAAATGCGGTCTCCTCGCACAGTACATTGCTATGCAAAATAATGTGCCACACATTATACTTCAGCAAGAACCTGGACACAACTGCAAGCTATCTGGTACGCAACATACCAGCACAGAAACACACATGCCGCATTTATCCGCAAAGAGATCGCAGCAGAGATCACACACATGACGTCAGTCCACAAGCATCAGACTCCTTGCCGTGAACACCAAAAATAAGATAAATACTCCCGAAATTTACATCACTAACAGCTACAATCATCCGCGAGAAGCAGTCAGCCATTTAAGGAAGGCATTAAAATGCACCCATGTAAGTACTTTTGGCACCTAGTAGGGGGAGACTTCAACACCACACATACCGCTTGGGGGTACACAAAGAACACACCGCGGGGAAACCGCCTCCTAGAACACATAAACGACGCAAAATTCACAATATGTACTAAACACCCCCAATTCACCAACCATACACAGCAACTCGGTTGAGAGGGACACCACAACTGACCTCACCCTGAGCAAAGGGCCATTGTCAGCTTCATGGTACAATACGCATGACATGCTCATGAGCGACCATACTCTCTTGTGCATCACGGTCGACACGATCTTGTTTGCCAAGAGGGTCGCGAAGCACAGCTCTCTACAGGAGTGGACCAATATCACACAACCAAAACACAACATATTCAGGAAGCTATCAATCAGTGTAAAAGGGTCAGTGAGGACATTTTCGAAATTCTCCGAGAGACCTACATGGTTCCTCCGGACAGTCTCAAGTACACAGACTACCAAGGGGTGGAGTCGGCTGATCTTCTCCTCATGAGAGACAATGACGTGGCAGAGCTGAAACTCGCACTTGTGGAAATGCCACTGAACAAAGCATCCAAGCCAGATGAACTGACTGGGGCACAGCTCCACATCCTATCGGATTTTGACGTGGAGTTTTTCCTCAGTCAACTTAACAAAGTGTTGAACATGGGTTTCCGCCTGAGAGAGTGGAAGGAAGCCATGGTTATCTTCACCACAAAGCCGGGTAAATCAACCGACATTGGCCACCTCCGCCCCATTTTGCTGACGCCCATTCAAGGCAAAGGGATAGAGCCCACAATTTTCCAACATTAATACTACATCTAGAAAGTATGCAATACCTGCTGCACACCTTGCTAAGATACATACACCAGCTGTCTATGCAAGACACGCTCCTCCAGATACATGAAGATATCACCAAACGTCCCAGCAACTCTCAATTAAAGCAATCTTAGCCATAGATATGAAGAAAGCCTTCAGCAACGTGGCCCACGACACCATGCTTGCGGAGCTCTCTTCCACCAATCATTGTGCCAAGATGTACAACTACGTGCGGGACTACTTGAGGCATCATACATACACCCTCAAAATTGGCAATATGACATCTAACCCCTACCCACATTCGCAAAGGGGCATCCTGCAAGGAGCAGTGCTCTCCTCAACACTGTTCAACTTAGCAATGTGTCGCATACACAGAGTTCTACTACTCATATATTACACGCTACGCTGACAACATAACCATATGATCAACAAAGGCTCTCCAGTGCAAATACAGGACACCTTGCCACATGCACTCGGTGCAGCTCAAGCGGCAGTGGCTTGGAGTGCATCCTGGAGAAGTCGGAGCTGCTGCTTGTGCACACCACACAATGGAGACCCCCACCAATCACCCTATACAACAAAGCACAATACATTCCACAAAGACATACAACTACTGTTAGGCCTACACATGCGGCGAGGTGCAGGGGGTGCAGTGACTGCAGCACTTGCTAAAGCAGATTGAGCAGGTCTTGAACACGATCCGGCGCATTTGCAGTAGCCATCGAGGGCTTCGTGAGACAGACATGCTGTGGCTGCGTGACGCCTTACTCATGTCTCGCCTGTGCTATCATGCACCATACATTAATCTCATAAAGGCACAGCACAACAAGCTTGACACTCTCATTAGCCAAGCCACAATACTTGCAATAGGGTTGCTGACAAACACAAGTACGTAAATGATAGAGAAGGCAGGTAACCATAACATCCTAGAAGAGCTTATCACATAAATGCAGGCAGGAAATTAGACTCAGTAGTACCACATCGGGCACAAGAATTATGCAGATGCTGGATTTCTAACCCAATGACACCCCACTGCCCGCTACAAGCATGCTCGGCAAAAATTCCCAAGCACTGCTCACAATAGCCCCCATACCAACGCACATGGACCCCCCAATGAAACAAAGAATGCAGAGAACAGCGCATCACATATAACAGTGAGTACATTCAACGAGCGAACACCCACACATGCCTGTACACCGATTCTGCCATCAAAAGCAGCGCAGCAGCCATAGCCTCTACTGATCACTGCTTTATGATCACTCGCATGCAAACCATCAAGACGGAGCCACAGTGAAATGAGCTTGCCGCCATCATTAAGGCAATTGAAGTCCCACCAATCACCGCGAGGAAATGTTTCATATTTACAGATTCGACGAAAACCGGCCAGATACTTCAGAGCGGACAACTTCCCAAAGATTACTGTGAGGCAATCCATGAACACCTGCACCTGCCCACTGGAATGATCTGGATACCGGGGCTCGTGGGAATGGAGGGCAATGAAGGGGCTAACCTGCTCGCCCGAGAAGCACCGTGCTGGGCCTCTTCCGTCGGGCCCCTGCTCAGGTCAATCCTCTCAAAAGGCTCCCGCAATTCTCACATTAGCACCAAACAGAGAAGACAGAAGACAATTTCCAACGCTCAGCCCACATCTCACCAGACTACAGGGCACACTAATTCGCCAAGCAGAAACATCCTACATACGCAAACTCGACAACACCTTATATGAGGATAAGCAAAAGAGCCTCTGCCACAGTGCGGGGTCTGTGGCGGTCACCCAAACACTCCACACGTACTATGGCACTGCAGGCCTCCATTCCCAACTCTTCCCAATGGCTCCATTCTCACCCTACTCCCTACAGTCACCACACTAGATGACCAAGCCATCTTGGCTGACTATACATCGAGTTTGCATTGGTGCAGGCGACCAGCGGGCGCCTGGACTGAGGGGTCTAGTTCATCGCACAATTTTTTTCTCAAAATGATGGTTACTGCTGCTGCTGCTGCTGCTGCTGCTGCTGCTGCTGCTGCTGCTGCTGCTGCTGCTGCTGCTGCTGCTGCTGCTGCTGCTGCTGCTGCTGCTGCTGCTGCTGCTGCTGCTGCTGCTGCTGCTGCTGCTGCTGCTGCTGCTGCTGCTGCTGCTGCTGCTGCTGCTGCTGCTGCTGCTGCTGCTGCTGCTGCTGCTGCTGCTGCTGCTGCTGCTGCTGCTGCTGCTGCTGCTGCTGCTGCTGCTGCTGCTGCTGCTGCTGCTGCTGCTGCTGCTGCTGCTGCTGCTGCTGCTGCTGCTGCTGCTGCTGCTGCTGCTGCTGCTGCTGCTGCTGCTGCTGCTGCTGCTGCTGCTGCTGCTGCTGCTGCTGCTGCTGCTGCTGCTGCTGCTGCTGCTGCTGCTGCTGCTGCTGCTGCTGCTGCTGCTGCTGCTGCTGCTGCTGCTGCTGCTGCTGCTGCTGCTGCTGCTGCTGCTGCTGCTGCTGCTGCTGCTGCTGCTGCTGCTGCTGCTGCTGCTGCTGCTGCTGCTGCTGCTGCTGCTGCTGCTGCTGCTGCTGCTGCTGCTGCTGCTGCTGCTGCTGCTGCTGCTGCTGCTGCTGCTGCTGCTGCTGCTGCTGCTGCTGCTGCTGCTGCTGCTGCTGCTGCTGCTGCTGCTGCTGCTGCTGCTGCTGCTGCTGCTGCTGCTGCTGCTGCTGCTGCTGCTGCTGCTGCTGCTGCTGCTGCTGCTGCTGCTGCTGCTGCTGCTGCTGCTGCTGCTGCTGCTGCTGCTGCTGCTGCTGCTGCTGCTGCTGCTGCTGCTGCTGCTGCTGCTGCTGCTGCTGCTGCTGCGCTGCTGCTGCTGCTGCTGCTGCTGCTGCTGCTGCTGCTGCTGCTGCTGCTGCTGCTGCTGCTGCTGCTGCTGCTGCTGCTGCTGCTGCTGCTGCTGCTGCTGCTGCTGCTGCTGCTGCTGCTGCTGCTGCTGCTGCTGCTGCTGCTGCTGCTGCTGCTGCTGCTGCTGCTGCTGCTGCTGCTGCTGCTGCTGCTGCTGCTGCTGCTGCTGCTGCTGCTGCTGCTGCTGCTGCTGCTGCTGCTGCTGCTGCTGCTGCTGCTGCTGCTGCTGCTGCTGCTGCTGCTGCTGCTGCTGCTGCTGCTGCTGCTGCTGCTGCTGCTGCTGCTGCTGCTGCTGCTGCTGCTGCTGCTGCTGCTGCTGCTGCTGCTGCTGCTGCTGCTGCTGCTGCTGCTGCTGCTGCTGCTGCTGCTGCTGCTGCTGCTGCTGCTGCTGCTAGAATATGATCTTTGGCTAGTCGGCTGTCTCCGTGCGCTATCCTGGAGACTGCAAATTTAGCCGTGTACGTGTCGTTCATGCCTGCGGAGGGAGCGCGGCCAGCTATTGGAGCGTCCGTCGTCCACGTAGTCCTCGCCGTGGGCGCTACAGCAGCTGCGCTGCCTGCGGCCGAGGGCGGTTTTGCTTCGTACAAAGGCTCGACAGTGACATGTATGCGCACATGTACATGTCTAGTAGTGCCTTTTTACTTTAAACCATCCCCGTCCCTCCACGAGCTCCGTCCCTCCCGGCATTTCATGTGGAGGCAGAATTCTTCACTCTTCTTGCATTTCCGCTCCTAGAACGTTTACCTTCACGGAGCCAACCGATGCCGTAATACCTCATTCACACACAGATCTTAGCTCTCGATCGCGGTCGTCAGTGCTCCTTGTGATCGAGGTATTACTTCCATTGGGCGCGCGTAAGTTAAAGGAATTAAGTGATGTAATATAACATGAATTCTTAAGTCCTAGTGACTGTTTCGTCAGCTATGGGCAGATTATCTGACAGATTATTGTCGTAGTGTACAAATAATGGATGCGGACGAAGACGCCCTCGGATTTTCGATAAGCAACGAAATATTCTCACGCGCTTTAAAAAAAATTCGACAGTTTCGGTTTTCTACTGTGTGAAACGCTACACGGTGGTGCCACCTACTTCCTAAAACAAAAAGTTAGGGCAGTTTCGGTTTCGGTTTTCTAAAGCGTGAAGCGCCACATGGTGGTGCCACCTACTTCCTGAAACAAGTGTCATGGCGGCTTCCTGTTTGGTTTTTGAAGTTGAAACAGCTCAAGTACCAAGCTTTATTGCGCTATTTTGCATGACATGGTGTTTTCAAATGTACGTCTTCGTTACAAGTATACTTTGTGCCATCTAGAAAATCAAGCATCGATAATTAATTTGCGGCGCTTTGTGTACCCGTCATACCTGAAGGCAAGCAAACCGCCACTGCGTCCTGCAGGAACTATCGAGGTGAATATGTATTTCTTTCTTAACTTTACATGCTTTATTGGTATAAAGCTCTATACAGCCACCGTTTTTCTTGATTCTGGGCTTGATGAAATGTGAAATTGAAACCGTACTTAGTTGTCGCAACCACGACCTGCTTCGTTATTTGCTGCAGTTTTGACGATGTCGGAACATGTTGCATTTGTTGCTCCGCATTGTTAAATAACACAACACTTAGCATATTGCATTTGCCTGGTTCGCTAACTTAGCATATTGCATTTGCCTGGTTCGCTAAGAAAAAAATTACTACGCCATTGGAGAAGCCCGCGTTGGCGTGCACTGGTTTCGAAGGAACATCGACCATGTTAGTCCTTACCGAAGCCATAGAGAGAAATTCACTCCTGTCGTTAACCGAAGAGACTGTGAATTTATCCACACAACCATACTGGGCGGCATCAACAAAGGATTCAATGCCTGAAGTGTTCTTTAAAAACCCTTTAGCTCGCGCTACTCGCCTTCCCTTATTGTGCCGCGGATGTACATTTATAGGAAATGGATCAACGACGTAGGTACCTGTGACCTTAACATCAAGTTGTACAATCTCCCAAAGGCTGAAGCTAGGTCGAAGACCCGCTGCCTCCAGAAGACGTCGGCCGGCCCGAGAGCCCGAAAGTATCACAACCTGCGCAGACCTTTGTGCCTCAATCAGCTCGAGGATAGTGTTGTGCACCCCCAGCTGCACGAGTTTCTCAGTGCTTGCTGTAATCGGGATGCCCAACACTTTCTTGATGCTTTTCCACATCAGGGTGTCTAGTTTGTCCCTCTCCGTTTTTGTCCAATGTAACACTGAAACAACATAATTGACGTGGCTCATGAGGAATGCGTGATGCGCTCTAAGCAGGTTGTCCTCACCAATCCCTCCTTTCTTATTAGATACTCTCATGATCAGTCTAAGAATGCTTTCAGTTTTGGACGTGAGGTGAGCAATGGTCTTCGCATTACAGCCCCTGGAGTCAAGCAGCAACCCGAGGATTCTGATCGAGTCGACGCTGGGGATTCTTCTGACCATTCCTCATATAAACATTAATAGGAATCTGGTCTAGAGGCATTAGCCCTCGAACCCCCTGTCTCGATGGCTGTGATGTGTAGTGCGCAACGGTGATATTTGTGGTGTGCGACAAGGTGCGGTGCATTCAAACAAGAAGCAGACGACAAGGAGAGCGCACGCCAAGGCAAATTCCATACTGATGGAAAACGACGACGCCGAAGACCGTCCGGCGCGTGAACACGCGGCGCAAGACACAAAACCAAGAAAAAGGAATCCAATCGTAAAAGAACACGGAGCTTCAAGCAGGCAATCAACAAATGACAAATCGGCCAGAGCGGCAGAAAAGCAGGCCGCGCTGGCAATAGGGGGAGGAGTTCCAGAAGCGGCACCAGGAGAAGGTCGGCCACCGGATCGGGGGTTGAAGACGGCCGTCGGGTTCCGGACCCGAGCCACCAGGACTTCACCCGGCCGGGGACTCCTGTCAACCCATTCCTGGGCGTCGCTACTCCATCCGTTCGGGAACTGCTGCCCGAGGCAGGTGAGCGTCTACGCCCGTGGGCCGTCCGAGAGCTGTCGGGCTACGGGCCCGAGCTCCACGACCAGCTGCCCGGCCAGAACACCGCCGCCGTCTTCCCGTGCTGGCGAGCCGCCTGTCTTCTCACTCCACACCAGAGCTGCCCCGCACTGTTAGCCTGTACGACGGTCCGATACGACCTTCTATGGTGAGACCAACACCATTTCTCTCGTCGTCTCGTCTCCGCTGTTTCGCGTCGAGACTATAGCACGCGCACACGCCCGCTTCCTGCCCGAACTTGCTGCCCGAACTTGCTGCCCGAACGTTTTGTGCCGTGATAGTCGTTTTAAGTGTTTGTTTTTATGGGTTAATTTTCGTTTCAGTTTCATTAAAAGTTTGTGTGTCTTTTCAACAAACGGCTTTGTCCTCGATTGGGTTCTGGGAGGCTCCGCCTCAGAGAACTGCCAGAAACATTAACACACAAGAACCTGTCATAACAATGGCCTGTATAGTAAATGTTCGGATTTATTCGGAGAGAGCTTAAGTCCCGTTCCGTCAAGGAAGGACTGAGTAACCTCTAGGCTTCCTGGAGCGCCTGCTCAACGGCCACCTCCCGGGCACCAAATTGTGGCATCGTCAGCGTAAAGCGCATGTTCCACATTGGTACAGCTGATAAACTCTTAGAAAGCCTGTGCATCGCAATGTTGAATAGAAGAGGGGAAATGAGCGCACCCTGAGGTGTTCTTCTACGTCCGAGCTGAAATGGTTCTGATTTTGATTGTCCTACTCTGATAGCCGCTGTCCTGCCCCTGAGGAAGGATTCCACAAAGGTAAAGAATCTACCCCCTAGGTTTAGCGCAGAGATTTCTTTGAGAATAAAGTCGTGAGCCACTGTATCAAACGCCTTAGACAAATCTAAGGCCAATATGCCTCTCACGTCCCTGCTTCTATTGTCAATAACCTGAGTCTTGAGCAGAAGAATTACATCCTGAGCGGAGAGTGAAGGCCTAAAACCAACCATGTTGTCAGGAACAACTCTTCATGCTCTCAAGCACCATTTTTTTCTATAATCACCTGCAGGCGCAAAAAGAAAGACCTAAAGTTTTTGCATAAATGTGGCGTTTTTCTCTTCACTCTTCCATTTTTATCCAGAATTTGAAAAAGTACACTGTTAAGCCACATACTTAAGTTGCATTTTGTTGCAACGATGTTGACTTTCAGTGTTTGTGCAATTGTTGGTGCACAGGGAGTGGCCCGATTGTGTAATCGGGAGAGACTAAACCACTGCACGCACATGCCAACTCCATTGCTCTAGCCTTCATATAATGAAAATTTGCCGTGTAAGGCTAGTTTCACCATGAAAGAGGAAGTAATTGCATTCCCATTATTATTTTACAAGCACTTGTCTGTAACGTGCTTAGTGTCTGTGCCAAGTTAGATAACCAATTGTTCCGGAACTTGCCAGTACGTGGGACTATTTACCCATTTTTCAATTAAAGGAACTGTGTCCGCCATAGCACCTATGCATTATGTGACCAGAATCCTCGAACGTCAAAGCGGGACAAAAAGGGGAGGGGGGGGGGGGTTACTTCAGAGATAGAAGCAAGATTCTTCATTTATTCCAAGTTTTGTGTATATGAAAGGAAACTTTTTTTCAAGCTATTCAGGAAATTTTCACTTTGTGTTTTGGCATTATTCCATGTGCTTCCAACACCACATGCATGACAAGCAACACGACATGAAGTACTTGGGCTTCAACCACTCGTTAGCCAGTGCATCAAGAAGCTTATTGCAGCGCAGTCATAAGTGGCAGTGCATTCTTGGAGGGGCGAATTCTTAACAGCTCAGAAGGCTTGCCCCTTGTGTTTGCTACATGGCAGCAGTGTTACATTTGAGCGCAGCCTGTTGTGCTGAAGGCCAGTCAGAGTGCTGCGTGCATGTGCAGATTTTTGGAAGGTATATGTTTTTTAATCGATTAGTTTTTAATAAAGAGATGTTACAAACTGCATGACCTGTAAAACAAGAAAAATTTTTGTTAAAGGCCTTCTTCGCAGCTCAGTGCTGCATTCACCTGGACTTGGAGACAATCTTTATCAGATGCACAATACAAGAATACAATGGACATAGTGACTTGGCTGCCAAAAGTATGTTAAATTTTAAATTCTGAGGTTTTACAAGCCAAAAAGACAATTTGATCATGAGGCACGCTGTAGCGGCTGGCTTCAGACTAACTTCGACTACCTGGGGTTCTTTGTGCACCCAGTGCACGGAACACTAGCGTTTTCGCATTTCGCCCCCATTGAGATGCGGCCGCCGCAGCCGGGATTCTATCCCACGCCGTCTGGCTTAGTAGTACAATGCCATAGCCACTACGCCACCACAGGGCGGGTCACAAGTATGTTAACTTAAAAAGAATATGCACGCTCAGTTTTGGGTTATTGGTCAGCGTACAAAAAGTACTTTGGCAAGTATTGACAAAACATTTTTTGATAATAAAACAACCAGGATAAAAACAGCATTTCTTAAGAAGCTGGAAATTTAATGCAATTTCTAAAGCGAAATAGTGATTTCATTGCAAGAACTGTCACTGACACTCCTAATCATTGTGATATTTGACACAGGAATCCAAAGTGTTTTATGAAAAGCATACAAGAATATGATTAAAACCCACAGTGCCCAAGAAGATATGAACTCTGCACCAACAGATTGCCTATTCAAGTTTTTTTACTGCCTGTTTGACGCTGTGCAAGAACATTTTTCACACTAAAAAAACCCAAAATAGATAAGTATCATTTTTCTTAAATTTAGTCATCGCTTGTCTGGTTTCGCCACATTAAAATTTTTTCGAAGTTAATTTCATTACGGTACAAACTATGTGCCAGGGCAGAAATTACTTCATATGGAAGGCATGGTTGCATCTAATATTGACTAATCCCATGTTCATACATATGTAGAACATTAGCAGAAGGGTGAAGTTGTGAAAGTTACAAGGCACACTTCAGCGTTCGGGCGAGATCAAGGAGTGGGGCACGGCAGGGCTTGATGTGAACTGTTGGAGTACTTGTACTCCGTAGCAGTCATAAAGGGGCATGGCCGCGAAACTGAGGGAGGATGCGGAGTAATGAGTCGTATTGATTGACCCTTGAGATGGTCGTGGAGCCTCGAGAAGAATGGTGTCAAGCACTCAAGGCAGATCAGTAGGCACGGTGCCACCGGTGTCAAGGGCTGTGGCATCGGGCACCAGAGCAAGTATCCTGCACGGCTGGCATCTTGTGTTTTAGAGAACAGCAGCAAGGTTCAGAAAGTGGTCAAGAGAAGAGGTTGAGCCTTTAGTTCTGAAGAGCAGATTGGCAGCCAGCATAGTCAGCAAGGTCACTGGAGTGTTGTATAGCAGCAGCAGGAGTTTAAATGCATCAAACTTTCACGATGGTTGCCCACAAGGTGTGCAATGTTAACGTCAATGTTAAAGCAAAAAGAGGAGGTGCAAATGTTTGTTGGCAGCATCTGCCACAACACAAAGTGCTTTAAGGGCTGCACAATAATGCCATTGAAGTAAACTCCTGATCAAAGAAATGACACCAGCGGATCTGTGAAAAAGAACTAAATTTTCTTGATCTTCGACATCGAACCTGAAACTGAAGAGTGCATTTGAGACTTGGCATTGCAAACATTGCAGCACATTCATCAATTTCGTGTTATGAGTTGGAGTCGTCAAAAAATTCCTTTTCCCGCAGAACACTTGGTCTGCCTAATTTTGGTCACAGGTATATGTTACAACCTCCAAGCTGTTCCAACAAGGTGTCAAGACTGCTAAGACAAAACCGTGCAAGGTGGGGGCTGAAATATGGTCCAGCATGCCCTCCAAAGTGCTTGTGGCAGGCAAAGTTGTTTCAGCGGTGCTTTCAGAATGTGTTGCAGAGGGTCAGTATCCCCCAGCAATCATTGGCACTGCAAGTTGTATAATATAACTGTGCACAACTCGGCTGCAGAGAGAGGCCATTATGTGCAGGAGCCAAAACCCATTTAAGAGAACCATGCGACAACACAAGCACCCCGCTTTATGCTACCTTTTCTCTTGGCTAGAGCTGTGTTCCTAGTGCAGTGAAGGCTCTTTGCATTCTATGCAAGGATATTTGTCTGCAGTGCCCGAGATTGCACTGAATACTTGACCTTTGCAGATAATTTTAATGTGTTTGCCTTACTAATATAGACTGATCACGCAATTGAATTACAGCAAGAATTTTGTGCAACAAATGTTACTGATGCCATACATCTGCCTTGTCGCTGTGAATGGTAGGTGGAAGAAACAAGTGCAGTAGCTGTTAAATGGTGCACTTGTGGCAGGATATAGCAGTACCCGACTACGCACAGAATTGAAAGTAGCAACTTGCATAGCTGGAAGTTAAGAGATGACCTGTACCATTAAATATTTTGGAAACTGGCCTAAACACTTAGCATTCAGGCCAGCTCTTCCAGGTTGAGGAAAGAACGAATGACAGATAAAAAGCTGTACAAATACAAAACGGGTAAGTTTACTTCATCAAATTTCGCTTCCAATAAAGCACCTACATCGACCAGAAGCTCCAGTAACAATGATGACGAAGTTGCAGCCAGTCAGAAGAGCAGGGTCAGCAAAATCGTGGAAACAGTGAAGAAGACTCCACTAGAATCATGTTCTAGTCCTACCTCGACTGCAATTTTTTTTCTTTTATGCCACATAAGTGTTGCTGATTGAGACTGAGTTACTGTTTTGTGCAATGCCTGTGTCAACAGCCGAGCACACAAATAAATATGAACTTGTACAACGTAGTACGAATCTTCCTGCAGACCTTGCACGGCACTCTGGCACCATCGAATTATACAAAAATACGTTCAGTCTTCAAAACTCGATATTTTGTTTGCATTGGAAAATGATGGTGCAGGTCCTGCGCAAGGGCGAAACCCATGCAAACGAGAACTTGCCCGCACAACCAACCATCTGCACTTAATACATGAGGAATACAAGGTAAAGATAATGGCAGGGGGGGGGGTCGGTTGCAGACTTCACAATTTCACTATGTGCCCTAAACACTCTTAAAAACGTTTGCATTAATTGCGGTTTATCTTGTCCCACCACCATAATCGTAGCACGTAACACTCAATTTATGCGTTTCAGTACATCAAAACGGCAACCCATTAATCGCGAGCATGATGTTGCGGTATGCGAAATCGTCTAATCTAGAGACGGTACACATTCCCAAGGGGCTCTTCGGCTGAGAATCACAAGCGACGCTTTGGCACCAGGAACGGCAAAGTGGTGAGTAATTTACTCACCACTTTGCGATTATCGAGTTTTCATATGCCCCCATCATGATATAGAAAACACGTTTTACAACCGCAGAGCACGGCTGCGCAACCAATGCAGCAGGCGCGACTTCGCGGCTGTGTTTCAAGTTGTGCAGCCAGCGTAGCTAGGGGCGAATGGACCCAGTGGCGTATCAGGCGTGGTACCTAGGCAAAGGCAATCCTTAGGGAGCAAAAGTGCCCAGATCAGAGGCGCCGCCGTGTTTCAAGTTCTCCCGAGCGGCGGCGCCACAGTCGAGGGCCCAGCTGCCCTGGAAAATGAATTACGCACCGCTGCTCCGGCCCAACCGGCCGGAAGTGCTTCCTGACGCCGTAGTGGGAACGCGCCTTTGCCGATACGGATGGCACAAGAGTGGAAGCAAGTGGTGTACCGGCATTGTTTCCGCCATTTTCTCTGCTCTGTGCCGAGTAGAACGACTTATATCGCTTGTCACGGCGTGACGACGCTCGGCCAACGGAGGCGCCGGTGGCGCGAGGAAAAGAGAGGCCCTGCGTATACAGGGGCACTATCCCTCACCCCACGGGAGCCCAAGCCCAGAGTCCACTAAAGTTCGCTTAAGAGATTTGATATTGAATATGTGGTTTATGGCAAAAAAATAATAATAATCACGATAAGTAAGCCAGAGAATGTTGATTTCACTGTCAATCTGCATCAAATCGACAGATTTAACACATGAAAACGTTTCTATAATCGCTATGGAACATTCGCATCACTTATGCTAAAACACGGCGTTGGATCCCATGTACAGCTTTCATTGTTGTTCTACTTCCTCTATAATAATTATTTAATAACGTAATAGTAGTAGTAGTAGTTGTAGTAGTAGTAGTAGTAGTAGTAGTAGTAGTAGCAATAGTAGTAGTAATTGTTATCGTCATCTTCGTTTTTACAAGCTCGTGGAAATGGTCAGTGGTTGTTGCTCAGCGAAAATGGCAGACAAGAGTTGACATAGATGAAGTAGACGGAACAAAACGGACGCAAGTTTGAAATGGACATACTGGAACACCTAAGTGAATAAACAGCTATGATTACTTCGCTCTTTATTGATCGGCTTCTATGGCGCTGCGGCTTCTTTTACAGAAGACTGGCAGAAACGCAATGGAGTTGTGGGAGTGCAACGCTCTAGCGTTACAAATCTTTATGCTACCTCATTTCTAAGCAGATCGAGCATGAAATTCGACGGCGGCAGTACAGGTTGTAGAAGTTACACATATATGACGCTCAACGAGCGTGCCAACCACCGCGTACTCATACTGTTAAGAGTATAAAATGCGTTTTATAAACTCGAAAAGTGAATTCGCCGTCACATTTGGCTCTGAGATGACGGAATTTATTCATTTGCATCAGGTTTCCGAAAACGCAAGGAGCTCTTGTCTCGGTTGTAGGACTTGCACATATATTTTAGCAAACGTGATAACGCCACAAATACATAGATCGACTGCAAATCGTTGCGAAATGCTTGCGGATGTGTGGCGCTGTTTCGTGCCTTCAGAAATGATTTACTATTGCGGATAGGTAGCGCGCAGCAAACGAAACGAATGTGTCAGATAATTTCACATAAACAAAGCAAGCTCAATGGCGATGGGAAAGAAAATCATGTTGGTTGTATACCTGAAATTTTAACTGAGCTGCGCGGGACTGTTTTGCATCCTATTTCTGGCGTTAGCATAGGTGTCTCTTCTACTCCTGGAAGCGGGGCTAACTACAGAGCGATGAACAGTCTGTGGTAGCTTATTGAATAATCTTTTTACTTAGATTTCACATAGCGTAGTCTCTTAGGCCATAAGCTAAGGTGAAATTAGCCATACCACTTCAATAGTTTATGCTGGAATTGTCAGTGCATACTGCTTGTATTCTAATGGTTTTGTATGCATTCTGTTGAAAAAAATGAGAACTCGGAAAGCGCTAGTGCGACATGGTCAGCAACATTAGCCACATCCGTATTAAGTACCTAATCATGCTGTGGATTCCCCAGGCTGTGAGACGGCTAAAAAACATCGTCTTCTTTCAGGGGTTTTACGTGCCAAAACCATTTCTGATTATGAGGCACGCCGTAGTGGATGGCTCCGAATTAATTTTGAGTACATGGGGTTCTTTAACGTCCACTAAAACGCAAGCACACGGGCGTATTTGCATTTCGCCTCCATCTAAATGCGGCCGCCGCAGACACCACGAGAAACAATTGCATGACTTGTTTGCCCAGCGTAAAATACCGGTAGTTTTCGCTGACTGATTTTAACGACCTGAATCTGAACAGGGGCAATGGGGGATGCCGTAGTCAAGGTTACGGAATAATCTTGATAAATGGTTTCCTAATGTTGACTAGAACATAAAGATACACGTGCCTGTAGTTTCTCGTCAAAAAAAGTGACCGTAATAGCTGGGTTTCAACCCACGACCTCAAGCAAAGCAGTGGACCATTATAGCCACTCAGCCAACGCGATGAATTTCCCCAGTTTTAACTCGGTCGTGTACATCGCTATATATTCGGTTTCATAACGGTTTCACGAATCCTTAGCTCAGAGGAAAGGTCGCGGCATAACGTGCCACGTGCATAATGACATAAATGACTTCGGACGTCTTCCTTTAATGCGAGCTTGCGAAAAGAACGGAACTATTCCTGGTTGTTCACACTAATGCACCTTATTTGAAACCCTGCAGTGACAGGGGCGTAGCCAGGAGGGGGGGCGGCTGATGGTGCTTCAGACCCGTCCCCCCCCCCCCGAAATTATTTCGTGCTGGCATGCACCGCCGACCGAAACAACCACCGGCGCGGGGAATCATTCTGGATTTTGTCTACAATGTATTTTTCACGCTCGAAAAGACATTTCGGCACGCACATTGCGAACTCGGGCTGGATTTCTTCGCAACGCCCTTGGCACCTGGACTCACATAACGCAAGGAGCCCCGGGGCATCATAGCACAAACCATCAAGGGTTTTTCGATAGCGAGCGGGCGCGTTGCGGCATCACGCAGCGGCCGCGGAATCTACGGAGCGCATGGAATGCAATTCGCAAACTTTATAGGTATAAAGCTCTCATAAACTTATGACGCGAAAGATGCACTGACATTTCCAAAGGCGTGCATTAGATTTTCAATTCTGGAACTTTATGCGTTTAATGTTCTTATAAACTTGAGCTAACATGCGCGCACTGGAGCCCTCGTGTCCAAGCCGTTTCAGAAATGGAAGCTCGCGCTTGCAATCTTCCACACACACGAAAATAGTAAATATGACCGTTACTGCCAGCGGGCAGCTGATAATTTTCTCAAAACATTTTCAGGGAGGGCGCCCGATGTGATCAATCAGCTGGACCAGGGCAGGCAAAGTAAAATAAGAGAAAACAGAAGAAAGTTAACGGCCTATTATTGAAGCGGTTCTTTTTTGCGGACGACAAGGTCTGGCTCTCCGTGGCCATAAGGACAGTGGTCCTATGAATTTAAGTAAATCCCCCCCTGAAAATATTGGTATTTTCAGAGCGCTTCTTCATTTGCGAGCTGATTGTGGAGATACATATCTGAAGAATCATTTGGATGTTGCCCCAGTAATACCTCGCATTTAAGCCCAGATGTCCAAAACCAAATTATAGAAATTTGTGGTAAAATTATCAAAGAAAGCCTAGATGCAAAAGTAAATGGTGCAGGCTGCTTCTCCATATTTGCTGACGAAACGACAGATATTGCCAGTTTCCAACAGTTTACTGTTTGTGCAAGGTACCTAAACAAGGATACCAACGACATCGAAGGAGTACTTTTAGGTTTTAGCACCGGAATAGATGCCCTCTCTCATTGCGACTGCAGGTTCTATGTAAATGTGTAGAAACGTTTTCAGATTCTACTCACCCTTCCAGTGACCACTTCAAGCGCAGATAGTATATTTTTAACATGAGATTACTAAAAAACTACTTGCGCTGTACAATGTCTGAGGAACACATGGTTAGGCAGGCGCTTATATACGTCCACAGAGACGTCGGCATGAACGTGTCCTAAGTCATTGACCACTTCACTAAACTTCCCCGCCGAGTGAAGTTTGTCCTTTAGATAGCGAAGCGGCAAAATCAATGCAAGTAAAGGTTCTGTTCCTTCAGGTCCATAAACTCGTAATTATGAAAACGTATGACTGTTCATTAGCTTCTAAAACCGCAGAAATTTTCGCCGTTTATTCAAATAGTTAGCGTCATGATCAAAATTATCTTGCGAAAACGAAAATTACGAGGACATCAATAACCAATTTTTACCGACCTTGTTTATTGAAAGCCCGGCCCTCGCGGCGTTTCCCAACAAACACTCGGATATTGGGTAGTTTAACTTACCGCATCATCTGCGGCTTTTGTTTGGTCTTTTTTTTTTCCTTTTTAGCTACCCGATTTTCTTCTTTATTGAACCGAACCAATACCCTTCCTTAGTTTTGGGTGAAGAAAATTTGTCGCCGCTGTGCAGGCAGTTAAATTACACGTTTTCCTACTGATTTCTGCATTATTCCTCTATTATCTACCCATATGGTGCTCTCGCGACCGCCGCATGGCCCAAGTACGTATCACGAGTTACTTTCAGACATATCGCAAAAAAGTACGCACAGCACACACGAAGACACGACAGACGCGGACTAGCGCTACTACCAACCGTTTGTTTCAGTCAAAAAACCACCCGATTTATAAGGAGAACCACGTACACCAGTACCACGCCCCTTTCCCATGCGAAGTGATAAAAAGAAATCTAAAACAGTTAACAGTACTATCTGGCTCAGGCAACAGAGTTCAAATAGTTCAGTTCCGCACTGTGCAAAAGAATTGACGCTTCGCTTATACAAATATCTGAGTTCTTGTGGATGTAGAATACTTCTAGAG
Organism: Dermacentor silvarum; assembly: GCF_013339745.2. Classification (NCBI taxonomy): domain Eukaryota; kingdom Metazoa; phylum Arthropoda; class Arachnida; order Ixodida; family Ixodidae; genus Dermacentor; species Dermacentor silvarum. The sequence goes on along the minus strand of NC_051154.1, from coordinate 332,317,677 downwards.
CCACTCGAGCCGTGTAGTTTGTTTATTTGCCTAAGATAGTGGTCTCATAAAATCGTGCCTCGCAACCACACGTAATGATGTGGGCAACCAAATGTGCGTACCTGTCCTCTTTTTTCTTAACTTTTAGCGCACGCTCCTTGAGCCAGTCGTTTATGCACCGTTCGGTTTGGCCGATGTACACCTTCCCGTACAAACAAGGGGACAGAGTATACCACTCCTGTCGCACACCCCACGAAGCGGCTATCATGGCTGGCTTGGCAACCTCCTTTCCTGTCACCGAAAATTCGAGGGCAGAGCCTGGATAGCTTAATAGGAGCCGTGAAGACCACAGGAACACGATGCCTGTTGGCGACCTTCTTCAGGTTGTGCGAGACCTGATGCATATAACGCATGGCTACGGGTCTCGCCATCCATCACTGGGTCTCGGCCCTTTCCGCTCCAGCTCTGTTCTTTACCCTCTGCAGGATAGACTCGGCCACCGCAACAACAAGCAACTCTGGGAATCCCGCTGCTAATAGGCGACCAATCTGATTGTCAAAGCTATGCTGCATTGAATGCGGGCATGACTTACGGAGCGCAGCATCCAAACATTCTAATGTGATACCCCTTTTTACTACTTTAGTGTGGGCAGAGTCAAAAGGCAGGAGACACTTCTTAACCCGTGGGAGGTACTCTCAGCAAACATGGTCCACACTAAATTTTAGCCTGAGATCTAGGAATTGTAACCCCTCAGTTCCAAGCAATTCATGAGTGAAACTAAAACCGTGCTCAGCTTGAATAAAAACATCTAAAATACTTTCAGAGGCAGTGAAACCGTCCTCTTTCTTTAAAAGAATTAAAAAGTCATCGACGTACCGAAACACTTTGAATACCTTCCGTTCATTAAAAGCCAAATCAAGCGCACTGTCAATATCAGCTAAAAATATGTCGCATAGAATCGGAGCCACGCAAGACCCAATGCACACTCCTCTACGTTGCAGAAAAGGCTGCTCGTTAAAAACAATAAATGTTACACTGAGATAAAATTCTAAAAGCGTTAAATTATGAACCGACAAGCAAGCGGAGTTTTGGAAATCGCATTGGCCAATCTGTTCAATGCACTTCCTAACAGCAACTAAAAGCTTATCTTGAGGTACTGAATAAAACAAGTCCTCAACGTCGACAGATAAGCCATAATCTATACTCTCGTTGTGTTTAACATATTCAGTGACTTCTTCAGATTTTCCTCACGCGGGAAGGATCAACAACCGTGAGTCACTTAAGGCTCTTCAGTAAAAACTGACTAACATTCTTTTGCCAAGCCCCCCTCTTCGCTCACAATGGTTCTGAAAGGGACATCTACCTTATGTGTTTTTGTAGAAAAGAAAACCTTCAGAATGTTCCTCCTAATAGCACTAGCAAGAGCATTCAATTCCAAGTCCTTACAAAATTTGATGAACTTAGTCTTAACCCTCACTTCATTTTTCTAAACAGCCACAAAGTTCTTGTCTACTGCCGCTTGGGCTTTTTCATTGAACATGCCTTTCGGCATCACAACAAATCCACCTTCCTTGTCAGCTTCTAGGAGAACCAAACTGTTCTGCCAAACTGAAAGTAACTATGTTAGACCAACTAGCCCAACAGGCGGTCCTTCCGAAACTTATCCCGATTTCTGCGATCATATTTTTGTTCTTGCCTGGATCGTCTCTCTTTCTATGCGTAAAGCTACTATGTGTGACTGCGCAACATGCCTATTTGTCTTGTTTGACGCATTACATACAGTGACGTTTGCTTGACTACGTATATTTATTGGATACTTATATCTTTAAACATCTTGTTGCGAGGCTTTGTGTATACAAACAGTGCATTTTGTTTCCAGTGACACTTTTCTTCGCACTTGTATATTCCATTCTATTTTCGCATTTCTAATGTACATCTTGCAGAACTGCTCCTTCTTATAGGTACTCACTGGTGCAACTATATTATCGGTGTAATTACAATGCACGACCGGTAACAACTGCTCATGCGCAATCTATTGCAACGAAGGACAGCGTCATTGAGGTTTTTCCCTCGCCGTTGCATATGTACAGTCACGAGCAAAAGTTTGTGGACCAAAGGTATGGTATGATGGTATGATAAAACTTTATTACGGTCCCTCGGAACGCGCATCAGCACGTAGCGGGCCGCTCCCACGTCGGTACAGAAAGGCCGAGCCTCTCCGCTGTCAGTATTTTATTTTTTTTCCTTCGCAGCCTGGGCATTCCAGCTGAAGTCAAGAGCGCAAGCCTACATGCGCGTGTTAGACCAATACAACGTATTAAGCCAATTTGGGGCCAAGCAGCTGCGCTTTAATATATTTAAATTTTTTGCTGATGCCAGGGTCTCCAAACTTCTGCTCGCGACTATACAAAAAAGTTAACAAGGTTCGTGAATGACAAAGATTTATCAAAATATTTGTGCTCAACTTGTTCTTTTCATGGCCTTTACGTTTTCCCCACCAGCTGTATGCACTGCTTCTCTGGTTTGGAACTGATATAGCTCAAAATTCGTGTGATATTTTCTTTACTTATTAAATAGACAAAAAACGCGGAAGCATTGATACCAGTTATTTCTGTCACAATTTTTGGGACATACGAATATATTCTTTTATGAAAAAATACATATTTTACTTGACAGTGGGTAGCATTAGGTAGCTTGTTTGCAGCCTCTAAAATACAATGACATTGGCAATAGCAAAGCAGTTATTATTCAGATATTTGATCCCTCGACAAATTCTATAAGGAGGAGGCCGTGCTGCAATGTGAGCCCCCCGTCTCCGAACAAAATTTCTGGCTATGCCACTGTGCAGGGAAGCAGGGGTGCGATCTTGTACGCGTTCCAAAATGGAACGGAGGCGGTCCGTTCCATCGAGCCGCACACGATTAGTCAATTTGAACCGTGAGCCGCACACGATTGGTCAATTTGAACCGTGACGATCAAATTGACCAATCGTGTGCGGCTCGATGGAACGGACCGCCTCCGTTCCATTTTGGAACGCGTACTTGATCGCGCCCCAGGTCTTTGAACTCTGACCAGTTACAGATGATTTTCTGCGTTTACACCCGTCGCTTACCAAGAGTTTATAAAAGGTGTTCGCCTGAAATGTACCAAATTTTCTTTACAAAGCCACTAATTTACTTTGTTCACAGGAACCTCCCTGAGAAAACTGACGTCAATCCGAGCATTTGTTGGCGTGATTTTACTCTTTGCGGCGTCGGCCATTTTCGTTACGGCGCGGTTTTGCCAAGATCATCGCCAATGGCACCAAAAATATAGCCATGCACCTAATGCTTTCGCCTTCGAAAAACGGAAAGTCCGTGGCAGTGAACATAACTCGACCAGGCACGTGCAGGACTCGTAAACAGAGGCCAACCGAGATTAAGGGCGTCAATCATGCGACTGCATATCCTGAAACATGCGCCCGTCGCCACCATTTAGCAAGCTTACATTAATATCTTAAATTAGCTTTCGAGAAATGAAGCGACAAAAGGGAATTTTTGCTTTTTCGATTCGATCGGACAAAAAGTTGGACAAGGAAAAGATGGACGGAAGGGGGGGGGGCGGAGACCGCTCTTTCAAGATTCTGCAACCGCTTTCTCGAAGCGGGGCTGAGCCTCTAAACGCCTATCAATAGCAGCAAAACTGCTGATTCACAGTAGACTAGCTGGCCGCTCGTCTTATACGCGCGGCTGTTATCAGATCAGTCATTCCTGATTTGCGCTCGTCTATGCTCGACGGTGAAAGCTGTTGGCGTGGTAATTTTTTTCCTTTTTTTATTGTTAAAACGTCTATTCTGTTATCGTCCAGTACACTTCGTGCGTCATCGCGCGAATTTCGAATCTTAAAGGTCCGTACGCCACGTGGTGTAAAAGCTGTGAACTAAAGGTGATGTCCGGAATTGCTGGGCTTCTACGAGCGCGAGGCATTCCCTCTGGAGTAATTTCGCTCGGGCGTGGAAAGAAGGCGGCTGGCGTAAGCGATGACATGGTCGTGGCCCTGTTGACGTTGAACGAGGACAGCGCCGATGCCATAACCACTCGTGTCAGTTCGTACTTCAGTAGGCGCAGAAGGGTCAAAGTGTGACAGAAGTGGGGAGGTTGTAAGCCGCTCGTCAGGGTAGAGAAGGCTTGCTCCTGCAGTGGTCCCCAAGAGAAAGAGGCATCTTTCTTAAGAAGGTCAGTGAGAGGGCGAGCGATGTCGGCAAATTGCTTCACAAATCGCCGGAAATAAGAGCATAAGCCCAGAAAACTATGGACATCGTTTGTTGAACAAGGTAAAGGAAAATGGCGCACGGCGTGGACTTTCTGTGGATCAGGTTGGCTTCCGGCGGCGTTTACAAGATGGCCGAGCATGGTAATTTCACGGCGACCGAAATGGCACTTGGAGGAGTTTAGCTGAAGGCCATCCCTGCGAAACACGGAGAGTATGATCGTGAGGCACCTCAGGTGGCTCTCAAAGTTTGACGAAAACACAATCACATCGTCGAGGTAACACAGCCATGTAGACCACTTCAAGCCGCGCAGCAGAGAGTCCATCATGCGCTCGAATGTAGCTGGCGCATTGCATAATCCAAAGAGCATGACTTTAAATTGGTACAGACCGTCCGGTGTGACGAATGCGGTTTTCTCACGGTCCATCTCGTCGACGCTAATCTGCCAATAGCCGGAGCGGAGGTCAATTGATGAAAAGTATTGGGATCCGTGAAGGCAGTCAAGAGCGTCGTCAATGCGAGGCAGGGTGTAAACATCCTTCTTTGTTATCTTGTTGAGGTGACGGTAGTCAACGCAGAAGCGCCACGAGTTGTCTTTTTTCTTTACTAAGACAACCGGTGATGCCCACGGGCTACTGGAAGGTTCAATGATGTCCTTGTCCATCATCTTGTCGACCTCTTTCTGGATTATGGCCCTTTCTGTTGCGGAGACACGATATGGCCGCCTATGAATGGCGCTGGCGTCACCGGTGTTGATGCGATTGGGGACAACAGATGTCTGACCAAGTGGTCGGTCGTCCAAATCAAAGATATCCCGATAAGATGACAGGAGGTGACGAAGAGCTGTTGTTTGCTCGGAAGGAAGGGCAGGGGCGATTATCTTACAAACATCGTCCGCAGGCGTCGAGCACGAAGGAATGGGTGACAAAGGTGCATTGGTACTCAGGAAGGATTCGGAGGCCAAAGATTGATTGATTGATTCTTGGGTTTAACGTGCCAAAACCAGTTCTGATTATGAGGCACGCCGTAGTGGAGGGCTCCGGATTAATTTTGACCACCTGGGGTTCTTTAACGTGCACTACAACGCAAGCACACGGGCGTTTTTGCATTTCGGAGGCCAAAGAAGAAATTCAAATTCTTCCAAAGGACTGATAAGTGCGACGGCAATATCGTGTGGCAGGACATGTGTCGAAAATCCAAAATTGAGGATGGGCACCCGAGCGCAGTTTTCGAGGATCCGGATTAAGGGGCTCGGTAGGGCAATATTTCGTGACAAAACCACGTCAGTAAGCGGGGACACGGCGTACTCGCCATCAGGTATGGGAGGACAGGGCGTCAGGAGGACATTGGTAGCCGCCTGTGGAGACAGCCTTTCAAACTCAGCAGAACATAAGCGGGGTGAAGCACAAGTTGTTGCGTCTGCGTCGGCAGGAAGCGGCAGATCCAGCTGTACAACACCTGCGGAGCAGGCAATTTGGGCAGAGTGTTTCGAAAGGAAGTCGAGGCCGAGAATTAGGTCGTGTGGACAGTGCTCAAGGACGATAAATAAAACAACGCTATAATGGCCCGCAATGGTCACACGTCCTGTGCACTTTCCAAGAACAGGTGAAGTACTCCATTCGGCGACTCGCACAGTGCACGGTACGGCGGGCGTCAGAACCTTTTTGAGCCTTCGGCGGAGAGCAGCGCTCATTTAAATATAACTGAAAGCTGCGCTCCTGTGTCAACGAGAGATGTAACAGGAACACCACCAACTTCAATGTCCAGTAGGTTTCCACGTGTAGGCAGGGTCAACAGAGGATTTGTGGGCCGGGTCGGAGTTGCAGCTTCACCTCCGGGACCTGCAACGCCTAGTTTCCTAAAGGGAAGCGACCGGTTGCAGATGGGGACGAAGAGCGGTGAACGAGAGGCGAACGGGACCGACGGCCTTGCGGAGACGGGGAGCGCCTGGATCTTGGTGGAGCACTGTCGGCGTTGATGTTCCTAGGCGGCGTGTAGGGCAGAAAGTGCGATTGTCTGGTACTTGGCGGTAGTGACTCAGAGACGACCGCCGAGGAGACGACGACCAGCGGTTACGGCAATGACGGGCGATGTGTCCAATACCGGAACAATTAAAACAGATGGGTCTGTCTTCCGCTGTGCGCCAGTCAGCGGGGTTGCGGCGGAGTGGCGGAAAGCTTTGCGTCTGGGAGCGAGTGGCCGGATAAATCTGGTAGGTGTTCGTATGGCGGACCGAGCAGAGAGACGGAATGCCCAAACTCGCTTTTTCCTCGCGAACGACCGCTTGTATAAGCGAGATAGCGGGTGCACATTCCCGACAGTCGGAACGAATTGGAGCCGGAGCCATGGCCTCAAGCTCACCGCGAACGATAGGCGTTATATCTTCTGATCCTGTCGGCTGAACGAACCGCGGCGGGTCTTCGCACGAAGATGTCGCGGCGGTATTGGGCAGTCTGTCGAAATGTTGAGGGACGCGGCGGCCTTTCGCTTGTTCGAAGCGCCGGCACTCCTTTATAATTGCATCCACAGTGGCACAATCCTTACACATCAGGAGATTGTAGGCGTCGTCTACAATACCTTTTAGTATGTGACCAATCTTGTCCGCCTCGGTCATGGTGTTATCAGCCTTGCGGCAGAGAGCCAGCATATCCTGTATGTACACGACATAGGATTCTGTGGACGTCTGAGCGCGGCATGCAAGTTCTTTTTTTGCTGCCAACTGACGACCGACAGGTCTGCCAAACAGGTCTCGCATTTTTTCTTTGCAGATATCCCTGCTTGTTAGGTCAGCTTCATGCGTATCGTACCATTGCTTCGCAGTTCCTTTCAGATAAAACATGAGGTTTGCTAGCATCATTGTTGGGTCCCACCTGTTGTTGTCGCACACTCGTTCGTACATCGCAAGCCAGTCCTCGACGTCGGCGTTGTCCGTGCCACAAAATGTCCCCGGGTCCCGCAGATGAGTGAGGATGACCGTTGGCGTGGACTGCTGAGGCGTTTCCGGTTGTGTGGGTTGGTCTGCCATTGTGGCGGCAGGTAGATGACGTCCGCTGCGAAGTTCCGTGATTGTACCCAGCAGCTTCCTCCAAAAGGTTGCAGGAAGAAAGCAGGCCCACGAGTGTAGAAGAATATATATTTACAAGCGAAGAAACATGGCGTTCAGGCAACGGCCAGAGTCTTCGTCTTCCTCTCGTTCGCGTCACCTTCTTCTTTCCCTTTACCGTAACAATATATTGCTGCCTCTCGTGTAAATATCGCATATGCACCTATATACGTGACTTCCGCAACATAACAAATTGGTGGAGGTCTGGGTACCCACGAGAAACAACCACGGAGCTCCAAAGTGGTCGTCGCATCGGGCTGGACAACATGACGGACTAAACAGGGCCTGAAATGGCGCGGCCCGCATCAACGCCCCGACGGTTGTCCTGGCTCAGCCGCGGGATCCAGGAACGTGCTGCGGCACCGACCACCTCAACGTGGAAGACTGGATCGCCACGTATGAGCGTGGAATTGTCCACAGCAAATGCGAACCCACGATTATGTTGGCTTACTTGCTGTTCTACCTACAAGGCACGGCGAAGGAGTGGTATGATAACCACGAGGAAGAACTGAACTTAACGACTGGGATACGTGCAAGCAGAAGCTGAGGGACTTGTGCGGCCGTCCCGCCGGTCGGAAGAGCGCAGCTAAGAAAGAACTAGCGACCCGTGTACAAACGTCCACGGAATCTTACGTCTCTTACATCCAGGACGTGCTGGCATTGTGCCGCAGGGCCGACAGCGATATGCCTGAGTCAGACAAGGTTGGGAATGCACTGAAGGGGATCGCTGACGATGCTTTCAACCTGCTCATGTGCAAAAAATTGTGAAAAGTACAGGACATCCTAAAAACAATTAAGCTAATTCAACGCTTGCGAAATCTGATGAAACAGCGGAGCTCTGCAAGCGTGCTTGTATAGCGTAGTGGGTATGACGCTCGCCTTCAGACCGTGAGTACTCGGGTTAAAATCCTGCCTCGCCAAAAAAAAGTTTACAGTGTTTTTTTTTTGTCTCTCTACGTTTCCTTCTCTTTCTTTCTTTCTCTCTCTCTCTCTTTCTCTCTATTTTTTTCTCTCTCGCTCTCATTTCCTCTTTCTCTCGCCCATAGCAAGTTGTGTTACAATCGTCAGTACAATGCAACCATATGGTTCACATAAATGCATGTTAGGCAAGCGTGGGTGTATAGCGCAATGGTGATGACGCTCACCATCGGATCTTGGGTACCCTGGTTTGAATGCCGCCTCCCCAAGAAAGTTCGTTTTATTGCTTTATCTCGCTCTCTGTCTGTCTCTCTTTCTTTCACTTTCTGCACCTCCTCTCCTTCTATGCTCTGCTTTCACTACTGATCAACGCTCGACACGGTTCAACCTCGGCATTAAACAGCTTCGCTGTTAGAATGTCAACGCTTTGAGCAGGCCAAGAGCCCCCGCATTGCAACGCCGTTCGCACGTCAGCCCGAATACAGCTGCGACGTCCTCTTGTGACGACAGGCTAGGAATGCAGCGACCGTCATCATCAGACGACATGCCGCGAATAGTATGGCGACAACTTGAAGCCATGGCTCCTGCAGCCCTTTTTTCACGACACAGGGAGCCGAACAACTTGCCTACAGCGCCATTTGTGCAGGCATTAAATAGTCCGCGAAGAACACGCTAATCTTGCAGTTCATTCTGTATGTGCCGTTGCCACTTCACAGCTGTCTCACGCTCCTTGTCCATCGTTTGGTTAGCGGTATCCTGCACGCTAGCGAAATCCAGCCAAGTGGCGAACCGCAGACGATTGGCAAATCTGTTTTGCCTGCCGGCGTGTCGGTCACGTTGCTCGCCATTGTAACATCCGCACTGCCTCCTCGCCTCTGCGACCGCCATTCACCCCTTATTATTCTGCACTTGTAGAACATTGTATGGTACGCGTATAGCTCGCTCGTCGAAGTCGCGCTGAGCATTGTTTACATTCACAGCCCAAGCAAAAGTGAGCAGGTATGGACATGAACAGACGTAAGCAATGTGATTTTGTCTTTATGGACAAATTATCTTTCAGTTTTAATCGCCTTCTTCAGGGGGGAATCGCTTTACAGTCACCGATTTTTAAAGGTAATCGGAGGAGTGCCGACTGAAGTTCATTTCAGCGCTCCCTGACGGAACGTTTCGGGAGAAGCTGAGACGAGATTATGCTACTTCTCGTTCTCATCGACGGTTTCATTTCAGTCACCACAGCCCTGGTAAGGCCCAGATTTGCTTGGTGCCACAACGATCACCTTCAAAAAGACGGCCTGTGTACTTAGCCAAAGGGCTCACTTTAACGTTTACGGCTTCACTGCAGTGAACAAAGATAGCATGATAATATTTATTGTGCGAGTGGAAGTCACACAAGCCATATGCCTCTGCCGTTCGTAAAACTTCATGTGTGCTATCGCCGATTGCGTGTTGTCTCCAAAATAACTGCCATCTGCGCTAGCGGCAGCGTGGCCGGTCGTTTAACCTGTCACAATAAATCTGACCCTTGCGCTGTACTTATGCATCGACAGTACGGAAATTTTGAAGAGCCCTCCTACGACATATACTATTCGTCGGAAGCTTAAATTTGATATGCACTGCCCACTTCTCGATTTCAGACAGCTATATACACCCGCTTTAAGTTTAGCATATCAAAACCATTCGGCCGACCGCAGAGAACGCGTGGTGCAGAGACTCGACGCGGCCGACCGCAGCAGCAAACGATCATGGCGCCCCGCGGATTGTCATCTGCCACAGGGAGGGCATGCTGAGGAATGCTGCGGCAGAACGGCAGTCAATCTTACCTCTAAGGTACACTATTACAATACCACTGCGCATGATAATGCGCAAAAATATTAGAAACGTCAGATGACAGTAGTACATCAACCGGCAATGAAACCTGTGTGCTTATATTTTCCACTTCTGCCTAACTTTTCGGTTATGTCACTTGTCCATTTCTGTGACACTGATGTCGATGGGGGTAATTATGGACATCCAGCGCACGTGTTGGAGTATATTTGAACCGGAGCTTTCATGGGAGCGCTTTAGTTCAACGCTTTAAAATTGAATGCGATGTGTACAGTTGCCTTTCTCGTCATCCTATATTCAATGAAAGTGTCATCTGACGCAATGATACTATAGTCATACCACGACAATAAATGACAACAAATTACATCAAATATCTGGCCTGTGCGGTGCATAAACATAGGCACCGCACAGGTCACAACTTTGATGTCATGCTGCTATGATTATGCCTACGCACTGCACAGCTCGCAAGCTTTGCGGAAATCTAAAGAGCAGTTCATGCGAATGCATACTGTGAGAAGTCTACCGAGAGATATCCTATACGAAGGTGAAGTTTATGTTTGTATAGGGAAACAATGGCGAAGAGTTCAGTATGTATATGCACTGCATGACGCCAAACGTTTAAGGTAGACTGTAACATTATAGTATTCGCCCAATTTTCTCTTGCGACTGCAGCCTAATAGAAAATCGTCGCGCTCAAATGTGGATTGGCACTCACGCTCTCTCACGCACACGTGCTACGTGATGTGGCGCAGGCGTCAATAGTCTGAAAGAGCTACTTGTAGTCAGCATGAAGGAAGTATGCGTGCAATTCAGTTTCAGTTTATTTTCTTTCGTAAGTAGAATACATGCTTACATAAGTATTCAGAATTGTCACCCAATTCACAAGTTTACAAGAGCGTCGCTTACGCTCAGCTCAAATTTCATTCAGGTGGCTGCACAAAACTGAGCTGATTAAAATTTTTAGCAAGTGAGTGGCGAAGAGACGCATGTGGCGTGCAGATTATTTCGCTACAAAATGACAAGGAAGCCAAGCAGACGCATCGTCACTCAGTTCTGCGATGCGTCACTCCGACGCATCGTCAATCAGTTCTGCAATGGAGCCTGAGCAGCATTCGGCTTTCCGCTACTGGCATCAGCTTTGGGCACCAGATTTGAATTCTGGGGTTTTACTTGCCGAAACCACGATTTCATTATGAGGCACGCAGTAGTGGCGGACTCGGGATTAATTTTGACCATCAGGGATCCATAATGCACATCCAGCTGCTAAGCTACCGCGGCAGGTAGTTGGACACTAACGTTCCTATACTTAGCGACTCTGAAACTTGTGAGGAAACGTCGGCCTGAGAGGAGCGAAGCGTAAACGCTCAGTTTAAACTCTCTATTGTCAGGAGACGCTGGTCTCTGCGGGGCGGTATATGCAAAGGCTCAGCTAAAGCTCTCTATTGAATAGAGCAAAAGGTGATTGTGTTGGGAGAGCAAGGTTCCATCATCGGACCAAGGACCATCAGCGAACACGCATTTATTTTATTATATTTTTTGCGAGAGTTATTCGGCAAGACGGTACTGTGGCAGCGCCCAACAGCGGCCCCGGTCAGCAAAGTCCGATAGGCCTCGTTTAGAAAGCGTCGCTTTAAAAGCTCCCCAACACAATCACGGCAGCGTGCTATTTCCTCTACCATTGTTAAGTGAGTTCATATCAAGCAATTACCCATCGCGGTTGATCACTTTCTATGGTGTTCTGCTGCAGAGTACGAGGTCATGAGGTTGATGGCCGGCGGTACCGCATTCCGATCCGGGTGGATAGCAGGAGCTTAAGTGTACCGTGCTTGGAGTGCAAGTTAGGGAACCTGGGGTGGTAGGAAGTAGGAAGGCCTCACTTGTCTCTGCCGACAAATTTGTTTTCAAAAGCTAATGATATTTCCGTATTTTTTCGAACGAGTGCGACTTTACTAATCGGGATACTGCCGTAAGCGGCATTTCTAACTTTTTTTTGTATTTTGAGAATTGAGAGGCAAGGGAAGCATGCCTAGATATAGAAATATATCTGGGCTAAAAGAGCAGTAACCTATTAACCGGCAACAATGATTCTTAATATTGTTGTCATCTTTCCCACGCGAATGAAACGCTGGTGAATTAGGCAATAGCTTTATTTTCCCCTTAAAGAACCCAAGGTGGTCCAAATTAATCCCTTCACTGTATATACGGCGTGCCTCATGATCTCATACTGGTTTTGACGTGTAAAACCTCAGAATTTCAATTTATTAAGGCGGACCATCTGCGGTTGTCTGCGCCCAATAAAACTATTTGATGGATTAAGCGTGACCTTTGTAAGCCGTAACGCTCAAACCAGTACATGCAGCGGGGAATGGAGGCAGTCCTTTTGCAAGTTAAAAGCTTATTCCTTTGTTTCACTCTAAGCCGCACGAGCTAGTGACCGAACTGGGCGGGCATGAGGCCATGAGCAATTGCAGCTTGTTTTTTTTTTTTGGTCAATAATTTGATTTTTCATCTCAATTTTATTCATGCGTCGCAGATGACAGCGATCAGTTCAGTGGCTGACAACAAAAATAATAACGGCGCGTTATTAGCTCAGATCCTCGTTTGAACCACTGATGAAGTTCGACCACAATGAAAGATTAAATGGATATTTAGATTTGGTCCAAAGAACCAACACCGTTCGGGGCATAGGGTGTTCATGATATTTATTTTTTCAATACGGCTGTGAGCAGCACGGCTTCATGAAATAAGTACGGCGCCCTACATTTTCAACAAAGCGGCGTCGTCAAAAGGCACGCATGTGCGATGTTTTCAATATGGCAATGATCCGCTCGCCTCGAACCTGTGATCAACCTTTATATGTGCGTTCGTCCATAGTTTGTGGGGTTGCACTGCGCGAAGGCGCACAAGACGCAAAAAAACTAAGGTATCGGCATTGGCAAAGCAGTGTGTTCTTCAAGAGCGTAAACATCTGTGCTCTTCTAGCATTCGCACCCCAGGAATTCCTGTACTGTATTGAGCCGAAACTTCAAATTATGGCTTCAAAGTCTACTACCCCAGTAATTAGACACAATCTACCAGCGGCTACGAGTTAGCGTGGTGTACACACGCAGCCTCCTCTACCGCTTTGTTCAAGCTACAAGCCACTCTTGCTACAACTGTAGCTCTGCAGAAACCATCGGACATATTTCATTAGAATGTAGAGTGCACAGTAATGAAATGCGCATATTGGAGACAAATACGGCTAAAACCTCTCATGGCCCTATAAATCTAAGGCGCACATTAAGTCACCTAGAAAACTCAATCAACACAGTGTCAAGCACTCGGCCTATTTGATTACATTCAATCAATTAGTTTTTCTCAGAAATCTAACTCTTATACGGTCTGTTACATAGCAAGTGAAGTCAAGACAACTCACACATTCGTACAAGTAGGACTCAAAAGCGAAATGAAGATTTAATGGCTGGCTTTTTCTTGCATGTGTATATGTGTGCGTAGGCGCATCTGTGTGTGTGCGTGCGTGTGTGTGTGTGTACTGTGCGTGTAGGTGTGTCTGTTTTCCAATTTGGCCTACTACAGCCTCCTCCACCTAAGGCATTTTGCTCGCTTCTCCCCTTCTCTTGCTGAGAAGCATGTAAGATTAAATACAACCGAATTTGAGACCTGTTCTCCAACTCGCAAGTCGTTTGCCCTACGGTGGAAGCTGCAGCACTCTTTAGCTAATACGAAGGCAGAATGTTCCTAGACATTTGCTCATCAGCCTCGCGTCGTCCACTCACGACCACAGTGATTCGCTGTGTACGACGGTGCATGCGCAAAGTTCCGAGCATGTCACGTGTCGCTGTAACCTATCACGTACGAAGCAAAGCTAATTCTCCATAATCCCGCCAATAACCCGACAGTTACTACCACAATTAAGAGCCGCTGTGCAATGATATTACTTGTGTTCGCCTCTTACCTTCGGGAGTGCTGAAAACGACTCGTGAGATGGAATATTGGGGTTTCATTTACAACGCTGCTTGTTCCTATGCTTTTTTTCATTGTTTATCCGCGCTGGCATTTAATATGAGTAGCACTGGGAACGGCATCCCTCTTGCACGCGCCGCTCCGTCAACGGAGTGAGGGATCTGCGACAACCTTTGCGTCTGTGCTTGACCTCACTGAATACGAGCAGAAGCATTGTGACATCATTTTATGGCTCCCGAGAGAAAAGACTACGCTCCTGAGGCCGGACAGTTAAGGGGTAGAGAACTGGAACACATTCATCACAATTTTGTACACCAGTCAATAATTCGGGTGCTGCTCTCAGATCGTGTACCCAAATAGGAAGGAAAAACTTGCATCCGCGTTCGACACTTCTGAAAGGATGTTTTCTGCCGTTTTACCTCTGGAGCATCATATTACCTGGTGATCGGGCGTTTACCACGCGAAGCCAATCGCTCACAACTGCGGTAATTCGTGGCAACCAGTTGGACACCGCCAAACGGGTTTGTGTCGCTTGCAGAGGGACATTCCTTGAAACGAGCTTTTGGTGCTTTCGCTCCTGTCGAGGACCTGTGCTCCTTCGTCTTTCCCTCCCATCGCGGGGTGACTATGAACGAGCGACCCAGACGACTCTCTGGAAAACCGACGTGCCCAATCTGCCACATCCGTGCCGGAGGCGGGGTCATTGTGAGTTTTCTTCTTTCCCAGGTTCGTGCAGTGACGTGCGTTTGTTTTGGATCAAATACTCCTAGAAGAAAAATGGCTGCAAACCTCCCGATTACACCAGTGTGATGTCACCCATCCCCTGACACCGAATTGAACGAAGGTGATGGGAGCTGGACGACGGTGGAGTTAAAAGACGAGACGGACGCTTTGTGATCTAGAATAGGCAGCTAAGGCTTGAACTTAAACATCTTACCCGCACCGTTCCTCATGCTTGTACAAAATGCAAATATAAACGTTTGTTCTTAAAATCCTGAATGTGGCTTCATTAGAGATTCCGTTAGAGGCTCTCCTTTGCCCTGCTTCAGCTGCTTCATGATTGTGTCAGCCCACCAACACACGAATTTCGCCTTTATTTCGGACTATAATGGGGTTCTTAAAGTTCATGTTTGGGGTTCAAGATGGCTTTTACCACAGGTAATATATAAACATGTACAGAAAATTACAGAATATTTTTGTACCATGGCAACCAGTTAGATGCCCTCAAAAGCGTTTGTGTCATTTGCAAAGAGACATTCCTTCTAACGACCTCTTGGTGTCATTCGCTCCTGTCGAGGACCTGTTTGTGGAGGGCAGTGTCTGTCTTGCCGTTCCACGTAGGGAATGCGTGATGAACAGGTGAGACAGAAGTGCCACCTAGAATACTGAACGAACTGCACTGTTTCTAAAAATTATAAATTCTAAAAACAAATATGCACAAGAACTTTAACGGCACTAGCCCGAAATTGCGAAGTTTAGTAGCCACGAATGGTACCCTAAGTCCCCGCTTCGCGAACAGTTGGGGGCGACAAATTGTAGGTTTTTACAGTATGGAGGAAACTAAAAGGTTAATTACGCCAGAAATCCAAAACAAAAATGCCAATATTTTATTGCCCCGTGAAAGAATGCTGATATAAGCTTTGCTTTCGGCGGGAAAAAAGTAAACTCCGAAACACACCCTCCGATTTTGCCTCCAAAGGTGACTCCGATCGAAAACGCGTACTTAGCTAAGGTCTTTGTGGAACTTTTGCTGCACTTTAAGAAGTAGTTTAGTAGCACGAATATCCCGTTTGCCGAGCAATTGTTGGAGCGAAAATAAAGGGTTTTACAGTATGGAGGACAATAAAAGGTGAATAACGCCAGAAATGCCGAAACAGCCTGACCGAAATTTTATTTCACCGTAAAAGAAAGCTGCCGTAAACTCTGATTTTTGCATGAAAAAAAATCTTCGAAATACACCCTCCGATTTTGCCCCCGAAGATGGCTCCAATCGAAAACACGGACTAACCTAAGGTTCTTCTGTGGCGACGACGTGCGGAAAAAAGAAAATTAGTTCTAAAAAAAGAATCTGTGGCTTCTATGGCAGCAAATCAGTTCGACGCAGGAGTTTCGACGCTGTTCAGTTCGACGCTAATGTTTGCCGCATTTTTAATTGTTTTATTATCCAAAGCTGTTTCATGTTGTCAACATAAGCGTTCCCCTTACTGCTGTTATATTTCTTCTTTCTTCAGCACAAATTGTGCATCGTGGCGTGAATCAGGGCACCAAGGTCTGAATAAAGTAACATTCCAGCTCTTTTCCTTCTCAGGATTCGTCAGTGGACCGAGTGGCATTCAAAAGCCGCGTCATCACCATGGCTTCTCGGTCTCGTCGGCGGCGGAAGATAAGAAGTGAACGTAATAGAATGAAATGATCGGTTAGATTTCACTGGCCCAAATAACACTTTCCCCCAACAAACCCGTGTCGGCTCATGTCAGTCACGGCTCCCAACTTTTACCATCCAACTCCGTTTAAAGGTTGTCGACGCATGTACTGCAAAAGAACGTTTCGTCGCAGTGACTGCACGTATACACAAATTGAAAAGGTTGGTTAATAGCTCGATGCACGACTACCACATTCCTAACCGTTGTTACCGGGTGAGTGAAGAAGTGACACGGAAATAAATCTTTTTTCGCTATACATGCACGCTCCAAAACATCGTGCAATCGATTTAAAGAATAGGTGAGAAAAAGAGGCATCCTGTAGCACTTTGAGGCACATTGTACAGCGTGCGTAAGTGAGAGTGTCGGACGTGCCCACAAATAGTCAGATGCCATCAATGCGCTGCTCCGAATCGACCCACAAAGTACCTATATTGCAGAAAACCTGACCCTGGGCTCGTATACGCCTTCGAAGACGGCGCTTAGTTTTCCAGACGTGGTCAGACTAGGTTCACAAGTTAAACAATGCTCGCTTCGTCGTTAGAATTATCTAAAGAGCCCCGTGCCACAAATTGAAAGTATTCTTACGCGTATTCCTGCTAAATCAAGCAATAGAATATAGGAGCGTTTTTGGCCACCACGAAATAAACAGCTACTGCACAGATTCCTATGCGTTTGTTGCAAATAATGGACAGACTAGAAAAAAATTACGCAGATCCAACTCACATGCTCTAAACTCTGTGGAGCGAAACGTTCGTGAAGCCAGTAAAAAAATCCATACAAATAAAGGCGATCCCTGCAATTGTCTTTACTTTCATTCCATGCAACGTGCGAAGTCGTGTACTATTTATATGCTGCATAGATCACAATTTCGTCATGCAATGCTTTTGTTATATATACATGTACTTTTTTGTTTAATGAACGTCTTTCTCTCTCTTTTTTTTCTTTATGCACTACACCGTTCGAATGCTATTGTATATGCCGAAATGCAAATACCGGTTCAGGCAGATGTGCATTGCGAGGCATGTACGCAGTAATGTCACAACGACAAAGCCGATGCTCCATGCTAGTCGAGAATAATCGCTCGAGGAAACTTGAATGTGCAGAGAAGGCAATTAAAGTTTCGATTTAACCAAGAGGCAGCAGCCAGTCGACCACAATCACGCCTTAAGTCGGACGGGGAATTTTCGGTTACTTAGAGTAAGGCGGAATGTAGGCCGTTTTTGTGATCGTTTTAGCATGAAAAGCACTTTGTGATTTGTCAGCGAGGTTACCGCGATTTGCCTTTGTTGGTGCCATTATTAATCAATGGCACCTGGCGGTTCGAGCAGTTGTGTTAATCCAGGCCCAGTTATCTGCCAGTAGCAGTGGAATGCGCTCGAAAACGTCGCCTTCAGAATCCCTCATCACGTTCATGCTACGTTGCTGAACGAACAGACCTAATATATAATGTTATACATTACAGTAAATCATTCAGAAATAAGTCAAGGCCCGCCCCGATATCTTAGTGGATCATGGCAACGCTGCGCTCGTGTTCGCGAGGTTTGGAATCCGGCTTCACCGGCCGAAATGCAAAAAACCCTCGTATACATTAATGTAGGGGAAGATTGAAGAACACCACGTGGTCCAAATCATTCCTCATAATCATTCATAATCACTCCTAATAATCATATCGCGGTTTGGGCATGTAATACACTTGAATATCATTTTAACAGTTGACATCAGTTGAGTGTGTACTTCTAGTTTTTGAATGAGGGAATTTCTGTTCACGACTGTGGAGGAAAATGTCCTTGATGTCACGATTACTATAAAAGAGTGGTTACGCGAATATTACACGCGTTAGAAGTATCGACGCTTCGTTTCAGTGTGAGCTGTTTTACGTCAGATACCGTTGAGCACACTAGCAGAGCATGGGGAACGCTTGTTTCAGGTTTGCGTCATAAATTGCGCACATAAAACACACACACACACATTTCAAAATTATTTCACCGATTGTATGAAACCATCTAAAACAAGCTATCAACGGCTTGTTTTCTGAATCTTTATTTCCCTCTCCACCTTTGCTCGAATCAATAGCGTCCACCCTTTGATGGCGGCCGACATAAAGCACGGCCTGTGACCATCTTTTAAAGCAATGCAGATCCCGCACCATGCGGGAGTCGGTATAAGCGAACCTAAGTGAGCCGCCATGACGAAAGGGCGCATATCGAAAACACACGAGCATCGGAGATTTGCGAAGAACAACGGCCGCCGCCACGCCAGCCCAGTATATGTGGAGAAACACGACAAAACGCGTCCACCAAGAACAGCCACTGAACCAAGGCGTTGAACCGAAAACAAATACTGGAGCCCTATAACGTAAAACTATTCGAATTTGTTTTACAGTGAAGCTGTTTAGGGCTAGGTTCCCCAGGATCGTGTGAGCATGTAGGAAAAAAATAACTATCATCAGCATTGGGACGAGCGTCGTCGTCTTTTTAAGCGCACGGTCCCTCCTCCCTCCAGGCTGGCTGAGCCTCCGTTATTTATTTATTTATTTAATCAATACTGCAGGCCCAAATGGGGGCCCAAGCAGGAGGGGCAGAATACATAAATATTTACATATACACGTATGTATATACATACACACATGAAAAAGAAATACAAAAGCAATGCAACAAATGCAATGATCAGAAAAACAAATGAAAGCGACGACCAAATAAGATTAATAGAAGGTACACTGCAGGAATACAACTTAACAAACATTAGATCAGTATCACACGTAGTTTAGGGCGTCAGGAACAAAAGTAATACGCATATATGAGCACTTGCAACCATTCTCGCGACAGGGGAAAAAGACAAAATCGACAAATACCAGAAGTTGATGAACGAGCGACCATTGCAAAATGTGGAAAATAATAGAATAAGGAAGATGTGAAATATATCAAACAAAATTCACGTGTAAAAGAAAAAGAAAACAGTAACAAGGCTTGCCAACATAGCAATACTGTTAACATTAAAGACACATGCGCTCAATAGTATCGGTGCTTATCAATTGTGATAATGGTAGGCTGTTCCAATCTGTTACAGTGCGCGGGAAGAAGGAAAACTTAAAGAGGTTAGTTCGGCTGTTATAAGGTGTTAAAAAATCAGCGTGATGATGCCGTGTTCGACGCGCTGTAAGTGGTTGAACATAAGCCTGTGGGTGGATGGACAAACAGTTGTTTTTAAGGAAAAAAAGAAATTTCAGTCTTTGTATTTTTCTACGTAGCTGTAGCGTTTGGATACTATGTTGATTCATTAGGCTAGTAGGAGAGTCACTTGGTCTATATTTAGAGAAAATAAACCAGACAGCTTTACGTTGGATCATCGCTAAAGCGTTAATGTTAATTTTCTTATAGGGATCCCACACAATGCATGCATATTTAAGTTTTGGTCAGATGAGTGAAGTGTACGCCCGTAATCTAGTACCAGAGGGAGCGTGCTTTAGTTTGTGCCTGAAGAGTTACAGCCGAGTTACATACGTAAGAAATGTGGCTATTCCAGCTGAGGTCACTGGTTATTGTTATTCCAAGATACTTATATTGGCTGACTTTGGTCAGTGGTTCAGAGCCGAGGTTATAGACAAACGACATTTTATTTATTTTTTTGTTATGGACATGTAAACAGTTTTTTTCTCTGTTCAATTCCATGCCCCAACGACTGCACCAGGAAAGAATGTTTTGAAGGTCAGAGTTAAGCATTAATTGATCTTCGGGGCAAGTAACCTCTTTAACAACACACAATCGTCAGCGAATAGTCTAGCTTCAACAGGATGAGAAATTCCGTTAGTGATGTCGTTTATGTATATTAGAAATAGTAAAGGTTCTAGCACGCTACCCTGAAGTACTCCAGAGGTTACTGAAAGTTTGTTAGAAGAGTAGTTATCAATTGAAACAAACTGCTTGCGATTACAGATAATCCGCCACCCAGTTAATAATATAGGCTGGAAGCTCTATCGACTGTAGTTCTTCTATAAGTTTAATGTGAGGAACAAGGTCAAACGCTTTCTTAAAGTCTAAAAATATTACGTCGATTTGGTTTGACTTGTCAAGAGCACTTGCATAGTGAATAATTGTGGTTAATTGTGTCACAGTAGAGAAACCCTTCCGGAAACCATGCTGATGAGGATACAGTACGTTGTTGTCGCTTAGGAATTTGGTTATTTCATTAGCTATAATATGTTCGATTAACTTGCAACATGATGAAGTTAATGATATCGGACGATAACTGGTTACTAGGGTTTTGTCGCCTTTTTTGGTATGGGAACGACACGTGCAGTTAGCCAGTCTGTAGGAAGATTAGCCGAAGATAACGAGGAACGAAAGATAACAAGAAAAGGGGCTAACGCTTCAGTATACCTCCGCAGAAAAGCGTTCGGTATGTTGTCTGGTCCTGGAGATGATTTAGCTTTCAGGTTCAGCAACATCGACACTACACCCGGGTGCGAAACAATATCAGCGGTCGAGTTACATTGCATGCGGTTAAGGTTTATACCACCATCGAAACTTGAAAAAACACTCTGAAAATAATTATTGAAGTGCTCCGCGATACGCTGTTTTTCGACAACGGCATGGCCCTCGTGCACAATTTGGTCAATTGACTTAGTTTTTGAGCTTAGAAAAGCCCAAAATTTTTGGGGTGCCGTTCAATAAAATTTGGCAATGTATGGTGGAAATACGAGCGCTTAGCTTGCCGTACTTCTTGGTTTAGTTTATTTTGAATTTCGTGAATTGAAGCACGTGAGGCGCATCGTCGTCTTAAGCGCTTAACTTTTCTTTTAAGGTGCAAGATCCTTCTCGGTATCCAGGGAGTAGTCTTGGAAGTTTTTTTGGTTTTATTGGGAATAAAGCTGCTAAGGCAGTGAGTGATAATTTCTTTAAATTTATCCCAAAGCACAGTAGCATTGTTACCGTGAAAATAATCAAGGCATTGTTCAAGATAATCCAAGACACTTTCGTCTCTGGCATGAGAAAAATATTCAACAGTGGTTGTTTTACATTTTGTGGTATTAATCACTTCCAAAGAACAAGAAAAATATACCAGACTATGATCAGAAATTCCAGGTTCAAGCAAAACAAAAAAGTTTTCCAATGAACGACTTACAAAAACGAGCTCAAGTATTGTTGCTGATGCACCATAGGTACGCGTTGGCTGTCTTACAACCTGTTGTAGATTGTGAGACAGAATGATATCATGCAAGTAACTTAAGTGCGAATTATTCGCGATGCAGAAAAACCCATTCTCCCAATCAATATCTGCTAGGTTAAAGTCGCCTACAAGTTGTACTTTATCGCTTGTGAATGAAACCATGTGTTCAAAAAGATCACGAAAGAATTCTGGGGGCGAGTCAGGTGCTCGATAAACTGCAAATAGCAAATATGATTTATCCCAGCAAGTAAGCTTTATTGTAACAGATTCCAAGTTATCGGCCTGACATAACAGAGTAGCGGGTATAGTTTCTTTTACCAAAACTGCCACTCCGCCCCCTCTAGTACACCTGTCACGGCGATACGCTCGATAAGATGGGGGAAACACAACAGCATATTCAATATTGTCATACAACCATGTTTCTGTTATCACAACTACATGGGAATTGTAACCCATGATAGTTGCCTCAAGGCTTTCCGATTTATTAACGACACTGCGGGCATTGATGTTTAAAATTCGCAGTTCTTTAGCACCAGGGGAAGTGTCAGCAGAGGCTAGTCAAGCATTTTTCGAAGTACTTTCACGGACGTCAATTTTTATCCTCGAGTTCTTACTGTCATCCCATGCGAATAGTTCATTGTTAACACTCATCTTTTCATTAATTAAGCGAACTTTTTTGCCTTGTTCCCTTTCACTTTTAGCACTATCCCACAAGAGTTTTAGTTTTCTCAGTGTGTTGCGCGAGTAATCGTTTTGAATCGATATTCGACTACCCTTTAATTTCTACGCACTTTTTAAGACAAGCTGTTTTTCATTAAAATCCTGAAAGTAAATGATGACTGGTCTCTTGTTACCTTTGTTACCAAGACGATGAATTCTGCCGAGAGATTTGCAAGGAACAGCAAGCTTTGCAGAAAACACCTCGTCAAGAACTTTATTTTTAAGAATAGGTTCAGTTTCGCCGACATCCTCCGGAATGGCAAAGACTACTAGATTGAATCGCCTGCTCCTATCCTCCAGATCAGTCAACTTCGCCTCCAGTGATCTTACTGTACTCTCAAGGTCATCTACACGCGAGGCTCGTTTTTCTAATTCAATGAATCTGGCTCCCCAATCAGCTATAACGTTTTCCATCTTATTCTGTTGCTCCCGGAGCGCAGTCATGTCCGCTGCCAGCTTATTCTGACCAGACAGCAACTCTTTCAGCATGGATGCGATAGAGGCCTCGCTGCCGTCAGTGGGGCCGGGATTTAACTCGATGTTGCCGCACATCAGCAGCAAGCATATGCTGTACACATCATGCACAAAAAAAACACACCGCAGGGGGCACGGCAAGACCAAAAGACCGCGGCAATCACTTCTAATCGTGCTATAGTAGTTACTAACCTGCACGAGGTAGCAGAACGGTTTAAGCCACATGCTCGTCGATGGTCCGCCGTGCCCACTAAAAGCGTAGGTCTGGAGTTGTTCCCTTATAAACCGATGCGTCGGCGTCACGTGACGAATAGGTGGCGCCTCAAGTAACGCGCCCCAAAACAGCGAAGGAATGGCGTCATGAAAGCAGTGACGTGGCATCGGTGTCGCAGTTGGGGTCCGACTGCACGTGGCGAAGTTTGGCAGATAGGGATGGTCGATTGCATTTCTTGAAGACTGGTCAGGCTGCAACAGTTGTGGTACAGTTGATCCGGTCAGACCATGAGCAAGCACCTGCACGAGGTGGCAGAACGGTTTAAGCCACATGCTCGTCGATGGTCCGCCGTGCCCACTAAAAGCGTAGGTCTGGAGTTGTTCCCTTATAAACCGATGCGTCGGCGTCACGTGACGAATAGGTGGCGCCTCAAGTGACGCGCCCCAAAACAGCGAAGGAATGGCGTCATGAAAGCAGTGACGTGGCATCGGTGTCGCAGTTGGGGTCCGAATGCACGTGGCGAAGTTTGGCAGATAGGGATGGTCGATTGCATTTCTTGAAGACTGGCCAGGCTGCAACAGTTGTGGTACAGTTGATCCGGTCAGACCATGAGCAAGCACCTGCACGAGGTGGCAGAACGGTTTAAGCCACATGCTCGTCGATGGTCCGCCGTGCCCACTAAAAGCGTAGGTCTGGAGTTGTTCCCTTATAAACCGATGCGTCGGCGTCACGTGACGAATAGGTGGCGCCTCAAGTGACGCGCCCCAAAACAGCGAAGGAATGGCGTCATGAAAGCAGTGACGTGGCATCGGTGTCGCAGTTGGGGTCCGAATGCACGTGGCGAAGTTTGGCAGATAGGGATGGTCGATTGCATTTCTTGAAGACTGGTCAGGCTGCAACAGTTGTGGTACAGTTGATCCGGTCAGACCATGAGCAAGCACCTGCACGAGGTGGCAGAACGGTTTAAGCCACATGCTCGTCGATGGTCCGCCGTGCCCACTAAAAGCGTAGGTCTGGAGTTGTTCCCTTATAAACCGATGCGTCGGCGTCACGTGACGAATAGGTGGCGCCTCAAGTGACGCGCCCCAAAACAGCGAAGGAATGGCGTCATGAAAGCAGTGACGTGGCATCGGTGTCGCAGTTGGGGTCCGAATGCACGTAGCGAAGTTTGGCAGATAGGGATGGTCGATTGCATTTCTTGAAGACTGGTCAGGCTGCAACAGTTGTGGTATCGTTGATCCGGTCAGGCCATGAGCAAGCACCTGCACGAGGTGGCAGAACGGTTTAAGCCACATGCTCGTCGATGGTCCGCCGTGCCCACTAAAAGTGTAGGTCTGGAGTTGTTCCCTTATAAACCGATGCGTCGGCGTCACGTGACGAATAGGTGGCGCCTCAAGTAACGCGCCCCAAAACAGCGAAGGAATGGCGTCATGAAAGCAGTGACGTGGCATCGGTGTCGCAGTTGGGGTCCCAATGCACGTGGCGAAGTTTGGCAGATAGGGATGGTCGATTGCATTTCTTGAAGACTGGTCAGGCTGCAACAGTTGTGGTATCGTTGATCCGGTCAGACCATGAGCAAGCACCTGCACGAGGTGGCAGAACGGTTTAAGCCACATGCTCGTCGATGGTCCGCCGTGCCCACATCTCTCTTGCGCCAGTCCACCTTCTTCTATGCCGCATTCCCGCCTGAGTAAAGTTGGGCCCGGCTACGAGGCTAGCACGGCAAGCCTGCTGGAGGCTACGCCCGACAATAGTTGAGCTATGCGGGGCCGCTAGCGAGGCTATAGGCCGACGGCGCTCCTTCTTCGCAGGATGGATGGATGGATGCTATGAGCGTCCCCTTTGAAACGGGGTGGTGCGTTGCACCACCAAGCGTTCTTCCGCGTCGGCGCCACCTCGTGAAGTCGCATGAAAACGCTGGGAAGAAGACGTTTTTAAACTTTTTTATAAAAAAATGTATGCGTTATACCGCGGTTTTCGCTGGATCTTACGTTTGCTACTTCATTACGGCATGTAGGTCAACCTGGCGACGACGTGAGCGCGTCACTTGTGTGCGCGCCGCGATTGGCATAGCCGTTTTTAATCAAACGCTTTGACGGTACGGTGATCGCGACTGTGTACGCTCCCCCTGCAACGACTACTAAAGGCACTGAAACGTTCATGACAGACATAGTCGGTTGGGTGATGCCCAACGAGGATACGCCTATTGTCATCGTGGGAACAATATCGACTACAGCAGACCCACCATAGTCACAGCTTCGCTGGCTTCCATTGTCACAGTAGTGGAAAGGCTCTGAATTTTTTATTCCAATCTCCTGACGTCAAATTTACGTAACCGCCGACGCAAAGAATAGACGGTGACCTGAAGCGTTGTTCGAACGCCCAATGAAACACTCTCCTCGTTTTTAGGAGGGCATTTTTGTTTGCTTCCAAAGCGAATAGCTTTGTCTTCCATAACAAGATTTCGTTATCTGACGGGCTGACAAGATATGTGGAGCACACGGAAGTGGAGAGGGTTTCAGTGGGGCCGAGCTAGCGCAGGTAAAGTGGACAACTGTATGAGGAGGGTGCAGAGTGCTGGTGGCTCCGACTGGCCCGCTTCCCCTTGCTTAGCTTGCCGTGGTCTGTCTAAACTCGCGGCGGCGTGCAACAGAAAAATAAAAATTGCGTTAAAACAGATCCTAATTGAATAAAAGTTAGCAGAGCAACGTCGTATACGTGCTTAAGGACTCGACAACCTCCTACTGCCACGCAAACATTTTTATTATATGAAATTAAATAGATCCTTTCCCACAGCTCCGAGAATCCAGTGAGAGCGATCGGTGGCCAGCCATCTTCTGATCCTTTCGGAGCGAGGCAGTCACCTGCAATTCAGAAAAAAATGCACTTTTTTTCGGCATAATAATGCATGTTTAACACGTGAACGTCATTTTGACGTGTTGACTTTCTGCGGTTCTGTGACGTCGCGCGGTAAGAAAGACAAGTGGGCGCCGCCCGAAACAGTTTCACTTATAGCGGTGGGAAGATGACAAAAAAGGGGTGGAATCGAAAATAGTTAAATTTCTTTTGTTTGATTTATTCATGTGTAATCAGGTGTACAAGTCTATCAGATAAGTTTTCACGGTTTTATTCCCGTCGCGCGACAAA
Source organism: Dermacentor silvarum (assembly GCF_013339745.2). Lineage (NCBI taxonomy): Eukaryota > Metazoa > Arthropoda > Arachnida > Ixodida > Ixodidae > Dermacentor > Dermacentor silvarum. The sequence continues at coordinate 332,291,497 of NC_051154.1, read as the reverse complement.
CAGTCAATGTAGGGTTGGCCTGAAATATTTTTGATCAATCGTGGTGAGTTGATTAGAGAAATGACATAGAAATAGCTCGGAATAGCTTTAAGTTATAGCGCCTATGTTCTGCCTCAAGCTGCTTCAATTTCGTTCCGGTTCAGTTCGCGCTTCGGCATTAAAATCTATGACGGCCCGCGAAACTGGTTAAGCTAATCCTCACCTCCCATATATATGTAACGCGACATGGTGCACGTAGGCTATTAACTATCCTTTGTGTATAAGTTTTTATCCCGAAGAATTACGAGATGACTTCACCGGAAAGTGCGAAACTGGAGGATGTCTGTTTCTAGAATAGACGTTTATTGCTGCCAAGTTATAGCAAACGGAGAAGTTTTCTGTACATGTCAGTTCAGACGCCTGGCTAACACCTAGAACACCTAACAGCTAACAGCTAACACCTAACGCCTAACAGCTAGGTAGGCTTAAATCGGGTTCACACGGAGAGGTTGGAAGCAGTACGCCTATGGCTACTCGGTTTCGCTTACTGAACATTTATCTTTGTGTACGTTCATGGTAACACAGGCCGACATGAGGGAAACAGTCATGACAAATATGCTTTTCAGGCGCACAAATGCAAAATCGCTTATAACCTTGTCACAATAATACGTTGTCTTTTAAGTGCGTAATGTGAAATAAGGTATATTCAAGAAATGAAAAAAAAGTTAAGTGGTGGACATAATATTAGTGTGCAATTTTGTTTCTGCATAAATTGATAATCGTAATTTAGGGACAATACACCGTAGGCAATGAACAAGTACCAGTAGAGCTAAAAATTTAGCTAGTTCCTAATGAATAGGAGGGGGCCAGCGCAAAAAAAAAACAATACGGAGAGTAGACAATTCAAACGCTGCACTCGAAACTAACTAGATTTTCAAAAAATTGTTCAAAATTTGGACACCAGCGCATCATCACGTGACATAAATATGCGCTTCAATACCACAGTAAAAAGTTAATTTACAAACGCTCCCGTCTTTTTATTTCCAGTTAAATAGTAACGTTTATGCGCGGCTTCCTAATATGACAATGAGTGCTCCTGCAGCGTGAGTTGTGCTACTTGATACATGCGTAGGTATACGGCGGGCAAAGTGAAAAGCCCCGATAATTTCTATAGGGAGCTGATCGCTGTGGCATGAAAGCATTTTATTGTCGCATGATAACGGCAAGCAACCACACTTGTAACAATTACCTCTAAAATTTTATTGGACATTATTTTGTTATGATAACTTGTCTTCCAACAAACGTACGTGTACGAACGCTTATAACCAGTATGTCCTATGTACAACTGACCATGAGCTAGGGTCAAACATTGTACCACGCAAACACTACAATTAACAAACCGCTACAAGGGCTGAATCCTGAATTTTTCTACATCATTTAGTCATGTGAACATTCTTGGCCAATTCTCCAGAATGGGTGTATGTCACTCGGGAGGTGCCAGGATAGACAAGCATAGCGAGAGGAGAGAAGTGAGGGCCGGAACAGAAAAATGAAGTCTGCTACAGAGAATTGAGAAAGTCGGCATCAAAATCAGTCTAGTGTGGCGAAAAAAGGCGAAGTCAACAGTGAACTGAACGAGGAGCGTTGCTCCATGAAGAGAACTGAAGACGTTTGTAACAGAACATTGAAGAAGTCGGCTACACAGACACGAAGAATTTAGCTATATGGTGTGTCCCTACATTGCGTGAATTCTCATCCCCTTACCGTCGCCATTCATCGTGAAATGAATCCTGCCAGCCTTTTTTAGAACGCGTCGCCTGTGCCAACGCTTTTTACTGCGTGAGTCTATGCGCGGGTGCATGCAGTCTCCGCGTCTTTCCTTCATTCCTCGCTGTTTCAAAGCCTTTTTCCCTTTATCCAGCGTAGTGTCAAACAAGCGCTTTTCTCATTTACATTCCTTCCTTCTCCCTTTTTTTCTTTCTAGACTGCGGGATATGTTAATACAGTCCACTTAAAGTATTTCGACTTTGTCGCAACCGGCAGAGTCAAACGAGTTATCTAGCGTGTAAAATTAATGGAAGACCCCAAAAAATACGATTAACCATGTAACTCTGGTGAAAGAGAAGTAAGAAGCGTGCAGATCAGGCAAAGGGAAGAGAATACAAAGAAGAGGCAGCCCGATTAGTTATGTTTGATTTTGCAAAATGTTACATTCCGGTGCAATCAGGTTTGAACCATGTGGGTATCATTCACCACTGCTCGACATGAAGACGGTTGTCTACAGGTCTACAGGTTAGGAACGACCAGGAAGATAGAGACAATGCCGTCGAGTTACCTGAAAAATTAGCAAACCGGGCTGCTTGGCCTTCTTAACCCATAGAAGCAATTCAACGCTCGAGAAACTGGAATCTACATGTTCACTCACAGTGAATATACATGTGACAGACTTCCAACGTGGGATTGATCGTTCAAGTACCTAGTCGTGTTTAAAAGTTAAACACCAGCAGCCAGCCAACTGGTGCAACACATTTTGCAGCATCAACTACAGCAAGTGTAGTGACAAGAGCTACTGGCTGTACGTTCATTAGGAGTAATATCAACAAAACGGAAAGTGCAACAACTTGTCAAGCCAGTTTATTTTGATGGTACGTCATCAAACCCGTCAACGTGGCTTTATTCTTCTGAAGACGCATATTCGCAGAACAAATGCACTTAACACAGTGACCGTGTCGATAATAAGCAGCGGTCCCATTTCAGAAATGTGAAGTAGGTCGACTTGTGCATACCTATCAGTACAGATGCACCATGGGTTGAATGGCGAGCTAGTTTTCTGCGAGCCTTCGCTTGGAATTCTACGAAATGCTGGGATGCAATGGCCTCCCACAATCCTAAATCATTTAAGAATTAAGAAGGATCCGCCATCGACAACTTCTACGAGAAACGTTTGCTATTGCAAAGCGCCCACCCCAACCTGCGGGAATCATCAATGGGGCCTCCAGTTATTCTTATAATGACAAATAATTATCAGCGTCTAGTCGTGACAAGACCACATGCGACATTAGATGAAATCTCAGTCACTGCAAGACGCTCCAGATGAGATTTTACTGGCCAAAAACCAAGAGAGCAACATCAACAGCCGAAGCTAAACCATTGGCTTCCCAGAACAACAGGCAGCCTGCGGCTGCAGCACTAAAGTGAATTATGCTGGAATAGATTAAACCAATGAGTCGTCTAGAAAACCTAGACAAGTAAAATAATTGGTAAACCCGGATCTTTACTTCCTTTTAGCGAGATGGAAAGGAATTATTTCCTTGGGGATGTAGGTGGCAGTCCCATACTCTAAGCACAGATGAGCGTCAACGCGAACATTCATCATCATCATTCTCAGCCTATTTTTATGGCCACTGCAGGACGAAGGCCTCTGCCTGCGATCTCCAATTACCCCTGCCCTGTGCTAGCTGATTTCAATTTTTACCTGAAAATTTCGTCACCCCTCACAGTTTTATGCCGTCCTCGACTGCGCTTCCCTTCTGTCGGCACCCATACTGTAACTGTAAGGGTCCACCGGTTATCCATCCTACGCACTACATGGCCTGCCCAGCTCTAATTTTTTCTCTTAATGTCGATTATATTATTGGCTACCTCCATTTGCTCTATGATCCACACCGCTCTCGTCCTGTCTGTTAACGTTAGCGCTAACATTTTCGGTTCCATCGCTCTTTGTGCGGTCCTTAAGTATGTCTCGAGCTTCCTTGTTAATCTCGAAGTTTCTGCCTCATATATTAGCACCACTAGATTGCAACGATTGTATACTTTTCTTTTCAACGACAGTGGTAAACTCCCAGTAAGGATTTGGTAATGCCTGCAGTATGCGCCCCAACCTAATTTTATTATTCTGTAAATTTCCTTCTCACGATCACGGCCCCCTGTGAGCAAAATTCTTGAACTATTCACCGACACTTGAGCATCAGCTAGCCTAGGTAATTCACTACTAATTACGGAAGAGCAAATATTCAGCGACAAATTGGTTAAAGTTACACAGTTCGGAAACAAGTACTCAAGAAGTAGACAGACAAGTGGGAACCCGAGTACAGAGGTCAAAACTGATGTCTAGAACGACGGAATGTCGCACTCGCGACTCCACGAACGACATCTTCAGTTAGAAATAGGCCACATCTGAGCATGCGCGGTGCCAATGCAGCACCGGCCTTGCATTTTTTTGTCCTTGTTTATTGCCGCGGCTGCAACAACTGCTTTGGCCGCCGAAATCGCAGTCAACGGTGTAGCGCAAAATCAATCAAGGAAAAAAAACATACCGCAGCGAATAGTTCTTCTTGGTGCCCGATGCAAGCCAGGCTGCAAGCTTATTCTGTGTTCGCCGTCTCATTTTTCCGGCAGCAGATGTGCACCCTATTATCAGCTGAATAAACTTTTCTGTGGTTTTTCGCGTCAGGCTGCTCGGAAGAGGATATGCTTGGCCGCTCCTGAATTTAGCGTTCGGAGTGTGCGCGAGTGTGCCAGCTGCTGCAGCAATGCCTATATATTCTTTATGCGACTTAACGATGCTGCATTACAACTTTAACAATGGCACCACGCTTGCCACTCGATGAAAGCAAAGCCGTCACGGTGATAAGACGCACGAAGACTCAAAGAGAAATATCGGCGGCTACGAGACATCCATTGGCAACTGTTAACAGAGTGCTCCAAGGTTTTTAGAAGGAAGGTCGGCTTGCTGATGCTGCCCGTCGTCGCCCAGAAAGGGCTACAACCGATGAAGAGGACCGACTGATCGTAGCAGCGTCTGTTGAAGGCCCCTTTCTCAGCACCCGGGAATTCGTTATTATTATTATTATTCTTAAGCCAGTACGGTTTACCACGCAGGGATGACGAAAAATACGTCTGGAATGTTCGCTCCAGTGGGCGCACGTCAGTCACCGTGTCGGTAGCAGTGAGCTATCAAGGCTTAGGACCGCCCTACAAGCTTAAAGGAGAGATGACGGCAGCAGTCTACACGGACGTTATAGAAACGGTCCTTTTACCTTCCGTACTGGACGGCACCTTTCCAGACGGCCCCTTTCCGGGGCTCGGGCCCCCTCCGGAGTTTTCCGGGCCCGGCGATGCCGAAACCCCCGCCCCCGCTCCTCAAAAATGTCAGTACCAGAGTCCTGTTACCCGAACCGTTTATGGTTTCTTCTGAGGTACCTCTACATTTTCTCTGAAAATGTTATAGGGGTTAAAGCTAACTGGATCATTGTTGACGCGGACGTGCACGGCTTTTATTCACAATTTCGCTTTATTTCTGAAAATCCTGGCATTATGCAACCAAGCGCATTACAAGCACCAACGGCGGTTCCTTCATCCGTATTTTCTCACTTCAACATGATATTTTAATTTCCAGTGTGAATACCATGCATGCACAGACACATTATATTTCAATGCGTACTCCGGACCAAATTTATGATATTTTGACAGAGAAAGAGGTAGCCAACTAACAATTATTTCTAATGATATGGACAGCCTATGTCTAGAGAATCAATAAGTTGCTGTATGTTCAACTCTCTACAAATTGCTTTGCGCAGTTTTTGACACTGAAAAAGAGCTGCAGACTTCAGTTACCCCTTCGGCATAGTCTTTTATGAACGGTGTGTGAAATGCACGTGAATGTAATGTGTCTCAGCATTGCTTCTCTTTACAGTATGCCATGCTAGCGACTCATGAAAAGAAAAAAATTATAATAATTTACAACATTTATTTGGGATGGAAACTTCGCAACGTGCCTACAGAGGTCATAAATATTGTGAGCAAAATATTAATCCTTCATCTTCTTCACCTGTACATAATCATCATCACTGTGCGCGTCGTCTTCGTTCAGCGCGTGGCTCAGCCAAATAAAGGCGACAAGACAACAGCTGTGCTGCTGCCTTACAAAGTGGTGGAGATTGCTTTCGATCCCCTAGACCGCTACGACGTCGAGTTCCACTGGAGCTTCGTTCGGGTCGCCGTGTGCTCCGCCTGTCCACTGCCATGACCCAAGTACCACAACCCGGAGCCTCCGGCATCACCCCCGCTACCCCCAACCAGCCGCCTCCGTGTGGACCGTTACCGCCCCGCAGCGTGACCCCACTACATTCTCTGGTCTCCCGCGCGACGACGTCGAGGACTGGCTGCAGAACTATGACCGGGTGAGTGAGTACAACCACTGGGACGACACTCAGAAACTTCGCCACGTCGCCTTCTACCTGTCCCATGTCGTGAAGACGTGGTTCTTTAACCATGAGAGGGCCTTGCCCGATTGGACCACCTTCCAGCACCAAGTCCGGAAGATTTTCGGAACGCCATCCATCCGTTCTGAAGTTTCTAAGCGGCAGCTCGATGCGCGCATGCAACAACCAGGGGAGACGTACACTTCCTACATTGAAGACGTCCTTTCTCTTTGCCGCCGCGTCGACGCGGCAATGAGCGAGACCGATCGCGTTCGACACATTTTAAAAGGCATTGGACACGTTGCGTTTAACGCACTAGCAGTTAAAAACCCCACCACCGTAGACGATGTCATCGCGACCTGCCAGTATCTGGATACCCTACAAGCCATCCGGTTACAGCCAGACGTCTGTGACACGCGACCTTCTTCGGATGCCGATTTGCGCACGTTGATTCGGGCTCTGATCCGTGAAGAGCTTCAAGCACAAGGCCTGTCGTGCTCTGCTGTTCCTCCAGCTCACTCTACGTCCACTGGGCTACGAGACATCATCAAAGACGAGCTGTCTTCCTTGGTTTCCGCTGTACGCCCTGACCCTCCGACACCGCCAAATCCGCCACTCACGTACGCCCAAGTTCCTGCCATGCAGCCTTCCGTCGCTCAGCGTGCCCTTCCGGTTCCTCAGCATGACGTCGCAGCCTTTACACCACGTGCACCTGTACCTGCATTTTACGCCCCCTGGCGCTCCTCCCGCCAAATCTGTTATTACTGTGGCATTCGAGGCCACATCTCGCGATTTTGTCGCAAGCGCCAGCAGGACGAACGCCGCGGCTACGATACTTACGAGAGGGATCTGGTGTCCTTTCCGAGCCAATACCAGCGCCGCCCTTCACCCCGTTCCTTCTCCCCACCCGCTCCACCCGACGCTCCTCGAAACTACCGTCCAGGACGCCGCCGCTCTCCTTCCCCTCTCCGACGCTCAACATCGCCTCTCCAGGCAGTCACCCATGCCGACTACCACTCGGAAAACTAGATGGTGCAGTTTTTGGAGGGGAAGCTGCATCGCTCGGACAAGCAACACTTCCTGAGAGTCCGGCCAATTTGTTATTAGTGTATGCTGAAGGTGTGCCTGTTCGAGCATTAGCTGATACGGGAGCCGCTATTTCTATTATTCATGCCGATTTGTGCTCTCGTCTACGCAAGGTCACTACACCTTACCATGGCACTCCTTTACGTAGCGCGAATAACCTTACGATACGGCCATCGGCACAGTGTACCGTTCGAGTTTTTATTGATGGGATTCGCCACCATATTCCGTTCGCAGTGCTGACTTCCTGCGCTTATATCATAGAGAAAGAAATTCAACAAGAGGGGACACTCCCATAGAGCCCAGCGGCCGAATTGACTGCAGCGTGCCAAGCGGTCGGTGTCGATCACTTACATCACTTCCGGTTTCGGTTTTGGGCGCGCGTATTTTGAACGCAAGCTAGCACGCCGGCTGCGACCCCCCCCCCCCTCCTTTTATTTTTTTATTTTTTTGCTCTTCGTGCAGAATCGGTTTATTATTTAGTAAAAATGATTGCGAACGATCTCGTAAAGTCCCATCGAATCTGTGCCACGTGCAATTTCACAAAGTAGACGCAAGACCTTTTGTACAATGTGGAAATATTTATTTTGCTCTATATAAAAGCTCGTTCCGCGCTTTTTGTGCGTTCATCCAACTTTGTGACACCAGAAGGTAAGGCAGTAGTTCCTGTACGAAGCTCCACCGGACGGCACCAGCTGAAAAAAAAGTAAATTACAAGCATGTTACATTTGCAAGCACGTAGCAGCATGTTACAAGCATGAGTCATTTTGGTATTTAGATATAGGAATACTGCGTGTAGAGGCGAAACGTGCGAAAGCGGTGAATGAGCGGCATTACAAACAAAAGCAATTCGCTTTTACATACATGGCGTAGAAAATACCCGACTCATCCCAAACATATATGAAAACATCTCATTTCCAAGCGTTCCCCCCTTTCCGGGCATTATTTCCTGCACTTTGGCACCACAAATACACGGGCGACTTCGCGTTTTCAAAACTTGGCCTCAGGTTATGCGACGGTACGTGACATACACAGAGACGGACGCAACAGGCACTCAAGACAAATGCGTGGGTGCAAAGCCTGCTTTCAGTCCTTTAGAAGACGGAATTTTCGAATTACAAGTGTGATATGTTCCTCGGCGTTATCTTTCGCGCGTTCTGCCGGCGCCAGCAGCACACTCCCATGTTATCAGTCTTGGCAATCGCCCATCGCGTTTTCAACAGGCGTGACTACCGAAAGAAGGTATATGTTCTTGCGGGGCCACAAAAAACGTCACAAACTTGACCCTCTATAAGATTCATTACGCGCCAAACTAACTTTAATCACCACGGCCGAGCTGCTTATCGCTAACTGCGTCACAGCGCGCTGTGCGGCCAGCGTGCCTCAAGAGTACCCCAGAAAGTAACGAAATTACTCTTCAGTAATGTCTGGCGTCAGAGAAAGCGGCACAAACTACTTCTAGTAAGATGCACTACACTGCGCACTACGACCGAGTTGGTTCTCGCTAACTGCGTCACAGCACGCTGCGCGGCTAGTGTGCCTGAACAGAACCAAAATAAGTTACAACAATCCCCTAGGAAGCTTCGGAAACATGTCCCAGCACGATTCATTAACTCAAATTAACTGCGCCAGGACGGCCGAGCTGTTTTTCGCTAACTGCGTCTTAAGTCTCGGTCCCGTGCCGTAAGCCTAAATGCGTCGTACACTGTGAAACCAAATTTCTCACCTTGCCGTAATCCAATAGTGCAGTGGTGTCTTGTCCCAGTGCAAAAGGAACGTAAGCATACGCCGGGAGCCCACGAAACCAGGCTACTTTACAAAAAAAAGGGGACAGACGGGTCGCCGCGGGCGAGCGCTCAAACGCGCGCGCGGCCGCACTCGCTGGCTTCGGGGGACTGTCTGGCGGATGACGCATGTATCTGGCGCGTCATTGACCTGTGGCTAGGTAAGGCAAGGAAAATAAGTCGCAAAGCTTAAGTTCATTTATACGCAAAACGTTTTATTTTTCGCGGCAAAGAATTTAAAAAATAAATCAATGCTTGTTAACTTAAGTTCACTTTCTTTTTTTTCGATGCTCGCGGCAGCTAACGTTCGGTGTCAAAAGTATAGCGTGACGTATGGTGACGTGTTTCCTGTTGCCAGTTTTTGCCGAGTGTCCCCTCTTGTTGAATTTCTTTCTCTATGCTTATATGCTCATTCTTGGTTGGGACTTTCTTTCTGCGGCTGCCGCTTTTATCTCTTGCCGACAACGCCTTGTCCACATGCGCGAGACCGATGACACCGACAAGGGGCCTCAGTCCCGCCACCGTCTGCGAACCGTAGCCGATTGTCTGGCCACGAGCAACTTCTTGTGATTGCTTCCGACGTAATTGACAATGGCGATGTTTTAGTCACCCCATCAGCCCGTTGCCTCTCCAAAGGAATTGCACTAGCGTCGAGTCTTGTTCGATTCATCAACGGCACGCCCCTTCTCACAGTACTCAACGTCACAAATGAGCCGATTTTGCTTCCCAAAGGTGCTGTCATGGTTTGCGGTGTGGACACACAGCCTGTCTCGGTGATGGCTTCGAGTACTTATACTGCAGAACCACGCCCACCTGCAGCTGCTGCTCCTGCTACTGCTCTCGCCAGCGCAATCAGTGCGGATCTGACTCCGCAGCAAGCACATCAACTACTGGCCTTGTTGTCGAAACATAAATCTTCCTTCGACGTACACTCACCTCTCTTGGGACAGACTTCAGCGGCAACTCATCGCATACACGTCGATGGAAGTTCTATTGTCCGCCGTCGACCATATCGCGTTTCTTCCGCCGAACGCGAGATAATCGACAAGCACGTTGCCGACATGCTCGAGCGAAATATCATCCGCCCCTCCGCCAGCTCTTGGTCGTCACCCGTCGTTTCGGTGCGCTAGAAAGATGGCTCAGTGCGATTTTGTGTTGATTACCGTGCCTTGAACAAAATAACCCGAAAGGACGTATATCCTTTGCCTCGCATAGACGACGCCTTAGATTCATTGCAAGGCGCGGAATACTTTTCCAGTCTTGACTTACGCTCGGGTTATTGGCAAATTCCGATGCATGAGGCCGACAAGGAAAAAACTGCCTTTGCAACACCTGATGGACTGTACGAATTTAACGTCATGCCTTTTGGCCTTTGCAATGCACCAGCAACCTTCGAACGAATGATGGACACTGTTCTGCGGGGCCTTAAGTGGAAGTGTTGTTTGTGCTACCTTGACGACATAGTCATATTTTCTTCGACATTCCAACTCCACTTGCAGCGCCTCGATGAAGTTCTGACGTGTCTCTCTGCTGCTGGTCTTCAGCTGAATAACAAAAAGTGCCACTTTGCCAGCAAGACTATTAAAATACTGGGTCACCTCGTAAGCAAAGAGGGCATTAGGCCTGACCCTGAAAAGATTACCGCCGTCCTCCGCTTTCCGAAGCCCCAACGCTCCAAAGAACTTGGCAGCTTTCTTGGCCTGGCTTCTTACTTCCGGCGCTTCATACGTGACTTCGCTACCATCGCGGCTACGCTTCACCGACTCCTTCCTTCAGGAACTCCATACGTATGGTCAGACGAGTGTCAAGCGGCTTTTGACACTTTAAAGCATGCCCTCACGGCTGAGCCAGTGCTTTGTCATTTCGATGAGTCCGCACCCACTCTACTCCATACTGATGCCAGCGGCCATGGAGTCGGCGCTGTTCTTCTGCAACGACAACGTTTTGAGGAACGCGTGGTCGCATACGCAAGTCGGACGCTAACATCGGCCGAGAAAAATTATACAATCACTGAGCAGGAGTGCTTCGCCATTGTTTGGGCCATCAAAAAATTCCGACCGTATTTACACGGCCGCCACTTTACGGTCGTGACCGACCACCACGCCTTATGCTGGTTGTCGACGTTAAAGAATTTATCTGGCCGTTTAGGCCGCTGGATACTTCGTCTGCAAGAATATGACTTCGACGTCACGTACAAATCCGGCAAGAAACACAACGATGCAGATGCTCTCAGCCGCTGTCCGTTACCACCGCAGTCCGACGTTTCCGGCCTGCCTCCATCCGTCACCGAGCCTGTAAACGTGTCCTCTGCAGTTCTTTCACCCGCCGCTCTCAACGGTCTTCCTTCTTTCCACCCTGAGACGTTCGCTTCCCTCAACCGCGACGACGCTTACTGCCACTCAATTATGGAACGCCTTCACGGCTCATCTCGTCCTCCTAACGCGCGAGCCCGTCGCCAGTTACAGAACTTCAAGTGTGAAAACTCAATCCTCTACCGGTATGTCTTCCACCCCGAAGGACAGCGTTGGGTTCCTGTCGCTCCTCGTTCACTCAGGGAACAGATATTGAAGACATTTCACGATGATCCCACGGTTGAACATCTCGACTTTCACAAGACCTATGACCGCATCCGCAGTCGTTTTTCCTGGCCTGGACTTGCCACCTGCGTAGCGAAATACGTCGCTTCTTGCTCGCTCTGCCAGCACCGCAAACGGCCCACTTCACCTCCGGCTGGACTGCTGCAACCTCTTCCCTGTCCTGACGCTCCATTCGCAGTCATCGGGATTGACCTCTACGGACCGCTGCCATTATCAGCTAGCGGCAAGCGATGGGTCGTAACTGCAGTTGACCACTTGACCAGGTACGCCGAAACAGCTACGCTACCTTCAGGATTCGCGGAGGAGATTTCGACTTTCTTCCTGGAAGCCATCTTTCTACGACATGGAGCGCCACGCGTCCTTTTGAGTGACCGTGGCAAGGCGTTTCTGTCGAAGCTACTCGAGGACGTCCTCCGCACACGCAACACCATCCATAAGACGACTACCAGCTACCATCCTCAGACTAATGGCCTCACAGAGCGCTTCCATCGAACTCTCTCTGACATGATCTCCATGTACATCAACGCCGACCACACCAACTGGGATACCATCCTGCCATTCGTCACTTTTGCCTACAACACCGCTGCACAGCGCACTACTGGCTACTCACCATTCTTTCTAGTTTACGGGCGTCAACCGACCTCTCTCCTCGACGTCTCTTTTTTTGATGCCCCCGTGAACTCGTCGGCGTCAGTGAGTGAGCAGTTCATATCTCGCCTTGCCGCGTGTCGCCATCGCGCCCGCCTCAACACCGAGGCAAGTCAACAGGATAGGAAGACTCGCTACGATGCATTTCACCGCGTCGTTCAGTTCAGCCCCGGCGATGAAGTGTTATTGTGGACACCCACTCGAGTTCCTGGTCTATGCGACAAGTTTCAGTCGCGTTTTATAGGGCCCTACACTGTTGTAGAACAAACTTCGCCAGTGAACTACCGCGTCACTCCCGTTGTCACGCCTTCCGATGGCCGCTATCGTGGCACAGAAATTGTCCACGTTTCGCGCCTAAAGCCCTTCCAACGACGTGCCGCATCGCTATAACCTGCGGCCAGGTTGGCCGCTTTCGCGCGAGGGGGTAATTAATGTGAGCAAAATATTAATCCTTCATCTTCTTCACCTGTACATAATCATCATCACTGTGCGCGTCGTCTTCGTTCAGCGCGTGGCTCAGCCAAATAAAGGCGACGAGACAACAGCTGTGCTGCTGCCTTACAATATATATAATTAACCTAGTAACGGAAGTGAGGCCTAGCCGGATTCACTCGAAATCAGAATCAATAGCAGTCATGTGCAGCAGGGCTTCTACTATAGGACTCAGAAAAAAAGGCTGCAGTTTTGCCGGAAAGGCGTAGTAGTATTAATGATAGAGAAGCATAATACAATTACACGAAAAAGATTCTTCCAGTATAAATCCGTTTAAGAGCCGCACCCCCAACTTGAAAGCAAATATTTTTTTAGATGTGAAGCAGCTTATGGTCGGGGCTATGTCACTCCCTCCCTCCGCGGTGCGGCGTCCACACCCCAACTGCACATGCGCATTATACGTACGCTAAGTTCCGGCTTCCGGAAACCGGCGTTCCCTTCCGGTTCCGCTTACGTTTCCACTTCCGGTTCCGCTTCCATTTCCACTTCCGGTTCCGCTTCCAGTTCCACTTCCACTTCCGGAAGCCAGCTTCCGGCTTCCGGAGAACGCTTCCGGCGTTTTGCCCGAATGATCCCCCGGTGCTTCGCCCACTCATCATCATTCACTTCGTCCTCTCATTCTCCTCCCGCAACGCCGCGATGAGTGCCACGGACAGCGCCAGCGTCAACGCAAGTGTCAGCGCCATGGACAGCGCCGCGGAGAAGAGGGCTCGAGCCGCTGCCACGAAACGTCAGCGGCGACAGGCCGATCTGAAAACTAATGGGAACTTGAGTCGACCCCATGGCTGCTTCGCATACTACTCAGGGTTCCCCTGCGGGAATATGGTGTAATTTTTTAACACAACCGAGACGCAATCGCGTTCAGCCCGATTCCGATCAGGCTCTACTGCGAATTTTCCCGCGCAGCGTACTTTCGCGTGTCGCAACTACAAAAAAAAAAGTCGGTTATTACTTAAGAAGACAGGAGAGGCGCACCGCCCATATCAGTGAAGCGTAGCAGCCGCGACTAAAGAAATAGTCCCGCTGACGCGACTCGGCCCAGCTCGAAGCGTGGGCTGCCATGTCCTGCGTCGGCGGGGTCACCGGCTCATAACGTCAGTCTGGACTGCACGCCCATTGGTGGATGCTCGCGTGCATCCGCGTTTGAGGGGCAAAGGCCGCTGCCTTCTAAAGTTGCACACTACTATAGAGGGCGAGAGGAGGCAATCGCGCAGGTTTACGGCGGATTTCATACTCGTAGTTGGAAAAATTAGATGAAATGGCACGGTCCCTTGTAAGGCTCTTCAAAATTGCGGCAAAAAGGACGGCCCTCACACGAGTCTGTACGTTAGCTATATCGCCTATATGAATTGTAGTAACATTTACTCACTAATTAAAATAACAAACATCGTGCAATCCACGGACTATGTAAAGCTGGAAATATCCCGCTGGATGACCACGAGCAGTCGCTATTACAACGCCGGCATTATGATGAACGCTGCCAGTGGGGGCGAATGGTTCATACAGGGGTGCGATTCACCGCGACTCCGAAAATTAGATCCATCTTCATCATCTACATAATTTTATGTCCACTACAGGACGGCTTCTGTCAGCGATCTCCAATTACCCCTATCTCTTAACTTAGGCTATGCGATCTGCAACACTTAAGGCGCGGAAAAGCAGCATAAGAAGGAAGGCAGCGCGCATGAAGTTAGCAGCCATCCCTGCTCACCCTTGATCATTGCACCCCCCAGTGATTACCAACAATTGGATGCGGCACGCGGGCCGCGTAAGCGTCAACCGCACACAGTAATTTGCGGCTGCGGCAGGGCTAGATGAGAAGACGCGTGCTCTCCTGCGCATGCACGCATTTGATCACGTGACCTCCAACTAACCCGAATATTGAGCGCGTGGGAAGATAATGTCCATAAGTGTTACGGATCAGCGTTACGGGCTTTTTCTCGCACCCGTAGTGTATGGTTCGCTCACTCATATGCCTTTTGGACTTTATACGGAATATCACGGCGACGAATACATCGAAAATTTGCCTGGAGTGTCGATACGATTGCCGTCGCAATAAAAGGAGCAATAGAAAACAGGCGTCGAGCTCGCTTCTACCGCGGCTGCGGACGTTGCAATGTGCACCGGCTACAAACACAGCATGAGCACCAACGACAAAATCAATAGTGGGCACCTCGCTTATCGGTACTTCGCCAGAACCCATCTGAAGCTGAAATGGAAGCGTATTTTCCACCGTATAAACACCAGTGGAAACATAACACTATAGCGCGCGGGTAGACAGCACACGCGAAGGGACCAGCCATCTCGGATGGCCCAAGCTTGAACTCGGCGCAGATTAACTCGAAAATGTAGCGCGTGACCCACATATGTATGGCAGAGGCAGGAAAAGTAGAAGTTGAGGACCCGTGTGTTCAAGCCGTTATAGGCGAAAGAAGACTCCATGCCGCTATCAAAAAGGTTCCTCAGCTCACGTGCTTTCGTCAGTAGTGACATGCACCGCCAGAGGTTCTATGAAGTACTTGACACAGGGCTGTCTTCGTTAAACAGCAGGTATCCACCTGATATGTGGCAGCATAAGTCCCACATTGAGCAGCTTGCCATAGGGAAGGAAGACGAAGCATATATAGTATAGCTCTACGGTGACGACCTTGAACCAGGACGCCTGATTTTGCACAGCGATATGCTGATTCATATTTTAAGCCAGCAAAGGTCGGCATCATTGCGCACATTTGGGGACTTCGTGCATATGTTTGCGGGGGGCAAGGGCGAACACCTGCGAAACATTTTGCCCGAAATTGCCAAGCTAAAAAAACTGCGTTGTCCATACGTACAGGTCTCGCCGACAACATGCGAGAGGTCCTTTTCTTGCCTTCGTCGACTGAAAATGTACTTGCTGTCGACGACTGGACAAGCCCATTGGAACCATCTGGCATTTTTCACGCCCACAGAGAACTTTCCCGCAAAATTATTTGATTAGATTGCCGACGACTTCATTTCCAGATTAAGTGTCCGAACGAACACTTTCTGAATGATGGTGAAATCATCGCAAGGAGAGAGAAAGGTACCAACTTACAAGTCAAAGCAAACCACCTGGCTTAGAAAACAACGCAAAAAGTTATACAAAGGATTGAAAATGGGGCTATAACAGCGCAAGCAGAGTGAGGGCATTTGGGTAAGAAAAGACGCGTGGTTGCACTATTTGCAAATCTCCCTAGTCTATCCGTGCATTTTCCTTATTAATTTTTATTCGTCGTATGCTGCATTTTCCTCTCAATACCACAATTCACGTTGTTCCTATATTTGCTATCGACTCCTTTCGCGCTTTTGAGATATCGATGTCTTATTATTTAGTGGTAATATGTTTATTTATTTGGGCACCTGATAATTTTGACTCTATAATCCTTTGTTCTGCCTCCGGAAAATAAACGAAACCAGTGGCATAAAGCATGCTTTGACATGTAATGAAACTATGGCGTTACGGAATCACATTATACTTATGCTAATAGTTATAGTCATAAGTTGTGCTCAGAAATTGTTATATATTGTTTAATGTTTATATATGTAATGTCTTCTCAATAACTGAACATTCGTCAGGAAAATATTTCTTGATTGTATCTTTTGTATGAAATATTTTAAAAGGCGTTACATTGCCTTTTTCATAGCTGTCTATTTGCGAGATGTAAGGCGCACAAAACAAATAAACTCCCTAACATGCTTCACTGAATGCACTTGTCGCATGGCTCAACCGAGAAACGCCAGTCTCTTGGCGGTGCGAGGGGACTCGGGCTGTAAAACTGAATTGTCTCTTAGTCTGAGGTCTTGCAAATACTCATATAAGCTCGTCACTTTCAGTGAAGAATTTTTCGAGGTCACACGAAGTATCCAGTGTAAATATTACTAGAGGTTATATATATATATATATATATATATATATATATATACATAAAGTGAAGTAGGCGCGCGTATGAAGTAGTTTATTGACGTTTCGGCCGGGGTACGGCCTTCATGAGAATACAATGCATGGCGTCAGTACAGTTTATATACCTGTGCATATCAACCGAATGACGATATGTTTATATGAAAAAACGCTTTAAATGGGCGAAGAAAATGCATGTCAATCGTTCAAAGGACAGCTGGTACGTATATAAACAGATGGCCTTTGCAAACACATCATCTAAAAATACAAAGCATAAAAACGCACAGAAATGAAGTGCAAAAAGCAATCGTCGGGTGACCACAAGAAACGACACCCAATATGTGCTATGTTGCCAAGCAAACAGACACAAAAAAGGATTAGTGACGTACTAGTAGAAAGGAGGAACAAGTTACGGGCTACGAAGACACACAACTCAATTTTCCTACACTTTCATTCAAACCACACGCGACGGTATCAAGCTCATAGATAAGGAAGGATTCACGGGCTTCTCTATCATAATTTGAACGAAATCCAGATTCAAGCAAGGTGACTTTCAGTTTATCAAATGAGTGGTCAGGGAGGTGCACTTGTCTTGAGATGGGCAGGTTGGGCAACGTGTTAGCGTGGGATTTATGATCGTTAAAGCGCAATCTAAAAGGCCCTTCTGTTTGTACGATGTACCGTTTTTTGCGCACCGTACATTCAAGCATATATATTATGTTTTTAGTGTCACAGTCGAAATCGCCTTTGATTTTTAAACGAAAGTTTGAAACCGTACTGGTAACCTGTTGCGATGTGCACATGTACAGGCATACTTTACATCGTGTTTTTCCGCAAGGATGGCATCCGATGGCATCAGGGCAGTCAGTCTTAGATGATGATGATAGTATATCTAGAATATTTCTAGCTTTATAGTATACTGCTTTAGGTGGTTCAGTGAAGACGTTTTTGAGGCATTCACTTTGCAGTAAAATATTGTGGTGTTTCTTCAGTACTTGCGAAACACGTGAGACTGACGCAGTATGCCTTAGGACAAGATTTGTCTGAGGGGAGGGAGTCGGTTTGTTCGCAGTGCGAATAAGCGTCCTTCGGTCATGCACGTCTGCGCGTTTTATTGCATCGCCAATTAATTGTGGTGGGTAATTTTGTTTCACTAAAGCGTTTTTAAGGTACCGCAATTTTTTTTTGAAACTCTGATTGGTCAGAACAGATTCTTTTAAAACGTAAGGCTTGACTATAAGGAATTCTCGTCTTGCAATGTTTAACGTGACTGCTATCGAAGTACAAATATTGACATCTATCTGTCGGCTTTTTGTACAGTGCAGTAGATAATTTATCATTTAGCAATTAAACGCTGACGTCAAGGAAGTTAATAGTAGATGCAGAATACGTGTGAGAAAATGATATAGGTGGATGGGCATTGTTAAAGTCAGATATGAAGGAAAGCAGGTCCTGTTCACCATGAGGCCAAATCAGTAAAACATCGTCAATATAACGTTTGTAATGTAAAGGTTTTAAGGTCCTGGTTAGCAAAAATTTCTCTCCTAGCTGACCCATAAATATGTTGGCGTAGTTGGGGCCAATTCGCGTACCCATAGACGTCCCACTAAGTTGGACATAATGCTGTCCTTCAAATTCGAAGTTATTCAGTTCTAAAATAAGTGTTAGCAAAGTTGCCAATGTGTCACAATCGATGAGTTTCTCGGGTGATACTGCTTCGAAGCAATTGAGGACTGCCATGATGCCATCTGAATGAGGAAAGTTAGTATACAAAGAAGCAACATCAAGTGTGACCAAAAGAGAATCTTGAGGAATAATGAGATCGATTATATCTGACAGAAAGTCTGTAGTGTCTCTTACGAAAGAAGGAAACGTAGCTAGGATATTACTAATCAGGGAATCTACGTAGCTGGACAAATTTTCTGCGGCGGTACCTATTCCAGAAATCATGGGAGGACCTGGGTTGTTTATCTTATTTTACGTAAAAGGTAAAAACGACCAGCAACAGGACTTAGTAGAATTAGAGAATGTACGGCATTGTCAGGCACCTTTTTCTTCTTGACGAGATCTAGCACCGTGCTTTTGACCAGAGATTTGTATTGCTCAGTGGGGTCATGATCAAGGCGTTTATAAAACGTCGCGTCTGCTAGTTGTCTGTGGGCCTCTGCCGCGTAATCCGACTTGTTCATTATGACTACGGCACCACCTTTGTTAGCAGGCTTAAAGACGAGGTCATTGCGAGATGCCATGGTATCTACTGCTTTCATTTCGTTGATGGACAAGTTACGGCAGAAGGGTGCTTGGTTTTAATACAATTGCAGAATGTCTCGTCGTACTGCTTTGATATTGTCGCGATACAACGCCAAGAGAGGACAGGGAGACGTTCTTCAAGAACAGCAGGACAACCTGTTCAAACAAAACAGAACAGAGACACGTCTTCTTCGTTCTCTAAGAATCCCACTGACCCACGAGACGGAGTCCGTTAATGTCCCCATCGTTGTTGTCGTCTGTCTAGAACACGCGCGACAATATTGATGAGAAAGTACATTCTCTTCCCACATCGACCTTTACACCTGGTATTGCCAGATTATACTCCAAGAAGACTTCAAGCAATTCACGGCGTTTGTTACTTGTTTCGACATTTTCGAATAAAGCAGACTTCCTTTCCCATGGAAACATTCCGGTGCATGGTTTCTGAAGATTAAGAACAGCGTGCTTAGCGAACTCACTGAGATCTCTTGCAACGTGTATCTAGAAGACATCATCTTCTGTTCGAAGACTCGTTATGACCACTGCTGGCATCCGCACCGGATACTAGATGCAGTTAGCAAAGCTACGCTAAAGATTAACTTAAATAAGAGCGAATTTATTAGAAACACCGTTGTCTTCCTAGGGAAAGTGTTTGATAGACAAACAAAAGGCACAAAAGCAGAATCCGTCAAGCCCATCTCTCAGCATGACTTGAATTTTCTTCGATTCTCCTTGGATCTCGCTTAACAATTTCGGGCTTTTATGAAAGACAGCGCTCTGAAGACAAAATGTCTAACGTTACTGACACAATAAGATACTCCATTTGTTCGGACTAATGAATGCAAGGAAACATATCATGACCTCGTAAAACCTATATAACAGGACCCGCGGCTCAGAATACCGGATTTTTTTAAGTACTTCGAGCTCAACACAGACGCTTCCCATTATGGCACTGGCTCTGCGCTATACCATCGGAACGACAGTTAGCATCTGAAGAGAGAACTCAAAGGGATCCGCTATTGCTCATACACATTCACCCCCTATGGCACAGGTGAACTACCCAACGACAGAAAAATGAGCGTCGGCCGTCGTAATGACCCTTCGATATTTCAGGAGGTAACTGGAAGGCAAACACTTCAGCATATTCGCCGACAACCACGCACTGACGTGCATTCCTAATCTTTTGTAACATAAAGGAAGAATGGCCAAGTGGGTGAACGAAATGCTACAACTTGCTTTCGGTGCCGTCCATAAGCCAGGAGAGGAATTGCCCGGAGCACACGCCCTGTCAAGCCTGTCAGTTAGAAAGCAGGATGAATACACGTATGTCACCCATATATTGTGGGGCGGCACAGACTAGATTATTCTAAAAAAGGGTTGGCTGCGCGTACCCGCAAAGAATATGAAACTAAATTTTACGACTGCGTCAAGCTACCCCGGAATCCGGTTGTCATGATGGATTCTGGAGGACCTACTGGAAGATAAAAAAGATATTTTTCAAGAGTGTCATGATACAGAAAATGTCAGCCTATCTGAAACCTTGTCATTATTTCCAACTATGCAAAGCGAAGTTCCGACCCCGTGGAGCCCAATGGTTAGCTCATACCACTCAGAGAGACCTTTCAGACTGTTCACCTTGACTTCATGGTGCACCAAAAAAAGGAGAGGGAGTACGAACTGCGCAAGCTTTTTTATGGACCAATAATGAGTGCATACACATAGTAGCATGTAGGCCCACAAAAGAACATTCCAACAGCGTTAACTAGGTGGTTAACCAATATATGTTCAAGCATGTTAAAGTAATTGTCGGTGACAGTGGTCCATCTAATAAAAGTCATCGCTCGAAAAGTTTAGCCGACAAGAAAAACATCGGGCTTCCTTTTACTGCGCTATACCATCAAGAAGCAAATGGACAAGCCGCGAAAGTGATATGAGATGTCAAACTGTTCATCGTACCCTACCCAAAATTTCAAGGAGGCCGGTGTGTAGTCGATAAAGTTGACGCCAAATATGATGTCACATAAATCGTAGCCGAGTCCATACTTTTTCCGAATAGTCCACCCACTTGCTAAGCCAAGGTCGGGTCCTCCAGCACGTCGGGAGGCTCAAAGTGCCGCTCACGAGGCTTGGCACAAACCGACGCCGCATTAGGCGCTGAAGCTTCTTGTCGACAACCACTCACTGAGCACCATTGCGTGTTCGGCTATCCACTACCACCATCTAACTTCCCGCCTTCCAGTTTACCGGCTGCACAGAGCGTAATAGGCCTCATTATTGCAACCATCCTGGAACACGTCACCGTGAATCCACGTGCGGGTACCTCCCGGACGGGTGCTGGTGCCCCCACATGTATGCTGCCGTGGTAAATAAAATTCCGCTTGCACTAAATGTAGCCTGCTACTTTTGTCATCAACATAAATATTCTGGTCAGAAACGTAACTTGACAACGTATAGTATGCATAGACATTTCTTTATAAGGCTGCAAATGAAGAGTTATATATTGGCGACTAGTAATAAACGTGCAAGAAATGTTGGGAGACAGTGGACGCTCGGAGGAAAATGGCAATGCCCCGGAGTTTCCCTGATTGATCACCATGAAGCGGCTGCTGAATTGTGCCATCGTGGACAAATAAAATGTGAACATATTAGTCATAACAAATATGTTACCATATCATCTTGTGAAAAAGGGTAACCCGCTCTTGCAAAAACACTGCAGTCAATTACAACTTATTCAGTGCGCAGGGAAATATAGACGAGGGACAACTGACATCTGCCAATAATTGTTTTACAAATCTTGTTTAATCAAGCTGGGGCCATACTTTGTTCTCATACATCTGTTTAGTATTCTTCAACGCCTTGTCATTGGCTCGGATACTGCTGTCGGACACCCGGCATGATGAATGATACGAAAATGGTAGAAAACGAAAAAGATTGTAACAAAATGTTACCACTAGCGTTCTTTAACCAGTGCCTGCATTCAAGAATAAAGCCCATGATTGCATTGCAGCTCATTATTGCTATGAACGACCGCAGCGGCGAATCTATCTTTCTTAGGTTCAAAACGCCTTATCCCTACTCACTGGGCACAATACATTCTTAGCAAGAGCGCTTTCTCCCCAACATTAATTGGGATAACGGCACAAGTTTGGCCTTGTTAGTTGGGCGCACTGAACGCAAAGTGCAAGAAAAACACACGGACAGAAGAAATGCAAGACATGCGCGCTAACTTCAAATGGTTCAACAAATTGGCATTCTAACCTGCGACGACATAATTTCCCCACAATACCAGCTTTGAAGTTCTTTGCTTATATTTAGATTGCCTAATTGTCAACGCTGCTCTGCTGGAAGCTTGCAAATACGATGCTGGTTTGCTGTTAATACCACGAGGTTGTCTTGAAAATCTCGTTATTCTTTCATTCTTAGCTCGAGGGCTTTAATGTGAGATACAGAAAAAGAAAAGTCGTGGTTTCGCCCGAAAGGTGAAGCATCCATTGCGATTCTAAATTAGTAGACAGATTTACGAAGTAAGCATAGCAGTTTTATCGGCCGTTTTAACCTGCAAACATAGCTATACTAACTAAGTAAACAAGCGTGGTGTCACGCGCGCACAATAAACATGAACACATCTCACCCGATGACCACAGACAACCACTGTCGAAACGATGCAGCAGCAGCGAGCGAATGCTACTGCTGCTGCCTCAGAATGGACCAGCTTCATTTGCATCTGGACAATCTCCTGCAAGAATAAGAAAAGGATAAGTGCTCGTAATGCGTGGTACACGAAAATATATTTTATTATTTGGTTAGTACCCACTTCGGGCATAGGATGCATTACAACAACGGGGCACAATACATAAAACAAAACACACAAAATCACTTTCTCAAAACATTAAAGAAATCATAGTCAGAAATGATTCAACGATGGGGCATTCGTGGCTTAAGGACCCATCTAGAACACTCTAATCTTACAGATTGCGTAAAAAATCGCGATACGCGCCAGCATTAGGAGGCATCAATGTTGAGCTAATGGTTCTGTCGCTGCGAGATCTATGTTTGCAGCTTAATATCCCGTGAAGCATGGATATTGTGCGGCGTAACGCGGGCACCGCCTGTTGCACTATTACGCTGTGCAGGAGAAAATACGACGCTTTGCAGTTTACTATACAGGAGACAAATTTTCGGCGATTCTGGTGTCACACGAGGACTACAAGGCATGATCACATGACAGACATTTTTTCCGCCTTCGGGCACCTACGCGAACACGCTGATGTGTGTGAGGTGGTGGTGGTCTCTCTTCACGGAAGATAAAGCGGAAGTAAGCAATTGGAAGAATATTATCCCTTACTGTAACACTGCATGGTCAGTGTGCATGCACCATTGCAAGTGTTTAAAGACGAAGTCTTTTTTAGGGAGGAAAGCCGCTCCCTCTGCCGTTCCTTCGTCAAGATAACGAGTTAGCGTTACAGTTCCACCAACCCTTAACGGAACGGTAGCGTTCCTCCGTTCCTCCCAAAAGGAACTAATTCCAGGAACACGGTTCCTTGGAAGGCCGTTTCATATAACACTGATATATGTACATATATACAGAGAGAGGGAGCTTTCAGTCAGATGCGTCTGTATATTGAAGACTAGGTGTATTGCTTGTTCTTCACTAAAGCCCAATGCTCATCAGTGCACATTCTTGGACAAAGGCCTTATGGGGCCACAAACTGCAGTTTGACAAACAATGACCTACAGAGCAAGGTCTACAATAAGCTGCTAGCACAAGACAGTGCCCACAATTAGCAACCAGCGGCTACTAGTTTTGGCACACATTACTTGCACAAGCTTCACGGTATGAAAAACTGCACTATAATTTACAGAAGAGGAGTCTATGCATTCCCCGCAATCAAAACAAAATATGCATTGTCACTCCCTTTCCCTCTCACACACAGCAGCTGCTGTCCTTGTCATAGTACAATGACCAAGCATCAGCAGCAGCCCGTTAATCCGGTAGCAGCCAATCAGTCTCTAGGTCTCTAGTATAAAAATAAAGGGGCTCTATGATAAACAGATTTACTTTTCAGGCTTTTCACTTTCAATGTGCACCATTAGATAACAGGATGCCAGACAAATAGTGGCATTCACCTGTGTATTTTATATATTTTATATATTTTATTTATTTATTTATTTATTTATTTATTTATTTATTTATTTATTTATTTATTTACACAATACTGCTGGCAGCAATGCTGCCCAAGCAGGAGAGGGTTTACAAAAGAACATTTTTAGTAGTTTTTCAAATGAAACATAAGATGTGCATTCAACAACAAATTCCGGTAAATGATTCCATTCTTCGCTCGTAAGTGGAAAAAATGATTTCTGAAAGATATTAGTGCGGGCAAAGTACGACTGGACTACTTTAGAATGAAAAATACGTGCCGACCTGTGTGGAGCAGGGGTAATATATGTGGCATTTGCTAAACCAGTTTGATTATGAAACAATGAGTAAAAAAATTTCAGCCTGGCGATTTTACGGCGCACATGGAGCGGATCCAGTCCAAGTTGGCCTAACATACCAGAAACTGACGACGAAGTTTTGTAGTCGGAGCAAATAAACCGTGCAGCCAGGCGCTGAATTCTTTCAAGTTTATCAATTTCCTTATTACAGTATGGGTCCCACACTATGGAAGCATACTCTAGGACTGGGCGAACGAGGGAAAGATAAGCTTGCAGCTTGACAGATGAAGGTGACTTCTTTAGCTTTCTACGTAGAAAGCAAAGTTTTTTGAATGCTTTGTTGCATATGTTGTCAATATGGGTGTCCCATCTGAGGTTACTGTTAATTGTTATGCCTAAGTATTTCACAGAGGTAATAGATTCGAGGTTCCGATTGCCAATGTGGTAAGTATAAAGTAGCGGTTTTCGTTTCAATGTTATTGTCATTGACACTGTTTTGGAAAAGTTTATTTGCATTCCTCTGTCGTCGCACCAGTCCGCGAGTTTACAAAGACTACAGTTAAGTGTATCCTGGCATGAAGAACTCCTGATACAAGAATAAATGACACAATCATTAGCAAACAATTTCACCTTGACATTAGGATCCACATTTTTAGCAATATCATTTACATAGATAAGAAACAGCAGGGGTCCCAGCACTGACCCCTGTGGTACACCGGATAAGACAGGCAGGCTATTAGATTTCACACCATCAATTTCCATAAACTGAACACGATTTTCTAAGTAAACCTGAATCCAATGAACTATATTTTCTGGTAGTCCAAGTGAATTAAGAATTTCAATTAAATTTGCATGTGGCACACGGTCAAATGCCTTTGACAAGTCTAAAAATATTGCGTCAATCTGCAGGCGGTCATCTATGGCACTGGCAAAGTCGTGTACGATAGATAACAATTGAGTTGAGGTTGAGAACTTCCTACGAAAGCCATGCTGAAAATCTACAAAAAAGTTATTCGCTTCCAAGTGGTTGGATATGTGATTAGCGATAATATGCTCCAAGAGCTTACAACATGTGCTTATGGGGGATATAGGTCTGTAGTTGTTTGGAATAAGATTATCACCTGATTTAAACACCGGTATTACTTTGGCCGTGAGCCAGTCTTTTGGTACTGAGCTCTGTTTAAGGGAAGCATTAAAAATAATGTATAAGAATTCAGAAGTCAGTTCGGAGTAGCGACGAAGAAAGTTGTTAGGCAAACCATCCGCTCCAGGCGATTTTTTTACGTCAATATCAAGCAGCACGGAAAGAATGCCTTCGCGACTAATTGAAATGTCAGGAATTGATTGAGATGCAGATGGTGTATTTGATTTATCATGGGCGCTGAGAACTGAAGGTATAGTGAATGCTTTATAAAATGTGTCATTTAATTCATTGACGATATCATTAAGATTAGAATTCACGCTATTGTTTATTCTTAGCTGCTGAACACTTCGATTAGAGTCGGACAAGAAACGCCAAAACTTGTCTGGGGAGTTTTTTAAGAATGTAATCATAGTCTGGTTATGAAATTTGTCACGGGCGTTACGTAGTTTGATGAGTAAAGCATCTCTTAAGGAGCGGAGTTCGGTATTCTGAGCTAGCTTATACTTGCGTTTGCGCTTTATTCTACATTTGAGATGAATGATTTCACGGGTGATCCAAGGGTTATGACGTTTAGTTTTGTTTCTACGCTTTGGTACGAATTTATCAATACAATACGTAACAACAGAGTTAAACTTGTCCCAGAGAAGCATGACGTCGTCATCGCGTTTCAATTCATCAAGGGAAAGATGTAAGCAATCCAAGATGGATTCGTCTTCAGCCGATGAAAAATCCAAAAAGGACTGCGTGATAGGTGTAACTTGGAAGCATTTTTGTATTTCCAAGTCCACATGTACAAGCTTGTGGTCAGCTATACCTTCAGTCAAGATAACAATAGGATTTTCCGACAAGCCTTTCATAAATACAAGATCAAGAATCGATTGGGTCATGTTTGTGACACGTGTGGGATGTAGTACAACCTGTTTAAGATCATGAGAGAACATAGAATCAAGAAGGACGTGTGCACTGTCAGCATCTTGAGAGCCAGAGATTGATAGCTGTTCCCAATCAACACTAGGTAGATTGAAGTCACCGGCCATCAAAAATTTATTATTAGGTCGGAGCATGCGCTCTAGGTAGACGGCAAGAGATTCAACGAATGACACTGGGCTTTTGGGAGGCCTGTACACGACACCGACTAAAATTGGAAACTCATGATATTTAACTTCACACCAGATGCTTTCGTGCTGGGGTATGTTTGGAAGCTGGACACAATTTATTTCCCTTTTTACGATCAAGGCAACGCCCCCTCCTCGCCCAGTGCGGTCGCGTCTAATTATCTTGTGGGATGGGGGAATTATTTCGGAATCATTTATCTCTGGTGTCAGCCAAGTTTCTTTGACTGCCAAAATGTGTGGGTCATAGAGGATGAGGATATCTTCTAATTCGTTTGACTTATTGGCAAGACTTCTTGCATTAAGCAAGATAAAACGGAGCGTATCTGTTTGCAATCAAGGACCAGCTCTAGGCAAGCTGGTCCGATGTAGCATAACAGGCTGCGAGGTGGCCTCATCCCAAACGTAAACGGTATCATCTACCCGAAGCCGCTCATAGTCAAGGGAAACTTTATGGCCTTTGGCTTTAAGCTGTTTGCCATGTTGCCATAGTTTAGAACGTTTCTTTAAAGTAGCCGCACAAAAGTCGTGGCTAAAAGAAATAGTTGAGCCTTTCAGTTTGAATGAATTATGAAGGACACGCAATTTCTCATTGTAATCAAAGAAGTTCATTATGACTGGTCTAGGTTTATCAGGCCGTTTTTTTTTTCTATTCGATGCACCCTTTCAACGGTACTGACCGATAATCCCAGCTTTACGCGGATTAGGTCTTCAGTAATTGCGTGCTTTAAGCTGATAGGACTCTCGCGATCAGACTCAGGAAGGCCAAAAACAACTAAATTGCGGCGCCGACTTCTGTCTTCGAAATCGTCTAATTTCTTTTGTTGCGCAATGATCACTTTCTTTAGAGAAGTAACCTCAGTTTTTAATTGGCTGATTGCTTCGGTATGCTGCGCGAGCACTTTTAGCGTATCACAGGACCTTCATCACTTCAGTGAGGTAACGCGCCAAATAGTACCATGTGTGAAAAGGCATGTACCTTCAATGCCACTGATTGAGACTGCGGCCGTAAGATGCAGCCTTTTTTTGCGCTCCCATGATGGGGTTGCATACTTTCTTCTGTCTTTGGAAGCCTGGGAAGGCTTCGTAACAAGAGAAGCCTGTGTCTTCCCAGTTCAGCGAGTGTACCAAATAAGCGACATACTTCAATAGACTTCCAAGCATTAACGTCGACAGCCATGAGGCAGGTTCTGTCCCAATTTTTTGAAGGCCAACTACAACGAAATTTTGGGGAGAGTAAAATGCCAAATTCCTGATAAGTGCAAATACAAAGCAGCCTTTGTGCAAATATATTGCTTTAGAAACAGTAGTTGACGAGACATCACAAATATCAAGCAATAAATACAAAATGCCACCACTGCAGTTCACCGGAAGTCACGTGCAAAATGGAATGTCAAGAAGTAGTGCAGAGCCAGGCCATGACCCCAGAGATCAGGCAGCGTTGGCAAAGCGCTGAAACTTTTAAGGTCAGACTGGGATATACATGGCATCTTACCACCAGGTGTGTGCGTTGCCTACATAGGTGCTACATAAATGCTGGTTATAACAAAAACAGACATTTAAAAGCACTGTAGTTTTGACAAGATTGGCTAAATGAGTAGCATATACTATTGAAGAAAAGTGAGGTTTGGTTGCAGTTGGCCTTTGAGACGGAATACAAAAACAACGAGAAAAAAAAGCAAACAAAACACCTGTACTTTTGACACCACAGACCTTCTATACAATAGCCATAGTAACAACTGAGACGTTGCAACTCGTAAAAAAACGGTCAAATAATTTCACTTAATTTACCATGATCCCATTATGTACACAAAAAATACAAGACTCGGGAGAAGAGGTTGGGGGATGGTTTAAAGCTGACGTTTCAAAATGTAAGGCCGATTTCAGACTCACCAAGGTGAGAGGCATGAAGAGCTCCCGAGGCCAGACGCTCCACTTCACTCGTGTAAAAGCTGATGGGCCTCAGTATTCTCTGCTTCATCTCCTCCAGATCATCTCTCATGGCCGTGAATAGGTTGACAACGTGCCTCTTAGTTCTTCCAACATTACTTCGCATCGCCTCCCCGTCAATTCCAAGGTCACGCCACTGCTGCACCAACCAACGTACATGAACCCCAACGACGTCGCATATCTCGCTCGTTGTGGCTCTGCTGCGTTGGACACCAACAGCAGAGGTCTCAGCATACTTTGCTTTCCATGCTTCCCCACAATTCAATAAGGAAATACAAAGCTCGTTACTGCATGAAAGACACTATGGCCAAGTGAGTTAAAATAATTTAATGTCACGAGCAGTTTGACTGCACTATGACGATCGCAAAACTGAGCAAGTAGGTATAAAACCCAGTGCAGGATCTTAGAAATCTCCATAAGCTTGGCAATGAAGCTCCCTCTTATGTTGCATCACTCTTTCAGAAGCCCTGATCATAGTGCAAGTAAGGGCAGATAACATCATTGGTGCATTAAACCAATGATGTGCAAGATATGTGCAGCGACACACATGGTTTGTAATAAATACTTAGAGCACTTCGCATATTTACTGGGGGCTTACTGCCTACCTATGTCCCCAACCATTTTCCCACCATTATTTCTGTCGATACAGCGATACCAACACCGATACAGCTTATGTTGCTCAATACGTGGTACAAAAGTGTTTTTCCGAGCGTGAAAAAAGCCCGCGAATACACGCAGAATTGCCGCGCGACTGGCCGCTCGAGGCACATTGCCTGTATTCGCGGGCTTCTTTCACGCTCGGAAAAACGCTTTTATGTGCCACGTAATGAGAAGCAGAAAGCTTTATCGGGAGTTTTTCATATTGCTATAAAACTTACTCATTAACACTTTCATAATTAGAACAGTACTTCTCGAGTTAGATATTTAATCACAATTACCTAATTAAATCTCAGTAACGAAAAAATTACTGGCGGCTACTACACTGTACTGGTAAAAACACGCACTAGGTTTGCTTCGCGTAACGCCGTTCCTCTCTTTTTAAATCGTGCTGCATAATAGCTTGGACACCCTGTATATATATATATATATATATATAAGGACAAGCAGAAAGGGAACCGAGGGGCCCGATTATAATTAAACACATCATAAGGAAGTCAACAAACAATGACACCAAGGACAACATAGGGGACGTTACTTGTACTTACTAATTGAATTAAACAGATTAATTAATAGAAATGGATGCAAAAACAACTGTCCTCAGGTAGGCAACGATCCCACGTCTTCGCATTACGTGTGCGATGCTCTTACCATTAAACTACCGCGATATCACCTACTGTAATACCGCATGGGCCGTGTAGATGCAACATTGCAAATGTTTAAAGACCAAGTTTTTCTTAGCGAGTTACTACCACTTTCTCGCATGGGCTACGCTTCCACCACGGGCCCATCCCGGAGTTATTGCAACCTACAGATGTGGGCCGATATGTCCTGCTGGTTATGTGCCCTGTAGGACCACGGGTCACCATGATGTTCAGGATATATACATTCCTTCTATACACCAGGAGTCGCCTTAAAGGGGCCCTCAGCCACTTTTTATCTAAGTCGAGAAATGCATTTGAAGTTGAAATAGACTAATTCAGAAATACTTTGGTGCAAAAAGTGCTTCAATGCGTTCAGCAGAAGCGGAGTTAATGGCGCTCAAGAACTACTTCCGCAGTGCTTCCCCTTTTCCTTCAATGATTTGCACTTCAAAGGCTAGGGCGGAGTGGGGCGTGTCCACAACGCTCCGCCTACAGAACGTCACCGTTGCTCGCAGTTCAAATTTGATGTTGGATGCTAACGTAAACACGACTACTTCCAATGTCGGCGCCTATGACGCGCCAAACGTAAGCCAAACGCGGTCGTGTTCAGCAAGCCGCAGCGCGCTTAGCCAGTGGACTCGTCTTGGCACCCCGCGGCGGCCGCGGTATCCACGCTGCGTAAAAGACCGCAGCTACACACAAATGTGGAGCGTGCACGACAGGGCTTTGTGCACGACAGGGCTTGAATTCCAGCTGTCTGACCTTAAGTTTTGCGTGGTTCGCGGCTAGTTGAGCGTTCAAAAGTAGCCGAAATTAGCAAGCCCCGATGGCTACGACACCAAAGAGCAGGGTGGCGAAAGTTTTGTTCCTACACGCGTGGCCGCGTCCGAGCGTGAGCAGGCGATAAATTAAAATAATTAAATTGTGGGGTTTTCGTGCCAAAACGTGAGCAGACGATAGTCGGCATCTTCCGGAACTACGTAATCATTATCGAATTTCGAAAGCATATTTTCGCTAACGTTGGCCTATTTATTAAACTGCTCCGATAAATATGCAGAAAACAGTTGGAAGAAGTGCACTGATCCAAACACCATTCTTGGTTGACGTCAGCTATTGGGCTATAGTTGCGGCGTATGCGCATCCGCTTTATTATGAAATAACGCGTCCAGAAAAGAGTGAGGAGCGGGCTTCGGTGGAAAAGACAGTCTTCCAGAGAAAGTGACTTTCCTCACCACTTGCGAGCTCCACGAGTCGGGGACGACTGCATAATTTGGCTGAGATGTTCGGAGTAGTGTATTCTATCCGCGGATTGTGTTTTTTCACCAAGAGCGAGGGGTGGTTCCGGACCACTTTAAGTGCTGCGTTGCGCAAAGATATCTCAGCCGCGTATACGTTGAACTACGGACGCTGGCTAAAAAGGTGCACCGTCGCCTTTCCCCCAAAACGACATGCTTAATGATCATATTGTAGTTTCAGCATGTAAAACGACGGGAATAACTTCAATATAGTTAACGTGTCAACATACTTCAAAGCATGGGCGAATCCCGAAATTTGTGCCGTCAAAAAATATGCGCCAACCCCAAAAATATCACCGTAAAAAAGTACCAGTCCGACGATCTTCCTACTCCCGTCACTCGAGCTGTGACGCGTAGAGTGCCATGCGCAGTGGCTCCGCCTTTATCTGAATCCCATTTTGTTAAGCTAGACAGTCTTTCAGCGACCTGAACTGGAGGTGGAATGGTTGAATCGCCTTTTAATATTCTCGCGCGACTGCACCGCCTATCAGCCCCTTCTAACGGCGAAAAGCGGCGAGATGAGCGACATTAAGCTCTAGCACCAACTGCAATTTGCAGTTCCAAAGCCGTCTGTTATGCCTTTTACTTCAGGAATGCACACGAGCCGCTTTTGTCACCCGCGAGGCCCCGTCGCCCACCGCAGCCACGCGACGCAGCTAAAGCTATTTGCAATTATCTTTTTGCCCTTGTTTTTCTATTACTCACAGGTGCTCACATATTTAATTTCTCTTTTATCTTTATATCTTAGCGCATGCCAGGGTTCCACTAATCCGAAGAAAAAAAGCAACGTCAATCGCCGACGAAGCATCTAATTTGCACATATTCTCAAGTACGCTTTTCGCGAACTGGACTGCGCTGATAACACTGGCACGGCATTTGTCCTCCTGGTGCGAACAGCATCGGAAACAATGATCACTCCGAAGTGTGCTTTAGGCGTTTGCGCATACAATAAGCCAATAATTACCGTTAAAAAGCGCGGAGGTGCCGCGCGATCGAGAGTCGTGCGATATTATTCGTGCGGTTACAACGTTCTCCGTAGGAACTACCTTCGGCGATAGCAAGAGTGCAAGCACGTCGGAACTGAATCTGATCGCAAAACAAGTGGCCGCAATATAGGTACATTGCGGAGCATTTGTACTCTACCTCGGAATGGTCATCAACATAGCTGGCGCTATCGGCGGTGCTAATTAAGGCCGCCCATATTCCCAAAGTGCTCACCTTCCTGGATAAAAGCGGTAGCCGTCACGGTCCAACTTTTGGAAGCGATCGTGAAATATTGTCAGGAGTTGACGAGCTCTTTCGAACACAGGATCGCCAACTGCGCGTGCTGGCTTGCACCTAGGCACGTGCACCTTGCACCATGGCGCTTAGCAGCTTACCCACTATGAGGGATGGGCGAGAACCCCACGAACCGCGAGCACAGGGAGCATTGATTTAAATTTCCTCAACCGACAACCACTTACTACTTAATCTACAAGCTCTATAGAGTATATAGTAGACAGTAAATTAGCCACTCGAGCGACTAGGTGGCCGACCTTGAGCTTTCAGATGGACCGCGAGGTCGTTTCGTTGAAGAGTGGACCTAGAGTTTGAATATGTATAAGCTTAATTGAGCTAAATTAGGAAGTAAACACAATAAAGAAATTGGCAGCTCCGACAGAAGCCGTAGCTACGAAAGCGATCGTTACAGGATTAGCATTGCGTTCGAAATCTTGAGATGGTATTCTAACAATACGTGGTAGGTGACATGATTACATAATAAGATGAGACCGGACCGCCGCGGAAGCTTAGTGGCTATGGCCTTGCACTGCTAAGCACGAGGTTTCGCGTTTAATGCTGGCCGCACGGCGGTGGCATTTTCATGGGTACGAAATGCTAAAACACTCGTTCGTTTTGATTTTGTTGCACCATAAAGAACCACAAATGGCCAAAATTATTTCCTCCATTGTATATGGCGTGCCTCACACCCGCCGTGGTTGCTTAGTGGCTATGGTGTTGGGCAGCTAAGCACGAGGTCGCGGGATCGAATCCCGGCTACGGCGGTCGCATTTCGATGGGGGCGAAATGCGAAAACACCAGTGTGCTTAGATTTAGGTGGACCTTAAAGAAACCCAGGTGGTCCAATTTTACGGAGTCCCCCACTACGGCGTGCCTCAATCAGATCGTGGTTTGCGCACGTAAAACCCCATAATTTAATTTTTTGGCGTGCCTTCCAATCAGATACTGGTTTGCATACGTAAAATCTCATAATTGAGATTTATAGAGATGGACCATCAACGTTCGTCAGCGCCCAATAAAATGATTGAATTGTTTAAGCTTGACGATTTTCAGCTGTTCTGCTGAAACCAGGGCCGGTATTTTGTAGCGATACGTTATGTAATATTTTATACTAGTCTTACCATCCACCGCTCACGGCCGGCTTATCCCACTGATAATGTGAGCGGACCGTCTCTCTGACCACTGACCAAGCACGAAAAGCGCGAAAATGCATTAGCATCCGAAAGGCATCGCTACAACATTGCCGGCCCTCTATATGCAGCACGGAATGCCGGCAGTTCTTCTGCAAGTGAAAAGCTTATTCTGTTGTGTCAATGTTAGCCGCATGAGCGAGCGACTGAAGTGGGCGAGCGTGAGGCCATGAGCAGATGTTGCTCGTTTTTACCTTTTTGACTTTTCATCTGAATATCACTCATGCGCCGCTGATGACAGCGATATGATAGGCGTAGCGGCTTTTGAGCTGCTAGGTATGTTTGAAACAACTACGAATTTCGACAATATTGAAAAATTAAAATGGATCTTAAATTTGGTTAAAAGAACCCGCACCTTTCGGACCACGTGCAGAGTGCTCTTTATGTCCATTTATTAAATACGGCTGTGAACAGCTTGTTTATGAAATAGGTACGGCGCGCGTACTTATTTCATAAGGTATGTCAGCCATAGTTAAACACCATTTTCCTGCAAATATTTACGCAACTGCTTATTTTGGCTGCTGCATGCCAATGGCCGCCCTCATGACGCACCATTATCGTACTCTGCCATTCATATAAATGCACACCCCATGCATGTCAGGCATGGTTGTGTCTTCGAGAGCAGCAGCTGATCGGGGACGTTTACCATTAAGATAATATCAAGCCGCTACCTTAGAGTACAGCATTTATCAGCGGGTGATTTTAAGGCGAAGCACACAATACTGCGACGCTGCAGAAAAACAATTCAGCGGGATTGAGTTCTCTTTTGACAAATACTGCCGTCGCTCGCAAACATAAACTTTTTTGATATACTACAATGCACACACGTTGCACGTACATACACCGAAATAATTACACGAAGTCAGGCGACTGCAGCCCTGATTCGCACAGAAATGCTTCGCCGTCGCCGATGCCGTGAGCAGAGATCATGCCCATTTCTGACAACTACCATGAAAACTGCCACTGTTTTCATCATTTGTGCACAAACATCGCTCTTAATAAAATCTACGCCACATTCAAAGCTTAATATAATTATACATATATATATATATATATTACAATAAATTATTCACAACTTAGTTAAGGCCTGCCCGGGTAGCTTAGTGAGTCATCGCGACGCTGCGCTCGAGTTCTCGGGGTTTCGAACCCGGGCGCGCAGGCCGAAATGCAGAAATCCTCGTATACCTAAATTTAGGGGCAGACTAAAGAACACCAGGTGGTCCAAATTATACGTCATAGCATACCACATAATCATATTGCGGTTATGATTAGACGGTTCGACGATGACGGAACGGCAACGACGTCAGCGTGACTTAAATGTCATTAAGACAATGAAATGACCACAACAATACGACCGCGCGCTAATGCCGCATTGCCGACAACCTAATGATGTCTGCGCGATATCAGTGGCATGGCAATGGCACGACAACGCAGGCCACATGTTCCTGCGACCAGTGCTTAAAGTCAGGGGGGTCTCGGGTGTCTCAAACCCGCCACCAGCATGGACAATGGATCTGAGACTCTCCTCGCCCTACGTAAGGCCTAGATAAATCTCGACGATATTGTCATGTGTAGTGACGCTGAAGTGAACAGTCGTAAAACTGTGTATGACGAAACTGATTCTTTATTGGGCGAACCTGCGCCCACAAAAGCAAGCTACACTCAAAGCACAACGAAAGCGGCGAACACAGTCGGCGGTCGTCGAAAATCTGATCAGCGGCGAAACGCGTCGGCTTTTATACCTGAGTCATCGAAGGTGCTAGATTAATCCCTGATGCCCGCGTGTCTTCCAGAAAGTTCTAGACAATTCGCGTCGGTCACACAATCAGATAACATAAGCGTCGGTGAAAACAGGCAACGAAAAGAAGCATCGATAACGTTCTAGAAACTTCCGATACAGGCGCGTCCTGCGCCGAGCGATAACGTTTAACATTTGTTAGCCGGTGGAAAGCGGCCACTGGTGAAAGATAAACATGTAGACGTGTCAATATCAGTCACTGTATTGTCCGGGAAAGATTTCAGTTACTACTACGAGCAGACGACGTTTAGACAAATGTTTTCTGCGCACAAGCCAGCTCTCACCGATTTCGCCGGTTCGTGCCCTGTTAGTATTGTCGATGATCGCACGATATTATTGAAAATATTGCTGTACTGTCGCCCGTCAAGTATACAATATCTGTTGTCCTTGTATTATTTTTGATAATTTTCGTTTCGTTCACTTGCAGGGCAATTTTTTTTATATTTACCCCTTTTTATTCATTGTTTGTATAAAGTGTCAATAAAGCTCGCGTTTCTTGTATAAATTGTTATTTACATTTTATTTACATTTCAATTTTACTTACATTTAGTTAGTTTTACAAAGTCTCCGTCGCACCAGGCCGTCGAGAGTGTTCAGAAACGCTACCTTTGTCCTTGATGTCACGATTACTATAAAATAGTGGTTTCGGGAATAATATTACACCCGTTAGAATATTCGGCGTTTCGTTTTACTGTGAGCAGTTTTACGTCAGATACCATCGAGCGCACTGGCAGAGCGTGGGGAAAGCTTGTCTCAAGTGTATCAATAATTGCGCAAAAAACACACATTTAAAAATTATTTCACCGTTTGTATGAAACGATATGCAAAACAAGCTGGAAAGCACTTTTTTCTCTCCCTCTTTATTTCCCTCTCCAACTTTGCTCGAATAACTAGAGACCCCCCCCCCCCCGCCCCTTCGATGGAGCCAGACTTTAAGCACTGTTTGTGACCATCATTTTAAAGCAATGCAGAACCAACAGAATGCGGGGGTCAGTGTAAGCGAAACTAAGGTGAGCCGCCATGACGAAAAGGTGCATATCGACGACACACGGGTATCGGAGATTGGCGATGAACACGGCCCGCCACCACGCCAGCTCAGGATGCGGAGATTTGGGACTAAACGCCTCCACGAAGAACAACCGCTGAAACAGGGTGTCGAACCGAAAGCAAATGCTGAGGACCAATATGGAAAAACTATACCAATCGGTCTGATTACAATCTCCTGACGTCAAATTTACATAAACGATGACCAAACCATCAAGCGGTCACCCGCAGCGTTGTTTGAACGTCCAATCAAACACTCTCCTAGTTTATCCGAGGTCACGTTTGTTTTCTTCCAAAGCGAATAGCTTTGTTTTCCATGACAGGATTTCCATATCTAATTGGCCGACGAGTTGTATGGATCACATAGAAGTCGACAGGGTTTCGCTGGGGCCGAGATAGTGTAGTGGAAGTAGAAATAAGCGTCCCTTCAATAAAATGACTACTACAAGCGCCTCCTCTATTTTTTCAATACCAGTGCAATCGCCCGCTCCACAATGGGAGCGGCTGGTCCACCTTAGTTCACTGAGTTGCCGAGATGTGACGCTACCCAGAGGGTACGACTAAGGTACGACTGCTTGCGTCACGCGTGCCTCTGAGCCACTGAGCGCGCACCACTGCCGTTCCGGATGATAATGATGATGATGATGTGTGGTGTTTTATGGCGCAAGGGCCAGTTATGGCCAAAGAGCGCCATGCCAGTGTTTGTGAGTGTGCAGTGAAGCGATGAATTCTGAGAAGTAGATGAAACGTGGCTGTAAAGGGGCCTAAAAATTATCGCTGTAAAGTGCGTAAAATATAAATGTACTAAAATCATGGCAATGACTAATGAGATGTACTATGAAATGAAGAATGCATTGAGAAAGAAGAACACTATATTTAAAATATTTAAGATGCAGTAATTGGCAGGAATCACTACTGCCTAAACAGAGTCCTTGAAACACAAGGGCCTGGAGGCGTGTGCTATAAAAATCTATCACAGCGGCATCCTCTAGAGAGAGGATGCGCTACGAACTGATTTGGCTAATAACATGTAGCACAACATCGTTCAAAAAGCCGAGGATTGCTTTGGCGTTAAAAAGTGGTTCTTCACCAATAAACATCATGGGATGAAGAGGGATATGATAGCGGTCTGTGCAGGAAAATGTTTTCTTCTCTCCGTTTCGGCTTCCCGACACTCCAGCAGGACGTGGAGGATGGTCAGCCTCTCACCACATCTACCACAGGTTGGTGGTTCATCACCAGTAAGCAAAAAATTGTGGGTGCCGTACGTGTCCCCTATTCTGAGACGACAGAATATGACATCAATTCGTCGTGTTTTCGTAGCTTAGGGCCAGAAACCTGACTGTGGTTTAATCATGTGAAGTTTATTATATGTTTCAGCGTGCCACAAGCCTTGCCAGTGGCTTCGCAGTTTCTTTGGCAAGAAAGGTTTCAAGTCTGTTGCAGGAACAGCTACTGTATGATTACTAGTGTGCGATGCAGCTGATGTGGCCATTTGGTCTGCTCGCACATTACCCTCAATGCCTCTATGGCCCGGCACCCAGCATATAATGACATGCTGGTTTGATATATACCCTCTGCATAGAGTGGAATAGAGCTCAACGAGTACAGGATTTTTGTGTTTGCAGAGTGACATCAGGGCTTTCACAACGCCGTTCCGGAGGAGATGCGGTAGACGCTTCACGCTTCAGTCAGGATTACTTCCTCCGACTTCCGTCGTGAGGCGCCGTGGTCTGTCGAAAATCGCGGTGGCGTGCAAAGCAACGATAAGAAATCCGTTAAAAGTTGAAACTGATCCAAAGTGAAGAAGATGCTTGCACAGCAACTTCGTATACGTGCTTAAGGACCCGACAACATTATTGTTCCACGACAAAGTTTTTCTTATGCTCAAGTAAATCCATTCTTCCCGGCATCTCCGAGAAGCCAGGGTAAGAGCGATCGGTGGGCAGCCATCTCCTGTTCCTTTCGCAACGGGGTAGTCTCCGGCAATTTGAGAAAAAATTCTATTTTTTTCGGCACAATAATGCATGTTTATTGCGTTAACGTCAATTTGACATGTTGACTTTGTGCGGTTGTGTGACGTCGCGCGGTAAGAAAGGGCGAAGTGGGTGCCGCCCTAAATAGTTTCACTGATATACAGCGGTGGGCAGATGATGAAAAAGTGGTCTAATCGAAAAAAGGTATTTTGTGGGTGCCGCCCAACTGGCGCCTGCGAATTTCCTAACTTGATCACTCCACCTAGTTTTATGCCGTCCTCGACTGCGCTTTCCTTCTCTTGGTGTCTATTCTGTAACCCTAATGGTCCACCGGTTATCCATCGTACGCATTACATGGCCTGCCCAGCTCCATTTCTTCCGCTTAATGTCAACTACAATATCGGCTATCCCCGTTTGTTCTCTGATCCACACCGCTCTCTTCCTGTCTCTTAACGTGAGTCCTAAGATTTTTTTCGTTCCATCGCTCTTTGTGCGGTCCTTAACTTGTTTTCGATCTTCTTTGTTAACCTCCAAGTTTCTGCCCGATATGTTAGCACCGGTAGAATGCAATGATTGTACACTTTTCTTTTCAATGACAGTGGTATAATCTCCCACAGAGAATTTGGTAATGCTTTCCGTATGCACTCCAGCACAATTTTATTCTTCTATAAATATTTCTCGTGATCAGGGTCCCCTGTGAGTAATTGACCTAAATAAACGTACTCCTTTACAGACTCTAGAGGCTGACTGGCGATCCTGAATTCTTGTTCCCTTGACAGGCTATTGAACATTATCTTTGTTTTCTGCATATTAATCTTCAACCACACACTTACACTTTCTCGGTTAAGTTACTCAATCAGTTACTGTAATTTGTCCCCATTGTTGATGAATAGGACAATGTCATGGGGCGGCATCTCGATTCGAGACGCGACACGCCGATTACGGACCCCGAAGTGTGCGTGTAGGTCCGCGTGGTAGTGCCGGGCTCGACCTTGGCCCTTGACCTTGGGAGAGAGAAGAATCTGCCGTTCTTCGTCCATGGTGAATGGGGCGCAGCCACGACATTTGGGAGGAGCCGTGAATTAATTAGGAGAACTCTACATACCGGCAGTTTCCCTTCATAGGCAACTAGGGAAAGGAGAGGCTATTTGAGCGCAGGTTTTGGGCCCTGCTGATTAGTCTAGAAGCTGAACCTATGAGCTGCTGAGAAGCCGTCGGGGGGCTAGTGCCGTCCAGTATCGCCAGGGCCGCCTAGCTGCGTCGGAACTCCCAAGTAACTAGTTGACGTACGAGACCGCCAACCAGCGTCTGCAACGAAGTTCGGTAGTTCACCTCAAGTTAGCTCAACCTGCTTGAGAGAAGACGCCAAATCTAGACTCCCGGGAAACCCAGCCCAGCAATTCGCATCCACCTCGACAAGATCGGACCGCCCGCATTCTTCGGGAAAGCTTTGTGCACCGACTTCACGGTTTATGGACTTGCTGCTTCTGCCCGGCCACGCGTATGACATCGTTTGTTTCCTTTTGAACTTTGATTTCTTTTGAACTTTGTTTTAGTAAAATAATGTTAAGTGTATTCTTGTGTATTTGATCCTTGCACTGTTTCATTTTTATATCTACTGTTAATTGCGCGTATTTATTTGTCTTCATCATTGTGTTACACTAAGTTCAGGTGTGTTAGTCTGTCTTGTGTCTTTTTTAATATTTTGTTTTATTAATTTGTGTATCTTTATCAGCCGTTAAATATCTTGTTTTTTTGTTTACTCCCGACTCTGACTCTTTTCACTGTGCTCGCTTGAGTACGGAACGACCAACCAGCTTGTCCGCCCCGTCGATCGACTTCGCGCCGACGACAAATCGGGGACACCTGTGACAAACTGGCGTCCACGACAGGACGTTCCGTACAAAAAGCAGCGCAGTAAACGGAAAACGATGATCGTGGATATTGATCGAGTAGTGCTACTGACACATTCTTATGCAGTGTCGAACGCACGTGCATGCGAATTGGGAGCGCTCGTTGTTTGGTGGTGTAGCGGCATTTTGGAGGGAATGGAGTTGGAAAAGTGGAAGGAACAAAGCAAACAGTTGGGCCTAGTGGGCGCCGAGTTGAGCACATGGATTACGCAACAGCAGGGGCAGGCCCGAGAGAAAAAGGAGAAAGAGCGAGTGGCGGCGAAGGAAGCTGGAGAGCGCGAAATACGGTTGTTACAATTAAGGATTCTGCTTATTCAAAGTGGCAACGAGAGCAGGGCTAGCAACGAGCCTCTAGAAGTACAGGAGGAGCAGCAGAAATTTCAGGCGCCCGTAGAAGTCGCGCACGGAAAGTTCGAAGAAATCGCACGCACGGTTCTGCCGATAGTAGGAAGAGAGGCTAATGTTTGTGAGCCTAACAAAGGTGATGCCAGATCCGCAGACCGTGGCGTAGTTGTTGAGGGACCCGTTGATGGGGACCGGATTGAGCGCGACGAGATACTGTGCCAATTGAATGCTAGAGAAGCAGCCAGGCCAGCTGTAGACGAGTTGGAATACGTCGCGAGTGTTGCTCTTGCAGAAGTAGTCCGAAGTGACACGAACTTGTTGGGCAAGAGCACCAGTGTCGAGCTCAATCGATCAGAAAATTGGGCAGAAGCACAATGCGGGCAGGACAGTGCAGTGGTGGACAGCTCCCAGATAGGTGAGCTACGGTGCGCAAAAGAAAATAGCTGCATTGCCCCGAGTTGTTTGAAGATTTCCGCCAGTCCAAGTAGTAATGAGGGGAATGATTCACCCAGTAATCATTCAGACTATGCGTTGGAGGCGGTAATCGTGACCGACGAGATGCGTGCTTGTCACCACGAGGTGCGAGCGGAAGGCTCGGAAATTAGCCCCAGCAAGCATGCTAGGAGTAAGAAGCGGTGTCGCAGAGTGCGTAATGCGGCAGTGAAGGCAACACAGCCGAATAAAACAAAAGGCGCTAAACGATGTGGGGA
Source organism: Dermacentor silvarum (assembly GCF_013339745.2). NCBI lineage: Eukaryota > Metazoa > Arthropoda > Arachnida > Ixodida > Ixodidae > Dermacentor > Dermacentor silvarum. The sequence goes on along the minus strand of NC_051154.1, from coordinate 332,250,050 downwards.
GCGCAGTGAAGGTTTTCGAAAGGCGCGTTTGCAGATTGCAATGTCTCCAGTAAGAGCGCGTCCGTACCGCCGGGTGAAGAAGAGAGAAAAGGGCCGTTCGGCGGGCGCGGGGGCGGACAAAAGCAAAGGGACCATTATGTTCCCCCTCGTTGGGTTCTTTGAGAGGTGTGCTGAGCATGGCACAGGAGAGCGAGCCGGTGCGGCACCGCAAATTAGTCACACGCGTCAGTGAAGTCGCAGCGCGATGTCTAAAAGGCATGCTGCCTGTTTGTGAAGTGTCGGGGGTGGGCAGCGAGGAGAATGACCGCTGTACGCTTTGTATTCCCTTGATGACCGGACGAGCTGTCAAACCACGCCCGCCTCGAGTAGGGCTTAAGGATTTAATACAGGTTTTGTAGAAACAGCTTGCTGGTTTCTTTAATTACAGCGTTCGGTTAATCTTTTCAATATCTCCCGATACTAGAGATCGTTTCATTAAGCAAGTTTATAGGGATTTCATTAAATTGTGTTAAAAGCTCTCGGATATTCTGAAAGAGCCGGTTTGCTTATTTTTGGGTGAGATACGTTGTATCAGTTCACTTTACGGAAGTGCTAGCGAGATTTTTTTTTTTTTTTTCTTGGAGAGTGGGTCGCTTTATTTGAAGGAGCCGTTGTGTGGCCTTGCCTTTTGGAAAGTGTTTGCCGTTCCTGCAAAGCGTGTCTTGCGCGAACACAAAGGGAAGCAAAGCGTTGGTGCGTGTCTCGCACGTGTATTTGGAAGAGGACAGCATTTTGCGTTTCATTAGGTGCATGGAAGTACTTTGCAATATGCGGGAATGATCTGGTAGTTTTGAGCGCGTATTTGGCGCAAGATTTTCTTGCATTTACACTAGTACGTGTATTAATCACGGATGTAGAGTGATCTGACTGTTCATAGCGTCGGTGCTGCATATGAAATTTCCTGTACCATCTATTTGGGGTCATTGTGCAGTCGAGTTGGAGAATGTTGGCGTTGTGTGCCTGGACGTGTGGTGTTGTGTTCGATTTTTTTTTTTTGCATGGTACACGTTGTTATTCGATGTATAATGTTGTGTATATATGGAACGGTATTTTTTGTTTTCGTTCTAGAAAATGCCACTCGTGTAAGAGACAATATTCGACAATATGTGACAATGACTGTGTCACGGAGCGGCATATTTTCGAGAGTTCGATTGGTTTTTGACGCCAATTAACGGCCGCCAAAAACGTGGTGCGCTCACTAAGCGGCGTATAATTCTCGATTAGCGACTGTCACGGAGCGACATATTTTCGAGTGGTTTTGACACTGATTAACGACACGCCGAATTACGGGCGTCAACAAAGTGGGGTCTTCACTATGCGGCGTATAATTTCGATTAGCCACACGCCGAATTATGGGCGTCAAAAGCGTCGAGGCCTCACGGGGCGGCATCTCGATTCGAGACGCGACACGCCAATTACGGACTCCGAAGTGTGCGTGTACACTTCGCGTGGTAGTACACTTCGCGTGGTAGTGCCGGGCTCGACCTTGGCCCTTGAACTTGGGAGCGAGGAGAATCGGTCGTTCTTCGTCCATGGTGAAAGGACCGCGGCCAAGACTTTTGGGGGGAGCCGTGAATTATTTAGGAGAACTCTACATACCGGCAGTTTCCCTTCATAGGGAACTAGGGAAAGGAGAGGCTATTTAAGCGCAGGTTTTGGGCCCTGCTGATTAGTCTAGAAGCTGAACCTTGGCGCTGCTGAGAAGCCGTCGGGGGGCTAGTGCCGTCCAGTATCGCCTGGGCCGCTTAGCCGCGTCGGAACTCCAAGTAACTAGTTGACGTACGAGACGTCCAACCAGCGTCTGCAATGAAGTTCGGTAGTTCACCTCAAGTTAGCTCAACCTGCTTGAGAGAAGACGCCAAATCTAGACTCCCGGGAAATCCAGCCCAGCAATTCGCATCCACCTCGACAAGATCGGATCGCCAGCATTCTTCGGGAAAGCTTTGTGCACCGACTTCACGGTTTATGGAGTTGCTGCTGCTGCCCGGCCACGCGTATGACATCGTTTGTTTCCTTTTGAACTTTGTTTTAGTGAAATAAAGTTAAGTGTATTCTTGTGTATTTGATCCTCGCACTGTTTCATTTTTTATATTTACTGTTAATTGCACGTATTTATCTGTCTTCACCATTGTGTTACACTAAGTTCAGGTGGGTTAGTCTGTCTTGTGTCTTTTTTATTATTTTATTTTATTAATTTGTCTATATTTATCAGCCGATAAATATCGTGTTTTTTGTTTACTCCCGACTGACTCTTTTCACTGTGCTCGCTTGAGTACGGAACGACCAACCAGCTTGTCTACCCCGTCGATCGACTTCGCGCCGACGACAAATCGGGGACAGCTGTGACATTGATACATGCGTAGATATAAGTTAGGCGTAGTGAAAAGCCTCGATAATTTTTGTAGTGAGCTGATCGCTGTGGTGTGAAAGCATTTTAGAGTCGTGAAGTAACGGCAAGCAAGCACACTTGGAACAATTACCTCGAAGTTTTGATTGGACATTATTTTGTTGTGATAACTTGCCTTCCAACAAACCTGTATAATTGTGACAACCAGCCTCGCCTCTGTACACTTGACCACGCGCAAGGGGCAAACATTATACCACGAAAACACTACAATTAATAAAAGGGTACAAGGGCTGAATCCCGATTTTTTCGACATCATTTAGTCATGTGAATATTCTTAGCCAATTCTCCTGAATGGGTGTGTGTCACTAGGGAAGTACCAGGATAGACAAGCAGAGCGAGGTGAGAGCCGCAACAGAAATATCGAGTCTGCTACAGAGAAGTGAGAAAGTCGGCATCAAAAGCGGCCTAGTGTGGAGAAAAAAGGTGAAGTCAACAGTGAACTGAACGAGGAGCGTTGCGCAATACAGAGCAGTGAAGACGTGTGTAACAGAACATTGAAGAAGTCGGCTACTCAGACACGAAGAATTTAGCTATATGGTGTGTCCCTACATTGCATCAATGCTCATCCCCTCACCGTCACCATTCGTCGTGAAATGAATCCTGCCGGCATTTTTGTTAAAACGACTCGCCTGTGCGAATGCCTTTTACTGCGTGACGCTGGGAGCGGGCGCACGAAGTCACCGCATCTTTCCTTCATTCCTCTCTGATGTTTCAAAGCATTTTTCCCTTTATCCAGCGTAGTGTCTACCAAGCGCCTTTATCAGTCACATTGCTTCCTTCTCTCTTTTTTTCTTTCTAGACTGCGGGTTATGTTAATACAGTCCACTTGAAGTGTTTACACTTTGTCGGAACCGGCAGAGTCGAACAAATTATCTAGAGGGTAAAATAAATCAAGACGCAGAAAAACAAAAATATAATTATGTAACGCTTGTGAAAGAGACGTCAGAAACGTGCAGGTCTGGCAAAAGGAACAGAAAAGAATGAAGAGGCAGTCAGATTAGTTACGTTTGACTAATGTTACATTTCGGCGCAGACAGGTTTGAACCACGTAGGAAACAGTCACCATCGGCCGACATCAACATGGTTGTCTTATGGTTAGGAGTGACCAGAAAGCTAGAGACAATGCCTTTGAGTTACCTGATAATGCTAGCAAATCCTGTTTCTTGCCCTTCTTAGCCTATAGAGGCAATCAGCGCTCGATAAATCCGAATCAATGCGCTCAGTAAAAGTGAACATATATCTGACAGACTTCCAACGCTGTACTAAGTCACTTCCATCACTAGTACTAAGTCTGGGTGAAAGTTAAACATCAGCAGCCGGCCAACTCCAAGAACACAATAAGCAACATCAACAACAGCAAGCGTAGCGACGAAGAGAATATAGTCATCAGTTCTCAGATCAACAAAATATAAATTGCAAGAAAGTGTCAAGCCAGATAATTTCGATCGTACGTCATCTATCCCCGCCAATGTGGCTTTACTTTAATGAACATGCATGGTCGCAGAACGAATGCACCTCGCACTGTGACCACATCGATAATATGCGCCGTTCCCTTTTGAGAAAGGCGGAGTGGTTCGACTTGTGCATACCTATTAACACACATGTACTAAGGGTTGAAGGGCTAGCTAGTTTTCTGCAAATCTTCGCTTTCAATTCTACAAAAATTTGGGTTTGAATGGCCTCCCAAAGGGCAATGCATTTAAGCACTGAGAAGGATCCGTCATTTAATACTGCTACCAGAAAAGCTTTCTCTTGCAACACGCCAATCCCGTCCTGTGGGAATCATCAACGGTGCCACTAGTTATTCTTGTAATGACAGCTAATTATCAGCACCAGTCATGATAAGACCACGTGCGACATTGTATTAACTGTCACATTCCCTCCAAGATGCTTCAGATGAAATTTTGGAAGCCAATCACCAAGAAAGTAACATCGACAGCTGAAGCTATACTATTGGCTCCCCAGAAGAACAGGCATCCTATGGCCGCAGCACTACAGTGAGTTATGCTGCAATGGACTCAACCACTGAATCGACTCGACGCCCTAGAAAAGTAAAAGAATTGGTGCACCCCGACTTTTATTTCTCTTTGGAGACACGGAATGAAAGTGTTCACTTGGCAAAGTACGTGGCATGCAGGCCTATATTTAACACACAGATGAGCGTCAACGAAAACAACGTCACCTCTTGATCGACACCGGAGCATCAGCTACCAATGTTAATTCACTACTTATTCCACAAGAGAAAATATTCAGCGACACATTTGTCAAAGCAAACAGTTAAGACGGATATGCTCGAGTACTGGTCAAATGGACACATGTGCATGTGAAATTTCAAACATGCCAAAAAACCTATAGAAGCGTTTCTCGTTCATGAGGACGATTTAACTTTATACTGGCACGTCCTAATGTAAATAAATTGAATATAAATATCTCAGGGCGTAAAAATGGCGTGTAAAAATGTACTTATGAATTTTACGCTCGTAGCGTAGCTCCGAACCAGCAAAAATGAAGGTAGGAGGCGTAACGAAAAGGACCAAAGAACAGGGAGAGTGATGGATTTGCCGTGCCAAAATGACGGTCTGATTATGAGGGACGCCGTAGTGGGGGACTCCGGAATAATTTTGACCACATCGGGTTCTTTATAGTACACCTAAATCTAAATACACAGGTGCTTCTGCATTTCGCCCCCAACGAAATGTGACCGCCGTGGCCGGGATGTGATCCCGCGATATCGTGCTCAGTGTTTCAATACCATAGCCACTAACAGCCACGGCGGGAAGTCGTAGTAAATAGCCCGGTTGTAACATCACGGTTCAATGTGAATGCAGACTCTTAATCATGTCTCAAGTTGGTCAAAGAGAGTTCAGATATACCGACATGATACCCGAAGCTGATATGCATTGGAACATACCCTTCTGCAGCCAAAGTCAGGTTTCGTTCAAGCTCAGCGGCATGACAGCTGTTAGAATAAGGCTCTATGGGATGTTCTACCAAAAAACGAAATGGCTAAAAGAATAGTTACAAGGCTCTGTATATGCTCAAATTGTCCGACCATTCACATCTAACTTTGCATCTGCGATTACAATTCTGCTCACCGATGATGGATAAAGGTTTGCATTGGTAGTCACTTGCAAATCGTCTGACCGATTTATACTCATATTCGGAGCCAACAATAGATGATATTATGGATGAGAAAGTACATTCTCTTCCCACATCGACCTTTACACCGGGTATTGCCAGATTATACTCCACGAAGACTTCAAGCAATTCCCGGCGTTTGTTACTTGTTTCGACATTTTCGAATAAAGCTGACTTCCTTTCCCATGGAAACATTCCGGTGCATGGTTTCTGAAGATTAAGAACAGCGTGCTTAGCGAACTCACTGAGATCTCTTGCAACGTGTATCGAGAAGACATCATCTTCTGTTCAAAGACTCCTTATGACAACTGCTCGCATCCGCACCGGATACTAGAGGCAGTTAGCTACGCTACGCTATAGATTAACCTAAATAATAGCGAATTCATTATAAACACCGTTGTCTTCCTAGGGAAAGTGTTTGATAGACAAACAAAAGGCACAAAAGCAGAATCCGTCAAGCCCATCTCTCCGCATGACTTGAATTTTCTTCGATTCTCCTTGGATCTCGCTTAACAATTTCGGGCTTTTATGAAAGACAACGCTCTGAAGACAAAATGTCTAACGTTACTGAAACAAAAAGATACTCCATTAGTTTGGACTAATGAGTGCAAAGAAACATATGGTAACCTCGTAAAAACTATATATTCGGGCCCGGGGCTGAGAATACCGGATTTTCTGAAGTACTAAACACAGACGCTTCCCATTATGGTACTGGATCTGTGCTATACAAGCGGAACGACAGTTAGCATGTGAAGAGAGAACTCCAAGGCACCCGCTATTACTCATACACATTCACCCCCTAAGGCAGAGGTTAACTACCCAATGACGGAAAAATGAGCGTTGGCCGTCGTAATGACCGTTCCATATTTCAGGACGTAACTGTAAGGCAAACACTTCAGCATATTCGTCGACAACCACGCACTGACGTGCATTCGTAATATTTTAAACAGGGATAAGGTGCCTCAGAAAGGCTGGCCAACGTTTCGATAGGAGGACCTATCTTCTTCAAAGGCGGCCTCGTCATCCTCGGCAGGTTAGTTTTAAAGGGTTAGTGGAGTGACGTCACGTCGATGTCCGCTGTGGCTGTCTGTAAAGGGAGAGACTGACTCAGTCTCTCCCTTTACAGACAGCCACAGCGGACATCGACGTGAGGCCGCCTTTGACGAAGATAGGTCCTCCTATCGAAACGTTGGCCAGCCTTTCTGAGGCACCTTATCCCTGTTTATAATCCTTATTCCTCGTGTGCTACTCCATTAGTCAGCCATCTTTTTTGATTTTGGAATTCGTAATATTTTGTAACATAAAGGAAGAATGGCCAGGTGGTTGAACGAAATGCTACAGCTTGCTTTCGATGCCGTTCATAAGCCAGGAGAGGAATTGCCCGGAGCACACGCCCTGTCAAGCCTGCCAATTAGAAAGCAGGATGAATACACGTATGTCACCCATATATTGTGGGGCGGCACAGACTAGATTATTCTAAAAAAGGGTTGGCTGCGCGTACCCGCAAAGAATATGAAACTAAATTTTACGACTGCGTCAAGCTACCCCGGAATCCGGTTGTAATGATGGATTCTGGAGGACCTACTGGAAGATAAAAAAGATATTTTTCTCGAGTGCGATGATACAGAAAATGTCAGCCTATCTGAAACCTTGTCATTATTTCCAACTATGCAAAGCGAAGTTCCGACCCCGTGGAGCCCAATGGTTAGCTCATACCACTCAGAGAGACCTTTCAGACTGTTCACCTTGACTTCATTGTGCACCAAAAAAAAGGAGAGGGAGTACGAACTGCGCAAGCTTTTTTATGGACCAATAATGAGTGCATACACATAGTAGCATGTAGGCCCACAAAAGAACATTCCAACAGCGTTAACTAGGTGGTTAACCAATATATGTTCAAGCATGTTAAAGTAATTGTCGGTGACAGTGGTACATCTAATAAAAGTCATCGCTCGAAAAGTTTAGCCGACAAGAAAAACATCGGGCTTCCTTTTACTGCGCTATACCATCAAGAAGCAAATGGACAAGCCGCGAAAGTGATATGAGATGTCAAACTGTTCATCGTACCCTACCCAAAATTTCAAGGAGGCCGGTGTGTAGTCGATAAAGTTGACGCCAAATATGATGTCACATAAATCGTAGCCGAGTCCATAATTTTCCAAATAGTCCACCCACTTGCTGAGCCAAGGTCGGGTCCTCTTGCACGTCGGGAGGCTCACAGTACTGCTCACGAGGCTTGGCACACAACCGACGCCGCATTAGGCGCTGAAGCTTCTTGTCGACAACCACTCACTGAGCACCATTGCGTGTTCGGCTATCCACTACCACCATCTAACTTCCCGCCTTCAGTTTAGCGGCTGCACAGAGCGTAATAGGCCTCATTATTGCGACCATCCTCGAACATGTCACCGTAAATCCACGTGCGGGAACCTTCCGGACGGGTGCTCATGCCTCCACATGTATGCTGCCGTGGTAAATAAAATTCCACTTTCACTAAATGTAGCCTGCTACTTTTGTCATCAACGTAAATATTCTGGTCAGAAACGTAACTTGACAACGTATAGTATGCATAGACATTTCTTTATAAGGCTGCAAATGAAGAGTTCTATATTGACGACTAGTAATAAACGTGCAAGGAAATGTTGGGAGACAGTGGGCGTTCGGTGGCGAATGGCAATGCCGCGGAGTTTCCCCGATTGATCAGCATGAAGCGGCTGCTGAATTGTGCCATCTTCGACATATAAAATGTGAGCACATTACTCATAACAAACATGTTACCACATCATCTTGTGAAATAGGGTATCCCCCTCTTGCAAAAACACTGCAGTCAATTACAACTTATACAGTGCGCAGGGAAATATAGACTGAGGACAACTGACATCTACCAATCACTTTTTTACAAATCTTGTTTAATCAAGCTGGGGATATACTTTGTTCTATTACATCTTGTTAGTATTCTTCAACGCCATGTCATTGGCTCGGATACTGCTGTCGGACACCCGGCATGATGAATGATACGAAAATGGTAGAAAACGAAAACGATTGTAACAAAATGTTACCACAAGCATTCTTTAACCGGTGCCTGAATTCAAGGATAAAGAGCACGATTGCATTGCAGCTCATTATTGCTATGACCGACCGCAGCGGCTTATGTACCCTTCTTAGGTGCAAAACGCCTTAGCCGTACGCGCTGGGCGCAATACATTCTTAGCAAGAGTGCTTTCTCCCCAACATGAATTGGGGGAACTTCACAAGTTTGGCCTTGATAGTAGGGCGCACTGAACGTAAAGTGCAAGAAAAACACACGGACACAGGAAATGCAAGACATGCGCGCTAAATTCAAATGGTTCAACAAATTGGCATTCTAACCTGCGGCGACATAATTTCGCCACAATGCCAGCTTTGAAGTTCTTTGCTTATATTTCGATTGCTTATTGTCAACGCTGCTCTGTTGGGAAGCTTGCAAATGCGATGCCAGTTTGCTTTTACTACCACGAGATTCTTTGTTCAAAATTCTTTAATTCTTTGCTCGAGGGTTTATTGTGAGACACACGAAAAGAAAAGTCGCAGTTTCGCCCGAAAGGTGAAGCATTCATTGCAACAGCAAATTAGTGGACAGATCTACGAAGTAAGCGTAGTAGTTTTATCGGCCGTATGAACCTGCAAACATAGGTATACTAACTAACTGAACAAGCATGGTGTCACGCACGCACAAGCAAACATGAACACATCTCACCTGATGACCACAGACAACCACTGTCGAAACGATGCAATGTGTAAGTGCGGCAGCAGCAGCAGCGAGCGAATGCTGCTGCTGCTGCCTCAGAATGGGTCAGCTTTCATTTGCATCTGGCCAATCTCCTGCAAGAATAAGAAAAGGGTAAGTGCTGGAGATATGTGGTACAGGAACGCATATTTTATTGTTTGCTTAGTACCCACTTCGGCCATAGGATGCATTACAACAACGAGGCACAATACATAAAACAAAACACACAAAATCAATTTCTCAAAACATGAACGAAATCATAATCGAAAATACCAACGATGGGGCATCCCTGACTCAAGGACCCATCTAGAACACTCGAATCTTAAAGATTGCGTAAAAAATAGCGATACGCGCCAGCATTAGGAGGCATTGATTTTGGGCTAATGGTACTGTCACTGCGAGATCTATGTTTGCAGCTTAATATCCCGTGAATCATGGATATTGTCCGGCGTAACGCGGGCACCGCGTGTTACGCTATTACGCTGTGCAGGAGAAAAGACGGCGCTTTGCAGTTTCCTACCCAGAAGACAAATTTTCGGCGATTGTGGCGTAACACGAGGACTGCAAGGCATGATGACATGCCAGTCATTTTTTCTGCCTTCGGGCACCTACGCGAGCACGCTGATGTGTGTGTTGTGGCGGTGGTCTCTGTTCACGGAAGATAAAGCGGAAGTAAGCAATTGGAAGCATAACATTGCTTACTGTAACACTGCATGGTCAGTGTGCATGCACCATTGCGAATGTTTAAAGACGAAGTCTTTCTTAGCAAGTTACCACCACTTTTCCGCATGAGTTATGTTTCAATCATGGGTTCATCCCCGAGATATTGCAGCCTATAAATGTGGGCCGATATGTCCTACCGGTTAAGTGCCCCTAGGACCACTGGTCGCCATGACGTTCTGGATGTATACATTCCTTCTACACAGCAGGGGTCGCCTTAAAGGGGTCCTGAACCACTTTTCATCAAAGTGGAGAAATGAATTTGAAGTTAAAACAGGGTATTTCAGAAATACGTTGGCGCAAAAAAAATGCTTGTATGCATTCAGAAGAAGCAGCGTTATTGGGAATCAAACGCGACCTTCATGGTGCATATTATGCAATTTCCTTGCTTTAGCCAGATAAATCCGGCAGCAAATGAATTGCCGAATAATTATAATAATAATGACACCAACGATAATGACGATGTTTGTTTTTCCAGCGTTTTACTCGAAGTAATTTAAGAGTGAAATTAAATACAAGACAATTATAGAGTGTTTTTGTTATGAGGAATAGGACCTCAAGCTACCTCCCCAATTGTAATGACAATGGGAACAGAGGACTGAACGTACACGTTGGACTGGTGGGGCTGCACGCGTGGAGGGCCCCCGGGGTGTTGACTCCGCCTCAGGAGAGGGGGGGAGTGGCAGTGGCGCACCCCCCTTCGGTGCGCCACTGCCACTACTTCCGATATTTGCGCCTACAATACGCCAAAGGTAAGCTAAACGCGGTTGTCCTCTGCAAGACCTGCACCTCGTCACGGCACCTGGTGGCACGAGAGTGTCGTGCGCAGGCACGAGCACAAGCGGGTGCGAGAGTGAAAATGGGGGGGGGGGGGGGGGGGGCATTTGCTCTTTGAACATCTGACTTCGCCTTGGTACTACGGAGAAGTTTCTGTGCTCGTTTCGTATGCGTTTGTCCCTAGGCGTGCCGGCAGTGCGGTGTGAGGTCGTGTTACCGTAGTCTTGTGTCGAAGCCGTGCGTCGTGCACAAGTTTTCCTCGCGCGTTTAATGGGTGTTGCCGGCGCAGTGCAATGGCGTGGACGATTGTTGGCGAGATTTCGCGCGCTGGCCATGCCCATTTGCGAGTTTGTTTACGCAAGATCCGATGCTGGCTGCCGGCGCGGTGAACCAGCTGAAGCAGTGGGCGTAGACTCCCCGTTTGGCGTTAGGAACGCGCTCCACTTGCTTTGCGTCGTATCTGAAGCACTTGAAACGCTTCAATAAACGATGTGCAATGCTGCGCAAGGACTCTGCACATGCCTTTGACGACGCTACACTCGCTCTGTTTTCAACGACACTGAAATTTCGTGCGAAAAGCGCACACGCCCGCAGCGAAAAGGAACACGACGGCTGCATGATGGAGCTATGTGTTGTGGCCCCAACAGTAATGACGACACGGCAAGTTTTTGGCACTTCAAAGTGCATATTTGCGAGAACGAAGTACGACCAGGTGAGCCTTCCGATGTGGCAGAAGGAAAAAATATTTAAATTAAATTATGGGGTTTTACATGCCAAAACAACGATCTAATTATGAGGCACGCCGTAGTGGTGGACTCCGGAAATTTGGACCACCTGGGGTTCTTTAACGTGCACCTAAATGTAAGTACACGGGTGTTTTCGCATTTCGCCCCCATCGAAATGCGGCCGCCGTGGCCGGCATTCGATCCCGCGACCTCGTGCTCAGCAGCCCAACACCATAGCCACTGAGCAACCACAGCCGGTCTGTGGCAGAAGGAAGTGCTTATGGTTTGAAGAATGGTCTGAAGGCTTATGAACGCACATCTGCCAATACCTGCGGGCTTCTCATTCCGCATCGCATCTGCTCAGTCACTCTGTGTTTCAGCGAATTATTTTAGGCAAGTGTGCGCCCCGCGTAACTTTTGCGGCGATAGTTTTACCTAGTCATACCTGCGTTCTCGGTAATATGCACTTTGAACCTGCTACAAAAACTTCCGTTGTGGTCGTTATTGCTGTGGCCTCAACACATGGCTCCATCATCCAGCGGTCGTGTTCCTTTTCCCTGTGGCCATGTCCGCTTTTCGCACGATGCTTTCAGTGTGGTTGAAAACGGGGCGACGTGGCTTTAGGCAGCGAGGGTAGCCTTGTCAAAGGCGTGTACACAGCCCTTGCGCAGCATTGCACGTCGTTTCTTGAAGCCTTTCACCTTGCTTCACGTGCCTCAGATACGCCGCAAAGCAAGTGATGCACGTTGCAGTTGCCAAACCGGGAGTCTGTGCCCATTGCTTTAGCCAGTGTTGTATACACGTTCCTCTAAAACAGGAAAGAAAGCTCGTTCCTTCCCAATATTGAAACGAATCAATTATGGGATTTTAGGTGCCAAAACCATGATCTGATTATGAGGCACGCTGCAGTGGGGAACTCCGGAAGTTTGGACCACCTGGGGTTCTTTAACGTGAATCCTAAATCTAAGTGCAGGGGTGTTTGCGCATTTCGCCCCCATCGAAATGCGGCCGCCGTGGCCGGGATTCGATCCCGCGAGCTCGTGCTCAGCAGCCCAACACCATAGTCACTGAGCAACCACGGTGGGTGATATTGAAACGAGTTGCCATTACAAGTTTTCTTAATGCGAAAGCAACGCGTTCCAGTTACACTTCGAACATTGGAACGTGTCGTTACATTGACGTTACATTTTATGATTATTTAATTAAAAAGTATAGTGTGGGATAATCCTTAGGCGAAATAAAATGAGCAATTTAAAACTCACATCGAACTACGTATGTTACACGAATTTGAACATCGTCAGCAGCAGATTATCTGGAAATAAAAAGAATCCAAAGAAACGCTCCTATAAGAATTTTTTCAAGGAGCACCAGGCATACTCCAGAAATCTCTAACTGCAACTTTGGTGCTCCTCTATTACAAGTGCTAGACATATGGCACTTTCCGCTTCGGACTTTAAATCCGCAGTCAGGATACTGCGCTTCAGATGTGCAAATAGAAAGTTACTCACACGCACCAAAAAAAAAGTTAAATTTCTTGCACAAGAAAGCACATCGAAAGAAACAATACGCAGGCGTTTAATGAATTTTAATTCAACATTGCAGTATGAGTGGGAAAAAGAAAAGTCCAGAATACGTATTCGCAACTTAGTTAAGTCTTTTTTTGAACTCAGTAAGAGTTGCATCTCGATGTTGGTGCCTGACAGACAAAGCCGTTTTTCAAGCGAAGCTTCTATTGTCTCACAAGTGTTGGCGGTGGTGGTGTCACGCTAAAACACTATCGAAAACTTTTAGAAAACTCCTGTCTCATTCGCTTGGTGTATTGGCCATTTTCGCGGAGCAGTTTGTTTTATAGAACCGAGATGGCGCTTGCGGCGGCGCGCCATACGTCTCCTCAGCGACCGCGCACGAATACAAAACCATTTCCGCTTCTACCTTGCTTCAGTGCGATCAGCTGTCGGAAATGCAACTGAGTTTTCGCTAATGCACTGTGCTCCATTCACTCTGGTTTGAATCCTGTGTATTGAAGACGTGTGCACTAGTTGGCTGCAGAAATAGTGACTGGCATATTAAGGAATGTAATGAATATGTGGGGCCCAGTTCGCGGACCGCTGCTGAAACTGTCCGTACGTGTTTCCGGCACTTCGAGATGTACTGCTCTCCTCGAGGATACACAAATTTCCTCATCCGACAGCGTTGTACTGCTAACCTTCAAAGAAAGGGCTTCAGTCCCGGTACGTCGGCAAGAGTGAGTACTGCTCGTTAAACAATGATAACGGGAGTAGTGCCGCCTCCCGTTATGGTAGGTTTCGCGCACAGTATTTACACACATCTACCCCAACCAGCACGGAAACACACACCCACTCTTTCGCCAACGTGTCAAGAGTAAGTGAATAGCCGCACACTTGAGTATATGCGCACTATATACGCACAATAAGTGACGGTACTACATCGATAGCGCACGAATAGTCGCAGCTGTATGTTTCGTGATGGTCGACATGAGTAAGCGAGTTACTCGCAATAATACGCACTTGCTACAAGGTATTACAATGTGCAGAATATCTACGTTTCAAGCCTTGTGCGCAGCAAGAACAAATCTATCGGAACTGAGCACAGTCGCGAGTGATTAGGCAGAAAATAATCATATAGTGGCCGCACCGAGGAACTTCTCTGAGAAACTGACAAGCTGCTGCTTCAAAATATTTGCCAAATAAAGTACAAAGATCAAAACACACTAATCCTGATTCAATTCATGAGCGCAATGTTTGGATAGCTTGAAATATATATTAAGCCCCACCTTCTTTTTTTTGGTTTTTACGTGCCAAAACCACGATCTGATTATGAGGCACGCCGTAGTGGGAGACTGCGGAAATCTGGACTACCTGGGGTTCTTTAACGAGTACCTTAATTTAAGTACAAGGGTGTTTACACATTTCGCCCCCATCAAAATGCGGCCACTGTGGCCGGGATTCGATCCCGCGACCTCGGGCTCAGCAGCCCAACACCATATCCACTGAGCAACCACGGCGGGTTAGCCCCGCTTTCAGAAGATGCACAATATACGCTGCTTGCACCGTTTGGACATAGGTCAATCAGCTCCGAAAGCGCTTTTCCATGTCCTCTGAAGCTGTGATCAAAGCATCGTGTCGTTCATCCAAACATCGTTTACGATATCTCCCAAAACAGGTTTTCTAAGGCGCGCCGGCATCATACACTTCCATTGCAAACAAGGAGGCAACGGAGGCAGTTGAGGTAAGCAATGGACGCGTCACCACGTGTTCAAACATGGCAGCGCCCACGGGATCGCCGCGAAAAGGGTCGATACCAATATTGGCATGGAAGGGTACGGATGTATGACTAGCATGGCTGACAGTTCATACCGTCAATAACTTCACTTGCGCTATTCACGAGAATAATATCACCCGTGGCGCATACCCGCATTGGATATGCGCGTATGAGCCAGGGACAAGAATGAAAGGAAGGAACGAAGAAAGAGAGAACAAAAGAAAGAAATCACGTGTGGCTCATATACCGGGGCCGCACATTTGAGCTCCGCTCCCAGACTAGAGCAGGTGCGGGGAAAGCTGCGCCGGCGCCGCATCCCGTGATGTGCTCGACCAATCAGTGTCGTTTGGTGTGTCACGGGGAGGGAAAGGAAAGAGGCTTGTCGCGCGCTCCGCCGGGCTTCCCCCGCCTCAGATCAGTTTAGGCGTCCGGATGGGAATGACCGCGCGTGGTGCATTTCGCCGAGGAACAGGCTGCAAGGTCGATTCACATTGCTCGCGAAGCTTCGGGCGAAAGCGGTTCAGAACGAATTGTCACCGACATCAGCAAGAGGTTATGGGAGTAGCGAAAGAAGCGCGACTATTTTTGGAGGGAACAAACAGTGGGAAAGAAAAAAGCGTTTTATAGATCAAGAAATACAGTTAGATCCATTCAACGAAAATAAAGTTCCTAATCAATTTATATACACATGTCGAGAAAAGAGACAATTCTGTTTTACTAGATCATTATATAATTACCTTTTTTCAGCGCCAGCCATAAGAGCGCCCATCGATAGTGGCGAGCGTTCACACCGCTATCACTTGTAATGCAATGCAGCTCTTGAAGTGTGCAGAAAGGCGCGTTGGTAAAGTTCACCTGTTACAATACGCTCCCCTCGCATGTTGTGTTGTTTTGCTTGCCGACATTTCTCTAAATTTGGTAACGTTAGTAGTTTCAGTGTTTCTTAACCTGTTCAGTCAAAAACAGTTAAGTTGCGACCGCCAGATATTTGTTAAATTTAGTTGTTTGCGTGCGACAGCGCTGGCCGACGGGCTTGGCGTCCAAGGAAAGGACGAGCACTCTACGCCGAAAGCGTTCGTCGGCCTCCAAACAAAGTATGTTCTGTGCAGTGATGCGATTTCGACACCCGTACGTCCGACCTTTTCCTGCATCGCTTTCCGCGCTGAAAGCTCGGAACGCCCATCAAGTCGCATAGCGGGGCATTTGAACACACAGCTGTAATGACAGGCCTCCGAAAACAAATTTCGCACCTTTGAGAAGAAAATGACACTTCTGTTTTAATGGATATGACGTTACATTATTTTTTCTTCCGCCGGAAGTGTTCCCTCCTGACACAGATGGCGCAAAGCCCAGGAACCGCCGATGAACCGCCATGTTTTGAACGTATATGCTTCTAGGGAAGCTTCGCTACCGGGGTATATCTACCTTGCAGGCTGCGTTTGAGCGACGGCACAGCGAACTCGCTCCGGAAAGGGCTCGTCGTCGACGTGCAGATTTTAGCGTGAGGGCTTCCGAAGCCCAGGCGAAATGTCAGCCAAGAGCCGCTGACCCCAAGTGGCGGGAATGCGACGTTGATGCCAAACGTCAGCGAAGAGCCACAGACCGTGAGTTGAGGCCAAAAAAGACGGAACGCCTGTGACGGCGTCGTCTTGCCACAAGATTCCCTTAGCCCCATTTTCGACACATTGGAACTGCTGGTGATTTTTTCGTTCGCACTTTGTTGGTAATGTTGAAGAGCCGTTCCACCGAAGCACTTGAGGGTACTGCCGTGTTGTATTTGAGGATTTCAATTCCTCGAAGTTCTTCATCTGCGACAGCGGGTAGTCAACTGGTACCAGAAAGTACCGCAACAGCTCATCCTATGCCTCGACAAGAAGGGTTCGGTGCCCGTGAGGTCTTTAAACTTTCCATGCAATGCGAAGTCCCTCTAGTGGCGCTGCGATCCTGACGTCATGGTTCCTTTGCGGCAGGCCGGCATGGAGGAAACAAACTACAGGCTGGAGTGTCACCTGGCAATCTTGAAGCCTAGCAATAAAAACATACAACTCAGATCTCATAAAAAAAATCGCCCACAGTCACGTCACAGGCAAGCGCGCTAGTTCTTTGCGCCTCACGTGGTCCCCCATTCACGCTGCGTGACGTGCTGCGTACCTGCGTGCGTCTGTTCAATGACGTGGAACGTTTACAGAAGGAACTCCGTTCCTTCATAGACGTCATGCGTTACCGTTACAGTTCCACTGACCCTTAATGGAACGGTGGCGTTACTCCGTTCCTGCCAAAAGGAGCTACTTCCAGAAACGCCGTTCCGTGTAACACTGACTTCAGATGGTTCACCGCGCCGGCAGCCAGCGTCGGAGCGTAAACAAACTCGCGCATGTGCATGGCAAGCGCGCGCAATCTCGCCAACAATCGTCCATGCCATTGCACTGCGCCGGCAACATCCAATGAGACGCGCGAGGAAAACTTGTGCAGGACGCGCGGCTTCAACAAACAGACACACAACAAAGGTAACACGACCTGACACCGCACATCCGGCACGCCTAGCGACAGACGCATACAAAACGAGCAAAGAAACTTCTCCATAGTACCTAAGTGAAGTCAGACATTCCAGAAGCAAATGGACCCACATTTTCTCTATCGCACGCGCGTGTACTCGTGCCTGCGCACGAACGGCTGGCGATTCCTCAAATTACCGTCTCGTCACCGGCGGCGGCATCGATATCTACGCTACGTAGCAGACCGCAGCCGCATGCAAATGTAGTGCGTATGAGTACCGTTTGCATTGTGCATGACAGGGCTTTACTGCATGCTGTCTGACCTTAAATTTCACGTGATTCCCGGCTAGTTGAGCATTCAAAAGTAGTCGAAATTAGCGAGACACGATGGCTACGTCACCGATAAGCAGGGTGGCCAAAGGTTAGTTCCTACACTCCCGTTGCGGCCGAGCGTGAGTAGATGATAGTTGGCTTCTTCCTGTAGTACGTAATTATCGAATTTCGGAAGCAGATTTTGGCTTACCTCAACGTAGTTATCAACCACCTCAATAAATATACACAGACACTGTAGGATGAATTGCACTGATCCAAATACCATTATTGATTGACATTACCGTGTATGAGTATATCCGCCTTATTTCGAAATAACCCGTTCAGAAAAAGTTATCAGCGAGCTTCTGTGGATAAGACAGCCTTTGAGAGAAGGGTGACTCTGCGAGCTTGCTTGCGGGTACTCTGCCTGCACGCGTTGCGCAGGGCTGCATAATTTGGCTGAGATGTTCGCAGCAGCGTATGCTATCTGCAGATTCTGTTTCCGCAGAATGCGATGCCAACGGGCCCCGGTAACCCTATCGCGTTCTACTCTTAAAGGCGAACCTTAAGCGTCCTCCAATTTTTTTTCACCAAGTGGGAGGGGTGGTTCAGGGCCCCTTTAAGTGTTGCGTAGCGCAAAGATATCGCAGCCGCGTAGACGTTGAATCACGGCCGTTCGATAAGAAGGTGCAAGGTCGCCTTTCCCCAAAAATGACATGCTTCATAATCATATTGTAGTTTCGGCATGTAAAACCACGGGAATACCTTCATTTTAGTTAACGCGTCATCATACTTCAATACATGTGCCGACCCCGAAAATAGTGCAGAAAAAAAATGCGCCGCCCCTTAAGCGAGGTGTGATGCGATTGAGTGCCGTGCGCAGTATCTCCGCCTTTATCTGCATCCCATTTTGTTGAGCACGACTGTATTTCAACGACTTCTACTGAGGTTGTATGGTTGCATTCCCTTTTATTAGTGGCACGAGCAGCGAGTGACACTCTGTATCTTAAGCAGCGACTTCCGTTCGTTCACCGACTTCCGATATGTTCGAAATTCAAAAACTGTTTCTTAATCCAAAATTAATCAATAAAATTAAAAACTTTGTGAAATCGATGGTTCTATACTTAGCGTTGATGATATGACATGAGAGCATACGTTTAGTTACAAATTGAGTAAAGTGACAGGAATGTTTGGAAAATAATTAAAAATCACTGATTACTGCACACCAAATGACGGAATCCTATAGTTTAGATACCAGCCACGTTAATAAAGTTCGCCCAGATTTGCTCTGTCTGGCATAACCAGAAGTGACGTCACACATTGAAGACGGAGAGCAAGGAGAGGAAATGCAGGGAGGTCAACCAGAAGAGCGTCCGGTTTGCTACCCTGCACTAGGGGTAAGGGAAAGGGGAATAGAAAGAGGAAAATTAGGGAGAGAGTGAGTACTGAGTACACGTGGGACGATGTACACACAGAAAGGGGTATATCAGTTAACGGGCTAATTACTAGTAAAAGGGGGGTGGGAAATTTTCGTGTCACATAAGGGGAACACCTGTCTTCCGGAGCTCAAGGCTGACGTCCCATACTCCTCTTCCCCTACCCTCTCTCCACTGCTGCCTTCGCACGCACTCTCTTGCGCGCACATGCTCTGACGTCAGCGTCGTAGGGGTTCGTAAATTGCACTTCGCGCGCGGCTCGATAAGGGGCTACGCGTCGCTCCCTCCTCGCTCTCATTCGCTCCCTCGCCGGCACGTAAATGCGCGCGCTGCACTACGTCATCAGTTGCTCCTCTGTGCTTGGTAGGCGGATGACGTTCGTTCGCTCACTCCGTCGAGTTCGGTCCGCAAGTCGCTTTCGCTATGGCCGCGTCTCTGTCGTACTTTAATAACAGCAGGAAAACACAAAGTTAACCAAAGGGATACACCAGGGTACACCAGCGCCGATGTGTGAGTGCCACTACCGAACATCTAAGTCAAAGATTACGGTCGTCTCCAACTTTTTTTAAATCTCGCGCGAGCATCAATTGCACGGCATGTCAGCCCATTGTAACCTAGAAGAGCGGCGAGGTAAGCGACGGAAATTCAATTTGCAGTTCCGATGCCGCTTGCTATGCCTTTTCCTTCAAGACTGCAAACGCGCCACTTTTGTTAACCGCGATGCCCCATCGCACACCGCAGCCACGAAACGCAGCTAAGTGTATTTGCAATCGTCGGCTAGCTCTAATTTTTTTTCTTTGCACGCATTTATAAATGTCATTTTTTTATCTTTATTCCCTGGTTCAAAGAGTTTCATTAATAGGAAGAAAAAAAGGGAATGTGCATAGCCGAAGAAGCGTCTCATTTACACCTATTCTCAAGCACGCTTTTCACGAACAGGACTCCGCTTATAACCCTGGCAGGGCTTGTGTCCTCCTGGTGCTAACAGCATAGGAGACCATGTTCGTCCTGAAGTTTGCTTTGGGTGTTTGCACATACTCTCAGCCATCTTGCCGTAAAAGGCGCCGAGGTATCGTATGGTCGACACTCGTACGATATTATTCGTGCGATTACAACGTTCTCCGTAGGAATAACCTTGCGCTATAACACGATTACAAGCAACTCGCAGCTGTATCGGACTGCAAACCGTACATTGCGTAGTGTTTTCAGTCTACCTCACAATGCTCATCAACGCGGCTGGCGCTATCGGTGGTGCTAAGGCAGCCCATAGGTGCGCAGCACCACTTCCCAATCTGCTTACCTTTTCGAGGAACACTTTTTTGTCGACAACTTCGGTGAAATCGGCAGCCGTGTCGGTAGAGCTGAAATGTTGCCCGAAATCGCTGAGCTCTTTCGAACACAGGCTCGGCAGCTGGGCGTGCTCGCTTGCACCTAGGCGCGTGCACCGTGGCGCTTGCCAGCTTACCCACTATGCGGGATGGGCAGGAACGCTTCGAACCGCGAGCCCAGGGCGCAATGATTTAAATAGCCTCAACCGACAACTGCCTGCCACTTAGTCTTCAAACCCTATAGAGTATATAGTAGACAGTAAATTAGCCACTCGAGCGGCTAAGTGGCCGAACTGGAACTTTCAGATTAACCGGGAGCTGGTTTCGTAATGAAGAGGAAGCAAAATTTGAATTTGTATTAGCTTACTTGAACTAAAATAATTAGACAGAATGATAAAATTGACAGTTACGACCGTAGCCGAAGCATTGAATGTGACATAGCTAAAGGTTTAGCATTTCGTTCGAGCTCTTGAGATTGTATTCCAACAATACATGGCGCGACGTTGCACGCGAGATAACTGCTCATGCGCCGCAGAAACGATGCCTTGGCACATGCCTTGTTTATCAGAACGCTGGTGCCATGAGCAACGCCGGCAGTGGCGTTCCACGCGTCGCATCTTGATGGGGCATGAGATGAGAGCGATCCGCCGCGGGAGTTGATTGGCTACGGCCTTGCACTGCTAAGCTCGAGGTTTGAGGCTTTATCCAGGCCATGGCTGTGGCATTTTTATGGGTGCTAAGTGCTAAAGCGCTCGTTTATTTGGATTTTGTTGCACCTTAAACAATTCCAGGTGGTCCAAATAATCCGGAATTCTCCACTGTATACGACGTGCCTCACAATGGAATACTGGTTTTGACAGGGAATAAACTCAGGATTTTTCTTTTATGAGACGGACCTTCTGCGCTCGCCAGTGCATCATAAAATGATCGGATCGAATAAGCTTGACGCGTGTCAGCGGTTATGCTCCTACCAGTGCATACAGCGCGCAATTGTAACACACCTGCACGCAGTTCATTTGCAAGTTAAAATTTTATTCTATTTTGTCACTGTTAGCCGCCTCACCGAGTGACCGAAGTAAGCGCGCATGAGGCCTGAGCAGCTACAGCTTGTATTTTAAGAACTAGACTTTTCATCTGAATTTTATTCACGCGTCGCAAATAACAGCGACTAATGGCTGATAAGACAGCAGTAAAAACGGCGCGGCGGCTTCTGAGCTCCGAGCCATGTCTGAAACAACGATGAAGTGCGGCAATAATGAAATATAAAATTGATCTTTATATTTCATCCAAAAACCCGCGCGCTTCGGGGTACAGGGTATTCTTTATGTTCATTTATTCAATAAGGCTGTGCGCACCTGCTTTATAAAATAATTATGGCACGCTTCTTTTGAAATAAGGCTACGTCTTCAAAAGCCGGTCTTGTGCGTTGTTTACAGTATGGCATTAATGCGCCCGATGCCAACCTTTGCTCGATCTTTATATTTCCGTTCTTCCAAAGTTTGTGGGGTTGCACTGCGCGACTTTTGTGATGTCTCGTCTGGTGTGATTATCGGCGGTTGGCTGCGTTGCTATCATGGGGGAACGCTTTAGAAAAGGCGCTGCTCTGCGGCTGTTAATGATCCTGAAGCACAGGCAACTGAGCGCTCGCACGCACTGGATGCGGCCTGTTTGGAGAAATTAGTACTTCATGACGGTAAATTTATAGGCACTGTACACCTCATTACAACGTTATTGAACCGACTTCGATTCTACAGATGAAACTAATAAAAACTGGAGAGCCAACACTGTTCTACTGTTCTACAAGAACTACAGAATTTCGCCTGAAACCTTCGATAAGCCGCACAGCTAAGTAGAGGTTCAACTAAGAAAAGAATGGTCGGAAAGAAAGCCAATATCCTCCGGAGAACGTCTCGCGATGTGTCAGAAGTGATTCTGTCTTGATCATCTGCTTTCCTGTCTCGTTGTGAAAGGATTAGCACATAACTGCAGGAAGTAATTTAAGCTTTTAAATGTTCATTTCGCATTAGAATCGTGCTTTTCCCAACGCACTAGCGGCACTCGCGAATTCACAAAGGTGGCCTTAGCGACTGGCCGCAGCCTTACATGCACATATCGCCACTTTTCATTACGTTTTTCTGGTATCTGGCCTCAGGGATGTCCATCACTGATGTTGTCATAGCGCTCCGCCTGGGTATGGGAGACGGCCAGATTCACCATTGATTCAACGTCCCGTGTGTTGTAGGAAGTGCTGTCTCCACTGTGAAGGTGGCGCATCTATGAAAAGACAATATACCTTAGGCTAAAAAATGTTGTCCATGCATGTGATCAAGGCCACATGCGTGCTGCACAATTTATTGTGCCTTGAATGCAACGGAGGCCATCACTACTGCCCTTTTGGATATGCCAAATCCGAGGACGCCTTTGCAAATCTTCGGGAAGGATCAGGAAGGCAACACAAAGCAGCCACTCGGATGCTTCCCATACAAGGCGCATACAAGGTGCGGAAGAGCTCGCAAAGCGCAGCTGTTGTGCGCTTTGTCTTCTTTTTTTCAATGAAGGATACGTATACCGTGAGCCGCGACAGTGACACCAGCGAGAAGTTCACTGAGTTTTCTGCCACTGAGCGCCTATTTCTTCATTTCATGCTGTATTTTACTGCAGTTAAGCTCCTAATTTCATTACTTATAATGTGGTGGACAACATAATCAATATCGTTGTCGATAGCAATAACTTTCTCTATCATTCCGCATTGCAACTCTCCGTAACAGCCTTGATGGCACTGGTCTAAATCGTGAGACAACATCCACGTGCTTCGTTTTTATGCAAAATCGAGTAACCCTGGCATTGTTTGTCATTTTGTTCCGTTTGTGCAAGTTCGTGCACAACTTCTTTTTTATTACGCGTCCCCTCCATCTTTCTTTGTTTTATTGACCTATTGTACGTTTCATCTGCCCAATCAGGTCACGTATAGCTGTTCGCACTTAGGAAATGAAGTGAACTTGATACGCTGCCTTTTTCCTACCCGACATGCTTGTCACACGGTGTATGTAAGACGGGCCCTCGGCAAGTTTAGACTATGTTCTTTGTTATCAAAGCTAGAGAAAACGGTGTGATTGCTCTCTCCCTGTTTTTTTTTAATTTCTGGGGTTTTACGTTCCAAAACCAGGATTTGATTATGAGGCACGGCATAGTGAGAGATTCCTGAATAATTTTTTACCACCTGGGTTTATTTAACGTGCACCCAACGCACGCTACACGAGCGTTTTTTGCATTTCACCCCCATCGAATGCGGCCGCCGCTGCGCTCTTGCTTTCGCATTGTAATCTGAGAATGAGATTGCCACTATGCTTCTTTCACATTTTTAATTGCAGATTTTTATACAGGTGCTTTGTGTTTGTTCTCATGTTATGTTCATTTTCCCTTCTTTTTACAAAGAGGAGCTTGTGGGTCTGTTTAGTAAACGCATCTTTTATACCTATATGTCATATGTGCGAGCGCAGCAATTGCTGTCGACATGTTTGACTATTTGTTTTGATTTTATCAGCTAGGTAGTTATTTATTGCCGTTCAACTGTACATAGAAGGGACTGGGCTTTGTCAAGCAACTAAGCAACTTTTACCCGACTACCCTCTTTCTCCCGTGGAGATGAAATACAGATTTATATAAATTGCACTCACTCTTGCGAGACAGTGATTACTACAGACATGAAAAAGTGCTTCATTGAAGTACTTTCCAGTCATGGAAAGGTAACTTCAAGGTTATAATCCGTGCATGAATTTCTTTTAAACATTTATTTTAAACAAGAAATGCGCACAAGCACTATCCACACTTGAAACACATTTTGTTCTAGTTCATTGCACATCGCAGTGGCATACCTACCTAAACGCCAGGGAATTACGGGATGAAGCAATTAGTTTATAAGTTATGACAGTTAGCGTGAGAGGCTAACGTTATTTAACGAAAAAATTGCAGTGAACAGAAACTGCAAAATATTTCTTCACAAATTCAGGCATGTATACTACTTTAAAATTGTACTCCTAACAAAAGAAACCAGAAATAAAATTTGAATTCATAAAATAAAAATTATTTGCAGAGTGTCGTCATACCTTCCTTGATAAAGTATTAACTAAGGAAGCTAGAAGTCTCTAAATTCCACTGCAATGAACCAGCTTGCAATGAAATAACGAAGCAAAACACACAAGGTAAATATTGATCGGCACGGGTCAGCGTTTAGCAGCTGAAAGAGAGTTTCCCACACACTACGGTAATTTGTTCCATCTAATATAATTGAGTCTGAAGGAACTCCTAAATACTTAAATGGGTCAACACATCCCTGAGTTCGGTTCCCTTGACTACTATTAAAAGCACTGTGGTCTAGCATACTCATGTTCAGGTGAAATATTATATATTTTAAAACGCAGCTCTAAGGCACCGGTTCTTGGGTTGAGCGTCGCCGTCCCTCGGCGTAACTGCTTGCTTGCTTGCTTGCCTTCAAAAGTGGCTCGTACCCACTATGGGGGATTGGCCAAGAATCGGGTGATTGAAGGAAAACAATTATCGAAGTCTAATAAGGATCACTTGTGAAAATTTTTGAATGACTAAAGGAATTTATTCATATAAAATTTAAAAATTTAGCAAGGAAATCGTCCTGATTCAATTATGTACCCCACAACAGCTGCACCAACATCCCTATGACAATGTCCGAGAGAAGAGGCACCAAAAGATAGAATATTGGGTATCGTTAAATTTAATCCAGCACTGTGAAATTTTTCTTCTAAAGCATGTTTTCTTAATGAGGAAAAACGGCGGCATGACAGGAAGAAGTGTTCTATTGTTTCGGCTTCACCACAGTATGAGCACAAGGAGGAGGGCGCCAGACCATATCAATGTAGATAAAAGTTTAATGTAGGAATGCGACATCAGAATTTGGTAAAGAGGACTTCAAGTTTTCTATTATGGCAGAATTTTCTGTTCCAAGGAAATAGGAGGTGTCGATAATCAGTTAGATTTGTTAATGGCAGGTTCCAGGAGTCTTGCATGACTGCCCGTCTCCTGAACCTAGCCGCGGTTATGTAAGCTGATACAGGAAGAATCGGAAGGATTGGAAAACTAAGGGCAGCTCTCCCTAAGCTGTCAGCTAATTCATTGATAACTAATCCCTTGTGACCAGCCAACCATACCAATCTAATTAGTTTTAAGTTAGAAGGAATAAGACTTTGGAATGTACGCGAAACTTGTGAGCCACTATTTGCAGTGAGAGCTGAACATAATGACAAAGAATCTGTTACGATTACAACTTCCGAAATTGATGAGTGCACTTTTCGTAGAGCCAATGTAACCGCCAGAAACTCAGCTAGAAAAACTGGTATATAGTCTCGAAATCTTAAGGAGAACGACCAGTCGAAAGCGGAAGAGAAAATTCCAATTCCAGATTTTTCTTCTGATTGCGAGGCATCTTTCGCTATGACGGCTGTTATTTTTAACTCCAATAAGTGATTTTCTAATAGCCCATTTAATATATTGTAAGAAAGGAGTTTTGCGTTGTTTGGATATGTATCGTCGAAAATAATTTGGAGATTCTCTCTGTCACTGCAAATTGGAGGGATCTCACATAATCGTACATCTAAGGGACCAACAAGTGCCTGCACGAAAACGTCCTGAGGAGTGTGGAACCGGGGCCAGGAAGATTGAAAAAATATTGGAGTCTGGGAAATGAAAATGATTTGTAATTTTATAGGGAGTTCATACATTTTTAAGAATGTTTGGACCGTTAATAACCGAAATCTGCACAAAAGAGAACGTAAATGTGTTTCTAGGTATAATACATTGTTGGCAACGAACTTTGGCAATCCAAGGCACAGGCGTAAAGCTTCCCGTTCCAGAAGAACAAGCGGATTTAATTTGTAGGCCGGCGCATACAAATTAATCCACCACCTCTTCTAGGGCGGTCTAGTCGAAAATAACTTTAAAATTTTAAATGGAAATTTTTCCCCGTTGTCAACCAAGTTTCCTGTAATACTATTATATCTGGATTAAGTTGGCTTGTAACAGAAAACAAGTCTACAGAATCTGATAATAGTGATCGGCAGTTCCACTGAAGAACCTTTAACAATCCTATGATGAAGAAGTTGCTGCTGTCGAAGCAGCATTGGAGGTGATGCACTATCCTCCAATGTAAACTTCGACTGACATTTCTTTGACTTCGAATGGGGAAGTGAGGAAGAATCCTCACTGATTGTGGACATCGCTCTTTTTTGAGCACGAGCATTATGTTCTGCGTCTTTCATTTCGCAATCTTGAATGGTCTGGTTGGCGGAAGCAGAATGAGTGGGAGGGGAACTGTTGCAGGCTGTGCCATCTCCCGAGACAGTTGTCTCTCTCTTTCCATCGACAGATTGCTGCCCCGAATTTATAAGTTGATTTGCTACCGAGCATAGACTAGAAGCTTGCATTAATGTATTCATTTGCGAGGAAATAGCCTTTGCGATGCTTTCACCAAGATTTACCAACAACTGATCCATTGCCTTAGGCACGGCCTTTTGAACAGCATTTTCTATGGTTGCAGTGAGATATGAGTCAAGTATTGTATTTTGTTTAGCTGTAACTCCTGCATAGCCAAATGTTCTTTCATTTACAATATTTGCAGCCTCTCTTCTGGAGCAACGTCTTTTATCTATAACTTCGAGGATCTGCACTTCTTGGGCCCGCACAGAACAGTTAGAGTAATTGGCCGGATGGTTTCCTTCACAAAGGCAGCATCTCTCGTTTTCGGAAGTGCAATCACTGGGAGCGGGACTTTCCCCACATGTGCAGCAACGTTGGCTTGATTTGCATGCACCGATACTATGGCCAAATCGCCAGCAATTGCGACATTGAAACGCACGCGGTGCAAGTGGATCTACTCTGAATATAAGGGGCCATATTTTGATCTCTGATGGGCAGGAAGTGCCAGCAAAAGTGGCTATCACTGATTTTGTTGGTACTCTGGTATTGTCCAACACTCGATTGCATCGATATACGGCAATCACTCCAGCTGCAGATAACTTTTCTAATGTTTCTGTCGGGGTAAGTGTTGAGTCGACACCTCGTACCCTTGGCGCACGCGAGGTGAGTAGGGATAAATGCACTCACCGGAATGGCAGCGAAAGATGTGCACTTGAGTAAGTCTGCAACACATGTCTGGTCTGGCGACCTACAAAGAATGCCTCCCCGGCCGAACTGCCTTACGTCTGAGATGGTCTGGTACAATGGAGTAGCAGCATGAAGAGCCTCCTGGGTAGCCTGAGGATTGTTCAGTTTAATGAAGCCTTCACTCGCCGGAACGATTGCCACGGGGATGCTGGTTACACCGCTGCGTGGAAAGAAATCCAAAGGTATCCCATGATTAGGAAGAGAAGCTGTCCAAGGGGAAAAACCCCTCCCGGGGGAGTTCTTGGACATCAGCTTAAGCTGGAGCAGGTCATACTACGGAGAAAATACGTTAAAATGAACAAGAAAAGGGATAAGAAAACCCGAAACTCAGACAAACCACCAGAGATCGAACGCAGGCACGAGCTTGCCTTCGAGAGGACACAGCACAACTGCAGGCGCGTTCGGCGTCGTCGTCTTCCGCAGCTGGCTCCGATGGCGCTCATCATGCCAGTGTTCCCATGCATACTGCCCCTCGCTCTCGTGCCACTGCTCGCGCCTTCGTCGTCGTCTTCGACAGCTGGCTCCCATACTGTCCTCTCTCTGCGAAGGCGCAGACGGCACTAGCCCACTGCCAGTCGCTGCGGCGATTTCAGTCTCAAATTCTTTGCCCCATTATGTAGCGAAATGGAAACACGTGCACAGCTATGCTAAAATTTCGCTTCGGGGAGTATCGTAATCGCCGGTCGTTTTTTATTATCACATTTAGTGCATCATTATTTCCGAAAAGCCTTTACCTAGATGGCTTGGTGGGCTGTTAGTAAAGCATTTTAAAGGGGTAACAGCGCACACAGACCGGGAGAGCGAACAACGGACACAGCGTCCAACGCAAAGAGCACCCGAGAAGTTACAGCCTAAAGCGAGCGCGAGGAAAAACCAGCGACACCGATCCTTATGTCTTTCTCTTCATTGCTTCAGGAGCCATGCGACCACAGCGACGCTTGTGCTATCTTCGTCATTACATAGTTGATATTACGCGGGAAAATGAAGCTGGGCAGGCCATGTAATGCGTAGGATGGATAACCGGTGGACCAATAGGGTTACTGAATGGATACCAAGAGAAGGGAAGCGCAGTTGAGGACAGCAGAAAACTAGGTAGGGTGATGAAGTTAGGAAATTTGCAGGCGCGAGGTGAAATCAGCCCGCGCAAGACAGGGGTAATTTGAGATCACAGGGATAGGCCTTCGCCCTGCAGTAGGTAGGTAGGTAGGTAGCAAACTTTATTGACGTCCTGAAGTACTCACCCCTCGTTTTCATGGAGGGAGCCCTGCAGTGGACAAAAAAATAAGCTGATGATGGTGATGATGATGACATATATATTCGGAACTTTGCGGCTGCCAGTGGGCCCAGGGCCACATACCCAGTAGCAGACATCGGCACACAATTTTATGTTGCACAATCTCCGGGATTGGCCCACCATATGCTAGAAAGATACCCGACACAAAAAAGCGATGGTGACTCGCTAAGAAGAACGTCTTATAAAAAAGCACCTCCATTACCGCTCGCCGGAAGTGACGCACGAGTCATGACCTCACACGCAGCTCCTCGGCATGACTTCCGAGATTGCAACGGTGCGCCTGCGCAATCTCGGAGGCCACGGTGTTGCCGTTTGCAAATACCATGGCCGCTGGGGGTTGCTGCGACAATCCATCTTGGCGACGAGGTGCTCCTAATGCCATGTGTTCTAATTGGTCACTGCGGTTCTCTAGTCTTGGCAACGCGAGCCAGCCTAAACTCCCGTGGCTGCCCGCGGCAATCTGAACATTTTCAAATGCGGTGTGCTGGGACGTAACCGCAGTATGACTTACGTCATAGCGGTGCACGCATCATCTGCTTTGGTGCTGTTTAAATGCTGCTAAATAAACTATGCAATTACGGGCTCTGAAGCTTTATACTGAAGTAGTATATACTACTAACTTATAATACATTGAGCCAAAGTGAAATTTTGTTGCCCCTCAGCTGGGCTTCAAGACTTTTGACAACTTAGGTTCGTGCTGCAAATGCGTGCGACGTCAATCACCAGAATTCCTTTCATGAAGGTATTTGGCTGCTGTTTGCAGCAGGTTTACCTCCATTGCTTCACGGAAACTTTCCGAGCATCGCCTGAGCTTTGACGCTATAATGTGGCTGAAATGTTCGACCTCCTCAGGCTAGCTGTTTTTCAGAATTGACCCCATCGTAGCAATCTTATTCTCATAGGGTTTTCTGCGTTTTTGAGTACTTCCCTCCGGCTGAGAATTTTTTTAGACTCGCTTTGTTTAACATATGCACCTGCTCCAGAGATCGTGCTGGCCTCTTTGTTTAGTTCATGGTCCACCTCAAGCTGATGAGCTTGTCTCGGTTAACATTTTTCACAAAGACGTTTTCCGTAGTAGCTCCAGGTGTGGCCTCTTGGTCAGTGCTGGCGCTCTCCTCGGCAGGTAGTTGCTCCAGATTTTCGATGTGCTTTAGAGAAAAGATGTAGCAAAATGAAACCACACAGGAGAAATTACACCAACCCTAAGATTGCTGGAGTTTTGCTGTATGGAGGTAAAATACGTATGGAAGCCTATATACACTAAAGCACATAAGATTCTCGGAACACTAATAAACAAATGTGGTAGACAGATGAAGTGAAAACATGTCTAAAGAAGTTCTGTGCTTGGAAAGGCCAAAACGAGTAAACTCGTGCATGATAATCAGTCTGCAGTTGCAGCCTCTAGATAGTTACTACCTAGGCAAATAAAGCGGAAGCAACAAGTTACAGCTGTGAGATATAATGCAGATGACAAGCACGGAACACGAAGGCGCATCTTTAGAGCACTCGTGGATGCATAAACAAACTTGCATTGTTTTGTTGCTTTTGCTGTGCCCTTAACTTCAAATATTGCATTTTTTCACCCATAAAATCAAAAATGTATGTATCCGTCCTCGGCTCATGCTAAAGATGTAAACGACTAGCAAACCAGCGCACATTGGGAAGGTTAGTTCAAGTTGCGCTCTTATGCATAAGGACTCTTACATTATATATGTCATACATCGCAATATTCACGCTCAACGCCATGAAAGCGGTTCGCAAAGCAAATTTTCGGTCAGGTCACTTTTACGTAGAGAAATATAACTATAAACGTATCGGTAAAACTCAGGGCCGGCTGATAACGGTGTCCTTGAGAAAGAGCAGGCGGGCGCAAAAAAACAAAGTCTTCACCGAATCATCAATTTTGGTGTCTTCGGCATCAGCGCCACTTTTCCGCACAGGATGGAGAACTTCAAAGACCCGACGGAAGGAATCTCTAGGATTCTTCCATCGGGCCTTCACCTCGTCCACTGAGGAAATAATTTGTTATTCACAGCATAACATACGCCCGTATGGAGCACGTATATGAAGTATAAGTGGTTGATTTTAGGACAGTCATGGGTTGGTTAATAAGCTCTAAAGGGAACTCAAGCGTGCGATTTCAAAACACCACCTCCTATGAATGCCGATTCGCTGGATGTTTTGAACTGTATGAAAATAGTGCGGCACTTACCCACTGCCGGCTGACATACCTGTGCTTTAGTGCCAGTTTAAACAGGTTACACATACACAACGTAGTAAGCATGCTTTATACTGTGTAAAATTCAACTCACCGCTGCATCTCATTGCAGTTGCGACACGACGCGACGCCACGCCACGTCTTTCAAGTGACTTCGCTTTGTACATCTGGCTGGCCATGTCCCAAAGTACTTTCTCTCCTTTCACATGTCTTCAATGAGAAGCTCGCTCAATGCACGTTTCTCCATGTTTGCCATCGCTGTCTAGTAAAGAAGGCACAGCGCAGCACCCGACATTGGCGTTGCAGCAAACGCACGACGCTCTTCAGTTGACTGGTTTTGTTTACCCTAACAGGATCAAAACAAACAATCGATACCAACAATACAAAAAAATATCACGGCTACTTTGTTATCAGCGTGAGATGTTACTAAGCGAAGCATTAGCTCATCTTTTATTTCTTGCCGTAAAGGCGGAGACCAATTACAGAAAGCAAACTCAATTCGAAGCGAGTGGCCTGGGTACTGCCATGTTGTTACGAATCACCGGAAGTCACCGATGCATTTTCGGGTGACACGCGAACTTTTCTGGCAGGCCAAATACCGATGACGTGATGAGTGACGGTGAAAGATGACACTCTGCGATAACGAAACTTGTCACTCGTCGCGGTCACTTGTCGCCGTGGCTTGAAAAGCGCGTGCAAGTGATCAGGCCTTTAGAATGGATCCCCAGACAAATATTATTTATAATGTGTCATCAACATATCCCTTGAAAAACACATTTTTTAAGAGGTGAACTTCAACTGCTTGCATTGGAAGCACACTGTGGAGTTCTGTGAGTGTTTCTCCGACGCATTACGATCAGTGACTGCAGATAACGATACCTTCGCACGTCATGTACAAACTACGCTTCCGCTAAGCAAACAATCTATATGAGCGACACGTAGCGTGATAACGGTACATATCGATATCGTTCAATCACATTTCAGCGACCATACTACGACGCGAATGCTGGGACACGCCGGCGTAGGTGGTGAATCGCACTTGAGGCGGGTATATAGATCCGGCAAGTGTGGAAAATTGCTTTTCAATTCTAAGTTCATAGTTCGTCGACGAAAAAACTCCGAGCAAGTTTGGAGCAGGGTTGGCAAGAAATTTACACGGCGTATGCTATATGCTCTCAGTCTTCTCGCTTTGCTTACTTGAATAATGCGCCCTTTTTATGTTTTGTGCCCATATTTTTTTTGTTTAACAGAGGAGGGCGAGCTATCGTGGACCTGTGAACAAGCATTCATTATCTTTCGGGTCCATTCCAATCTACCTTATTCCCAGCGGATATAAGAAATTCCAGCCATGAAAAATATAATAAACTTGCACTTCTTTACTAGACTACCCGCCGTGGTTGCTCAGTGGCTATGGTGTTGGGCTGCTGAGCACGAGGTCGCGGGATCGAATCCCGGCCACGGCGGCCGCATTTCGATGGGGGCGAAATGCGAAAACACCCGTGTACTGAGATTTAGGTGCACGTTAAAGAACCCCAGGTGGTCCGAATTTCCGGAGTCCCCCACTACGGCGTGCCTCATAATCAGATCGTGGTTTTGACACGTAAAAACCCGATTATTATTATTATTATTCTTTACTAGACTGCAGAAAGGCGGCAATAGTATGCCGATGATGGGCGTTGGCCATTTAAGCGAAATGATGGACACTCCGTAATCAACATTTACGGTGACCTCTGCGGAGTTGGAAGAGCTTCTGCGGTAAGCGAAGTCATTTCATAGTTTGTTACACTAGCTCGGAGACTCCTCTCATTTTGGCATCTCGCTGCACAAAGGTAACAGCTTTCTATCGAATCACTGCACATACAGCGGTGAGCAGGAGCACAAGATCAGGTAATTTCAAGAACAAGTAAAGTGAAATGCAGTGTTATTTCATTCACTTTTGCTAGACATTGCGCGCCCTGGGGAGCCGCCAGAAAAACTACAGGATTCTTTTTTCTTTGTCCACTGTTTCAGAATGCAATGTCTTTCCTCCAGATGCTGATCGATAGGGCCCACTTCGATAGCCTAAAATATGATATAAGAAAGAGCTGAGTAGTATTCTCACACGTCCTTCTTTACGTGACCTTTGCTGAAATTGCTATTTAAGCTGTTCTCCACGCGGTGCTTGGAAGTCCGTATGCAAATACTCTCTGTATTTTGTTGTACCCACTCTTGCTAGTACACCTTATATATATATATATATATATATATATATATATATATATATATATATATCAGTGAAGTAAAGAATCACAGGAGCCGGCACAGAAGTAGTTCAAAAAATAGAAGCACGTAGGAAAAACATAACAGGACTTTACTGAGGTTTCGGCCGGGGTCCGGCCTTCATCAAGAGTGTGTTCGCAAGCATACAGAGCTCAATTTATATATTTTTGCCGAAAGGGTGAGAAGCGACAAGAAAAATATACGAAATAAAAAAAGAATACAACAAACACGTCAATGGAAACTTGCGCATGCACAGAGTGGCATTATTAAAAAAAGAGAAAGATAACAGTGAATACAACAAGGCTGTGAAAACAAGCTCGTAAATCGTGGGTAGGCTATGACCGACTCGCGAGGGGCCTGTCGGAACGTCGAACAAGGCTGAACCCTGTCTCTAGCCTATCACATCTACAAAAGTTGCACACGGGATACGGACCCCGCACACCGTTACCTTATATGGTGCCCTGCTCATCAGGGGTTAGCAGGAAACGAGGCAGCAGACGCAGCCGCCCGCGCGCTCTCTCACCGGGCTGTTTTCTCCTCCCCACCCGATCAGGAACCCGATTTTAATCCGGCCTATACTTTTAAAGATATTACATTATACCATCAAGATAGTCATCACCTTTACCCCCACCCATGTAAAGGCCTTAGGAAGGAGTATGAGCGGCTCTTTCTCCGCCTTCTAACCAATACTTTCCTGTGCCCGGCAGTTCTAAAACATTTTGACCCCTCCTTTAGTGGCAACTGCCCACACTGTGGTGCGGTGTCTTCAGACACCTATCACATGGTGTGGGCCTGCCCCTCCAACCCGGCCATCCCCCCCATTCCCAACCCAACCCGGGAAGACTGGGAGGCGACCCTGCTCGGCTGCCACGACTTACCGACCCAACAAGCCTTAGTTGGGCGCGCCCGGGCGGCGGCTACCGCCACTGGGGTCCCGAACTAGGGACCTCCACCCAGTATTTGTAAGGAGCAGTCCCTTACGGGCTGGTCCAAGCATACTTCCTGTCCCTCCATAGCGAAATAAATGTTTTCACCACCACCACAGGCGCGCACAGATTTAGTGTCGCCATGAATGTCAACACGTACAATGACTCATGTGAAAGTCATCAAAACGATGGGCATGTACAGCATGATGCTATAAAAGGGTACAAAGTTGCGCATGCATGGAGTGAGATTATTGAAAACATATTAACAAAAAGCATGCCGGCGTCACTGAAAAGATTTAGTGGCGTCGTGAATGTCAACACGTCTAATGACTCATGTCAAGGTCATCAAAAACGACGGGCATATACAATGGTGCTATAAAGGGGTACAAAGCTGCGCATACATACAGTGGCATTATGAAAACAAAAGGCATGCAAGGGGTCCCTGCTGCCAGGAGAGCATTTGAACACAAAGACGATCAATACACCCTCACATGGCCATAGGACTCCTGCACTGTGACCTCCATTAACCTCTAATTTGAACGAACTGCGATCCATTGTATTCTTTGCACACGTGGTATTCCTTGCGTTTCTAGGCAGACGTATTTTATACAAAGTCTATAAGTGTGTGAAAAAATGAACTAAAATGTAAAATAAATGAAAAATTTATTGACAAGGTTAAGTAATAACCATCAATATAATTTCGAATTAATGCTGCGACAATATGCATATATTGTCGGAGCATTACATCGTAGGAAAAACATAAGGGGCACGACATCGCACCAGACAAGATGCCTTCATGCTGCTTGATGTTTCAGGACTATCTGGTCATGGCTCATCAATCCAGACCACCTTCCGTCAACGTGCTTGCCGCTGACTATGCCGAATTCGACACATCATGCGCCACTTCTGGATGGAGCCTGCCCGTCCGTCTGGCAACCCGGATCAACGACAACTGCGTTCGAGGCGGCCGGCGCGCAGTATAAAAAGCACCCAACAAGCCTACACTTCGGGCACGACATCGCACCAGACAAGATGCCTTCATGCTGCTTGATGTTTCAGGTTAGTTACCTAAACAACGCGGCTTGTGTTAATAGTAGCAACTGCTGTCTTCTCGCGGTGTCGTGCCCACATGCTCTTGAAGACATTCTGAAGCGAAGGCATGTTTTTTCAGCTGGCTTTTGTTCTTGCTTGTGTAACCTTTTGCTCTTGCTTGCTGTTGATGTCGAGTCAAACCCAGGTCCCATGTCAAAAAGCGAGGCTGATATTTTTGCCGTGGCGCTAGAAACCATCCGAAAGCTTGAGGAAGCACAAGGTTCTTTACTAGAAGAGCTAAAAAGCGTCAGAGAAAACCAGGAAACCTATGAAAGCACTGTTCGAATACTTAATGCTAAAGTGGCGACCTTGGAAGCAGCTGTTGCTTCGCGTAGCACAGCAGAGGAAGCCAAAAGTGATGAAAATATGTGCGTCTCGGATCAACTGACGGCTATTCCGTCAAGATGTGAGGATGTAGAAAATAGGATGCGGCGCTCGAATCTTCTATTTTTTGTCATAGAAGATGAGTCAGGTGAAGACTGGGCAATGTCCGAACGAAAAATAGGTAAATTCTGCTCGGAACAATTGCAGATGACCGCTAACAGAGTTCAATTTGAGCGCGTTCACCGTTTAGGAAAATAAAATATACCCCAGAAAAGCGAAGGCCAATAATTGCCAAGTTGACCCATTTCAAGGACAAAGCACTCATACTCTCATCGGGGCCTAAACTTAAGGCAACAAATTTTGCGAAATCGCAGAAAAAGAAGTATAAGTTGTCAGTTGACAAACTGCGCATCGACTCAAAAACCTATACTTACAATGTGACGACTGATACTGTCAGGCAGTTTAATCAATAGCTCATGCGCAATGAACGTGGGCACATCTTGAAACAGCCGAAACCAGTCATCATGTCTTCCCCCTTGTCAATATCATTCACTAATATGCGAAGTATATTATCTAAGTGTGCTGAAGCCTCGTCTTTCCTCGAAGACTGTGATCCCGATATCATCGCTTTCACTGAAACGTGGCTACACCCAGACATTCTTGATTGCGAATTTCTTTCAGGCTCCAGCTCATTTAACATATACAGGCGCGATCGCATTCATAGGCGAGGGGGAGGCGTTCTGCTTGGCATTAAGAAATCGCTAACATCATTTGCTATCAATACAGATTCTGATCTGGAAATCATATGGACGGCCTGCATTACATCTTCCACCAAACTATTGATAGGCAACTGTTACCGAGCACCGAACTCCGATCACTCCTTCTCAGACAAGCTGCGTGAAAGCATTGCGAGAGCACTTGAGCTCTTCCACGCAGATATCACTTATCTGTTCGGTGACTTCAATTTTCCGCAGATTGACTGGGCACTGCTATCATCCCCATGTACTGTTTCGATCTGACTTTAGATTTTAACCTATTTCAAGTAGTTACCAAACCTACCCGCGGTCCCAATATACTAGACCTCATCTTTACAACAGCTCCTGATACAGTCAGTAACATAACTTACTTAGATGGACTGAGCGACCATAAATTACTTCAAATCACCATTAACATTCCGCTTCCTTTCACTGGTGTAACGAGAAAACAGATTCGCAACTATAACCGAGCTAATTACGATTGCATTAATGCCGAACTGCAAGTCTTTTATGATAACATCTTGATGCCCCATTTTCATAACAGGTCTGTTGAAAGTAACTGGGTTCTTTTTAGAGACACGCTCAAAGAATTAGTATCCAAGCACGTACCACTTATCACAATATCTAACGATAAAACTAACCCGTGGTTTACGAGAAAACATCAGCATATGAGAAAAAAGAAAAGGCGACTGTACGATGCCGCGAAGCGTGAGTGTACGCCAGATGCATGGGTTAATTATAAAAACTACCTGAAATCATACTGTTCTGCCCTTTGTGAAGCCAAAGATAAGTATTTTTCAGAAGACTTGCCCGCACTACTAAAAAATAATCCTAGTAAATTCTGGAAAACGATAGGTCAACGTAGCCTGGGAAACGATATCTCGATACATAATGCTTACAACACCCCATATTCGGATGCTGACATCCCCATTGCTTTAAACACGTTTTTTACAAATGTTTTTACCAAAGAAGATAATTCTAGCATCCCTTACGTCAATGATTTTCATTACCACTTCATGGCACCTGTCGAAATTACACTTAATGGCATTGTGCACCTGATCAATAACCTTAAAGTGTCTTCGTCCTCCGGTGTCGACGAAATAAATTCAAAAATACTAAAAAATACCACTTCAGTTTCCAGCGTCATCTTACTTCACATCTACAAACAGTCATTATCAAGAAGTGAACTACCCACTGATTGGAAAATAGGAAAGGTAGTACCCGTTTTCAAAAGTGGTAATAAACATTCGCACGAAAATTATCGCCCCATGTCACTAACATGGATTTGCTGCAAGATGCTCGAACACATTATCGCATCGCATATCTACGATCACCTAGAATCAAATCATTTCTTCTCAAATCAGCATGGATTTCGAAAAGGCTTCTCCTGTAAGTCACAGTTATTTGAATTCACTACTGACCTTCATTACAACATTAACGATAACTTACAAATAGATTGCATCTTCCTAGACTTTTCTAAAGCATTCGATGGCGTAGCGCATTGCCGACTAATATCAAAACTTTCTGCGCTTAGATTAGATTCGTTAACCTTGTCATGGGTCCGTAACTTTCTTTCTAACCGCCGGCAGTTCACCGTTGTCAATAATTACTTCTCTCCGCCTTCCGATCTTACATCCGGGGTGCCGCAAGGTAGCGTCCTTGGTCCTCTACTATTCTTAATCTACAATAATGACCTGCCAAATAACATATCATCCTGTATACGTATATTTGCTGACGACTGCATTGTTTACCGTTCCATAAAAAGTGCTGATGATCACCAATCCCTCCAAAGTGAGCTGGATCGCATTAACAACTGGTGTAAAACATGGCTAATGACTCTTAACATTTCAAAATGTCAAATTCTCTCATTTACCCGTAAATCAGTTCGTTCGCTCTTTCATTACAACATCAATAACAACACATTAGCTAGAACCACATGGTATAAATATCAAGGCGTTCACCTCACACAAAATCTTTCCTGGGTCGACCATATAACTGCCATTTCTGCTAATGCTTCTAGATCATTGGGATATCTTCGTCGCAACCTACAATCCACTACTCCTCACGTACGTAAACAGGCCTACCAAACATTTGTCCGACCCCAGTTAGAGTACGCATCATCGATTTGGTCACCTCACCCAAAATGTTTAACACAGAAGTTAGAAGCTATTCAGAACAGGGCTTGTCGTTTTATCATGCGGAATTATAACAACTTGTCCAGTGTAACCCAGCTAAAGCTCGAACTTTCACTCTATCCATTGACATTACGTCGTGACATTGCGCTTTTCTCTCTCTTTCATAAATATGTCACTGGCACTCGATCACCGCAAGCACAATTACAACGTTCCTCTCACTTATCGCACCGATTACACAATGACTTCAGCTACGCCCGTGTCTACGGCACCACTAATGCTTTTAACTACTCTTCACTCCCGCGTGCCATACAACTGTGGAATGATCTTCCAAACAATATCGCCCTTCAGCGTAATCACAATAAATTTCGCGAGCTTCTGATCAACCATTTCACTGATAATGCTTAGATGGTCCATTTGTTCCCAGGTTTCATGCATCCCCCGCCCTTTTTTTTTCAAAGTGATGCTGTTGCATTAGGTTCTGTTTGTTATCCCAACTAGTGCCGGTAAACTGCGTAGTCTGTTTCACTACGCTTCATTCGATCTGTCCAACACGCTGTTGAATTTCTTTTGTGTTTCAAACTTGCCTATTCATGTGACATACATATCACTAGTTTTTTACTTGGACATTTTTTCTGCTGTTCATTTTGTTCTGCTTGTTCTTACTGGCTTTGATGTTAACCCAATTTGTTCCTACTTGTTCTTACTTTGTATCGCCCCCCCCTTACACAATGCCTCTGCGAGGCCTGTAAGGTACTTGTAAATAAATAAATATACCGTTATCGCCCCACAGCGTGACCCCACTATATTCTCTGGTCTCCCGCGCGACGACGTCGAGGACTGGCTGGAGAACTATGATCGCGTGAGTGGGTAATAACACTGGGACGACACTCAAAAACTTCGCCATGTCGCCTTCTACCTGTCGCATGTCGCGAAGACGTGGTTCTTTAACCATGAGAGCGCGTTGCCCGATTGGACCACCTTCCAGCACCAAATCTGGAAGATTTTCGGAACACCATCCATCCGTTCTGAAGTTTCAAAGCGGCAGCTCGATGCGCGCATGCAATAACCAGGGGAGACGTACACTTCGTACATTGAAGACGTCCTTTCCCTTTGCCGCCATGTCGACGCGGCCATGAGCGAGCCATATCGTGTTCGACACCTTTTAAAAGGCATTGTGCACGTTGCGTTTAATGCACTCGCAGTTAAAAACCCCACCACCGTGGACGATGTCATCGCGACCTGCCAGCATCTGGATACACTACAAGCCATCCGGTTACAGCCAGACGTCTGCGACCCGCGACCTTCTTCGGATGCCGATTTGCGCACGTTGAGTCGGGCTCTGATCCGCGAAGAGCTTCAAGCACAATGCCTGTCGTGCTCTCCTGTTCATCAAGCTCACTCTACGTCCACTGGGCTGTGAGACATCATCAAAGACGAGCTGCCTTCCTTGGTTTATGCTGTGCGCCCTGACCCTCCGACGCCGCCAAATCCGCCAGCCATGTACGCCCAAGTTGCTGCCATGCAGCCTTCCGTCACTCAGCGTGCCCTTCCGGTTCCTCAGAATGACGTAGCAGCCTTTACGCCCCGCGCACCTGTGCCTGCATTTTACGCCCCCTGGCACTCCTCCCGCCCAATCTGTTATTACTGTGGCATTCGAGGCCACATCTCGCGGTTTTGTCGAAAGCGCCAGCAGGACGAACGCCGCGGCTACGATGCTTACGAGAGAGATCTGGTGTCCTTTCCGAGCCCATACCAGCGCCGCCCTTCAACACGTTGCTTCTCCCCACCCGCTCCATCCGACGCTCCTCGAACCTACCGTCCAGGACACCACCGCTCTCCTTCCCCTCTCCGACGCTCAACATCGCCACCCCAGCCAGTCACCCACAACGACTACCACTCGGAAAACTAGATGGTGCAGTTTGTGGAGGGAAAGCTGCATCGCTCCTACAAACAACACCTCCTGAGAGCCCGGCTAATTTGTTATTAGTGTATGCTGAAGCTGTGCCTGTTCGAGCATTAGTTGATACGGGAACCGCTATTTCTATTATTCATGCCGATTTGTGCTCTCGTCAACGCAAGGTCACTACACCTTACCATGGCACTCCTTTACGTAGCGCGAATAACCTTACGATACGGCCATCGGCACAGTGTACCGTTCGAGTTTTTATTGATGGGATCCGCCACCATATTCCGTTCGCAGTGCTGACTTCCTGCGCTTATATGCTCATTCTTGGTTGGGACTTTCTTTCTGCCGCTGCCGCTTTCATCTCTTGCCGACAACGCCTTGTCCAGAAGCGCGAGACCGATGACACCGACGAGGGGCCTCAGCCCCGCCACCGTCTGCGAACCGTAGCCTGTCTGGTGCCACCTGGCCACGAGCAACTTCTTGTGATTGCTTCCGACGTAATTGACAATGGCGATGTTCTAGTCGCCCCATCAGCCCGTTGCCTGTCCGAAGGAATTGCACTAGCGTCGACTCTCGTTTGATTCATCAACGGCACGGCCCTTCTCGCAGTACTCAACGTCACAAATGAGCCGATTTTGCTTCCCAAAGGTGCTGTCGTGGTTTGCGGTGTGGACACACAGCCTGTCTTGGTGATGGCTTCGAGTACTGGTACTGCAGACCCACGCCCACCTGCAGATGTTGCTCCTGCTACTTCTCTCGCCAACGCAATCGGTACGGATCTGACTCCGCAGCAAGCACATCAACTACTGACCTTGTGGTCGAAACATAAATCTTCCTTCGACGTACACTCACCTCTCTTGGGACAGACTTCAGCGGCAACTCATCGCATACATGTCGATGGAAGTTCTATTTTCCGCCGTCGACCATATCGCGTCTCTTCCGCCGAACGCGAGATAATCGACAAGCACGTTGCCGACATGCTCGAGCGAAATATCATCCGCTGCTCCGCCAGCCCTTGGTCGTCACCCGTCGTACTGGTGCGCAAGAAAGATGGCTCAGTGCGATTTTGTGTTGATTACCGTGCCTTGAACAAAATAACCCGAAAAGACGTATATTCTTTGCCTCGCATTGACGACGCCTTAGATTCATTGCAAGGCGCGAAATACTTTTCCAGTGTTGACTTACGCTCGGCTTATTGGGAAATTGCGATGCACGAGGCCGACAAGGAAAAAACTGCCGTTGCAACACCTGATGGACTGTACGAATTTAACGTCATGCCCTCTGCAATGCACCAGCTACCTTCGAACGAATGATGGACACTGTTCTGCGGGGCCTTAAGTGGAAGTCTTGTTTGTGCTACCTTGACGACATAGTCATATTTTCTTCAACCTTCCAACTCCACTTGCAGCGCCTCGATGAAGTTCTGACGTGTCTCTCTGCTGCTGGTCTTCAGCTGAATACCAAAAAGTGCCACTTTGCCAGCAAGAGTATTAAAGTGCTGGGCCACCACGTAAGCAAAGACGGCATTCGGCCTGACCCTGAAAAGATTACCGCCGTCCTCCGCTTTCCGAGGCCTCAACGCTCCAAAGAACTTCGCAGCTTTCTTGGCCTGGCTTCTTACTTCCGACGCTTCATACGTGACTTCGCGACCATCGCGGCTCCGCTTCACCGACTCCTTCCTTCGGGGACTCCATATGTATGGTCAGACGAGTGCCAAGCGGCTTTTGACATTTTAAAGCGTGCCCTCACGTCTAAGCCAATGCTTTGTCATTTCGATGACTCCGCACCCACTCTACTCCATACTGACGCCAGCGGCCATGGCATCGGCGCTGTTATTTTGCAACGACAACGTTTTGAGGAACGCGTGGTCGAATATGCAAGTCGGACGCTAACATCGGCCGAGAAAAATTATACAATCACTGAGCAGGAGTGTCTCGCCGTTGCTTGGGCCATCCAAAAATTCCGACCGTATTTACACGGCCGCCACTTTACGGTCGTGACCGACCACCACGCCTTATGCTGGTTGTCGACGTTAAAGAATTTATCTGGACGTCTAGGTCGCTGGATACTTCGTCTGCAAGAATATGACTTCGACGTCACGCACAAATTCGGCAGGAAACACAACGATGCAGATGCTCTCAGCCGCTGTCCGTTACCACCGCAATCCGACGTTCCCGGCCTGCCTCCATCCATCACCGAGCCTGTGAACGCGTCTTCTGCAGTTCTTTCACTCGCCGCTCTCAACGGTCTTCCTTCTTTCCACCCCGAGACTTTCGCGTCCCACCAACGCGACGACGCTTACTGCCACACAATTATGGAACACCTTCACGGCTCATCTCGTCCTCCTAACGCGCGAACCCATCGCCAATTACGGAACTTCAAGTGTGCAAACTCTATCCTCTACCATACCGTCTTCCACCCCGAAGGACAGCGTTGGGTTCCTGTCGCTCCTCGATCCCTCAAGGAACAAATATTGAAGACATTTCACGATGATCCCACGGTTGAACATCTCGGCTTTCACAAGACTATGAACGCATCCGCAGTCGTTTTTCCTGGCCTCGACTTGCCACCTGCGTAGCGAAATAAGTCGCTTCTTGCTCGCTCTGCCAGCGCCGCAAACGGCCCACTTCACCTCCGGCTGGACTGCTGCAACCTCTTCTCTGTCCTGACGCTCCATTCGAAATCATCGGGATTGACCTCTACGGACCACTGCCATTATCAGCTAGCGGCAAGCGATGGGTCTTCACTGCAGTTGACCACTTGACCAGGTACGCCGAAACAGCTGCACTATTTTCAGGATCCGCGGAGGAGATTGCAACTTTCTTCTTGGAAGCCATCTTTCTACAACATGGAGCGCCACGCGTCCTTCCGAGTGACCGTGGCAAGGCGTTTTTGTCGAAGCTACTCGAGAACGTCCTCCGCACATGTAACACCATCCATAAGACGACTACCAGCTGCCAGCCCCAGACTAATTGACTCAAAAAGCACTTTCATCGAACTCTCTCTGACATGATATCCATGTACATCAACGCTAACCACACCAACTGGGATACCATCCTGCCATTCGTGACTTTAGCCTACAATACCGCTGCACAGCGCACTACTGGCTACTCACAATTCTTTCTAGCTTACGGGCGTCCACCGACCTCTCTCCTCGACGTCTCTTTTTTTTATGTCCCCGTGAACTAGTCGGCGTCAATGAGTGAGCAGTTCATATCTCGCCTTGCCGCGTGTCGCCATTGCGCCCGACTCAACCCCGAAGCAAGTCTACAGGATAGGAAGATTCGCTACGATGCATTTCACCGCGTCGTTTTCATCAGCCCCGACGATGAAGTGTTATTTTGGACACCCACTCGAGTTCCTGGCCTGTTTGAAAAGTTTCAGTCACGGTTTATAGGGCCCTACACTGTTGTAGAGCATACTTCCCCAGGGAACTACCGCGTCACTCCCGCTGTCACGCCTTCCGATGGCCGCTACCGTGGCACAGAAATTGTCCACGTTTCGCGCCTAAAGCCATTCCAACGGCGTGGCGCACCGCTATAACCAGCGGCCTGGTTGGCCGCTTCCGCGCGATGGGGTAATTAGTGTGAGCCCAATATTCATCCTTCCTCTTCTTCACCTGTACATAATCATCATCACTGTGCGCGTCGTCTTCGTTGAGCGCGTGGCTCAGCCGAATACAGGCGTCGAGACAACAGCTGTGCTGCTGCCTTACAATCGATATATCTGTATATATATATCGAGAGCGAGAGAGAAATGAGAAGCACAACTTCGCGGTTACCTTAGGTTTACTTACCGAACAGTTTCGGTCGGTGGACCGACCTTTTTCAAAAGGTCCGGCTCACCGACAGAAACTATGTATACACACACACACACACATATATATATATATATATATATACATAGTCAAATTATAAGAAGTCAACAAACAATGGCACCCAGGTTTAGTTCTAGTACGGTGGCTCGATTGGTAGGTGAGCCGACCGGCGTAGTTCACTTCTCTGCGTCATGACAGCAGGAATGGCGCTGCGGTCGGAGGTCTGTCGCGAAGCGCGCATCGTCTGCTACTCAACCTGCTGTTATTACGCGCCTGTAAGATTTCAAATACTTCGTTTTTTTTCTAACTAAAACTAGAAATAAAGTGGAAAATATGCACAGAAAGACACTATAAACGTGTGATGTTTCTTGTTTTAATCTGTCGACCTCAAAAACGGTCATTATATCATCTACTAAGAGGTAGACGGCACGCTGAGCTGCACTCGCAACCGTGATGTTGCACCGTTATTTTATCATTTAATTCAATATTTGGGCAGTGAAATGGATACCGCGGATAACACTCGTTAGTGTCAAGCTGCCCAGGATCCAGGACTGAGTGAAAATGTCGCTAAGCCCCCCGAAAAAACAGTAGGTCCACCACTTGCTTTGCGCCCTATTG
The DNA here is from genome assembly GCF_013339745.2 of Dermacentor silvarum. Lineage (NCBI taxonomy): Eukaryota > Metazoa > Arthropoda > Arachnida > Ixodida > Ixodidae > Dermacentor > Dermacentor silvarum. The sequence goes on along the minus strand of NC_051154.1, from coordinate 332,205,090 downwards.
TAAGTCCGGCTACAAAAATACCAGCCAAGGGCAGAATATATCGCTTTTTGCGACGCCGCGTGATCCAAAACTGTTCAAAATACGAGAGCGTGCACTTCACCACGCTGACAAACAACTTCAACCGCATTCAGTAGTGTGCGAGTGCCAGTTTGAGGACCAGTTCATTGAGCGTCACTACACTCATGTGATAGGCGGGCAGGTTGTATAGATTTCGAGGCCATATCCGCGGCTAAGAAGCAACGCTACTCCATCAATACTGCCCGGCGCGCCTGCTTACCTATCAAATACCATTCCCGCAAAGAGAAAAAGCAAAAATTCTACGAGAAGTTGGCCGTTAAAATACGCGAAAAAAGAAAGCGTGCCTGAACTTCGACAGATTTTCACCGAATCACTTTCCAATGAAAGCAGCGCTTGTTGTGATCTGCTTGTTGTAACCATGCACTCAAAAAACATTGATGCCAGTCAGCTACGCGTTTCGCATATTTTCCGACGATGTTCGGCGAGGTCTTTTCAAGTACAAAGAACAAATTGAGTAGAGGCGCGGCTCCATCAACGCGACTTACGCTTTTCTAAGACTGATGAAAGACGTGATTGAGACCATGACATCGAGGTTTATTGCAGTCGCCCTTCGTGCCAGCTTAAGAAAAGCTGACCGACTTGCCGAGTTCCTCGAGTGCTTGAATGAGTAGGAGCGTTCGGCTGAGAACACTGGCTTCATATCGGCGAGCACAGCGGAGGGTCTACGTGTTACGCTGTCCAGCACACTTTCCCTCTTGCTGTATGCTACCACTAAGCTTGGCTTGAGCTACATCATGACGTCCAGATTGAGCCAAGATATTTTGGAACAGCTGTTTAGAAGCTTGCGACAGATGTCAGGCACAAACGACCACCCATCTCCCGTGCAGTTTTTACTGTCGATTAATACACTAGAATTCACGAATTTGGTGAAGAGCTCTGCTTCTGGAAACGTGTATTAGGGCTTGTTGAGCAGCCTCCTTAGTGTAAGCGACCTCAAGGAGCAAGTCACAAAGAAACAGAAGCTCGTCGACGACCTCACAGACATTGGGAACTTACAAGCAGCGCACGAGGTGCTCAGTGCCTGTGAAATTGACCATAGCTGCATGGCAACAGAAAAAAGTGATGCCAGGCTGATCTTTTATGTGGCCGGCTATTTTGCAAGGAAGTTCGTTGCAAAGGCAAGGTGTACAAAAGGTTCTACTGCTTTGTTCACACCAATCCCTTACAAAAAATTGTTGAAATGTTGCTGAAAAGTCATTGGTCAATGTCAACAAATAGCATTGAAATTAAATTGAGGCTTTGTTGAAACATTATTGAGGAAATTGTTGACAGGTGCTGATAATTGGCCCGCGACATTTTGTCGAAACATCATTGAGTCGTTTCAATTTGAGAAGTCATTGATGGATTGTTGAAACCACGTGGAATGCCAATATTGAAAGCCCATTGAAGAACTGTTGAAGATGTGTTGGATGTCAATATTGAAAGTCTGTTGCAACATTGTTGAAATATGTTGAATGCCAATATTACAACCCCATTGACGTAATGTTGGAACTGTGTTGAATGTAAATATTGAAACCCCGTTGAAATATTATTGGAGCAGTATTGAACATCAATATCGAAACCCCATTGAAGTATTATTGGATGAGTGTTGAACGTCCGTAATGCTTGATGCCGGCAAAAGGCACTTCGTATCAGAAACAGGACACAAGAGGAAGAACACAGACAACACACACATTAAGCGCCCAATGTGTGCGTTGTCTGTGTTCTTCCTCTTGTGTCCTGTTTCTGATGTGCTACGCCTTTTGCCTCCATATGTTATATCACAAGCCCAACATGCAACGTTAGTCAATATTGCAACACCATTTAAATATTATTGCAGCAGTGTTGAATGTCACTATTGAAATCATTGAGAGCCCACTGAAATATGCTGTTTGTTCAGTAGTGTTGAAAACTGCAATAGAATTTTCTTTAAATACCGCAGAGCTATGTTGAGTCTCATAGCATTACCATTGATGCCACATTGATATGGTACTTGCATACTAGAGGACAAGGGCAAACTTCAATGCAGGCACTTCTGTATTGCAGACCTGGGTCACCCAAGGATCAAAACCACACTTTTAGATTTAGCCTGTAAAAAATTATAGCAGCAGCAAGAACCATTATGCCAGTTTTTGAATTGGCTTAACGCAATCATCAGCTCAAAATTGATGTGGACAAAAAGCATTTTTCTCTAGATGAATTGTTTATTAAAGCCAAACATTTGTTCATGTCATGTGTGCCTTGAGATCAAAAAATTCCTAATGTAATCTACAAACTGCCAGCAGCTTGATACAATAACGAAATTGAACACCGAGAGATGTAAAGTTTGCGTGCTCCTAAAGTAAAACACATTTCTCAAAATTGAAATAAATAGAAAATAAACAATATACAAGCAGACTAGCATTACAGTAAATAACATTTAAAATGTACTTGCTTTCTCTATTAAGTAACATAATAATCATGGCACAATTTGCACGACCCCACTGAGACTATTATTTATTGGTTAAATGGTGTGTGCCCATTTTACTAAATGTTATCTACCTCTGAAACGACATGGTAATTACAATAAGTTGTGCCATGGCAGCAGAATTGTGCTGCATTGCTTGTTGCACGATTCAGTTGCATTTTCTGCCATGATTACTAGGTTCCTGGGCAGGTCATTACATACCAAGCGATTTATTCACTTTGACTACTTAAGATTTTCATCTGATAGACAGTGGCCATTAGTTACCTGCTGGAAGACTTAAATGGAACTAGCATGAGGAATTTTTTTTTTAATTTTTGAGTGCCGCAAAACAAGTTAGAATGAAAAAATTTGCAAGAAATCAGATTTCATGCATACATGAAAGAAAGCACATCGCTGCCTTGCCCGAGAACTGTTGTTGCAGTCTCAATTTAAGCCAACTTTTATCTCTTAATTCTTACTGTTTTGATAGCCAAGTAAACCATTACTACAAACATATGTTAATATGTAGTTTTTCTTAAAGAGAACCACTCTGACAATAGCACAGATTGCACTTTCCGGTGTATTTATGAAACCTAATTTTCTGGAAAACTTCTCCCTGTGCCTACTTTTACTATATCAAACAAACTTGAAATAGTGTGCCGTCATGGAAAAGTCTTGGCATGAAATGAGCCGAGAAACCTATGAAATAAAATAGTCAAGAAACACTATCTTTTGTAGAAATATATTAAAAATTTACGTAAAATATACTAAAATACAAAGCACAACACTTGTGCAATTAATTATTAATCACAACACAGTACTTGTGTCTGAACCATCCAACCTGGGCTTTTCAGGTGACTAGAAACATCATAATAATAAAAAAATGTTGAGGGCTGCAAGTGCACAACACTTGAACTGTCCGCAGACTTGAGCTCTTCTGGACACTTCAGGTCCCTTGCGAGAAGTGAGGCCAGAGTGTTCTTAATGTAGGCCATGTTTGTCCCAGGAAACTTGTGACAGGTAAAGCCTGTAGAAAAGGGAAAACAGCATGAGGTTTAAGATCAATGTTCCACATGCAAAAGTGCGACATACAGTACGCCCTGTAATAATGAAACTTTCATTTGTTTTGTTTATTCAAACTTTTCACGAGTTCAATTCTAGAGAATGACCAGCTTTCAAAGTGGAGTGGCGCCGGAGGACTCCACTTAGTACAATATGCAGAAGGCAAACAGGAAAAGCCCACTGTGGCAGAATAACTTCATGAATATTCTTGGTGTGAAAAACGTGAACTTTGCTTGCTTAGGAACGAAATGGTGGAAAAAAGACTTGATATTGTTGGTGAAAACAACTTAAAGGTAGACTACTGGCAACTAAAATTAGTTCTCTCAACATTCATAATCAAAACGTGCAGCATTTCATTGCACTTTTCCTTGCAGAAGTTGCTCCAAATACGGTTATGCGACCAGAATTGAGTATGGTATATCTGAATTTGTTTTACGAGCTCATATGCTACTGGAGTGCACTTCCCGCATTATGATGGCCATTCTTATGCCTCTCTACTTAAAAGAAAATACTGCTTATAACGAGGATTTAATGCAGTTGCGCGCCAACCATGTTACACTAACACGAATAAATGCGAAGAAGAAATAGGAAATGCTCAGTCTTACAAGAGAAATATGCAAGTGGATTGGCTCTGCTAATCCTTTGGGGGTCACAGCCATGCATGTAGAGTGGCATAAGCAAATCGTGTGGTCACGACCATACATATGAGGCGGCGAAAGAACATATAAATAAGCAAGCATTTTAAGAATGAAGTGTCCTCAAGCATCGCATTACAGATTCTGTAAACTTCTGCGACTTCTACAAAAATCCTTATTGTGCTGTTGCCCCTTGGCTTCTTCCAAAACTGATCTTTTTCTTTACTCTATGGTGCCCATCACTGCAGTAGTTTGGGAGTATTCACCTAGTTTAATGTTTTGTGAATGTCATTGCATAAAAAAATGTGACTATGTTAGTTTGCCCTGCATGCTACATAAACATGGTGTAAAACTGCGGACACTAAGAAACCTTTGTCACTTTACTACCTAAAAAATTATTTAGCCATTTTTTTCTCGAAAGGTCACTCTGAAGAACAATCCAGAATAAAAAATATAACGCTTAAATTGGGAGACGTATTTCAAGAAAATATGTCATCCTCAAAGGGTTAAACATGAACACCTACAAAGCTCATTCAATCTTTCGATAAATCTAAACCCATAGTACTTGAGCACTGGTTTATAATAACTGAAAACAGGCAAGTCATCTTTGAAGAAAGAAAGCAGGAGACATTTCCAACAATTTCAGAGTGGGAGCTGTGGACATGCCTCATGGTCAGTAAGAAGCTTTATATAGTAGCTGCCAAGGGCCTATTCAGTACTGATCATTTTATGTGAACGTAAGGAAAAGTCAAATAAATACATTTGTTTTTTCCACATCTTAGAATACAATGTGATAAATTGGATCTTAATTAATAGGTTGAGTGCCTAGAATGAATGGACATCACTAAACATAGCAATGTTGACAACGAAGTTGGCAACTGTTCCCATTGTTGCTTTGATTGAAACAACCAAACAACTATGCCCCATAACTTAAGCTCCCTCTGCTGAAAGGCTACTGTCAGCCACCACATGGACCTCCTTCAAGACGAGAGCAACTTGAATTCAATGTGGTCTGTTGAAATAGGTGAAACCACTATGTTTTGCGTTACAGAATCTGGAGGGCCATTTTGATTGCTGAAATTTGGTGGAAGTGCTGTCCCTCGAGTTGAGCAGTAACTGCACTTGAGCATAGCTTCTCAGCAATTCGTATATTATAACAACACTTTCAGGCTACTTAAGCACGCCCTCTATACCACCAGATTGGTAGCGTGCTTCACAGATTGGTAGTTGCTTCATTGCAACTATTCATTGCAATGACAGTCAAGTAGTGCAACTAATGCGCAAATACACCTTTGTCAGTTGGAGCCACCAATAACTTCTGGAAGTTAAGGCTACTTTTACAATTTAGCACTTTAGTATGAAGGCGTTAGAGACTTGAGATCAAATGAACATTCATTCCAAATAGTAGGCTATTGTAGCACGTAGTTGCAGACACAGGCTACTTGAAAGTCATTTGTTGAGCTAATAGCAAGCTGGTAATTCCAAGTACAAAACGTGAATGCAAAAATGCAACGCGATGAAGGATGTACAGTACTTGCCTATAACAGCGTTGACCCTGATAAGGCCAAGAGCTTCTTTTTGCCTATTGGTGGTGTTGTTTCCGAGGAGTGAGTGGCCCATGAGGTTCTTCTCTGTGAACTCATGTTGAATCAAGGCCCTTGCAAACTTGCTTGGTCCAAAATGGCAAGCTGTGCCAGGATCATCTGAATGAGCACTTTTCCAACTTATGTGAAACAGCACGTTTAGGTAAATATCAGTGAGGTAGTTTAAGGCTTTAAGCACATTTGCACAACAGCCACACTTCAAATAAATCACAGAAATACTGCCTGCTCAAGACCTTAAATGTCAACTAATGTCACTAATAAAAAAAACTAAAACTAATGTCATAGCTTGTTATGCTGTTAGGATGCCATGTGCTTCAGAAAAACAAGGATTAATCTAGTACAAAATAAAATAGTAAGTAAACCAAACCATCGAAAACTTTAATGCAAGTAGCATTTTTAGGATACTTCACATAATTTCGGGTGTCTGTCTTTAACTATTTTCCTGCCAATTTGTGTCAGATGCCCAAGCATCTCGTTCTTTCACTGATTTTCGAACTTAGTTAAATCAATCAGTTACTGAAGTGCCAAAGGCTGAAACTTCAAGCGATGACATTTTTTGAATGTTTTATCCCACTAAAGCAGAATACAGCATCCCACAGAATCTGCCTTTTCCGTGAATATAGAGCGCCTACGCGAAGGCGTTTGCGCGAAGCACTCGATGGCGTCGAATGGGAAATCATGGTTAAAAAAATTTCACCGCGCGCGTACCGGCGGAAAACAAACCACACATAACCTCATGATTTCACAGCATTCGCTGGCATCACCCCTTTTTCATCTCACCTATCACATAGAATCAAATATACACCCTTGCAATTCTTTATTGTTATCGTGCCACAGCGCGTGTCTACCACACGACGTGTCAGCGGACTCTGGGCACTCGATCCTGAAGCGAACAGCGCAGCAGAATAGATTCGAACAGCAAAACGTCCCGCGCATATTTTCGCCGATCCCGACACGCCATGTAGTAGATGCACGTCAATGGACGGCGTTGCGCGAACGAAATATACTTGATTACAGTACAGTTCGGATTATTTCACGTCGCATTGTTTCCACCAAAACGGCTGAGCACGAGCGCTCTTAATAAGGCTAATTTTAATCGGTGCTGGAACACCGTACCAAAAATCGTGGCGCGCACAACATGCCCTGTTTTAGCTGGCTCCACATAGCTGCTTTACGTCGCCACAAGCGCGCTGTGAAGTTAAATCAGGACAAAACTTCATGTTCAATATCACAAATCTAGTGCTGCACAACCAAATCTCGCAACGGAAGGAAAGTACTAGTAATGAAAACGAGCACAGAGGCGCGTGGAAGACACGCACGGGCGCTGTACACACTTTTGCTGATAGCGTCGCAATGAACGAGCAAGAGGAATCCGAAACACTCACCTTCGATGTGGCTGAGTCGGAGGCGTTCATCGTGATCTTCGAGGCAACGAGTAGCCCATAAAGAGCGAGCAACAAGTTGGAATATACCAAAGATGTAACAGCGAGGCAAAAGGCACAGAAAAGCAGCAAACTCATCACGCAACCCGCACACATACGCCGCACGCACAAACTTCCGGAATGCGCCAAAGAGTCAACAGCGCAAACGCGCATTCACACAAAAACGCGCATACAAATCCACGCTTTCATAGACATGAGTTGCAATATTTATTAACGAATCTTGTGATATAAAGGTATTTCTTAACAATTTCTGCGGTTTGCAAGAGTATGAAAGTTTTATGCTTAGCTTCCTTGAGGAACTATTTTCTTTATCGCGGTAACGCAGTGCGCCGGCTGGTCACGTACGGAGCGCGCGGGAAATAGTGTAAAATTCAAACGTCGCAAATGTCGCGCCCTGTGTGCTCGCACAGTTTTCATCGTTTTGACTAAAAAGAAATATTTATTTTACTACGTGAAGCAACCGGCGCGAAATGAACTATTGACCAGCAACGTACACAATTGTCGCTGTTCGTGCTTGTTAGTTTGACATCAATGCAAACGATAGAGAGCATGCCGTCCCATTGATTAAACATTTGTACATGTGCTTCTGCGCTACGATTTGCCACGGGCAAAGTATAACAGCGTAGATTGTGCGTGGTGGCCAAGCACTTTCCCAGCACACTGGCCAGCACCACGTCTGTGTTACAGAATAGACCTAGGCCTTCTTGTAAAATATGGACACCACGTCGCAGAGATCCCCCAAACTTGTTTTATTCTATTGTGCGCTAAGGCCTAACAACTAAACGAAACGCAGTCTTTAAAAAACATATCTATTTATTAGGCTTACATACGACTTTTCCCACCATCTTGCCCATATTTAACATGGAGGCAATGCCGTTTTCTGACACAGACAGGGCACTGGCCACTTACAATAAAAGCCGATGGGGATCCAGCAGGGGTCCAATCATCGGTGATTGGCCACTGCTTGTAGGGACGTTTGTGTTGTGCTCCAATTTTGTGTCTATATATATATATATATATATATATATATATATATATGTGTGTGTGTGTGTGTGTGTGTGTGTGTGTGTGTGTGTGTGCGTGTGCGTGTGCGTGTGTGTGTGTGTGTGTGTGTGTGTGTGTGTGTGTGCATACAGGGTGTTCATTTTTAAGTCTTACGGAATTTGTAGAATTCGCCTGTGACAGGTAGCTTAATTCTTATCATTGAGCTAGGTTAATCGATGAGGCGGACATTAGTAGCACGACCAATCGAAACATAGATTCAACTAATTAACAAGAAATCACTAATTAAGTTCTTATTTTATTACTTTACGACACATATTGCGATTTACGCATTGGAGCCGGTGAGCTTGTCAGGCGTATCCATTTGGAATGAATTTCCAGAATGACACCAGTTTGGAGATATGCGCCATCAAAATCGCCGTAAAAATGCACTGTTGTTACACTTACTTTGTTACCAAATGCTGTTTTATACACTGAAGCACAAAAGTAACTAGAACGCCCATGTATTTCGTCCCACACTTTGGGCAATAATATCTCGAAACTGGTGTTATCCTGGAAATTCATTTCAGGTGGATGCATCTTGCAAACTCACCGGCTACAATTCATAAATTGCAATATGTGTCGTAAAATAATTAACCACGAAGTTCATTAGTCAAGTTTTGTTAATTATTAAAATATTAGTTTCAATTTCTTGTCTTACTAATGTCCGTTTCTTCAAATAACCAAGCTCAGCGATAAGAATTATGCTACCGGCTACAAGCGATTTTTAAAATTTTTCCTAAAGCCTAATTTTGAACACCCAGTATATACAGGGTGTCCCAACTTTCTAGCACCGTCACTTAGATATATGCAAATGCCACGTAGCTGGACAGAACTAAGGTAATGTTGTTTGCCGTCGCTTACAGATACTCAGTTTTTTGCGTTAGATAAATAATTAGAAAATCATTAAAATAATTATTAATTATTCAGCTTCTCAGATATATTTAGATGAAAAGTGTCAATCACAAAATTATACAGCAACAGGAAAAACTCCCGCTACAGTTTTCTGTTGCCCAATACGTGGTACATAAAAGTGTCTCCTCCTCCCCCCCTTCCCCCTCCTCCCAACGTCCACCAACTTATCCCCTATCCCTACGGCTGCTTGGTCGACTCTCGCAGCATCATTGCTAGCTCAGCAGTACTTGGCAACCTTCATCGCTGCAGTGATGAAAGGCGTGCCCGGCGGCATCCTGGACTGAGGGACGCTCTCCACAACGGCAACTCTTACTTTTTATTTTAATAAAGTGTATCATCATCATCGACAGGGGAAGGGCTGGTGAATTTTTTATGCGCATCAATTGCGTTTAGCCGCGCAGCACGCTGCGAATCTCGGTGCATTAAGGTTGGCTGCAGTCGCACGTTCTGTCAAAGTGTGCCCGATGCAATGAGTGACTTAATTCATTAAGGCTCTTTATTTTTGTTCAGGAGTTTCTTCAGTTGAACGTGCTTATACTGCACTATTGTGAGCAGTACAAATGCGTGAGCTTTACAACGAAGTGTCTTGTACAATGAAAGGTCTAGGAGGTCACGAGCGCTTCGTTATAAATCCGTTTGACTGCACCTCGATTTACCTGTGTTCACCAGAAGTCTAAATTAAATTCTGGAGCCCCCACAGCGCGAGTTCAAGTTATACTTACGAGCAAGCTTTAGTTCAGGGCCAACTCCGATTGTAAGAACGGCTGGACCGATTTGAATTCAATTTGTCGGATGCAGAAATTTGATTTGTGGCCTCATACTATTTGCAAAAATTGTCGGAAGTCGCGGCAAGGTTAAGAAAGAATTGAGAAGTTTGCAAATCGTTGTCTCTGCATACAAAACAGATCGCAGTTCTGTCAACTGCATCTTTAGAGCATAGGAAGCGGACAAATATGATGCACCAATTCCCACCACACGGGAAATTATTAAAATACTTAGGAGGGGGGTCGCGAAAGTACTGTTCACAAATTAGCGGTAAATTTAGGAGCAGTGTATAATACTTCAGTTTTGCCCCTTCAGAAGCCTCATAATAGGTGCAATTGACATAACTGCGACATCTTTATTATTAAGTTAGAGACTTGAAAACTTGATAGTTTTTTTTTTTTACTTTTGCAAATTTCAAGACTTTATAAACTTTTGATAGCCTAAATTCAAAATGCACTACCTAGAGTTACTAGATTTTAAATGCTTGCTCTTAATGCAGCAATCCTAATTGAAAGCGATGCAGCGTTTCCAGAGAAAAGCGATTTCTGCGCGTCCACGTATTTAGATATAGCAACTTCCGAGCGATAAGCTTTCTCAAGCTTAAACCTGAAAAGTTATGTTCAGGTCGCGTACGTAACTTAGACTTGTTACAAGCACCATCCGAACACCTGTTCAGTTTTTATACGTTTATTTTTATTCTAAAACTCAGTTGCATATACCATGTCTTTGGCGGAGTACACATGCAGGAAACAAGCCCAGATTCAAGGCTTGTGCAGCGCGTAGTACAGTTCCAGCCACGCACCGTCTTTAGTGATTCTCTTAACGGCATCCTCCGCCGTCATCGTAGCTGGGAGTACAACTACCTCGCCCAACTCGTTGGCCGCGTATATGCGGTACATTGGTAATCGCTGGTCGTTACGACTCACGCTGTCCGGAGAAAGACGACTACTGAGATACGCGGCGATACACTCAATCGTGACGTGCGCCGTCATGCTTAAACGCAGCGTCGGGGACTCGGCGTTTTCCAAGAACATGTCGAGGTGCGGCTTCACAATCATCGTTATTGGGTAGTCGCCGATACGCCGTGGCGCGTGGGCTGCGCTGGATGATTCGAGGTCTGAGGCAGCAGCGGCGGCAGGCATGGCGTCGGCTGCTGATTTGCCTCTCGCGTCTTCGGACGTCTGACCGATATCTGCGCAGAAATCCTTCGACTGAGTCGGCTCGCTGCGTTCTGCCGAAGTCGTGCGGCTTGCCTCTTCACTCGTATCCGTTACGTCTTGGTCAACCTGCGCCGGCGAAGCAGCGGACACGGCGTTGGACGACGATCGCCGCGCTACCCCGGCGAATGCAACGCTTGGAGGTGGCAGGAGACGGGCACCTTCTCCGAGAATCTCGGCATCAACACGGCGAGCGCCGGCGTTCGGCTCCTGGGGCCCCTCGGCGCGTCGCGAGGTCAACCCGTAGTCCGATCTCTTACGAGCGACGCCGTCCGCCGCGAACGCCTGTGATACACGGCCTCCTTGCCAAGGCTCCTGAAATACGTACAAAAACCTTCGCTGTGCCGTCGGCGAAGTCGGCGCCAATACTTGCGGAACGTTTGCTTTCACTTCGACACAACCCGCGTTCGTCGGAGCCAAGTCGTTCCCAATCGCCGTCGAGATCGGCTCGCCGCGAGCCTTCTTAACGCAGCGCTTCGGGCGAACGTCTTTGACGATGTTCTTCTCACATGCTTGCTTTCGAACACCGCGTTTCTCGCCTCCGCGAAGCTGGGCGCCTTGCGAAGCAGTCGCGCGCTCGGCCGGCGACGCGCCATCTTCGTCGTGGTTGGGAAGAAGAGCGGCGATCATGGCGTCCATGCGGTAGTCACGCCGCAGCGACCGCTTCGAGACGAGCTTACGACGGCACGTTGGGCATTCCTTGTTGCACTTGCGCAGCGACGTGGTGATGCACTCCTCGCAAAAGCGGTGAAGGCAACCCGTCGTCGCCACAGTTTTCCTGAACACGCCGAAGCAGATGGGGCACGTGAAATCCGGCACATAACGTTCTTCGCGAACGATTACCTCCGTATCGTCAGTGACCAATTCGTGGGGGAGTCGTTGGAGTTCGTAAGCGCTGAGTTGCCAGTTCTCGCTCGACTTCGAAGACGTCATCGCGAATACAAGGCACAGTCCGTCCTTTGTCCTTTGCAACAGCGTTTAGGCTCAGAAATTATTCGTGCTTACGCGCGAACACAAATGGCGAACACAGTTGCTCAGTTCGAGGAGGTAGACTGTACAAGATTGGGGCAGTGGGTCCAGTGGACGCCTTGGCCAAGCGCCGAGGGTGAAGCAAAAAATGCTGAAAATGTGGCGGCGTTGCAGTCGCCTTCTTCTGAATTCCCGGCCAATAAACGTTGGCTCCGGCTGTTTCGGCAGCGCTCATTGACTGAGGCGAGCTCACGGGCTGAGTAGCTGTCGTCTGCTCGACGCACCGTCGTTGGTGCGTCGTTTGCGTTCTTTCCGCCGCTCTTTTTTTTTTTTCATTTTATTTACAATAGATCGGTGGGGAATAATCTCAGTGTTACCGCCACCGCGTATCCTCCCATCAAAGCTCTATGCAGCTGCGGTACGGTCTCCGACGCGACAAGCGTCCGGCCGGCGAGCGGGGCAGCTCAATCGGGAGAAAGCGATGGTGGCGCCACCTGTATTTTTATTAAAATATGTCTCAGCGCAGAGCCCTCGTTGGACCCACTCCCCCAATCTAGTACTCTCTAGAGGAGGTACGTGGAGGAGGTACGGTGGCTAGATGGGTAGGTGTGCCGACCGAGCGTAGTTCACCACTTCTCCGCATCATGACGCAAAATTGGCGCTGCGGACAGTAGAACGGTTCAGCGGCGCGCAACGGCGGCTGCGCTGTGTAGACGAGCTGCCTGTCTGATAGTATCGCTTGCCTCTGATTGTATCTTTCAAGTGCGCGTTATAATACCGTTCTGAGCAGTGTAGGCCAAGCCAGAATGAGGAACTTGTTGTTGTCGTCTAGTCAGAAAAAACGAAATGCTGAAGTAAATTTTCTAGCTTGGCAATCGGTCACATTTATTGATATAAACGCGGCGCTCCAGCCCATTGCATTAAAGACGTAAATGCATTGTTTCCATGCATAAAACAATACTGCAATAGTTTTATACGGTATGTGGAACCTTGTTTACATGATATTTAGCGAGTTCTAATGTTTCAATTTCGAGAAATCCAGCTATTGGTTTTATTGCTGCGTCATCAGTTACGGTACCTAAATTGGTGCGAGAAGAATTGTGTTGGTAAGTGCATATGGTTCACTGTTTCTTTGTAATAAAATAGAGTAATACGTCTTGGGCTAAATTCGTGAATATATTTAAAATACAAGAAACGCTCTCGTAACTTGAGTCAGCAAACGCACCAAAATAAATAGCCTAGCGCCAGCAAGGCCGCAACGTTGGTCCACCACATCATATAACATTATTCACAGCTCACGCCTCATCTTCAGCTAGGTGATTCTTCTTCTCCCTGTTGCTTTCGCGCGCCATGTTATTGCCCTTGACAAGAAAGTAAACGCGTATAATCGAACAGAACTTCACAACATCGTTTGTGAGCTCTTTCTTTTGCCGCTTACAGCCGATCAAATTCGGGGGATTCAGCTGCAGAAAGGATGCAAAGTCGGCGATACACTGTTCCTTCGTAACTCATTTAAACTGAAGCAACGCTTGAAGGCGTCTTCGAGCGATGCTACCAGTTTTTTTAGTGCTTCAGAAGGGAGCAACAGCCCTGACCTACTCATTCTGTTGAATTTAGTAATGTCCCTGAGCAATCGGAGCACTTGGTTCTTTGCAGGAACTTCCTTGCTACATAGCCTGCTATATAGAATATCAGCCTAGAATCACTTTTCTTTTCCCTGTAGCAGCGCAGCGGTGCTCGATGTCGCAGGCGCTGAGCACCTCATGTGCGGTTTGAAAATTTCCAACGTCGAGGAGCTCATGGACGTACGCTTTTCGGTGTACCGCTTGCTCATTAACGTCGCCGATACAATCTAGCCACCGTACCGATACTGAGCAAGCTACTGAGCAGCTTGGGGTGAACATTTCCGCTGCCAGACAGTGGAACAATTCCGCTGTCTTTCTCATAAATTTAGAGCCCGACTTGCAGTTCGGAGCGAAACCGTAGGTCTCCTTGGTGGTCTTGATTGGTGGAGCAACGCCGCCGCTAATCTCGCCGGTCATTTTTCCGACCTGGAACATTCCACATCGCTTAGGAACTTACAAACAGTACGAGAGATGCGGAGCTCTTCACCTTTGAAACTCACACGAACAGACGACCTACAACTATTCCAATACGGGCTTTATTTCTTATTTATTTTTTTTTTTTGCTCGCCGCCAGTCCGCCAGCCCCCTGTAGCAGACGACGCGCGCTGCGGAACCGTTCTACTGACCGCAGCGCCAATTTTGCGTCATGACGCGGAGAAGCGGTGAACTACGCTCCAGAGGCGCCGGTCGGCACACCTACCCATCTAGCCACCGTAGAGGAGGGTGATTTCTGGCGAATGTGCCGTAGTCGCAGCCGTAGCCAGAGCCTCTGGCTCTACAGAACCGAACCTGAAATTTAGTACCTGAAACCACAGAGTTTCACACTATAAAACCTACAGGGAAATGTGGCGCTGCTGCGTTGTGGTAGGCATGGGAATGCCGGTATATTGTGGATTCGGATTGGCATCGTTCTTGGAGAGCCAGAACGCCTTGAAGACACGCCTGTCTAGCATCGTTCCGTCTGTCACAATATTTAATTTCCTGCTAAAACAGCACGTAAAAACTGATTTAACTTTATTATTACACAAAAACATGTTTTGTTTAATTTTGAGGACATACTATTGGATGCACAATTCTTTGAAACGGAAAAAGTATCAGCTGGCCGCTAAAGTTGGAGGGCAGACGACAAGATTCTCGCTCGCTTTGGAACACGGTGTAAGAAGGACGGTGATCCGACGGCGGCGCCAGGCGCGGCCACTTAGTGTGACTCTACGCACGCCGCTGCCGCAAGGGGCAGCACCTGTTCTGGGGGCCACTTTTTCGCTCGCTTTGCTGGCGCTTTTATGCGCACGCGCGGCAGAGGTGCTTTATTTCGATGCATATATGTCGTTCGCCTGCTTAAAACGACTCTATCTGGTTGGAGGAACGTCCCTTTATATTTCTGCCGACATTCCGATTGACTCCGATGCGGCGAGCAGCGGCAAGCGCAGCGCGCCGTCTGCTCGAGCAGACGACGCGTCTCTCTCGTGTTGGAAATGACAGTATTTTGACAGTAAGTGGCATGAAACCTTCTACCTGCTCAGGATTTGGCGTCTGAATAACGAAAATTGCATATCTTTAGGTATGGGTGTTTAAATGCTGACGGAGGTCGTAAATTATCCACTGTTGTGCGCTGCTCCAAGGCCTCCTGAATACGTGCTGCCCATAGCGGCGGCGCTCACTTCCGGTCACACGAAGTGGCCGCTCTCTCGCCCAACGTTACTAGACCAGGTTGCTCTCGCCCCAGCGCGGGTGCGCCGTCGGAGCACCTTTCTTCTTCCACCGTGCTTTGGAACAACTCGTCGTCTGTTCTTGCTTTTCTTCGCTTGATGCTGCATTGTAGGTGAGTAAACTTTATTGAGATATGTAATATGGGTGAATGAAATCCTTTTATGTAGATTTTATTTTAAGAACGCGTAGCCAAAGCCACGTTTTAGACGAAGCCTCGTACAACACCAGCCAACACATGCCTCGCAGACACATATCCCATCATTCCCATGAGGGTACGGCACCCTTTAAGAAACTCGCATAGACGGTGGCGCGAGTTTACCCTCTAGGTGTTATAGTGAGAAACTCTATGCCTGAAACTCGGCGTCTTGGCTTTCAATGTTGCTTTCTCACTGAACCAACCAAGTTCGCCTCAGGCAATGCTAAAACAGCTGTTGTGCACACGCGTACAACGCCTCAGTGGACGCTGGTATTTCGTGAACACGAAATCACGAAATTATTCGTCCAATAGCATGGACGACGGTATCCGTCTAATGTGTTTGAGGATACCGTCTCTTATCAAGTCGGGGCATGCTGCTTCCTCTAGCATTATACAATGTATGCAGCCGCTGTTCGTAACAACACCGGTTGCGTTATCGTCTCGTTGCTTCCCGTCATGAGCTCTACACGAAACGATGGCTGATAACCGTTACAGCGGTACAAAATGGCAGCGCTGCGCTGTAATTTTGCCAGAGCTTTGTTGCTGTCTGGTCTACGTGTTATGACACTATTGCAACTTCAAAAGCAATCGGCGAATGGGAGTCCACGAATCGTGGCTGTTTTATTATGTTGCACCTGCTTTTCCTTTAAAGGGGCCCTGAGCCACCCCTCTGGCTTGGTGAAATAACATAGTCCGCGGGTAGCATACGCTGCTGTCAACATCTCAGCCAAGTTCTGCTGCGGTGACGGGAGCTCGCGAGCGGAGCGCGAAGTCACATTTATCTCGAACGGTCTCTTTTCAACAGAAGCTAAGATCCTCACTCTTTTCTGGATGCTTTATTACGTAATAAAGCGTAATAAGTTAGGTGCGGTCGGCGCCGCGGGGTACCGTCAACCCCCGGAAGACAAGCGCTAGTTTCGGTGATGATGATGATGATGATGATGATGATTTATTGGCATCCCCTTTGAAACGGGGTGGCGACAAATAGTCACCTAGCCTGCTTGATTTAATCAGGTATACTACACATGTTCTTTATCTAGTATTTTTGTATACCCTCTCATTATCTTTCTTTTTCAAAAATTTAGCTTGTACCGCTGCCTATGATTTTAAGAGATCAGGTCGTATCCAACTTTTCCCTGCTTTTTTTCCACCAGTACTCTAATCGTCTCTTGCTGATCTCTACGGCTGATCTGTTTATGTTTCCTTCCACTTTAAACCCAAGCGCTTCTGGGAGTTGCACGTTACCTACGGTTCTCGCTGGGTGGATCCAGTCGCATTCCATTAGGATGTGCTGAGTGGTCTCTGGATCTTTACTGCAGCATACACATGCCTCATCTAGTTCCGAATATTTGTTCCGATATGTTTTCGTCCTTAGGCAACCGGCTCGAGCGTCAAATAGCAAGGCACTGCCCTTTGTGTTATCGTACAGATTTTCCCTTCTAATTTCTTTCTTCTCATTCTTGTAAATCTCCATTGACCTTTTCGTTTCCATTCTTTGCATCCAATTCACGGTCTCTATTTCTCTCACTTTCTTTCTGATGACCCCTGGTTGTCTATTTACAGTTTCGATTATGCTGTACTTGGTTGCCAACTTCCTTGACCTCTTTCTCCATTCTGTGTCCACGCTTTTCATGTAGAGATATTTGTGCACTTTAGCCGCCCATTTATTTTCATCCATGTTCCTGAGCCTTTCTTCAAAACTAATTTTGCTTTGTGCTTCTCTGACTTCAAAAGAGGCCCAACCCATGTCTCCATGCACTGCCTCATTTGTCGTATTACCGTGTGCTCCCAAAGCCAACCGGCCTACTGATCTTTGGTTAACTTCCAAACCCGCCAAGATATCCGATTTTAAGCATATAATGGCATTTGCGAATGTTAGCGCTGGCACCATTACTCCTTTCCAGATTCCACGCACCACCTCATACTTATTGTGGCCCCACAGTGCTCCGTGTTTCATTAATGCTGCATTCCTCTTCCCCTTTATTTTCAGATTATCTTGGTGGTTGCTTGAGTAATTCTTTCCTTCGTTTATGTGTACGCCGAGGTACTTATATTGCTTCACTATGGGTATTACTTTCTGTTGAATTGACACCACGAAGTTACTCGTGTGTTGATTAAAGATCATAATCCCTGATTTCTCTGTGCTAAACTTACGGCCTAGATTTGTCGCTGCGTTCCCACAGATATTCGCAAGTATCTGTAAATCTTTTTTATTGTCCGCTAGTAGCACAATGTCGTCTGCGTACATCAATCCAGGGACCTTCTGTTGCACCATTTGTCCATTACGCAAGTAGGATAGCTCAAAACCTAATTCGTTGTTTTCGAGTCGCCTTTCTGTGCCCTTGACGTAAAGCGTGAACAACAATGGTGACAGAGGGCATCCTTGCTTCAATCCTTGGTGAATTCCCACCATTTCATTTCCTTTTCGGCCTTCCCATGCCACTTGTACTTGGTTGTCTCGATATATCTCCCTCAGCAGCTCCACGAAATCGTCATCTATGCCTTCGTATTGAAGAATATCCCACAACAATTCCCTGTCTACGTTGTCATAAGCTCCTTTAATATCTAGAAATGCTACCCATAAAGGTCTTTTCTGAGCTACTGAAATCTCTATGCACTGAATTAGTACAAACATATTGTCTTCTAAGCGTCTGCCTGGCCTGAACCCATTCTGTAGTTCCCCCAATACACCATTTTCCTCCACCCACATCGACAGTTCTAATTTTATGGCTTGCATTGCCATTCTATATATCACCGACGTTACTGTAACTGGCCTGTACGAGCTCGTCTTATCCTTATTTCCTTTGCCTTTGTAGATCAGATTCATCTTACTTTCACGCCATCCAACGGGAATATTCTTTGTTCTAATCACTTGCTCTATGGCATTAGTCAGCAGTGCCTTGCTTTTTGGACCGAGGTTTTTGATTAGCTGTATTGGGATTTCATCGGGTCCTGCTGCCGTGTTGTTAGGGACATTTTCTGCTGCCTTTTTCCAATAAAAGCTTTCTATGCTGAATTTTGATCTCTCAAGCCTCTCTGTTGTTGCTGGATCTGTTGTCTGAACTACGCTTTTTCTCGTACCGAAGTTATGCCTGATAACGTCTGTGATGTACCGCAGCGCATCATCGCCTTCATAGATGTTACCGTCTTCATCCCTTATAGCCGTTTGCGAGTTTCTAGTTGGAGCTCCGAGTGCTTTTATATGGTTCCAGAATCTTTTTGGGGCGCCTTTGTCTCTTTTGTGAATGTTATGCACCCAACGTTCACTTGCGCATTTAATTTTCTCTTGCACGAGCTCACTCGCAACCCTTTTCTTTTCTCTGTATGTATTCCATCTAAGGAGCACCCCTTCTTCTTGTAATCCCAACTTTTTGGCTTCTCGATGAACCCTAGATGCCTCTTTACGCTCTTCTATAGCTTGTTTAATTTCCTTGTTCCACCACTTACGTGGTTTCCTCTTTCCAATCCAACAATTGTATTGCCGTGTCCGCCTTATTCCATGCTGCATAACCTCCACCAGTTCCTTATATTCCCAGACTGCTGTAGGAAAAGCCTCAATTTTCTTCTCTATGTTGTTTGCGATCTCTGTTATTTGCTCGTCATTCATTTTTAAAAACTCTGAGGCTATTGGTTCATGTTCTGCGCTGGTATCTCTCCCAAACTTTAATGCTAAACGTCTATGATCGCTTCCCAGGCTATTTTTTCCATTTTCGTCTATTATCATTTGGTCCAGTTGTTCGTAGACCATTTCTGAAACTAAAGCGTAGTCGATACATGACTGCCTGTTTCCGCATTGCCACGTTACCTGTCCATGACACTTATTCTCCCTGTTAACTACTATAAGGTTCTGTTCATCACACAAATCCAGCACTAGCGAGCCGTTGTAATCAGTATATCCGTCTAAATCGTCCATGTGCGCGTTCATATCTCCCACTAATATCACCTGGCCCGAGTTACTGAACTCATTAATATCGCTTCTAATGCAATCAACCAATTCCTTATCTTTTTCCCTGCTATCACTACCTGTCCATAGGTAAGCTACTCCCAGCCACGTCTTTTTACTTTGCCATGTACCACTAATCCATAAATGCTCTTTACATGTCTCGTTTACCCTTCGCCACTTCAGACCTCGCCTAATTAGTACGCCTACGCCTCCGCCTTTCCTTGACCCGGCCATTCTGTTGCACCCTTCCCATACAAAGTTGTCAATAACAGGCGGCTGCTCCAAATCTCGTAGATGCGTTTCGGTCAAGGCGTACACGCTAATCGCTTCATCATTCAGTTGCGTTTGAATTTCCAGCCATTTTTCCTGCTTACGACCACCCTGCATGTTAATGTAGCAAATTTTACCTTCTCTATTCTTATCCTTTCTGCATCTTTTCCTGACTCCTGGTCGCCTAATTCTGCCCTTTACTGGTGTTTCGCTATGTTCAATACTCAATCCTGCTTCCTGATTGCCTGGGGCCCGCCTAAAAAAGCTACAGCTCGTGCCGCGAATCGACTTCCGACTGGTGTTGCTACACTTTCACTAAAATGTATCCCGTCACGCACAAAAGCTCCTTCGCGGCCTGCTCGGTGCACTTCTCGGTTGATGTCAATGACCATAAAATTGATTGCTTTAGCTAGAGTCCAAATTTCCCTGTTTACTGCAAGAACTGCCCTTTCAATTTTATAACCCTGCCTTTCAACCTCTGGCACCGTGCACACCGCGATTTGTACTTCTTTTGAAACATTCTGCAGGTCGGTGACCCCTTTGGCTATTTGCTTTGTGATTCCTGCTCCTCGTCCGTTCAGTACGTCAATCACTCCGCCCATTATCACCACTAGGTGTCTCTCCTCCATTGTGTCCCACATGCGTTCCTTGGCCTTCGCTATCACCTCTCTAATCGGCTTTCCGGGAAGCGCGCTAACCTGGACTCGTTCGTCTGCCCCTACCCTCTCTGCTATCGCCGGTTCTACTTTACGCATGTTGGAATCCCCAACAAAGACAACTCGACGCTTTCCTTCCCCCTCACCGCCGAAAGCTGCCCCCGAAGTCACAATGCCCTCCCCTCCTTTCTTATCCTTGCCCTTGGCTTTGTTTTCTTCCCCGGCCGCGTCAGTGGTATCCCCTTCGTGACTATCACTGACGTTTCCGCCACTGCTTCCCGGCGTGGCGGGTTCGGCTGTCTCTGCACTCGCATCGGAGCCAGCTCCGTTCGCGGTGCTCGCCTCGATGCGTTCATCATTGCTTTGCAGAATGGTGGCGCTCAGCTGGATTTCTGCGTTAGCTAGCTTTTCTTCTGCCTCCTTCCTCTGCTTCTGCTCGATTTTAAGTTCCTTTTCTAGCTTTCCAACCCGCTTAGCTAACTTATCCTTGTCTTGCTCTAGGCGGTCTACCCGCAACCCTAGCACACACATCCTACAGATAAAATCTGCACCATTCGCTTCGCGTGCTGACTTAAACCGCGTTTCTTCCAGCGCGTAGGAACGCTCGCACTCAGAACAACGCACGCGTGGGTTCCCCCTAGTACCAACCATCATCTCGTACTAACAAGGCGTAGATGTGGAAAAAAAAATTTTTTACCTACTTTTATCTAAGCGAGAAGAACAAGAAAGTGAGAAAGCCTTAAAATAATTTATAAAGATTGCTTGGCTAAGCTAACCCTCCTAAAAAAACCACAAAGTGAAATATAAAATAACAAAACTTATCTCTTTGGCACGCTGCTCCTGCTGCGCTGAAATGGCACCTCGACTCAAGGAACACGCGCGCTCCTAGCGGTTGCCGGATACCTAAGTGATTTTTACAGCCGAGCTGTATCGAACGGTATACACTAAAGTCCCCACATATTTTTTTGCTTTGTTTAAGACAGAGCAGAAAATCTAGGGACTTTAGTATAGACGAGGCAACATAAAATGTGCCCACGTGGCACCAGCGCCGAATACTCCCCTGGCGGAAGGATGTAAGAGTCGAAGGTGGTCGCTGGGCCAGCGCGCGCCCGTGTTCTCTACGGCGCGAGCGATAGTGCGCGTTCTTTTCACGACGGCGAGCGCGACCTCACCAACCACGAAAGGTGGCACGCAATACTGCTGTGTTCTTGATTGCCACAACAGCCTCGAAAGGTGAAAAGCCGCACGTGAAGTCCAACAGAATTCCGGGGAGGTGGTACGAGAAAGATAGACGACAAGCGTGGATAACTGTAGTGCGCCGAGTCAAGTAAGTCACGCACGTTCGCATTCGCGTGCAATATCACGGCCGCTCGATAAAAACGCAATAGTAATATGCCTGTATTTAGCGCATGGCCGTTTGTTTTAGACGTGTCGCGTAGTTGAATCGTACAGGGACATCCGCCGTGTTAGCTTAGCGGTAAATGCATACGTGGTGCGCCGCTAAGCTCGACGACGCGAGCTCGATTCCCGGCCACGGCGGCTGCATTTCGATGGGGGCGAAATGCAAGAATACACTTGTTACCGTGTACTTCGATTTTTGTGCACGTTAAGGAATCCCCGGTGGCCAAAATTATTCCTGAGATACTCCATTAAAGCGTGCCTCTTAATGATATCGTGCTTTTGGCACGTGAAACCCCCGAATTTAATTGATTGTACTGTTCGTTCACTCGCGATCGGCAAGGACGAGCTCAAGATAATTATATGCCTTTTCCAACCGCTGCAACTTAAGTTATTAGTTGTGCAGGCAACAAAAGGGTCCGCGCGCTGCTTGTCTTTTGTGTGGTGGCAAGCCGTATTTAATGCAAGCTGCGGTCATCGCGTGCGTCGATAAGCGGCAGATCGAAAAGCAACTGCCCGAGACATGCGCGTTTATGTTTGTTGCTTGGCCATGCTTTCTAGGTTCACAATATCCAAGCATGCTTTGAAGTAATTGTCACCTTGCCCATTCTTCCTGCTTCACTCTTCCTGCCAAGAATCTTCGTTTCGTGTAGTATATAGCCGGCCATCGGTGTGAGCTTACTCTATAGCTGCGGCGGGGCGTTCGCCCGACGAGAAAGTAGATTTGCTTTGATGAGGCATGTAATTCTTGCGCTCGTGCTATGGTCCCAAGGTAACCGCCGGTTACCGTGATTTGGATTGATTTCGCGGAGCACTTTGTACGAGCGATTTCTCATGAGCAGTGAAAAGATACCTTGCTCACTAATGCAATTAGTTGCCATGACTCTAAAATCTGCATTGAATAAGGCATGATACACATTAAATATTTATACCGAATGATATAAGGCATTGTGCGCATATGTAGTACTTACATCGTTAATTCATTTTATTGGCTCATTAGTGCCTAATGCATGTGTTCTTTGTGTTCTGACAGTGTGGATGCCACTCCCTGGGAGCCAAAATGAGAGCAGCTGTGTGTGCGCGCCCAGCGACCAATGAACCCAACCGCAATCGTCACCGTCTCTGCACATCTCTGCAAGCTTGCATGACCGCTTTGTGACTGCACCATAGAGAAATAAAAGTGACTAAATTACTGAACTCGGTGTGTACCTCTAACTCGATGTCGTATACAATATTGTTGGACCCCTCCGACACGCACTTGGCTTTCACTGTCACCTCACCGTCCACAATTTGTTCAACGCCATACACGTGTGGAAGCAGACGCTCCCATTTCTTGAGGTTGCCGCCACGAAAAAAGCTGTCGGCGTCAGCAACACTCTTGAAACCCCATTGCAGTCTTTTCATCGCTGTTCAGCCAGCACGCGATCTGCCGCCGTCGAAAACGGAGCGTCGTGAGCACGAGCAGCGAAGGAACGCGCGGGCGAAACAACGTAAGCAAAGCGGAGACTGCACCACGGCGCGACCGCGCTGTTTGACATTTCTACATTGGGGGCGCTGTCAGGAGGCGCCGTAGCGCCTTCTGGCGATCGTTTTCTCGTCTATAATTCTACCATAGACTTTCTCACTATAACACCTAGAGGGTAATCTGGCGCCACCGTCTATGCGAGTTTCTTAAAGGGCGCCGTGCCCTCATGGGAATTACGGGATATGTGTCTGCGAGGCTTGTGTTGGCTGGTGTTGAACGAGGCTTCGTCTAAGACTTGGATATGGCTACACAAATACTGCGTTCTTAAATAAAATCTACATAAACGGCGTTCATTCACTCATATTACATCTCTCAATAAAGTTTACTCACCTACAATGCAGGATCAAGCGAAGAAAAGCAAGAACAGACGACAAGTTGATCCAAACATAGAGTTTCTCACTATATTACCTAGAGGGAAAACTGGCGCTGCTGCGCTGTGGTATCCATGGGAATGCCGGTATATTGTGACTTCGGATTGCCATCGTTCTTGGAGAGCCAGAACGCCTTGAAGACGCGCCTGGCTAGCACCGCTCCGTCTGTCACAATGATTCATTTCCTGCTAAAACAGCACGTAAAAACAGCTTTAGCTTTATATTACAGAAAAACATATTTTGTTTAATTTTGAGGACTTACTATTGGATGCACAATTATATGAACCGTAAAAAGCATCAGCTGGCCGCTAAAGTTGGAGGGCAGACGACAGTATTTTCGCACGCTTTGAAACAATTTGTCGTCTGTTCTTGTTTTTGTTCGCTTGATTCTGCATTGTAGGTGAGTAAACTTTATTGAGAGTGTAAGGAAGAAGTGCGTCATGTAGAGCTCCGCAGCCGGATCGCCAGCGCTACTGAAGTGGGGCTCGGGCTCGACGCTGTTCCTTGTGCGCCTGGCTAAACCTACGCTGTTGTGTCTTCCTGTGGGCGTCCTTCGTGTCGTGCACAGCCGTGCTAGACTTCCTTGTCATAATTGGTGGAGGTTTGCTGGGTCTTCTGTAATCCTAGAATTGCGCAGCCGGATCCTCCCTGTCATCATGAGCTCCGCGAGCGCCACGAGCTTACCACCACCTGCTCCCCCGTCCTCCGTATGCCCCGGCACACTGCGTCAGCGGGACCCTCCATCTTTAGCGGTGCTGATGACCACGACGTTGATGACTGGCTATCATCATACGAACGCGTCAGTCTTCACAACAGATGGAATGACACCACGAAATTGACCACCGTCCCTTTTCACCTCACCGGAATTGCCCACTTGTGGTTTCGCAACCACGAAAGCGAAGTCTCAAGCTCGACTGTGTTCAAGACAAAGTTCAGCGAGGTCTTCGGCCGCCCTGCTTTTCAAAAGCTTCGTGCCGAACTGCGTCTGCAGCAGCGCTCTCAGCAGCCTGGTGAGACCTTTACGAGCTACATCTGAGATGTCATCGCTCTCTGCAAACGCGTCGATGCATCCATGACTGAGGGCACTAAAATCAAGCATATACTGAAGGGCATCGACGAGGACGCGTTTCAGATGCTCATTTCAAAGAGCCCCTCTACTGTTGCCAAAGTAATTGAACTCTGCCAAAGCTATGACGAGCTCCGCCGTCAACGCCTCCTCACCCGCCGTCCTGTTCCCCATCAGGAATCGTTGTCCGGCTTGACCACTCCTTTTCACGATTCCAACCTCCTCTCGCAGATCAAGGCTTTCGTCCGGGAAGTTGCTCGCCAGCTCTCCCTTATCTCCAACCCAGCGGAGTCCAGTTCGTCCCTTTGTCCGACCCTACGAGACGTTATAGAAGAACAAGTGTCCGAGGTCCTTCCTCTGGAGCGGGCGCAACTCACCGCCCCACTGACTTACGCCGACGCCGTCGCACGACCACGCCCACCGACGTTCGGGCTCCGCCTCCGATGCCTAGCCCTGTTTTTACCTCCACGCCACCACGACCTCCACTCCATCGAGCAATTAATCCCTGGTGCACAGCGGACAATCGGCCCATCTGATATTCGTGTGGTATTCCCGGACACGTTGCACGCCCGTGCCGCCGCCGTCCACTTCATCCACGTGACGACCCACGCACAGCAGCGTACGACCATCCGTTGTCTTACGCTCCAGACCGCGATTTACCTCTTCCCCGCCCTAGCTTTCGCCCAGTTTCTGACCGTCGTTCTCCTTCTCCTCGTCGTCGCTCGCTCTCCCCGATGCGTCGACGTCCCTCTACCGCTGACACGGAAAACTAAGCGGCGCAGTTCCCGAGGCAAGAACTGCGTCATCATCGCAACGCTCAAGCCCTCTTCTTTCGCCGCCCAACGTTATTGATGTCGCTGTTGAAGGTGTGTCTGTGCTTGCCCTCATTGACACAGGTGCCACCATATCTGTGATTGCTGAAAAACTATGCCGCTCAATACGAAAAGTCACGACGCATTTCTTCGGTCCATTACTCCGCACGGCCACAGCAGAGCACGTCCAGCCGGTGACTGCGTGCACCGCCAGACTTGAAATTCAAGGAGTGCTCTACATCGTCGAGTTCGTCGTTCTTTCCCACTGTTCCCATGATATTATTTTAGGTTGGGATTTTCTCTCTCGTCACCAAGCTGTCATTGATTGCTCCCGTGCAGAAGTCGCCTTCTCTTCGCTTGGCAATACCATATCTGACGACGTTTCGCTTTCCTGCACCAAGTTATCCCTCCCTGACGACATCCAGATACCCCCGCACGCATCCGTTCTGGCACCTGTATCTTGTTCCATTGCCTCCGACTCTACCGTACTCTTCACACCTTCCACTGCTTTCGTTCGTCGCCACATCTCACCACTCCCAAACGCACAGCTTGGCCTTCAAGCAGGTGCGACTCACCTTCCTGTCTACAACCACTTCCTATTCCCGATTACGTTGCTTCGCGGTGAATATCTCGACACTGTGGAGCCTTAGGACACCATTACCGCGTTGCAACTTCCTACTAGATCGTCCGAAGTCAACACCCTCTCCGGTAGTCCCGTACCTGCCACAATGCCTGAAGACGTTTTCAGCCACGTCATCGACAACGCCTTAATCCCCAAGCAGCACCATGACCTCCTCTGTCTCCTCGACAAATTTCGCCCTGCTTTTGACAACCATAGCACTTCTCTGGGTCGAACGACGACTGTATGCCACCGGATTGACACCGGTGTTCACTCACCGCTACGGCAGCGACCATACCGCGTATCTTCGACAGAACGACGCGTCATTGATGAGCAAGTAGGTGAAATGATCAAGCGTGGTGTCGTTGAACCATCCGACAGTTCATGGGCATCGCCAGTTGCTTTAGTTAAAAATAAGGATGGCTCGATCCGCTTTTGCGTGTACTACCGTCGCCTGAACAAAATAAACCGAAAGGATGTTTATCCATTGCCACGGATCGATGACGCCTTAGAATGCTCACAAGGTGCAGAGTTCTTTTCCTCCCTCGATCTACGCTCTGGTTATTGGCAGGCGCCTATGGCTGCAGACGATAAGCCTAAAACAGCTTTCATCACACCAGATGGCTTATACGAATTTCGTGCGATGCCATTCGGCCTTTGCAACGCGCGCGCGACTTTTGAGCGGATGATGGATAGTATTCTTCGAGGCCTGAAATGGAACACGTGGTTGTGTTATTTGGATGATGTAGTAGTGTTTGCACCAGATTTTCCTACTCACCTCGATCGCTTGGAGCAGGTTTTACGCTGTCTCAGTGACGCTGGCCTCTAGCTCAACTTGAAAAAATGCCACTTTGGGGCACGCAAGCTGACAATTCTCGGACATGTCGTGTCGAAGGACGGCGTACTTCCCGATGCCGCAAAGCTCCGTGCTATTAAAGAATTCCCAAGGCCAACGTCTCTATAAGACTTGCGTAGTTTCATTGGCCTCCGCTCGTACTTCCGCCGCTTCATTCGAACTTTCGCTTCGATTATGGCTCCGCTGACAGAGCTACTTAAGGGAGACCCCAATCTTTCCGCGCGGTCCCCGGCTTGCGACGAGGCCTTCGCGACGCTACGTCGCCTGCTTACAACACCACCGATACTGCGCCATTTTGATCCAACTGCTCCCACGGAAATCCATACGGATGCTAGCGGCATTGGTCTTGGCGCTGTGCTCACCCAGCGGAAGCCCGGCTACCAAGAATATGTTGTTGCTTACACGAGCCGCACTCTTACGAAAGCTGAAGCGAATTATTCAGTCGCGGAAAAAGAATGTCTAGCGATCATCTGGGCCATTACAAAATTTCGTCCATACCTGTACGGCCGGTCCTTCGATGTTGTCACCGATAACCACGCACTTTGCTGGTTGTCGTCCCTCAAGGATCCCTGCGGCCGCCTAGCCCGGTGGGCGCTGAGGCTCCAAGAGTACGACATCCGGATTGTCTACCGCTCAGGCAAGAAGCACGCCGATGCCGATGCTCTTTGGCGCTCGCCTGTCCACACCGACATTGTCAGTGCCTCTGTCCTAGACGACCCACTTCCCCCATTCGCTTTTGTCGACATGGCTTTGGAGCAGCACAAGGACTCCTGGATTTCATCTTTGATAGATTACATCTCTGATTCACCTGAACGCCCACCATCCCGAGCGCTCCGCCGGCAAGCTTCGCACTTCGCCATCGGCGACGGCATCGTCTATCGCCGTAACTACAGTTCCGATGGCCGCAAATGGCTGCTTTTAATACCACGGCAGCTCCGCACTGATGTATGCGCCGCTTTCCACGCCGACCCTCAGTGTGCACACGCTGGTCTCTTCAAGACCTACACCAGACTACGTCATAGGTCACACATTTGTGCAAAAGTACATTCGCTCTTGCACAGAATGTCAACGCCGCAAGCCTGATCCTTGCCGTTCTTCTGGACCAATGGAACCTTTGCCGTGCCCTTCACGACCCTTTGACCGGGTTGGAATAGACTTATACGGACCTCTGCCATACACAACTGCTGGTAATCGCTGGGTCATTCTAGCTATAGACCACCTCACGAGGTATACCGAAACGGCCGCTCTACCCGCCGCGACGGCTCGTGACGTTGCCTCCTTTCTGCTTCAACGCTTCGTTCTACGTCAAGGCGCTCACCGCGAACTACTGAGCGACCGAGGCCGCGTCTTTCTCGCCGAGGTCTTTCATGAACTTCTCACTGAATGCCGCATTATTCATCGCTGTACCACCGCATATCACCCGCAAACAAATGGATTGACAGAACGCTTTAACCGAACTCTAGGCGACATGCTTTCAATGTATGTCGCCTCCAACCACACCAACTGCGACCTCATCCTTCCCTATGTCACGTACGCCTACAATACGGCACCCCAGGCAACGACGGGCTTTTCTCTCTTCTTTCTTCTATATGGCCGAGAACCGTCATTTCCCATTGACACTATTCTTCCTTGCCGTCCCGACTTATCAGAGGGTACACCGGTTTCCGAAGCTGCCCGGTATACAGAAGAATGTCGGCAACTAGCTCGCTCCCTTAAAACGCAAGAACAAGCGCTACAGAAATTTCGTCATGACGACGGGAGCCCCCACACCCAGTTTTCGCCTGACGCTCTCGTTTGGTTGTGGGTACCTCCGACTTCAACACCAGGTGTCTCCTCCAAGTTTGTATCCCGATACCATGGACCCTACTGGGTTCTGCAGCAAACTTCTCCGGTGAACTACGTCTCCGAACCTCTGACGCCCCCTACGGACTTGCGTCGCCGAGGCCGCGAAACTGTGGACGTCGATCGGCTCAAGCCTTATCACGAGCCCTTCGTCCTCATGACGCCTTAGGCCTCCTGTGCGGCTCCGTCTTCAGCGAGGGGGGAAGATGAAAGGAAGAAGTGCGTCGTGTAGAGCTCCGCAGCCGGATCGCCAGCGCTACTGAAGTCGGGCTCGACGCTGTTCCTGGTGCGCCTGGCTAAACCTACGCTGTTGTGTCTTCCTGTCGGCGTCCTTCGTGTCGTGCACAGCCGTGCTAGACTTCCTTGTCATAAGAGATATAATATGGGTGAATGATAGCCTTTTATGTAGATTTTATTTTAATAAGGCATTATTTGTGTAGCCATATCAACGTTTTAGACGAAGCCTCGTTCAACACTAGCCAACAGAAGCCTCGCCGACACATATCCCGTCATTCCCATGAGGGCACGGCGCCCTTTAAGAAACTTGCATAGACGGTGGCGCCACTTTACCCTTTAGGTGTTATAGTGAGAAACTACATAGTTCTAAAGCGAGCGATAATCTTGTCGTCTGCCCTCCAATTTTAGCGGCCAGCTGATATTTTTGAGCTTTGATGTAATTGTGCATACAATATTAAGTCTTCGAAATTAAACAAAGCATTTTTTGTCTAATAATAAAGCCAAAACAGTTTTTTACGTGCTGTTATAGCAGGAAATGAATCATTGTGAAAGACGGAACGGTGCTAGCCAGGCGCGTCTTCAAGGCTTTCTTGACTCTCCAAGAACGATGCCAATCCGAAGTCATATTATACCGGCATTCCTATGAATGCCACAGCGCAGCAGCGCCAGTTTTCCCTCTAGGTAATATAGTGAGAAACTCTATGAATTCCAGGTCACTCTGGCGACGCGAGACTAAATACGTTCCGCAATATCGCCCAAGGTTAGCGGTATACAAAACACCATGCTGGCAACTCTGGGCTGCTCACCAAAATTAGCTCTTTCATGTACCCAGAATGGAGGCCGAAATTCCCTAGTCAAGTCGACCAGTTGAACAGATGAAGTGAAACTCGCTGTTACAGTGCCTAGAAAATACTTACGTATATTCTAGGCACTGTATCACTGTGCATATTTTTTCGCTGCTGCCCATATGATTAATGATGGACCCGCCTATGCGCTCTGTTCTGTTTATAATATTTTCTGTGTTTGTTTGTTTTAGCCAGGATTGCGTTATCTCGCGAGCGATCATATGAATTCACGGGGAGGTTGTTAGGACTGTCAACAATTTCATCTTCGGCGATGCCTTATGGTCTTGTGTGGGATGTGCGATCATTTGGATTAATCGTCTTGGTGGCGACGATTGTTGACCCTTTTTTTGTACACTGTAAACGAAAATACCCCCACATGGGAATTATAACAAGGTGATGTGCCCTATATACTCCCATCCTTGAATATTTATTCGATGTATGGGAGGAATACAACGGCATTCCCTCGTTTCACTCCGCTCACAACCTGTGGGAGGATAAGGGCGGACATGACGTGATTTTATTCCGCCTTCAAAACTTTGTTCTCCCCGGGAACTCCGCACAGGGAGTTTTAAAAAACTCTCCCGCCGGATCAGGTTGGTCACGTGGTGCTTCCCATAAGGCTGTGCGCCGCGCCAGCGACCGGCCGCGTTCGGCGGAGTCGGCGGTGCTCATGGCTGACGGTTTGTTTACATCTGTAAAGTGTCGTTCCGTGCGAGCGTTTCGCCGATTTTCTTTCCTATATTTCCTTCCAGAAAGTGTTATAGGCGTGCCTGAAGCTCACTGTATCTCATCTTCATGTGCGTTAGCTGTGATCACTTTCCTGACAACGATGAATGCAAGAGCAACGATTTCAAGTGCGGAAAAAGGCTTAGTTGTGACCACGAAACGGCCGGTTGACTCGTGATGTCGGCTCGGGTTTCTGGCTGTGCTTCCGTGTTGCGTGACCTTGACTTGTGTTCCTCAGTGTGTTAAATACCACTTTTATGCCCTTTTGAGTATATTCTGACAACGTCCGGTGTAAAGTGCCGCGTAGCAATGGCAACAGCAGCCACTGTTCGAGCGACAACGTCCGTGATAGCCGCGCATGAATGCCATATTCCGACTTCGTCACGGTGCTGTGCTGCCAGTAAGTTAGACCGTGGTGCAAGCAACTCTTTTATGAATCTGTGTACGGGTGTCCTCGCCCAAGAAATACCGTAGGACGTAAGTACGTACTGTGAATAAAGCTTCTTACTGAGCGATGTGAATTGAATTGTTATCGCGCAGTTCTGTTTTGATCACGTCGTTGCTTCGGATATTGCATTAACATCATGCTCCATCCAACATACTGATTTAGGAGGATACCTGCTGGCTCCGAGCGTGAGGATTCGTTTGCCAGATCAGCGATATGGGTGCGTTTCACAGCCGAGAGACATTGCTTGGACGCGGAGCAAGTAGTGCGGTCAAAAAAATGTATGACTACGCAATTTTCGGTGTTACGTAGGCTACTACGGGTCATGCTCACATGTAATAAATTGCTGTCCCGCCACAATTCTTTCGCACGAAGCTAATTTTGTCATGAAGCACGCGCACGTATACATTTTTCTTGCGTACTGTAACTAACCCACTACTATTGGGCCGCGGATTCCGGCAGTGTGCGAAGTCGCTTCAGCGCTCACGGAATGGCATTCAATTTTGAAAAATTATGCCATGAACGTTGTTTTTTCAATATTTTAAGTTAACAGTTCCGTGTGGATATAGGTTTCATGCTACTTTCAGAGAGGCCGATCTCATATGTGCTAGCCTGTGAGTCGTAATTCTGAAAACACTACAGCTGCTCGCTAGGCCGTTTCGAGGCCCACATTATCGTGGCTATATATACTGGCAGGGTTGCTTCTTGTTGTGTGTCGAGTGTCCGTGGGATGTCTTTCACAGCTCTTCATCGGGTTTTTCTGAAATGTTTGTGTTTATGTATTGCTTGGTCTGTCTGGTCTCGTTCACATGTTTCGCACAATTTAGCTTGTGCGTATATTTCGGAATTTGACCCGAAGCTTTTACATAAAAATTCTCCACGCAAGTTGACGTGTCTTTTTTATACTCCCGGTACACCTCGAAAAAACTCCGTCCAGCTCGAAAAAATAAAAATGGCAGAAAAAAAAACTCCGATGGCACCACGCAAAAATTGCGCCCGCACGGAGTAAAAATTATACTCCGATCATTCGGAGCATAATAAACTCCCAACCGGGGGGTCGCTAGAGGACAAGCATTACACTTCTACCTGAGAGTTATTTCCGTTTACAGTGTATGTAAGTGGTCGATTGTGCGCAATAAGAAATCGGTTATTCGCATTAACCTGTGTGTGTGTGTTTATTTGACAAGAAATTTAGTTCGCTCCGAGGTCAAGCTTCAGGTTCTTTCTGTGTTCTCAAATTGCGCAATCTGTTCACATCTGTGCACCCACTAACCTCATGATTCCAAAAAGTCACGTTACAAACATAATCTTTCCGTTTTCTTGAACCAGTGAGCTGTTGCCGGTTAGAGCTACGGGAAATTCACGTGGAAAGTCGAAGAAGTAAGGCGACTGTTGCAATGCAGCTGTAGATCGTCAACGCGTTTGTCAACGCAGGTTATAGGCTGACTTTATTTGAACGTATGAATCGATAAGTCGCACAGTGTGTGCTGCTATGAGATGCAGAAAATGCAAAGGCACAAACGGAACCGAGATCAAGTTTTCTCAGATGTGCAAAATTCTTACAATAATCGGTTCAGGTCAGCCTGCTAGCTGGAACCATGCAGTGCTGATGACATGCTGATTGAAAAATAAACTTCACCACCATAAGTTTAGCAACTGCATTACATTTGCTAAATGTGTTGAGAATCGACAAGATTGAAAGACCTACAGAACGCTGATTTGCGCACAAGATATGTCAAGGACGGGTGTGCTGGGCCAAGGAAGCTAAGAAACCGCCACAACAAACAGATGGGAGGGCAGGTAGGTGAATGGCCTCGAAGTCCACGCGGAAACAAATATAGGAATGCTAGGCGCCGCCATGCCGTTCAATAATCGGTTCAAAACCGCTCAGCTAGGTTTATTCTCTCTAACTACTATCGCTTAGCCAGCGTTTCTCGCATCAAGCAACATCTTCACCTACCTCTCCTTTCTACTAGACGTCGAATTTCACGCTTATGCTTGTTTCATAAAATATACTACACTAATAATGACCTAAAAATGACACTTCTTTCGCCTCCGAACCATTTGTCATCCCGTATTGATCATCAAATGAAGGTTGGGGTTCCTCAGTGTAAAAGCAATGCATACCTTGAAGCCTTCATCCCGAAAACAAGTCAAGACTGGAATCGCCTTCCCACCTCCATCGTCACTATCACAGATCATGATGTGTTCAAGTCGGCTATCTGTGACCAAGTGCTGCATCTTTAGCCATGTTTTCTTTTTATATTGCCACTCCTCTCTGTAATGCCTGTAGGGCCTTGAGAGTAAATAAATGAAAATCAGGTGAATGTTGAAGAGAAAAAAATTATGGGGTGTTACGTGCCAAAAGCAGTTCTGATTATGAGGCACGCCGTAGTGGGGGACTCCGGAAATTTGGACCACCTGGGGTTCTTTAACGTGCACCTAAATCTAAGTACACGGGTGTTTTCGCATTTCGCCCCGATCGAAATGCGGCCGCCGTGGCCGGGATTCGATCCCCCGACCTCGTGCTCAGCAGCCCAACACCATAGCCACTGAGCAACCGCGGTAGGTGAATGTTGAAGAATGCGGCAGTGACTAATGTAATAGAAAATAATTGTAAGAATTGTGTGTGTGTGGGGGGGGGGGGGGAGACCGCATAACATAAAAGGCGTCGAGAATGAGTCGAGAGAGCATCTCGTCACTGTCCGATCGCTCAACACCAGACGGCCGTGGCCAGTCGCCTAGCTGAGGCTCACCTACCCCGTCGTAGTGCTAACTTAAATTTCTCATAAATAAATGAAACATAGCTTCATTTATGTATTCGCTTTCTCTTCAGAATAAGCTCCAAGTGTAAACCTTGCGCCCACGTTCATCTCCTGCGCGCACACACGTTGAAATCTGGTGCACGCGCGTACAGGTACCCACGAAATGACTCGGAACGCCGGACCGGTGGCCGCTCGTCGGCGGAGCCACAGCCTCCTGTTAAGACCTTCGATGACAACCGTGAATACGCTACTGAGAAGCGAGAGCGGAGGCGCCTAACAAGACCTTCGATGACAAACAACCGTGAAGTTACTGAGAGGCGACGCTACTGAGATGGGAGAACGGAGGCGGGGGCGCCTAACAATACCTTCGATGACAACCGTGAATACGCTACCGAGAAGCAAGCGAGAGCCAAGGGGGGCCCCTAACGACACGGTCCAAGCAAGTTAATTGTGAATACCACAGTGCCCCGTGTCACCGACCCGACAGTGGCCACTGCACCCCCTCCACGGCACTGCACGTGCCTGACTCACGCCCTTTTACTGTGTTTCTTTACTTCTCTCTTTCCACTTTCCTTTCGCCACTCTAGTAATTTACTACTGCAAATAAACCAGTCTCGAAACGGATCCCAAAGAGTGAACTTCTTCCTTCGTGGATCCTGCGCGCGCGGCCGACGCCGCCCTAAGTTCAGTTAACGCGTAGAAAAGTTAGGAGTCGTTCAAAGGCGACAGTGATTAGATTCAGTCCATCGGCGCGAGTATTCATCACATTTTGGTGCTGAAACCCGGGATTACTTCGCCTGCTGACATCGAAAGCGCCATGGAACGACTCCAGAAGAAGCAGGCCGCCCTGCGACAAGCAATCGACAAGATCATCGCAGCGGCCAGCGACCCACTGCAATCGCCAACCATCAAGTCGGTGAGCTTGAGGAACACCTCGACCTTCTTGAACAGGCAGAGGAGTTGAAAAATCTGTAAACGAGAGCATCGAAAAGATAGATCTGCAAGAATTAGATGCAAAATTAGAAGCTGATTGATTGATTGATTGATTCTGGGGTTTAACGTGCCAAAACCAGTTCTGATTATGAGGCACGCCGTAGTGGAGGGCTCCGGATTAATTTTGACCACCTGGGGTTCTTTAACGTGCACTACAACGCAAGCACACGGGCGTTTTTGCATTTCGCCTCCATCGAAATGCGGCCTCCGCCTAGAAGCTTGCGCTGCATACGCGGAGAAGATATGCTCCCTCAAAACAAAGCTCAAGAGAGCTCTCAGAATTCATACAACCAACGAGAGCAGGTCAACAACTCCGTCAGTGACAGACAACACTTCAGAGCAGGAAGCACACCCCATTGGTTCCGTCCCAGCCGCGGTATTCCAGCCACCATCAGCAACAACCAAATTACCGAAGTTGGAAATCGCAAAATTCAGCGGAGATCTGCGCTCGTGGTAGAAATTCTGGAACCAATTCGACTCAACTTTTCACAAGAACAGCACCCTGCCTGCAGTAGCCAAGTTCCAATATTTAACAGTTACCTAACCGGAAAAGCCGTCGCTGCTATTGAAGGGTTGTCGATCAGCGATCGAAATTACGACATCGCGGTGAAGACCCTCATCGAGAGATTTGGGAAAGAGGACGTCATAATTGAGGACCACATGTTGCATTTGCTTGACGTCCGCCCAGTGCACAATCTGCATGACATTGAAAGGCTGAGGGCCCTCCACAATGAAATCCGCTCCGGAGTCCGTAGAGGCGTTGGGAGTGTCGTCGAGCCCATACGGCACGCTGCTTCTCACAGTTCTTCGTAAAAGCATCCAAAGTGAACTTTGCTTGGCGTACTTCCAACGGAAGGCCGCCTCACCTGAAACGCCCGAAGACGAGCTGCTCGGTTTCCTGGATTTCATGAGAGGGGAAGTTGAGAGCAGAGAGAGAGCCCAGAGTGCATTACGCCATGTGCAGGACGCCGCTGTTAAACAGAAAGCACCGATAAAGGGGGACGTACGTCCTCAAAACCCATCGGCGTCTGTTTTCACCGTAACCGACGACAAGGCGCCATGCGCATTTTGTGATGCAGAAGGACATCAACCAGCGAACTGTGTCGCCCCCGTAAGCATAGACAAGAAGAAGGAGGTGATGTCAAGGGAGCGGCGCTGTTACAAGTGTGCGAAAAAGAAGCACCGGGCTGCTGAGTGCAGAACTGCAAGGTGGCTGAAATGCGCCAAATGCTCTGGGTGACACGCAACAGGCGTCTGCGAACTCAACCGAAGATTGACGCGACCTCCCTCATTCGAGGATGCTGCACCAGCAGAGACAACAATCGTTTCAGGTAGGACCAACACGGGGAGCGACCCGCGTGCTTCTACAGACGGCGCGAGCGTATGCGGAAGGCCAGCACAAGAGTGCTCTGGTGAGAATGCTGCTCGACGGTGGCAGCCAGAGAACATTTATACGACAGGAAGTTTCCCGGCGCCTCAATCTTCGCGTCACAGGAGAGGAGAAGCTCGCTATTTACGCCTTTGGAAGCGAGAAGCCGTCTGAGAAAAGGTGTCATCGCGTGGAATGCTGGCTGCGGAACTGGCGCAACGCCAGAATCCGCATCGAAGCACTAGAGGTCCCCGCTATCTGCGGAGATCTCCTGCAACCACCTGATGACTGCACGGCTCGCATCGCTCATGAACAAGGCCTCCAGCTTGCTGATAACGTACCTGACGGTTACCATCGTGGTGTTGGAGTTGAGCTGCTTATCGGGGCAGGTCACCATTGGGACATAACAACAGGAAATCTCAAGTGCCTCTGTAAGAATCTCGTGGCCATGGAGACCGCGTTTGGGTGGACATTGCAGGGCACGGAGCCTACGGAGCAACCTACGTGATGTGGGTAGGCGTGGCCACAGAACCCGGCGAAATTTCTCCTCAATTGAGGTCATTCTGGGAGCTGCAGCACCCTGGTATCGTCGACAACGCACAGCTGACCGCCAAAGACGACAACGTTCTTCGGGCCTTTAAAGAAAGCATCGTACACAAGAACGGTAGATACGAAGTAACTCTCCCATCGAGAGAGAACGCGGCAGACTTGACGGCCAACAAGAGCACACCAGTGCCACTAATGAACCTGGAAGACCACAGCTCACTGACGAGAGTGCTCCGCGTAACAGGGTGGGTCAGGCGGTTCATTCAAAACTGTCGAAGCCAGTCAAAGCTGACGGGAGAGTTGACGGCTGAAGAGGTATCCGATGCAGAAAAGATTTGGAAAAGAGCCTGTCAATTAAACGCGTTCAGAAACGAAGTTCGCGCGCTACGTGCCGCCAGGCTGCTCGACCGGGGATAATCAGTGATAGCTTTGAACCCATTCTTGGACGCTGACGGTATAATGAAAGTTGGCGGGCGGCTTCAGTACAGCACAGAAGAAGAAAACGCTAAGCGTCCCGCAATACTGTCACCGTCTGATCCGTTCACACGCTTACTTATTTCTTGGGAGCATAGGCGCCTACTGCACGCAGGAGTACGGGACACGTTATCCCAACTTCGGGAACGCTATTGGATTATTCAAGGAAGACAGGCAATCAAATCGGTCATTCGACGCTGTCTTACGTGTAAGAAGCAGAGTTGCCGAGCCGCAGAAGAGCCCACTGCCCCGCTTCCCCCTATCAAGTCACCCAGGCTGATCCATTTGAAACGGGTATCGACTTTGCGGAGGCCCATATTCTACAACGATAGCAGGTCCGAACACAAAGCTTATATCGCTTTTTTTACTTGTGCGACGACACGAACCGCCCCCTTGATCTCAATGAATTGCCAGCCTGTGTGGACAATGGCGGCTAGGAATGAGCCGGTGCTCATTGCGGGGGAGGATGTTAAGACCTTCGATGACAACCATGAATACGCTACTGAGAAGCGTGAGCGGAGGCGGGGGCGCCTAACAATACCTTCGATGACAACCGCGAAGACGCTACCGAGAAGCAAGCGAGAGCCAAGGGGGGCCCCTAACGACACTGTGCGAGCAAGTTAATTGTGAATACCACCGTGCCCCGTGTCACCGACCCGACAGTGGCCACTGCACACTCTCCACGGCACTGCACGTGCCTGACTCACGCCCTTTTACTGTGTTTCTTTACTTCTCACTTTCCACTTTCCTTTCCCCACTCTAGTCATTAAATAAACCAGTCTCGAAACGGATCCCAAAGAGTGAACTTCTTCCTTCGAGGCTGCTGCGCGCACGGCCGACGCTGTCCTAAGTTCAGTTAACGCGCAGAAAAGTTGAGAGTCGTTCAAAGGCGAGAGTGATTAGATTCAGTCCATCGGCGCGAGTATTCATCATCTGTTATTAAATATCTCTGTCACATAAGAGAATGAATGGCTTATACCCCCGTAAAATTCGCGTCCCCATTGCGACGACAGAAGAGAACTTAAATTTTACGCTGGAATTATGAGCAGCAGCGGAGTCAGCTGTGGAAGAAGACGACGAACGCGTGACCTGTGGCACAAGCGCGTTAGCAAGGTCTCGCCGAGGGGAGCCAACCCTTTCACCTTGGTCGCTTTATCAGTTGCACACTACGTCACGCACGACGTCATACATTCACTGAGACACATCCTTTTTATGCACAGGTGGCCGTTAAACCAAATATCGCGAGCGGCGATATGCGTTTGTTTTTGTTGTTGGCTCTTTCACTCTCAATTTTGGGGGGAGAGGTTTTCCGCGCAGACGCCATAAAATCCAGGATCCTAGCCATAGACAGCTTCCCTGTAATGACTGAACGCGACAGCCTTGCTCTCGTTTGGGCCAATTGCTAACTTCCGCCCTTACCTGATCGGCCGACCTTTTTCTGTCGTTACAGATCACGCATAATGTTGGCTGGTTATACGTCCGGTTTCAACGCCATTTCTTTTGTTTTCTGGACGTTTTATCCGTACAGAAACCGCCGAAGCCATCTGATCTGACGTCACGCATTGCGTGAGCTGGACTCTGCACTCCTGGCGGCTACCTGGCAATCGGGGCAATACGGCCGCGGCGGCGGTAGGATGCATGGTCCTAACTCTGTTTATCTTCATTTCCCAGGTTGGTGATATCGCTATCTCGAAGTTAACTTTTAGTCAGTTTATTTCGTTATACTGCTACCGCTGCTGCCGTGCCGTTTCTTGCCGCTGGTGTTTTCTGTGTCGCCGTGTTTTTCTTTTCTTGTTTGTGCTTACGTATTTTGCGCGTACGTACGTGCCTTTATCTGCCACAATGCCTGCGAGCGGTGTGTGTCCCGCCTGCAGCGAGGCCTTGCCAACTGATGGGCGTCTGTTGAAGTGCATCGAATGTGAGTATGCCTACCATTTGGGAAACTGCTCGGGATGGTCAGAGAGCACGTTTAAAAGCAAGGAAGATACAGGGCGCCGTACTTGGCGGTGCACTAAGGCGCGATCTTGTACGCGTTCCAAAATGGAACGGAGGCGTTCCGTTCCATCGAGCCGCACACGATTGGTCAATTTCAACCGCGACGTTCAAATTGACCAATCGTGTGCGGCTCGATAGAACGGAACGCCTCCGTTCCATTTTGGAACGCGTACAAGATCGCGCCCCTAATTGTCGTAATACGAAACCGAAATGCGCCGGAAGGCAGGATATGGAACCGGAGCTCGCTGCTAGTCTGGCTGACATTGCCAGGAGGCTTGACGCTCTCGCGGGTCTGCCAGGGCAGGTAGATCAGATTAAAGCATCGATACAGTTGATGTCTGACAAATATGATGAAATTCTGAATAAGCAGGCGCAGCAAGATAGGGAAATCGGCAGCTTAAGACAGCGCGTCGAAATTCTAGAAAAGAAACCCTGCTGCGACAATGCACAGGTCAAAGAACTAGAATCATCCCTAAATAATCTTGAGATGCACAGCAGGAAGCATAATACTGGAGTGCATGGTGTTCCGAGGACTCCGAATGAAAACCTGCTCTTAAAACTAAATGGCATCGCAAAGTCTGCTAATCTTCCAGAATTGAGTTTAAACGATGTCGACGCTGTTCACAGGCTCCCTATTAAACCAGGGAAAGAGCCTGGCACCGTAGTTCGATTTGTGCGGCAATCGCAACGTGACGCATGGCTTGATGCTAGAAAGGTCCTAAAAAACCTGAAATCAACAGTGACCATTGTTGAAAATATGACCTAAGAACAGAGGGACCTCCTACGCAGCAGGCGTACATGGGCGGCTGAAAACGACTATTGTTTCACCTGGCACTCGAATGAGAAAGTTCTAGTTTGGAAAGCAGAGGGTGCACGTGCTGTTATAATCAGAAGTAAAGGTGACCTATTGGAGATAGCTGCTTGATAGGTCACTGCTGCATTCATGGAGCTCCCGCTTAAAATGGTTTCTTCATTGGCCCACCTTATAGACCCGGCTGAGCTTACAAAACATGGTTATAGCGAGTTCAACAAGAGCTTTAAGTGCTTTCACTTGAACTTACGATCTGGAAAGAACAAATATTAATACATAGAATATTTTTAGTGATATACGTTTCCCATTTCATGTTCTTATGTTTACGGAAACTTGGTTTCGTAATGATGCGGAAGCTTTTTATTTGCCAGCGTATAATTGTCACTGCCTAAACCGTGATAGTAAGCGAGGAGGTGGAGTGTGCATCTTACCGCTTAGGGAAATGAATTGTGAAATTCTTTCAGTGTTTACATGCGTCACGCCCGATTAAGAAGTGATTACCCTAAAATGTGGTTCCTTTGTGTATTGCGTCTGCTACTGCCCACCGGGGCGAAACATATCCAATTGGATGCACTTTTGCAATTTGTTGATGAATATAAATGTACAGTAATCATCAGAGGGGATTTGAACATTAATTTCTAGGCTGATAGTGCTATGAAACTTAACTTGGAATCATTATTAAATGTTCACTTATGTCACAATGTAATAACTGTACCTACATGTATTACTGAAAACACAGCCACAACATTAGGTGTCTTCATAACCAATTATAACAGTTCTTACATTAAGGCAGGCATTATTATGTTATAAGTGATCACTTGCCTGTTTACATTTCACTGTCTCAAACTAACACTTCAAAAAGCAGAAGCACTCTTACGTGTACCATGGGATAAACCCTGTCAAGCTGTTAAAATTCCGGGACTGCTTGTCTAACGTAGACTGGTATGATGTTTTAAAAGAAAACGACCCAGATGCAGCCTATGAAAAGCTTTTACACAAATTCACGGGAATTTATGATGAATGTTTTCCCTACAAAACATCTAGCAGGTTAGGGATGGTTGATGTAATTTTTTAATCGATTAACGATTAATCGTTCGTCAGTTTAGCGTATAATCAATTAATCACTTTCGATGCGGGGTTTTTCGTCGATTAATCAACTTTTTTTTTCGGCCGCTTTAAAAAGGCTGAAACACAGTTACCTACTCACCTATTTTACCTATTTAACGTTTGAAAGGTGGAACCAGGATAAGAAATATAAGCGTATAAACTTTCATAAAGAATAATGTTTAATTTGTTAGAGGTCAACTATAATTGCCACTAGGGACTAGTGGCAGGGTGTTCATATTAACACGTGTACTTGTTTATCTTTCCCCGGTGACCGCTTTTCACCGGCTAACAAATGTTAAACGTTATCGCTCGGCGCAGGGCGCAGGACGGAAGTTTCTCGAACGTTATCGATGCTTCTATCCGTTGTCTACTGTCACGGACGCTTATGTAATCTGATTGTATGAGCGATGCAAATTGTCTAGTCCTTTCTGGAAGACACGCGGGCACCAGGGCGACCCCAGTGCTTCGATGGGGTCACCCTGGAACCTTCGATGACTCAGGTATAAAAGCCGACGCGTTTCGCCGCTGATCAGATTTCGACGATCGCCGACTGTGTTCGCCGCTATCGTTGTGCTTCGAGTGCAACTTGCTTTTGTGGGCACAGGTTCGCCCAATAAAACATCTGTTTCGTCATTCACAGTTTTGCGACTGTTTCTTTCACCGTCACTACTACGTGACAATATTTAACTTGTACGGAATTTTTTAAAATCGCCTGTTGCTGGTAGCATAATTCTTATCGTTGAGTTGGGTTATTCGAAGAGGCGGACATCAGTAGCACGAGAAATCGAAAGACATATTCAACCAATTAACAAAAATTGACATTGACTAATGAACTTCTTAGTTAATTACTTTACGACACATATTGCAGTTTACGAATTGTAGCGGTGAGATTGCAAGACGCACCTACTTGAAATGAATTTCCAGGATGACACGTTTCGAGATATTATTTCTCAAAGGGTGGGACGACATACATGGGCGTTCCAGTTACTTTTGTGCTTCAATGCATTTTGGTAAAAAAGTAAGTGGACCAACAGTGCATTTTTACGGCGATGGTGCATATCACCAAGGTGTCATTATGTAAATTCATTCAAAGTGGATACGCCTGACAAGCTCACCGGCTGCAATTCGTAAATTGCTATATGTGTCGTAACGTAAAAACTAAAGTTAATTAGTGATTTTTGTTAATTAGTTGAATATGTGTTTAGATTTCTCGTGCTAATGTCCGCCTCATCGAATAACCCAGCTCAATGATAAAAATTACGCTACCTGTCACAGGCGATTTCTAAAAATTCCGTAAAACTTAAAAATGAACACCCTGCATGTTAAAAATGGCACTTACTGAGAAGGGTGGGCATGGAGGAAGGAGAAATTAGAAGATATCATCGCTGCACGACTGACATGTAGTAACGGCGCAACACGTAATCGCCACATCAGAGCGCGTGGTAGGTTTAATGCTGCCGGGTGCAGGGCAGCAGCGCAGCTGAACGGGAGCGCACCCATTTGAAACTACTGCGAACCAAACATTATCGGCCAATACGTTGTCTCTCAGGGTCACGTGCTGACTATATACTGCGAGGTAAAAGCGAAAGAAATGGCTTGACGGTGAGTTCGCTTGCCAAGACTTGCAGCCTCGCGTATTGCAGCCTCACGGTACCTAGTTCATTTATTCCTCCACTGGGGTGGCTTCTCTCCAGCCCCAGGCACCTTGCGCGACGCGTGCGTAAAGCGGGGAAGCGCTTGGCCAGCTCGGCAGGACTCGGGAAAGCAGTCAACTGTCGCTCTCAGCCTTCGCAGCCGCGCTGCCGTTGCTCGTACTCCGCATTCTATAGTACGATTTCAAAATTTTCACGCCACATTAGTCACCGTCTGGAAAACGATTAATCGAACTGCTTTAATCGATTAAACTGATTAAATTAAATGTAGACATCGATGACAATTAATCGTTTTGCGGCGTACTTTTAGTCGATTAATCGTTCATCGATATTACCATCCCTATAGCAGGTCTAGAAAGTGTAGGAAACCGTGGATGAATCATGAACTGCTCAGGCAAATACGAAAACGCGAACAACTTTACAGATCATTTGTTCAAGTAAGGTCTGCCGAAGCACTGAAAACTTATACAGCATTCAGAAACCGTGTCAACAAAAATATTCACTTAGCCAAAAAGGAATATTACACCGATCTGTTCAGCTCTTCTCAAGGGAGTTCTGAACAGCTATGAAAAAATTAAGATCGGTAATTGGTCATGTTCCTGAACCGCTTACCAAACTAGTAAAGGACAGAATGAAGTTAAAAGGCTCGGAGCTTTCTAACGCATTTATTAACTTTTCTGTCTCTTTAACCCCTTTGTCCGCGAATAACTATATCCCAACATTAAAATATCATAATGAGCACACCATTTTCCTAGATCCGGTCAGTGAAAGCGAGGTAGTTTCATCTTTTATTAAGCTAAATAACAGCAAGTCCCTCGATCAATCAGGAATACAAATTACGTCAGTTATATATGTTATCGATATCATAGCGAACTGTCTAGTCCACATTTTTAATATGTGCCTTACAACTGAAGTGTTCCCAGGTAAGATGAAATGTGCAAAAGTTACTGTTATATACCAAAATAAGGCAACATGACTGAGTATAGCAAATGGTCATAGATAAGAAAGGCACACACAAAAATCCTTATGCAAATCTAAGTGCCAACCTAAGAAGCACTTGCTTGCTTACAGCCTACAGTATGCACGGGTACAGACAAGTACCTCCCCCCTCCCATTAAAAAAATATCAATAATAATAAAAAATAAAAACAAGTAAGGAATGCAGAAATATCAGTAAAAGAATGTAAACTTATAACCAGGCTCAAAAAAGAGGTGCTCATAAA
Organism: Dermacentor silvarum; assembly: GCF_013339745.2. Lineage (NCBI taxonomy): Eukaryota > Metazoa > Arthropoda > Arachnida > Ixodida > Ixodidae > Dermacentor > Dermacentor silvarum. The sequence goes on along the minus strand of NC_051154.1, from coordinate 332,160,861 downwards.
ATCTCAAGCATAAAAAAAGAAAATCCAGGTGCGGTCATCCACAACCAACACAGGGGTGCTTGTCTATCTGATAGCGCAGGTCATTGTCTTCATCAAAAGTGACATAGTGCATGTCAAAGGTATTGCTCCTGCTTGTCTCTGAGTGAAATTGAAGGAGTGTGCACTTTAAAGAACCCCAATTTGTCAAAATTAATCCACAGTCCTCCACTATGACATGCCTCATAATCAGGTCATGGATCCGACATGTAAGACTTCACAATATTTTAATTGGAGGAGTGCTGATGCAAGTGTCATGGTGGTTTTCAATGGTCATAACTTCCATTAGCACTCATGACAGCTGGTGCTAGCAGTTTGGAGTGATTAAATTGGTGCTATGAAATTAAACTTTTCTTTTGTGCTGTCGTTTGTGTTCAGACAAATTGCTTGCTGAAAGCAATTGAATTGAACCTTTTTACACTCTTGTAGATTCATTAAAACATCTTTTGGTCCGTCCAATATATACTTTACCACAAGACAAAGGTGTCTGGTAAATTACGCCTAAAACTAGAATGTTAACGTTGTTCTGTATGCTTTTTTGCAAATCTTTTTGCTCAAGCGTGCCATTCACCAGGAAGCACATAGACAAGGCCTTGCTCGGGGCTGCAGCAACAACTCTGACACCAGCTCTCGTTGAAATTCTTAAAATTGTGAGTGAGCCAATGCACGTAAGGCACGACTGCAACCTTTAATACATATGTGCCTTGCATAATGATTAAGTACAATAACCTTTCCTCATTCAATGATTCAGGTAGGAATCATAATGTTTTGCAAGAATTTGAATGGAATTGCGTTTATTCTGCAACAACAAGGCTGCGTGGTTGTATCCAACAATGAGAAAAATAATAAAACTATTTTCAGGAACATGGGTGTTTGCAATGCTTATTACATATTTTGATTTTGTCATGCAGATAAATATGGCGCTTCGAATTCCACAAATGTCCATGGGTCCCATCACGCTGAGGTTAGGCCCCTGCAATCTAATTTTGGAGCCTGCTGCCTAATGTATATAACCTGCCTTGGTAACAGTAGCACAAAAATGGTTTTCATATAAACTTTTTTTAATGGGGTTTTACATGCCAAAACCACCATCTGATTATGAGACACACTGTAATGGGGGACTCCGGAATAATTTGGACTACTGGGGGTTCTTTAATGTGCATCTAAATTTAAGTACACAGGTGTTTTCTGAATTTCACCCCCATCGAAATACAGCCACCATGGTCGAGATTTGATCCCACGACCTTGTGCTTAGCAGCCCAACACCATTGCCACTCGGCAACCACGACAGGTTTCATATAATTTGTGGCCATATTTCACATCATTATGAGTTTGAATTAAAATGTCTGAGGAACCACATGCCACTTACAACACACTTGAGTTTTTGGCAGTTTATGAGAAAACTGTTCGACTCATTGCAAAGACTATACAGTGGGAATTCTTACAATTTTTCCTTGACTCTTGTCGTTCAGATGCATGTAATATAGTTTTCACTTCATAAAAAAAGGTTCAGACCGGAAGCAGTTAATGCACACAGCCTCATATTTGTGGCATGCAATGGCACGGTATCACATGAAAAAACATTCAGGAAGTCACCACAGCATCTGAATAATGCTCACAAATATATTCAAGCACTGAGCAATGTGCATGGTTTGGTTAGTCAGTGCTGAAACCAACCCAAACCTAAGCACCTCAAAATGTCCAACCACAAACTAGAGCACTGCACGGGCTCGGGCTTACCCGAAAGCACGGGCCCGGCCCGGCCCGTGGGCCGGGCCGGGTAGAGGAGTTTTTTCACGGGCTCGGGCCGGGCTCGGGCACGGCGTGTGCTTTTTGACCGGGGCCCGGCTCGGGTTTTTTGACGCGGCCCGGGCCGGGCTCGGGCTTTCTGCGAGTTATTCTCGGGCTTCTCAACTCTGAAAAACATGTATTTTTCGGTCTCGGGCCGGGTTCGGGCCGGTTTCGAGTCGGGCTCGGGCCGGGCTCGGGCTTAAGGTAAAGGGGTGGCGGGCCGGGCCGGGCGGGTAACGTAGATTATTTCCGGGCCCCGGCCGGGCCCGGGTCTCGCCATAAAAGTTTTGATCGGGCTCGGGCGGGCCGCCCAATGTGAAAACGGGCCCGGGCCGCAAAAATCGGCCCGTGCAGTGCTCTACCACAAGCTCGTGCAGGTTAACCAATTCTACACTTCGTAGCCATTCATCCATTGCAGGGGCCTCAGGTTTGAGCAGGACATGTAGCTTGCTGATTCATGCCTGTGCCTTCCTGAGAATACAATCGCCCAGTAGTTCATGAAGTGGAACACTAAGACAAAGGTTGGTTCAAGTGCTGAAATACATGATAAACTTGGTAGCATTTGGGAAGCTATCGTTCATGAATGAGCATTTTGTGCTATTCAAGGCAGATGTTGAAGCTTTTTTTTCGGGAAATAGCTGCTGCAAAAGTTCAAATTGCACAATGCCGTAGAGAGAATGAGGAATTGCAGAAAGATTTGAAAGAGAAGCTAGGAAGGAGGTTATGTAGCTAAAGCTGTACACCAGAGCCATTAACACTGTGGTTCCAAACCTTCCACAGACTCACAGGCAGGACTTGAGGGTGACCGTTGCAAACATTGCTGTATCGAGTGTGTTATCTGAACCGAGCACGTGCTATGCGCAGACAGTGTTCCGCGCATGCTGTCACCCTTGCCACCGACATGTATATAAGCGCACTCAAAAAAAGGCAGTCATTCGTTCTCAAGCAACCCGAGGCTGTAGTCTTGCTTTATCGCATCACACGATACATGGTGTCAGAAGTGCCTGAAAAACAACAGCAATGGAATTTCTACAGCTAACGGACCTGCTACGTTTCACAGGGGACAACTGGAAGTTGTTCATACCGAAATTCAATCTTTTCCTGGCGTCGGCCAAAACCACCGACAAGAAGCCTCACCCGGAGTGTGCGAAAGGTGCCCTTCTGAGTATCGCAGGCGAAGAAGCCATCGAGGTCTACAATACCTTCACCTTTGTGGAAGGCGAAAGCAACCTTGACTACGGTACGGTGGTCCAGAAGTTCGAGGAGTACTGTGACACCTAACAAAACGAAGTCTACGAGCGGTACGTCTTCCGGAAAAAGGTACAAGAGCCGGGTGAGCCTTTTGAACATTTACTGAGGGATTTGAAGACTCAAGCCCGAGCATGCAACTTTGGTGCATTGATTGATTCAATGGTCCGAGACCAAATTGTCTTCGGAACTAGGGATACTCAATTAAGAGAGAAGCTGCTAGCAGACAAGCTTACCTTGCAAAATTCCAAGAAAGCTTGCAAGGCGGCAGAAATATCCGCTTCGCACCACGAAGCTTGGGATCAAGATATAAAGCAGGTCCCAGTGCGCAATCAAAGCCCTGTGGCACGTACTGAAAGGCACAGAGACTACAAGTGTCGGAAATGCGGGCGAACACATGAGCTGCGTAATTGCCCTGCGTTCGGAAAGGCATGCAGAAAGTGCAAAAAAAAGAACCACTTCGCAGTTTGCTGTAGGGTGAGTGCTAATGTCGACGAACTGGAAGAGTCGGAAGATGACTTTGATGTCCTCGATATTTCGGTTCACAAGATCAACAGTGAACGCGACTGGACTGTAGAAGCACGCGTGAACAATGTGTCAGTGCAACTCAAAGTGGACACGGGATCTGAAGCCAACTTGTTGCCCTTTGGACCTTATAAAAAATGCACCCGAAGCCACCACTGCAACCGAGCAGTGCGGTCTTGCGTTCGTACGGTGGGGGTCTGATTAAACACTTGGGTGTTATCAGGCCAGAAGTGGAAATTAACAGTCGCAAAACCATAATGGACTTCTTCATTGTGCACAACGGACGTCAAGCGATACTTGGCCTGCAAGCATGTCAACAAGCAGGACTTCTGTCCCGACAAGTCCACAGTGTATCTGAAAACAGCTCAGAGAAAGTGATTAAAGACTTTCCTCACTTGTTTTCTAGCACAGGCTCCGTTCAGTGACGCTACAGGATGGTGCTTCGTGAGGGAGCAAAACCAGTCCAAATAACTTGCCGGGTGCCCCTGGCCCTGCAGGGACCACTCAAGGAAGAACTACAGCGCATGGAGCGAGCAGGAATAGCCGTCAAAGTCAAGGAACCTACAGATTGGGTGAGCCCACTTGTTCTTGTACGAAAGAAGGACGGAAAGCTCTGTGTTTGCATTGATCCCCAAAAGGTTAACGAAAATTTAAAGCGGAAACACTACGAAATGCCGAGACGTGAAGAAATCGAAGCAGAACTCGCAGGCGCCATAGTCTTTACACGATTGGATGCGAACTCTGGGTTCCATCAAATGCTGTTAGACGAAGAAACGTCGAGAATTTATACATTCTCAATGCCGTTTGGACATTACCGTTTTTGAGGTTGCCATTTGGCATTTCGTCAGCACCAGAGGTCTTCCAGCAGAAGCCTAATGAAATTTTTGAGGCAGTCCCTGGTGTAAAAGTATATGTTGACGACATACTAATCTGGGGTACATCAAGGAGAGAGCACGACAAACGTCTGCGCCTTGCACTACAGGCTGCAGAACGGGCAGGCTTAACTTCCAATCGAGCAAAGTGCACAATTGGCATCAAACAGATCGAATTCCTGGGTGACGTTATCGGTGCTGAAGGCATCAGGCCCAACCCTTCCCTAATAAAGGGTATGATAGAAATGCTGCCACCTGCCGACAAACTGGCAGTGCAACGAATGCTGGGTGTTGTAAACTATTTTGCCAAATTCGTGCCGTCGCTCACTCAGAAAACAACGCTGCTCAGAAGCTTGATCAAGAACGACGCGGTTTTTGAATGGTCAGAAAACCACGCAAACGAGTGGAAACAACTGTGCGATACTTTAAGCAAACACCCATTGCTAGCAATATTCGATCCCAAAAAATAAACTAAAGTGTCCTGTGATGCGTCACAAAATGGAATAGGCGCCGTGCTTCTGCAACGTCATAGCAGCCATTGGAAACCTGTGGCATATGTGTCGAAGGTATTATCAGATACGGCGCAGCGGTATTCTCAAATAGAAAAAGAGACAATGGCCATTCTGTACGGCTGTGAACGATTTGACCACTTTGTATATGGACGCAAGGTCATAGTAGAAACTGATCATCGCCCCTTGATTGCCATCTATAAAAAAAGCAATAGGCGATATTCCGCCCAGGCTGCAGTGGTTTTTGCTGCGTTTATTGTGTTACGTCATCGACTTGTGCTTCGTTCCAGGGAAGCAGCTGGTGCTCGCCAACCTGTTATCACGGGCTTCAATCAAAGACGACGGGGCTGACATCACGACTGATGACGCAGACGTGGAACCGGCTTGTAGCGGAAACAAGCAAAGACCCGTACCTAAGCTGTGTTCGTAACAGCGTTGTTACCGGCCTGCCTATCGAAGGACAGCTTAAGTAATTTGCTGGCGAGCTCTCTGAAGTCAAAGGCGTCCTTCTTAAAGGCTGCAAGATTATAATACCAGCAAACATGCAAAGGGAAATCTTGGAAAAGATCCAACAAGCACACGTTGGCTTGAATAAGAGCAAATTAAGAGTGCGGCGTTCAGTGTTTTGGTCCGGAATGAATTCCGATATTGACAAATTTGTTCAGACCTGCGCAGTTTGCAAAAAGTATGCGTACTGCCAGCCGCAAGAGCCACTGCAGATGCGTCCTGTGCCAGACCAACCCTGGTATAGGGTTGGTATAGACATCTTTCACTACGGCGGAAAATCATACCTCTGCATCTAAGATGCCTACTCAAACTTTTCCGAAGAAGATATGCTCACAGAAACGTCGGCGAGAGTGGTCATTGACTCAATCAGGGCTATCTTTGCCAGATATGGTATCCCCATGGAGGTGTGTACAGACAGTGGCCCACAATTTGTAAGCAAGGAATTTGCTGCATTTGCACGAGCATACGAGTTTCGGCATGTTACCTCCTGTCCAGGATTCCCGCAGTCCAACGGACTTGCTGAAAAAGGCATACAGATAGTGAAGAGAACCTTAAAGAAAACCATGGAAGCTAAACAAGATGTTTGGCTGGGGCTTCTTTCGTACAGGACTACACCGCTGGAAGCCGACGACTGATTGCCTGTGGAGCTGCTCCAGGGTCGGATCCTCTGCTCGACGTTGCGGTGCATCCAAGGGAAGCCCGAAAAGCCAGTCTTCAAGCACCGCCAAATGGAGAGTAACAGGCGCCTACTGGCTCCTCTAAGGAAAGGAGACGTACGTGTGAAGAACAGGACGTGGACTACTAAAGCAAAGGTCATACAACCGTTGGCTCAACCCTAGTCCTATAATGTCTTCACAGAGGGAGGTAGGCTACTGCGACGCAACTGGCAACACATTTTACCCACTCAAGAAAGCCTTTCATAGAGATCCTCCAGAGCTTGTCGAATGCGACGACGATGTTGTTCAACACAAGCATCACCAGTGCCAAGGGCCGCAATGCCTACTGTGTCTGGAGCCCCAACTTGTGCGTCACCTGTTTCGGCTCTTAGGAGGTCGCTACGGCAACGTAGACCCCCTCGCCATCTGACTTACAACCGAAACTTTGTGCAAGTGCCGTGAAGCAGATGTGTAACCTGTGTTAACAACGCTGGGACTGTCGTACAGATAAACCATCCATGTAATCTACGAAAAGTGCAGTTTCTTGTGTTAATTTCTGTGTTGTGTTTGTTCTTTCAAACAGAGGGGGACAGCTCACTAGATAGAATCAGCGCCTAACCTGTCTTTTCCAACTTTTTCTTTCCAAGTCTTTCTTTTCCTGTTCGTGCAACCATGCTTTCCTGGTTTATAATATTCAGCAATTCAACAGCTAGACCCTCCATACCTCGAAACAGAGCACCTGAACATCTCACTTGGCAGTATTGAGAGCCCTAAGACATGACACCAATGCAAAGATCAAGTTGCCTAGTAAAGCCGACTCCAAAAAGCTTATAATACTCATGAGATTCTTGATGTGTCCATCAGCATAAATGATAACATTCACAATGTGTATGCTCAATCTGTTTGCCACAGATAAGCCTCTTAGTGTACTGTCATCCCAATCAACAAGAATTGTGTCATTGGTACGTACCTCTGCACTTGTGCAGTCACAAGGAGAGCTAAGTACTCAAGTGAAGCTTTGTGAGGTGATGTTTGGCTGGATTGTGCAAAGCAAACTAACTGATTAGTCCGATGCCATACCAGGTACAAGCACAAGTACACAACAGGACTGCCTGTCAAATGTCTCGGGAGCACCTGTCAAATGACGGGAATCCATGAACTGTGATTTTCAGCTAATTTTATTAGAAAAAATTGCTTCAAAATTTCTGCACAAAGTACCAAAGACACTGCCTTTCAGCTATAAGCATCTCAATGACGTGTCATGTAGGCCAGCTCAAAAAACATATCAAAAGAATTCTTCCGAGTGCGATACATATATAGAGACAACCACCATTTCTTTCTAGGAAGTGCCTATTGAAGCAATGCCTCCTAAGAAAGCCTAGCTGTGCCACTATCTGCATAATCAAGAAACAGCAATGAAGAAAAATGCAAAGATTGCATCAACTAACTCGGAACTTCAAAAATTGACCAACACTGCCAGGCCTGGCTTCCGTAAAATGTCTCACAGCATTTGAATGGAGCTTCATTGAATTCCATTCTTACTCTGCCATTCTTCTGACTACTACTATGGTTTCCAGGGAAATAACCCATCCTGGCAAATCAAGAGGACACGACAACCCCAGGGTAGCACAGTTTCAAGCTAGTACGTCATCTTTCTCTTACGCTGTCTGACATAACAATTCAGGTCATCTGACAGCGAACGTTTTCCACTATAGGACATGTTGGCAACCACAATATTTGGTGAGGCCTTAAAACAGACTAAAAATGTGAAAAAAAGTTGGAGGTGGAAGCAGTTCTTTTGATTAAGTATTTAACTGAGCTTTCAACTTTACATGGAATGCATGTTATGTCCTCGTGTTATGTCCTTATCTGACTTCTAATAGAGAAGTCAGATCAAAATGACACAGTGGCATGATGAGGCAAGTGGACAGAACAATGGTTTTAAAGCATTCTTTCATGCTGAGTACAAGTCGTAACTTCAGTATTGCCAAGAAGCAACCCAGTCAACAAGATTACCAATGGGCATAAAATGCCGAATTAAGTGGCAAAAGTATGAAACAACACCTATAAAGCTGTGAAGTATTTGAGGCATGTGTGTACTATGGAACTTGGCAACTGTGTGAACTTTCGACGCACAAAAAATGTAGTCATTGGAAACAACTTGTTAAGTCTGATCAGTATGTCACCAAAATGAAATTTCATCACAAAGGGTTAGAGGCCTTCCCACACAAAAAAAAACTAAAAGCTAATTCCCTTCATTTTGATATGCTCAAGATTCAATACCCTGCAATTAAATTGTCTATGGCACCTCTACCAAGTCATCGTGATGTACACCTAGGCAAGAGATTTAATGCCAGTGACTGCCACAGCAAAGGTGGAAGCACAAGAAATAGCAATGGCAAGCTCTCACATGAAAAAAACAAAGATTGGTGTGCTGGTGAAGGATGAAAAAGAAAAAAAAAAACACATAGGAAAAAATGGTGGAGACACCATCATGCAACATGCATGCCAGGCAAGAGGTTGTGGTTTCTACAACTGTTTGCACATGCCTTGACACTGTACAGCATGTGCGAAAAAATGCTCCACAGGTGGATGACTCAATCACTTGGCAGCTGTTCTAGCCTTGTGAGCAGCAAGAGCAAGGTGTTTCATAAAAATAGTTGAATTCGAAGTACGTCGGCTATCTCGAGGTGAAATGTACCATTAAATCTGATGGAGTACAAACTCTGATACCCATGCGTTCAGTCACATCTTCCAGATTCAGAAGAGACTAAAACACCAGAGGAAAACTTGTAAAACTACGAAATGGCAACATTAGAGAAGCACCTGCACCGACAGAAGCTGTAAGCTGCAGTAAATTGTTAGACTGAAGAAAGTGAGTGCACTAACGTTAAATAATACAATATTTCACTACGCAGATTTAGGCAGTCCTGTCTCATCTCCAAACATGGTTTGAACCTTCTCGTCTCCTATTTGCCACATAAGCACTGCATATTAAAACATAGTCTCAATCTTTAGTGCAATGTCTTTGTCACTGGCTATTCACAAGTTAAGCACTATACAATCAGGTGTAATATGGTCGCGACGTCGTAAACTTGAGGAACAAACCGAACGCACTTGTCGGCAGAGGCAGTAACAAGAACGGACGCTTTTTATTACCACGCGCTAGTCACTGCTGCTGCTTCTTCTTGCTCTGTTTTTCACAAGTGCCGATATGTCTTGTTACATCGTTGTCTTTGCCGCATTAGACACGCGGCATTTGCCTCCCTCCCAAGGGAGGCAAATGCACAACTTGAGGATGTACGAGACACTAAAACGCAAGCCACTTGGAAAAGTATGGCTTTGTGCGCACCTCATGCACCACTTCAGGGGGTTGCTTGTGGCGCCACGAACAAGCTTCACCATCGGGCACGACCTCGTAATTCATGTCGTTCCGTCGTCAGATAACTGTGTATGGACCAAAATATCGCCTTAGTAGTATTTTAGAAAGTCCCCTGCCCTGAATGGGTATCCAAACCCACTGTCTCGCCGGGTGTGTCGGCGACAAATTTGTGCTGACGATTGTACCGCATTGCGTCCTGAACTTGCTGGTGGTGGATGCGTAGATGTGCAAGCTGTCTGGCTTCTTCGGCACGTTGAGCAAATTCTTCAGCATCTGCATGGATATCGTCACACTTGTGGGGTAGCATTGCATCGAAAGTTGTCGTGGCTTCACGACCGTGTACCAAGCTGAATGGTGTCATACGAGTTGTTTCCTGTTGAGCAGCGTTATATGCGCAGGTTACATAAGGCAAAATCTCGTCCCAGCTCTTATGGTCCACTTCGACATACATGCAAAGCATGTCTGCGAGTGTCTTGTTCAAACGCTCCGTTAGTCCATTTGTCTGGGGATGATAGGCTGTCGTTTCCCGGTGGGCTGTGCCACCGAGATTGAGAACTGCTTCTTAAATTCAGCTGTGAACACGGTTGCTATGTCAGTAATTACAACCGCTGGGGCACCGTGCCTAAGCACAATGTTTTCAATGAAAAATCAAGCAGCTTCAGCTGCTGTTCCGCGCTGGGTAGCTTTTGTCTCCGCGTAACTGGTAAGGTAGTCAGTGGCGACAATAATCCACCTGTTCTCAGTAGTTGAAGTTGGAAACAGTCCAAGAAAATCCATGCCAATTTTGGCAAAGGGCATTCCCAGTACCTCTACAGGATGTAGGAGACCAGCTGGCTTGTCGGGTGGTGCTTTGCATCTTTGGTAGTCAGGAAAAGTGCGTACATGGTGTTTAACGTCGGCTGGGAGCTTCGGCCAATAATACTTCTGCCGCAGTCGGGACAATGTTCGTGTGTAGCCCACATGACCTGAGGTGGCCTCATCATGACACGCTGTGAGAACTTCATTGCGAAGCAGGCACGACCAGTAAGTAGGTGCTGCCCGTTCGAGAAAAGTACTTATAGAGAACATTGTCCTTCAAACAAAATGACGCCAGACTGTGTCCAAACAGTCGAGGCACGTCTTTGCCTCAGCCTTCCAAAAAATCAATAAGCGGAAGCAGTTCTGGGTCATCGCACTGCTGCTGGGAAATGGTAAATGTATCGACAACGCCCAAGAATGCAGCCTCTGTGTCCTGATCCTCGGTGACAGAAGGCTGTACTGGTGACCGAGAGGCAGTCGGCGTCGGTATGCTTTTTCCTTGACCTGTATATGACTGTCATGTTGAACTCCTGAAGCCTGAGGCTCCAGCATGCCAATCGACTGCAGATGTCTTTTAAATTAGTCAGCCAACAAAGAGAATGGTGGTCACTGATGACGGTGAATGAGCAACCATACAAATATGGGCGAAATTTAATAGCAGCCCACACAACGGCGAGGCATTCCTTCTCCATAGTGGAATAGTTTTCTTCTGAGCACGAGTTCTGCTGGCGTAGGCTATCACTTTCTCGGAGCCGTCTTGCCGTTGCACCAGCATGGCACCCAGACCTACATTGCTCGTGACGGTATGAAGTGATGTTGGGGCATCCTGGTCAAACTGTGCCAGAACTGGAGGCATTTGCAGACGCTGACGTAATTCGTTAAATGCCATTTGCTCACGTTCACCCCAAACAAAGGGAACATTCTCTCGTGTTAGTTGCGTCAACAGTGAGGCAATACATGAAAAGTCTGCAATAAACCGGCGATAATAGGCGCACAGGCCCAAGAAGCGTCTCACTGCCTTGCTGTTAGATGGTGTGGGGAACTTTGTAACAGCGTCTATTTTGTCTGGGTCAGGCCGGGCACCTTCGCTCCGGACGACGTATCCCAGGAATTGAAGTTCGTTAAAGCCAAAATGACATTTCTCAGGCTTACCGTGAGACCAGCCGAGCGTACGGCTTGGAGAACAGCCAGTAGCCGGGTTAGATTCTCTTCAAATGTAGCCGAAAAAACTATCACATCATCAAGGTATACCAAGCATGTTTGCCACTTTAGACCTGAAAGTACGGTGTCCATTAGACACTGAAAATGGCTGCCGTTGTACACAAACCGAAAGGTAGCACCTTAAATTCGTAGAGACCGTCGGGCGTCACGAAGGCAGTTTTCTCCTGATCTCGCTCGACTTCTATTTGCCAATACCCGCTGCGTAGGTCCATGTAGGAAAAATAAAGTGCGTGGCACAACCTGTCTAGTGAATCGTTGATGCGTGGTAATTGATAGATGTCTTTCTTTGTTACCTGATTTACCTTGCAGTAGTCAATACCGAAGCATAAGCTGCCGTCTTTTTTCTTGACCAACACCACAGGGGATGCCCAAGGACTCTCTGAAGGCTTGTATCACATCATCCTCGAGCATTTTCTTCACGTGCTTTTGTATTTCTTCGCGTTCCTTCGGGGCCACACGGTAGGGGTTCTGTCGAATTGACCTCGTGGCATCGTCCATAATTATCCGATGCTTGGTCAATGGTGTTTGCTTGACCTTCGACATATATGAAAAGCAATCCTCAAACAGCTGTATTAGTTTCAGTAGGCGCTGCCTCTCAGCGGGCAACAGGGTCGTGCAAACGTCAACGGACAATGTTGTCTGGGCCGAAATGGTATCGTCACTCATTCCTTGGTCGTGCACAGCGAAGTAGTCCTTTACTTGTACCATGTCGTCACAGAACGCAACAGTAGTGCCTTTTGGGACGTGGCAGCGTTCGTTGCTAAAGTTCGTAAGCAGTACTGCTGCATGCCCACAATTTAAAGCCAGAATGCCCCGTGCAATCGAAACGCCTTGTGTGAGCAATAATACGCTGATTTTTCCGCTATCACATCACCGTGGTAAGGTCTCTCACTAGAGACAGCCACAAGGCAGCAGGTTCGCGGCGGCATCGTCACGTCCTCGGCTAGTCGTAAACGCCGTGCTGTTTATCATAGTTGCAGTCTACATCTGGGTTCGCTGAAAATGTGACCAAACACTCCGGGATGTTTATAATAGCTCCATAATCCCGCAGAAAATCCATACCCAAGATGAGTTCTTTGCAGCACTCGGGGAGAATAATGAACATGGCAACAAAGCTGGAATCACCGATGCGGAGTCTGGTGGTACATTACATAGCGACGTTCAGTTTTCTTACTTTCACATACAAACAGTTGTATTCATGAACTGTTTCCATTCCCGCAAATCTCCTGAAGTGTGCGGTATGCTCAATGACACTAATGAACAATGCATCGGCACGATGTAATGCTTTGCCACTAAAGTCCATCTGAGAAGACACCTCACTTCCAAACGTATCCTCATGCGACTATAAAAATTTAACATGCTACCATCGCAACAAAATACCAACAAACTCACCTCGGACACGGCATCTTCACCTTGCCGACCACGCATTCTGTCGATTCTGCGCTGCCAGCTCGGCTAGGGACGAACAGAGCTAACAACTTTCTTCCCCGTAGTACCTAGTCGAAGAGAAATTTCAAGGACCGAAAGTCCCCATATTTCTCTCGCAACTACGGCTTGTCGCGCATGCGCAGGAAGAGCTGAGAAATCTAATTATGATCTGCTCGTGGAGGAGTCCATGATGTCACGTGACTGCTGCAGCGGCGAGCCGCCGGTTGGTGTGGCTGCCCTGCCACAGCTACGTTTTGCTGCCAGCGGCGCACCGCGCCCGTTTTGCTGCTAGTGTGTACGTGCGATCACACCACTGACAAAGCGCAAGGAGTAGCAGCAGAAAAGGCGTCACTACAAAATCACGGTCCTGTTGACAAAAGTTGAAGATTTGGTGCATGCATTAATTGTACTTTCGTATACAGTAAAAGCTCGTTAATTCGAATTTCACGGGGACACTTAACGAGTTCGAATTAACCGAAATTCGAACTAACGAAAGTGATTAAAGAAAGCCACATCTGATGACAAAAACAAGGTAGAGCACCTCTAGGTACATTTATTTGCAAAAAAAGTCCGTAATGGTTTTCTGCTTTTTGCCTCTGAAAGCGATTGCTGCTGCTTTATCTTCCAGAGCTCGAATGAGCCGGAAAGCATCGTCTTCGCCTTCTTCGAAACTGAAGAAAAGCTGGGCGTGATTTAGTCCGTCCATCACCTGTGCCAACGAAGGTCGTACCGGTGTTTCACCAACATCATCATCATCTTCTTCATTATTCGCGTCGTCATCGTCCACGGCTGGGTTTTCGTCTTTGCCGACAACTTGGGCGATGATTTCATCATCGGTCACGGCACCGCACACCGCCGCGCAGCTGTCGACATTCACGTAGTCGCCGAAGTCCACATCGCCGAGCACCTCCCGTACATGAACCGGAGCGCGGACGTCCTCTTCAACTTCATTTGCGTCTGCGTTAAGGGCTCCGAAACCACAGTGCCGGAAACAATTCGCAATTGTTTCTGTGGTTACTTGATTCCAGGCACGCACAAGCATGTGCAGGGCTGTGAGCAGAGTGACGGTGTAGCTCTTCTCATTATCGGAGCACAGGAGCAACTTCTCGAGAACGTGGCGTCTATAAAAGCTTTTCAAAACTTTTATAACGCCCTGATCCATAGGCTGAAGAGCCGCAGTGGTGTTAGCCGGAAGAAAAACCAGCTCAATGGCTCTCAACTCGACTTCCACCTTGTGCGCCGAGCAGTTGTCGACGAGGAGGAGAATCTGCCTCTTGCCGAGCTCAAATTTTCGGTCGAGTTTCCTCAGCCACTGCTTGAAAAGCTCGCCCGTCATCCAGGCCTTCTTATTTGCTGCATAGTCAGCCGGCAGCGTGCGAATGTTCTTAAAACATCGAGGCTTTTGCGACTTCCCTATCACAAATAGGGGGAGCTTCTCGGTTCCAGTCATATTGGCCCCGAGCAACACCGTCACCCGCTCTTTGCAACGTTTGCCGCCTGCACACACGTCCCCCTTGTAGGTGATCATTTTGTCCGGCAAGAGTTTAAAAAACAAGGCGGTCTCGTCGGCATTAAAAATATCGGATGGTGCGTACCTGTTGAGGTGGTCTAGTAGCGCACCATTCCGCCACACGGTGCAGGTTTCCGCGTCTACGGCTTTGGCTTCGCTGCACACACTGCGGAAAACGAGGTCGTGTCTGTCCCTGAAGCGGTGAAACCACCCGTCCGAAGCGGCGAAGTCGGAGACGTTCAGACGTAGCGCGAAATCAGCCGCCTTCGCTACAATGATGGGGCCACTCAATGGGATATCCTGGCTCCGTTTTTCCTTAATCCATGCGAGCAACGCTGCCTCCAGGTCCGGGTGCTTTGCTGTACGAATTCTCTTCCGATCCTTGGCGAAAGTTTCAGCCGCGTACGAGTCCTCAATAGTCTTCTTATTGCGGATGTAGGTCGACAGCGTGCTTCTCGGTATATCGTGCTTTTTGGCAATTTCATTCTTACTCTGCTTCCCTGCATCCACTTCCCGCAGAATTTCCACTTTTTCCTTCAACGTTTTGGCACGGTATTTTCCACGCGACGACATAGCGGCACGCGAGCAGTGTCGGTCTGTGACGGACGCGTACAGAACAAAAGAGAGGCTTAGAAGTTAGACGTTGCGATTGCACTGGCGACGGAGAGAATGGCTGATTTCGGGGTTGCCACCGAACGCACTGCGTATCCCGCTGTCCATGACGATGCGGCAGAGCATTTGCGAATAAACGCAAGTGCTGCCCCCTAAAAACACGCGATGATGATAGTGTATGTCGCGCCATCTGTCGCTTAACAGCAGAGACTGCGAGCTGGCTACGGCGGCGCGCAGTTCGAATTATCCGTGGCGGGCCGGATTAGCATTCGAAATAACGAGCTTTTCAATACATGGGGCTCTATGAAGCATGGCCGGACTGTGCCACTTAGTTCGAATTATTCGAAAATTCGAATTAACGAGGTGCGAATTAACGAGCTTTTACTGTATCTAGAGAGGCTATAGGTTTGAATCACCCTCCATAAAATGGCTGGAACATGACGACCAAGCCATGGTCATTTGTTGCTGTGCTCGTACTATCCTCCGTAAATGGACCAAGGTCCACAAAGCCAGTGAGCTCGCTGGATGGTTTCACACTGATATTTTTTGAAAGCTTGATTTCGTCAAACACAAGTCCACTGTGAAGACTAAACTCATCCATGTTCCGAGTCTTCTCCTGCAGAGCTGCAAGCACAGTAGTATTGAAGCAAATGCACTTTTGAACGTCTGCATATGCTTATCCAGGCAAGACTTGCTAGGCAGTGCCATTATCTCATGCCGCCTGACATGCTCATAGCTTCAGGCTTTGCATATGCATAAGTATGCATTCTATGATCCAGAACTTGTCATACAGCATGCCACGGCTTGACTACCTACGGGCTCCTTCAAGGCAAGTTTTCACAGTAAGGCGCTGTTTTCGTGGATGTCCGCTGATCTTTGTCTCTAAGACAGAGCTTGCAATAGATTCATTGGTGACTCAAAGCTCTACAGCACTTTTCTCAGCGTTTGCCAGCTTTCTTCTGGCCCGCAGCACCTCAAAAGATTTCCTAGCACTTCGTTGTTTGCAAGATATTCCAGGTTTTTTCTTAAGCCGATATGACCTATTTAGCGCAAGCTTATTGGTGTACCTGCACTGCAAACATGGTTTACCGTCAGTTGAGGTGCCCAGGCAGTCTTTGCGAAGTTCTTGCCGTCATGCTGAATGCACTGCTTTGGGTGGACTGGTTGAATTTCAAAGCCTGGGCAGGGTATCATGCTATCAGCCTTTGTCAATGCCGCCACAGCGTCGTGAACTGTCTTAACACAAACTTCTTCCACCTTTACGCTGTGGCAAAACGCAGAGAAACGGTACACTCTCGTCTGCTAAGCCGAAGCATCCTTTGTGCAAGGCATGAACTTAATATGCTTAGTGACATGCACGTTGTCTAACCCAGTGCTGCTGTGCCACCCAAAGCATAACGTCGCAGGGTCATTTGTCAGCACAACTCTGTTGCAGAGCGCATAAGGGAGTAGAATGTCACTGAATAGATGCGATCTTGCATCCGGGCCACTTTCATTTTCGGGTATCTGAGGATGTTTGTTTTCAGCTCTGTGTTTCGGTGCTGGCGCGTAACTGTGTGCGAGATTCCTCTCTTTTGTCTTTTTCAGGGACACACTTGGAAATGTAGGAGGGCACATCGGAGAATATCGTGGGGACGGCGTCCTCAGTAAGCGCTGATCGGTCACGATCGATCTCAATAAGCTGCCCATTAATGACATGCTTGAAAGTTCTTTGAATATAACGATCATCAAAATGACGAGAACACACAACACTTGTCTCGTCCAGCATTTTGTCCTCTCGTTTTATGTTCCTTGCCCATTCTTCTTGATAAAGAGCATCCGTCGAAGTACGGAACAGCGAAACCTTTTCGGCAGACGACTTGCATCTGCCTTTACACAGTGGCACGAAACATGTCCTGCTTTTCTTCGCAGGCATTTTCCAGAAGATGAAAAATGACATTAACGACACTGTTGAACAGAAGTATCTCACGAAAGCAGGAGCGAAGTGAGTGAAGCAGAAACACAGGAGAAAGGTATACATTCACTCAACACCTAAGCGGCATGCACGCTTCCACTCGATTAGGCCTGCGACTGCGGCTACTGCTACTCTCCTACTGCGCGCAGCGCCACCTACGCTGTCATAAACAGGTTTCACTGTGGCGGCTGGCAGCGGCATCTGCTCATGACAATAGTCCAACCTTCTAGCCTCTCCAGTACATCTGTGGTGACAGCATAACAATGGTAGATACGGACTGATGAGATCGTAGGCAAGCGTACGTGCACGCAGGACCGCGTTGACAAAGTGCAGCTTTATTTTTCGGCAATCAATTTCCGGGATACTTTCACTGTCGCAACATTTCGCGCGACTAGCACTGAACACGTCGCCGGATGATAGCGTTCCTGGCACACTACCAAGAATGGCGTCGCTCGTAGACGCTGACGCTAGAGACGCGAAATCCCGCGAAAGTGAATGTATTCCCAAAAGTGGTCAACCGAGCATAAGGCACTTTTTTTAGCCACTCGTGGAATAAATTCACTTTCCTGGAGAATTTGTATATTTCTGACTCCCAATTGTTTGAACATTTAGGCGGTCCCCATCGAGCCCAAATTATGGGACGCCGACGTATAGATAACGGGAAATTCAATTTATGAAGCCGCTATAGTAATGCACGCTATGCACGTTTGCGGACCACTGCGGCCACACACGTAATGTGCAGTTGCTAATTTTGCCGCACTTCGACGCAAAATTGTCTTTTTATCAGGATGGCACAGGAAATGTCGTATGGCGCAATTTGGCGCATTTGGTGTAGGAGTGGAAGCACTGCATTACGAGGAAAAAATGGAGCTGGGCAGGCCACGCAATGTGTAGGATGGATAACCGGTGGACCATTAGAGTTACAGAATGGATACCAAGAGAAAGGAAGCGCAGTCGAGGATGGCAGAAAACTAGGTGGGGTGATGTAGTTAAGAAATTTCCAGGCACAAGTTGGAATCAGCTGGCACAAGACAGGGGTAATTGGAGATCACAGGGGGAGGCTTTCGTCCTGCAGTGGACATAAACATAGGCTGATGATGATGATGATTTCATTTTTCTAGAAAGGTGACACTAAAAAAATCTAGCAGAAAATAGTTATCCAGACCTATGTCATTATACACGCATTTGTAAGAAGTTTCATTTTACGTTTTTTTTTTCTTTTTTAACCAGCAAACAAGCACATCAAGCGAGGCAAGTAAACCAGCACACACAACAAGAGCGCCCGCTGTATCAGCAATACTGCCACTCGATAAAGAACTCGCCAGTTCTCTTGAATGATGGTCATATGGCACGAAACCAGCGGCAAAGGTGCGCCGTTTGGGCCTATGTGAGCCCATATCAGTCCAATACCGACTTCTGAGTATAATGATATCCTTGCAGGCAGCGTTGAGATATTCTTTTATATTTTAAAAACAGAAAGTACAACCCTTGTGTCAATAAAATGTAAACGCGAAGCATGCGTATGCAGCCAAAGGAAAGCTCCCATCTGCGCGCACCAGTCCCGGAGCAGTGGCGCTCCTGCGGTGGCATGGAGAACTAGACACCTCACACGGGTTTCGGGCATTGTGGCAGGCTGCACTTCGTGTGCTTCATCGAGCAGCCGTGCATGAACCTTGCACTGGCTGAACTTATATATAAAAAAAAAAACCTGGCAAGGATTCACACGAGTTATGGTGCGTATGTTCTGGCAATGAAAATGAATTTATCAAATGATTTCTGTTGTGTGCTGCAGCACGGTACATGCTTGTCTCAACAGGCAGTTCTCGCTGCTGCATCCAACTTAGCTGATGAATTTTTTGAACCAAAGAACAGTGTTCACAAACATGTCTGCTTCTACATTGACTTTGGATAATGCGTGGTTGTCGTCATACATGTACATCCTGAAATGAAAAAAAACAAAAAAACAATTGATGACTAGGTGGTGATGCAATTATCTACGTTACGGTTCTATTTTCCTCAAAGGAGCACAACGTAATGAAAGCATGGATTGCACAATTGAAAATTAGTGCATGGTTGAAAAGTTCACTACTGAAAGAAAAATGGCCCAACATAGAGTACAATAATCATGCTGGATCATTTAAGAGCAACCTTATTCATTGACTCAGTCAAAACTGGCCATTGCCTAGACTGTTCACTCTAACAAAAAACCTCGCAAAAGAACATGCACCCTATTGAGAGCTCTGTCGAGATGAACATTGCACTGGTTAAGTCGACAAAATGTTGCAGTTCTCGACAAAGAAATCAAGGGCACATACTGCATCGCGTCGGTGCAAGTACTTCAAAGGAGTGGAGACATCTGATTTTTAGGTTTTGTTTTCTTTTTTCTCGGGATCAAGGAGCACAATGCAAGGTATTCAACACAGCCATGGGGTGCATTTTTTCCCTCATATTTGTTAATATGGCCAATTTGGAATGCCTCATGATTTTTTACATGCCTGCTTTGGGATTTTCTGTCGCCTGTCAATTACTCTCGCTTCAAAGCTTGGGAAACATCAAACACACTATAAAGAAATGTTCTTCAGAAATGAATGAATGTTTGCAGATTATTCCTTATTGCAATTAAAATTCATTGACTCAGTGCATAGCATTCTAAGAAAATAGCTGTTCTCCTCCAAACATTCCTGTAAGTGCACGTCATTATCCCAGGGATCATAGGAATATCATGACACGAGTACAACCTATTGTGTGTTATATGCTGGCACACAAGCGTGAGCACTTACTGTGAACTGACTCCCTGGTCAAGAAGCATTTTGTACAATTTCATGCCCTGTGTCACTGGCACTCGAAGGCCATTCTTGCCGAGGAAGACCAAGGTTGGAACATGCACCTGTTGACAGAAAGTTTTTGTCATATTTGAGCAAGCTTCTCCCTGGCCATTGGGTGTAGCAGAATGCCTATTCAGATAGACTCGACAGCTACTTAGGTATAATATTGGCAACACTTCATGACTGTAGTCTAGCCAACGTGATGCAAAGACTGGTGTGATGTCGTGATGCAATGTGAAATTGTGACAACCTAGCCAGCTGCCACGTGTGAACAAGGCAATAACGTTTTTGGCACCATCTGTCCTTAAAACAACTTAATTTCTGAATAACATAGCTTAAATTAGGTAAACACACATTGCAACCTAACAAGAGCTTTTCCTCAGCTGCATAACTCATTGTGGGCTAGCTGTTTATTTTGTAAAAAAACATTTTATAAGGACTGTACCACCCAGCAGAAAGATTGCGGACATATGGAATTACAAAGTTCGGAAAAGATGAAATGCCAATGAACAAAGTTCACAGGCAACTTGTGAAAGTATCAATGCCTGAAGAGCTCAAACTACAAAAGTTAAAATATCATAGAGAAATATCAAAAGAGAAATATCATAGCTCACGCTAAGCAAAAAGACCAAATAGTGCAAATGCAGAAGTTGGATTTAAAACGTTTAGAAATTTGTTTCAGCTTAGTAAACATTCATTTAATTAGAAACATTCATTTAATTTACCACAGGACCAGTGCGATATCAAGTGTCCTAACGAGTCAAGTCACATTGTGTTCTCTTGTTCTCTCACATCGTGTTCTCTTACTTGCATCAAAAAGGTTAGTTTTATGAAATAGTTTTACTGTAGCCAAGAACTTTTCTTGCTCACTTGATAAACTGACAAACTACCTTCACACCAGTAGATGAACGCTTTGAGTCAGAAAGCACGCTATTAATGCCTTGCCTCTTCTGTCCGTGCACTTGAGGCAGCATACAAAGAATTTTATGTGCAGTGAGTGATTCATCGATTTTTATGTACGAGGAATTAAAAATACACAGAAGCTAATGCAGCCAATACTGAGCATATCTATCACCTAGGCATAAATAAAAGTATCAGGAAAGGAACAGATTGCACATGTTGTTTAGAGCAGGACAGGATGATAGAGTAGAAAGTGGTATCTGTAACTTTAAAAGACTGAAAGTGGTGTGAATCACAGCTCAAAGCTAGTCGGTGATGGTACTCCAGCCAGAATTGAATTTAAAGACACAAGTACAAAATGTGTTGTGGATATGGGAGATTGTTATAGTGGACCTTTATGAATTCAATTACCAGTGGATACCCAACCTAACTGAGGAGAGAAGCATGGTATAGTTTGCAGGGTGGTGTAAAATGAGGAAGAGCAATAATATTAAATTCTCAAATACAGATTGGGCACAAATGGTGCTGAAAAACAGATAGGGAATAGGACTTTGTTCCACAGTGAACCTAACTGAATTGGTCGTGGTGACGTCAAGGCACAGTGTCCTGGTGTCATACCTACGAGAGCTCTCCAAAAATTTGCCAGAACAGGGCTTACATTTTTGATAAACTTCATGGGCGACATGTTCCACATTTGCTCCAGCTGCTTGGGCTCCAGCACACAACTTGTCGAGTAGTCCGGAATCACGCCACTCTCGACGCAACGCCTACAAATGTTGTCAACATGTAAAGAGATACTGCTGATCTACTTGGGTTACTGCTAGGATTCTACTAATATTTTCCTACTAGGATTATTAGAGCAAACTCTGGTGCTGCAATTGTTCAGCTACTGTGGGAATGATGAGTAGTGCATTGATTTGTCTGATCTTCGCGCTTGTGGCTTCAAACGTCCTTCTGGCTTTATTTGCTGTGCTTTAAGTGCCTTTATCAGCGTAAATTTTAATGCAATCCTATACTTATAAACACAGAAGGTGATGAGACTGTGCACATGCAGAATTATTGCAAATTGCAATATTTTATTGAAAATGAACAATTTGCAAAGTCACAGAGCCGTGTGAAGCCAGAACAGAGTTTGGGCAAGTCCATGTACTAACCATCATTCCCAAGCAGAAAAGACAACCATGCGTGCAGCTCCCACAGACACTAACACCAAAGTTCTATCTAGTAATTTTTGAAAGAAACTCTATGGGGACACTAATTGTCTACTGCAGTCAAATATCGTCCTAACAAAATCGCATGTGGCACAGAAATAGCTTCATTATAACCAATAATTATTATAAACATACGCACTGATATCGGTGAAAAATTATTTCCTGAATTTCATATTTACTTCATTATATCCATGTTCTGTATAACGATGGTTGACTATTTCCTATTGCTACAATTTCCTGCCTTACGAAACTCTGCCCTTCAATGGCCACCTTTGCATTTGCGGGTAAAAACAATGCACAGAGCTCTGCATATTTATCTTTCTTTTCCCTCTCTCAACAGTTTATGGTCTCGTGAAAAAGCTTGTCACGGCATGTGGTGCTCTTCCAAATCTGAAAACTGTTTGCTGATCAAAAAACAAAGTCTAAATGGGTTAATGTGTCTTCGTTTCTGCAGAATCAAATCAATGAGAAAGATGTCGTATAAAATGTATTTATCTTAGCATACAAAATGCCTAATAACATGAATCTGCAGTAGAATGAAACCTGTCTGAAGAGAGCTAGTTGGTTAAATCGGGTACAAAAAGAACGGTCCAACGAAGGTCAATCTGCAATGCTTGCTACACACCAATGGTGTAACTAGTTGATGCTTGTGTGGGAAACCACGGGTCCCATAACCGCCGCACGGGCAGCGAACATCGCGTCAAGCGCATGCGTGCCAGGGAGAGTTGGGAGAGGGGAAACTTTCCTTCCGCGGGCGGCGCGCGGGAATCGCAAGCGCTATCAGTGCCACCGGGTGGGTCACGTGAGATCCCGCTGATATCGCCCGGGTCTCTTTGGTCTCCAGCAAGCGGCGACGGCGGAAGTCTTCGCCGCCGCTCCCGTATTCCCGCACGTGGTTAGTCAACCGCGTTCTTGCCGCGGCAAACGCCGCGGCCCCCCCGTATTCCCCAGTTGGTAAGTCGGAAGCCCTTCTTTACCTAGTGTATTATTCTCTTCGAGGGAACCCTCAGCGATGTCAACTACAGCTAGCTGGCCTGCTCGAAGTGTTAGTTGCAGTCGTAATAAATGCTTTCCGAGTGTACACGTGGTTGTCGTCTATTGTTTCCTCGAGCTTGTACCGGACCGCGGTTGATGCGCAGGCATGCGCCAACCGCGGGGCTCGGTGTGTCGAGGCAGAGGGCCGTCGGCAATCCCCACATATCCCGACATTTTGCCGTTCCCAACGTGGGGCAAGCTCTTGGAAAACGGGACGACGATCTGTCCGGACCAGCGTTAGGCCTCACCTATGCCTCAGCCAAAGGCGTGATTGCTAGCTAGATCTGTGTTTGCTTTCTTGAGGGCGAGTTAACGCTGCGCCAGTGTCGCCGAACTCGTGTGGACGCTGATATTTGCAGCAAGTTTTCTTTTAATAGTACGCCCGAAGCGAGTGAGTGCAGCAGCCGAGGCGGTGGTCGATTTTCCCTGTACATATGTAAATAGCCTCCTTTCTGTATCTTTGGCTCTGGGAACCGGGCGCCGGAAACGCTGGCTAGGACGTCAGCGGGGCGCAGTCCCAGGAGTCGGCTCGAAAGCTGCGTGTTGAGCAGCGAGCGGGGACCGCTTAGCTAGGCCTGCATCTCCTCGCGGCGGCTCATTGGAACCCTTTATGGGTCTTCTGTGGCATTGGTAACCGTCATGGATGCGATTAGGCCTAAGGCTCTGCGGAGCTGCCGGTCGCATGTTCGAAGACGACCATGCCGTGACATTTAGCGGGTGCAACCGGATTCGCTAGTTTTATTATACTCGCCCGAGCGGAGAAACCTCGTTCGAAATAGAAAGCTTATTTTGTTCAGATGAACGCAATATTTTGCCGGCGGAATAACCGAAATCTCGGGGGACCAGAGAGCGCTTTGTTCATACTAGCATCGCCCACTTTCGCGCTGTATCGGACCGGAAAAATTCGGTCGAAGCGAATAACTTCATTCAAACGAACTGGATTGTTTTTTTCTCTCGTTGCCGCATAAAGCTATGCGGTAGACGGGTGGTTCAGCATCGTGTCAGACGGCCGACGCTGCGGCGGCCTCTACTGCCTTAATTCTAAGTGTTTGTGGAGTGCATTTGAGCGACTTCGCAGAACGAGTGAAGCCGCCTCGACTTGCTATTGCTGCCATGGTCCACGTCCCTGCTTGCTGTCTCGGCCCCTCCCTATTCGCGGCCCGATGCAGCAGCACATGGGAGCCACGAGGAGGGAGGCCTACCATCATACTCCCACGAGGGTGCGTCGGTGCGAGATTCATCGTGCCGGCGCGCGCGCCGCTTCGAGAAAGTCCTGACCCGCTGTTCCCGGGTGGACATTGCGGCGCGCATCTTGAGGGCAAGCCATCTTCAGCCCCCGTCATCGTCAACCACTGTGACGGCTGCCACATGTGGGCGGCCGCCACACAGGACAGTGCTGCCTATCAACGTGGATTTGGACATTTCCTGCCGGAGTTTACCATCGCATCTGCCCGGAGACTTTGTCAATGCTGTCGTTCGAGAGATTTCTCCACCGTAGGGCAATATTTAAGGGTGGAGGGATGTGGGAAACCACGGGTCCCATAACCGCCGCATGGGCAGCGAATGTCACGTCAAGCGCATGCGTGCCAGGGAGAGTTGGGAGAGGGGAAACTTTCCTTCCGCAGGTGGCGCGCGGGAATCGCAAGCGCTATCAGCGCCACCGGGTGGGTCACGTGAGATCCCGCTGATATCGCCCGGGTCTCTTTGGTCTCCAGCAAGCGGCGACGGCGGAAGTCTTCGCCGCCGCTCCCGTATTCCCGCACGTGGTTAGTCAACCGCGTTCTTGTTTGCCGCGGCCCCCCCGTATTCCCCAGTTGGTAAGTCGGAAGCCCTTCTTTACCTGTGTATTATTCTCTTCGAGGGAACCCTCAGCGATGTCAACTATAGCTAGCTGGCCTGCTCGAAGTGTTAGTTGCAGTCGTAATAAATGCTTTCCGAGTGTACATGTGGTTGTCGTCTATTGTTTCCTCGAGCTTGTACCGGACCGCGGTTGATGCGCAGGCATGCGCCAACTGCGAGGCTCGGTGTGTCGAGGCAGAGGGCCGTCGGCAATCCCCCCATATCCCGACACTTGTAAAAATCTATTGCCAAGGCTTATAATAGAGCACTACAAAATCCACTCACCAGTCGGGAACGTCAGTTGCATCCATGGCTGTAATAGAAATAAAGACATTAGGAAATGCATCACACATGCACGCACACACACACACATGCAAAAGGATGCGAGAAAACGAGGGCAAAGTCAAGGTAATGGACTTCAGTTTCACAATACCAGATTGATCCTGAACTTACATGAAAGGTCCACGACAGGGTTTTGAACTGCACATGCCTTATAAAAGCTCTGCAAAGAAAACGAAGAGTGCAGTGTTAGATGCCAACATTTAAAGTTTAATGTATGTGGCAACTTTTCAGTAAGCAGTTGTTGCTTAGCCTGAGCTTACCGAGTGTCTGGCTAATCTGTGGGAAAAAGACACACACATGTGATTGTGGCAGTGCTAGCCACAATGTTGCATACATGTTGAATATACTATGTAAGACTACACCACAATCGTGATAATTCGAACTAGGATAATTTGAAATTCTGGTTGTTCAAAGAAACATAAAAATTTTTTGGGCCGATCATGTTTCCAACGCATCTTGAAGGTGCTTAATTCAGATAAGTATTGTAGTTTAATTCAATTCAATTTTTTGCAACACCATTACATTGGGTCAGGAGCACAGAAAAGAAGCTATTTTGACTAATGCCTTGACAAAGTCTGTGCTCCAGGTGGCATACAGCAGGGTGCAACATTGACGTGCATGCAAATTTGTAACCTATGCAAACCGCTTACGTAAGCACAATGCAATTAAAGTGTAACTGTCGTTATATATGTTCCCACATGAGGGGGGGAAGGCTCTCATTGGAGTAGTGGTACATTCGAATCTCAATAATTCGAACTCGAAGGGGCCCGAAAATTTGTTCGAATTAAAATAAGTTTGAATTAAAAGGACGTATTTTTGAAGTATTCGTGCACCCTAGCACAATGCACGAACGTTGCGAGTCATGAAATATCGTGGCGCACAAGCGCATAGCGAGCGCGGGCCATGAAATTGCCCACGCCGGCAAACGCTCGCTTCCCGATAACGGCAGAAAATGAAACTTCAGGGACCGGGCGGCACCGGCACAGTGACGGGTGCGTGCGGAGACTATCGAAGGTGAGGGAGGAGGGCGGCAGGGAAGCGGATTTGGTCTCGGTAACTCCTCTGCATCGGTAACAGTGGCTTCGGTGCACGGTGGCTCCCTCACCTTCCCTATCAACTCCATCGTAGCTCCCTCGCCTTCGACTGTCTCCATGCGCGCCCACTGCCATGCCGACCCCAGCTTAGCCCTCCCCCTGAAGTTTCATTTGCTGCCGTTATCGGGAAGCAAGCGCTTGCCGGCGTGGGCAGTTTCGTTGGCCAGACTGGGCCTCCGCCGCTGCTTTCCTCTGCGCAGCAGCTGCAGCTTGCAAGGTCAACACGTGACTAGAAAATACAGGAAGCATAAAAAAAGAAGGGTTCACGGGCATTTTCTCCACGTGGCTGAGACTTCGACACTAGAGTGTACTAGAATACGGTTGTCTAGTACACTGTTGTTGGCATGTACACGCGTGTTCCGGCACGACGTAGAAACGGCGACCTTGCCATGTGAAAGAGGGTGAAATTTACGGCACAGTGTTTTTTTTCCCTTCGCGCACGGCATTGAGGGCTCTCTACTGAGCTTTTGCTCTCTGACCACGCGGTGTCGAGGTGTCGGGAGTAATGCCGGTCGGAGGCGCCGCCGTGTGATATGGCGCGCTGCTAAGAGCATTGTCGGTGCGTGGTATGTCCGAATTAACCGTCGCAAATGCTTTTGCGTTCGAATTATTGGGCATTTTCGCCCATTGGAATACATATAACTTTGACGGGACCACAGCGTGAGTTCGAATAAACGAGATTCGACTGTACATTAATGAAATGCAGTGGGATAGAACATAATTGCACGAAGTGTTACAAAAACTTTTTTTTGGAAGGCAACATCAACCAAATTTTGAATTGGCAAAGTGCATTCCCATGAAAGTGAGTCAAGTCGAACTTTTCTACTTGCCAGGGGCAAAATAAGTAAACAGAAAATGGCTGAGCAGAGGACATTCATATGGCATGAATAGGTGAAATATGCCTACATTTGACATCCAGGCTGCTTGTTGATGTCCGGGTTGCGAATATTCAGGGCGCTACCATAAATTCACCCCACAGAAGATCACCGCGAAAAGAACCAGGTCGTTCATAAATATGTATAACCACTACAGTCATGTATGTTTGAAAGAACCTGTGTGTGTTCAACGGTACACGTTATAACTCATTATTCTTTTTCGAATCTTGCTTGAGTCTAATTCACATAATTCAAACAAAATGTTATGGTCCCTAGAAGTTTGAATAAATGCAAGTCAATTGTACAGAGAAAAGTGAAAGCCCACTGTGATGCATACCGGGAACTGGCCAATAGCATGGCATGCCAAGAAGCCTCCATGAGAACCGCCAAATATGATCATCTTGTCGGGATTGATCTCATATCGCTGAGCTACTACTTCAGCTGCACACTGTATGAAAAAAAAAGCATGTTATGCTTATGATGCCAGGAAACCTTTTTTACTCAATGATGTACACAAACAGTTTCTGAGCACTTAACGAAAGTGCTGCCATTGAAATCATGAAAACTTAGATATCTCGTCACTAGTCACATGATGAAAGGAGCCGAGTGGTAGGCTCTAAAGTTACCTGAACATCAAGTACGTCTTGCTGACCAATCTTTCCCACCAGTGATCGGAGATTGTCCTCTCCAAATCCCTTGGATCCTCTGTAATTCACTGCAAAAGGGAAGAAAAGCTATTGATGCCGTAATCATCACCCCATTGTGATGGCAAGCCTTGTGGCCAAATGTCCACCATTTGGCCACAAGAAAAGAGTGGGCTTGATGGCACTACGACAATGCGGTTCACTGACGTCCGGCGCCTTTTCGCCTTACAGGTACTCACAGTTTTCTGCTTTCCCGTTGGCACCTGCTGTTCTCCTGGAGCCACCACGAAGTCTGCGGGCACGCCCGCCTTACGGTGTGTTGGCTTACGGGATACACCTGCCTGGCGAAACCTGCTGAATCGTGTGCCAGCAAATACCAATCCTGACCACCACTACGTACCGCCTCACGTCTACAGCCTGCCGTACGCCGTCGCTGGAGGGGTAAGCTCGCCCTACCTTTAACGCGCTAGCGATACAGCTGGACCAACTTCATCTACTCACCAGTGCTGAAACTGAAACAAGCGACGACTACTGCGCCGCACCACCCTTGACCGGAAATCTACCGCATTTATCGTCTTTATGCTGCTGTGTATCAGCCGACGCATCGGCACAGACATCAACCTTCACGCATAAAACACGTCACCCCCTCGCGCTCATCAGTGGGCTTGGTGGCACTACGACAATGTGGTTCACTGACGTCCGGCGCCTTTTCGCCTTACAGGTAACAAATCATTGCACTATTTATGCACGTCATTCCCGCTATTCCGCTTTGCTAGTGCTGCCAAGCCCAGGCTACTGCGTTACCATTGTTCGTGACTGCACGTCTATCATTCTACAACTTCTCGCACTTTGTGGCGACGTAGAATCTAATCCCGGCCCCAGCACCCGTTCCAGTTCGACGCAGGCATCCTGCGACATAATTGTAGCGTTGGAGGAGATAAGGTCAGGTCAGGCGTCTCTCTTAAACGAAATGAAATCAATCCGAGCCAAACTATCGCAGAACGAGAAAATTTTTGACGACATAAAGAGGCGACTGACAAAAATCGAAGATGATGTTTCCTCCATAACTGCACTGAAGGCCGAAGTTAGTTGCGTCAAGACAGTTGTATATAAGAACACTAAAGCCATTTCCGACATATCATCGCGACTTAACGATTCAGAAGATCGGGCCCGTCGGTCTAACCTTATGTTTTTTGGCGTAGCTGACAGTGAGCGGGAAACATGGCAAGAATCGGAAAGCAAGATTACGGAACTTTGCAATTCTAAACTTAATATCAAGTTGGGCCCCTTAGATGTCGAGCGTGCCCACAGAATTGGCAAGTACAACACTAACAGAACTAGACCTATAATTGTCAAGTTAGCACATTTCAAAGTGAAACAAAATATTTTTTCAAATGCTAAACAACTAAGAGGGTCCAACCATAGCATATCAGAAGACTACTCATCTAACACTCGGCATGCACGTAAACAACTAATCGAGTTCGGCAAGTCCCGGCAGAAACCTTTTAAGCTTCGGTATGATAAACTAATCATGAAAAACAGAGCTTACAAGTACGATAACGCTACAAACAGAGTCGTATCAACTTCATAGCTACCATCGCGCACTACTGCAAAGCCAAATAGCATTCCTGTATCATTTATTTATACTAACATAAGAAGCTTGCTGCCCAAGCGCGAAGCACTTCGTAGCCTCATTGATTAATCAGATTGTAAGCTTCTAGTACTAACAGAAACATGGCTGAATTCAACCGTCGATAACACAGAACTTAACTTATTCCTCCAAGATTTTGATATTTTCAGGCGGGATCGTATAGGCAAACGCGGAGGAGGTGTCCTGATAGCTGCCCATCGCAGCCTATGTTGCTCGGCTGTTGATATCACTTCACCTCTAGAAATTTTATTCATTTTGTGCAGTTCTTCATACCAACCAATTCTTATCGGTGTATGCTATCGACCCCCCGACGCAGATGCTTCCTTCAATATTCACTTCCACGAGGCACTACAATCTGTTACGAAGTCATTCAGTCATGCGCAACTACTCCTCTTAGGTGACTTTAACCTTCCCGGTATAACATGGTCTGAACCAGCCATAACTCTGTCAAAAAATAACCCCGAAAGTAATTTCCTTAACACATGCCTCACCTTTGGTCTGACACAGATAGTATCTACCCCAACGCGAAAAAACGAAGAGTGCTCTAACATACTTGAACTTATCTTAACATCCCATCCAGACAGTGTTTCTTCCATAACACATTTACCAGAATTAAGCGATCATTCAGTGCTGCATGCGGAATTATCTTGTCAACTACCTCAGAGTAAAAAAAGAAAGAAAAAAATAACACTTTACGATAAAGGTGATTACGTCCGTATTAACAATGAACTAACCGAGTTTACAGCTGGTATATTATAGATTTCCCGAAGAGCACAGTTCACACCAACTGGACGCTTTTTAAAAATATAATGCTCGAACTGGCTGAGACTTACATACCAACTATCACCTTAACCGAGCGACCTTCGTCCCCATGGTTCAACAACTCAATAAAACGACTAAAGAATAAAAAGAAAAAACTATTTCGCACAGCCAAACATTCAAACACCGCTCCTGCTTGGGAGAAATATCACACCAGTGAAAAGGCGTTTAATTCTTTGGCCGCAACAGCGAAACGATCATTTTTCTCATCAACGCTCCCTAGCATGCTTCAAAATAATCCCAAACAATTCTGAAAATACATTGCCCCAAATAACTATAAACCATTATCATTGTATGATGACGACAATAACCGTGTTCCTGACCATAAAGCATGTGAAATACTAAACTCTGTCTTCTCTTCCGCTTTCACTTCTGAGCCTAACACTGACCTCCCAGACTGTCCTTGCCTCAACCACCCAACCATGCCAGACATAACATTTGACGCATACGGCATCACCAAGCTAATAGAATCCCTCAAATTAACATCGTCGGCCGGCATCGATGGAATCAATTCCAAAATGCTTAAGAACACTGCACACATCTCTAGTGTAATTTTGTGTCACATCTTTCAGCAATCATTATCATCTGGAGGGTTGCCGCAGGACTGGAAAATAGGTAAGATAATTCCAGTGCCAAAAAAAGGACCATCGTCATCGTGCCACAATTACCGTCCAATTTCCCTCACCAGTGTTTGTTCAAAACTAATGGAGCATATAATCTACTCTCATATTGTAAAGTTCCTAACATCCGCTAATTTTTTCAATCCTAATCAACACGGCTTTCAGAAAGGCATGTCCTGCGAGACTCAACTACCTCTGTTCGTTAATGACATAAGCTCACATCTTGATCAAAACGTACCTGTAGATGCCCTCTTTCTAGATTTCCAAAAGGCATTCGACAAGGTTCCTCATGAACGACTCTTCCTAAAGCTATCGCATCTAAATCTTAACCCTCTTGTTCTCCAATGGGTATGCAACTTTCTGACTAACCGTCAACAGTTCGTTTTCGCTAACCAATGCTCGTCTAATCTATCACCCGTTATCTCCGGTGTGCCGCAAGGCACGGTCCTAGGACCACTACTCTTTTTAATATACATTACCGACTTACCGAAAGGTTGTTCTTCGAAAATTCGTTTGTTCGCTGATGATTGCATAATCTATCGTCCTATTACTAACGACGCTGATTCTCGTTCACTCCAGTCCGACCTTAACATCATTGAAACATGGTGTAATAACTGGCTAATGTCTCTCAACATCAAAAAAACGTCGCTACTTACTTTCCACCGTCGCCAATCATTTATTTCAGCTAAATACGCTATCGCTGGTGTTGAAATATGTGCCGTCACTTCTTATAAGTACCTAGGTGTTAACCTATCCAGTAACCTCGGTTGGTCTTCACACATTTGCAACATTAGCAATGATGCCAATCGTGTTCTATGTTACCTGCGCCGTAATCTTCGTCTCGTACCCCCTTCAGTAAAACTACTAGCATATTTAACATTTGTTAGACCCAAACTTAATAGGCATGCTCAGTGTGGGACCCATACCAATCTAACCTGGCGACAGCACTAGAATCTATACAGAATCGCGCAGCAAGGTTCATTCACTCCGACTACTCTTACCACACTAGCGTCACTAAACTTAAGTCATCTCTGAACCTTCCAACCCTCGAGCACCGCCGCAAAACAGCAAGGCTATGTCTCTTTTACAAGTTTTATCACTCGTTGCCTCACCAGACCGACATCATACCTGCGCATCAAACTTCATCCCGTCATAGCCATTCAAAGGCTGTTTATCCCCCCCCAGCTCGCACCGCCGCTCATCTTAACTCTTTCTTCGTACAGACAGCGAAGGACTGGAATTGACTACCTGCCGAAGCGATGCACCAATCCAATCATTCATCGTTCAAGGCGTTCATCGAAAATGTAACCTACTAGATATGCCCACCCCTCATGTAAAACCCCGAAAGAAGTATTTGAGGTACAAATAAATAAATAAAAATAAATAATTAATTTACCACCATTTTATTTTGGGGCGAGCAATAGCATTTCAGTAAATGAAATCTAAGCAATGATGGGAGTTTAAATCTAGTGAGTGTCACTATAAAATAAAAACCTATAATACGAGGTGTGTTCAAAAAGACACGGAACTTTTGGTATAACACCTTTACTGCTTGTGGTACATCTTAAGTGCTGTCTCCTTCAAAGTCATCATTTTCCTCTACTGGCAATGCACTCTTCCTACCTTTTCTTACATTTTTTTGAAAGCCTCCTGAAACGTGCTTTCTGGAATGGCGTGCAGGTCTCTTCTCTCCTTCCCCTGGATCTCCTCTGCCGGCGGCGCCCGCCGCCGTGCCGGTGCCGCCAGTACGGCCGGCCCGGCGCCGATTAGCCCGCTCCCTGAAGTTTCGTTTTCTGGCGTTATCGGGAAGCGAGCGTTTGCCAGCGTGGGTGCTGGTGCTGCCGGTCCAGCCGGCCCGACGCCAGCTTAGCCTGCTCCCTGAAGTTTCATTTTCTGCCGTTATCGGGAAGCGAGCGTTTGCCGGCATGGGCAGTTTGATTGGCCGGACTGCGCCTCCGCTGCTGCATTAAGGGGCCTCTCCTAAGCTTTTGCTCTATGGCGGTGTCGGAGCAATGCCAGTCAGAGGCGCCACCGCGTTATTTGGCACGCTGCTGAGAGCATTGTCGGTCCGCAATATGTTCGAATTAACCATAGCAAATGCTTTCCCGTTCGAATTACCGAGCGTTTTCGCCCATTCAAATACATATAACTTACCACAGCGTCAGTTCGAATAAACCGGCAGTTAGAATTAAGTGTGTTTGAATTAACGAGATTCGACTGCATTTATTCAATCACTCTTAAGTTACTTTCAGTAAAACACTGAAATAAACATAGTCAACATCTTTGGTGTCATTATTATTATAATTAATAGGCCTTTTATTTGCTGTTGGATTCCTCTGGCTAAAGGGAGGAAATTGCATTTTATGCAAAGTGCTTCCTCCCCCCCCCCCCCCCCGCCACCGCAAAAATATACCACCCCCCCCCCCCCATGGCAGAGATCCTGGGCGAGCTACTGATGCCAGAGGTGTGCAAGCTATGAGGATGCAGTGCTTACAGATGCCATTTGACCACGAAATGCATTCATTTTTCATACTGACTTAGGTTTCTTACCTAGGAGCACAGCAAATCCACACTTGACAAAGAGGATCGTGTAGAGCTGGAAGCCAGCATGACAGGAGCTGTGAGGGCCACCTAAATTATATAACAAGAAGTTGGGAGAAATGTGAGAACATGCGTGAGCTCCCATTGTTTAACCCATGAATTAAACAATCACAGATCTATAAAAGATACAAACAACTCCAGTAAAAGACTCCGTTTGCAAGGCATCCATTTCAGTGGAGCAGCATTTATTGACAAGAGTTGCAATAGGTCAGTTGGATTTAAAGGAACTCAAAAAAAATATTAGGTCAAGCTGTATTAGTTACGCTTATGCGATACCAAAATGGCTGCTCCTAAGGTAAGAAAAGGCTTGGCAAGCCAGAAAAGACACAAAACCAAGAGACAACGCTGTCCTGAAGTTCCTGAACCAACTTGCCATAACATTACGGACTTTGACTGTGGCTGCTCAGGTGCTTCTTTATTATTTTTTTTTCATTTACTTACAGTATACTGCAGGCCAACTGGTGGCCAAAGCAGGCATGGATTATTGTTTATACAGTTGTGATGCCTAACACATGACATTTCAAGGGGAAGAAGAAAAAGAAAAATTAATACAGTGTACAATGCAAGGGACTGTGTACATTGAATTAGAAGCAACGCACTTCTTTTTGCGGAAAGAAGAAAATATGAGCAGTGTAAAAAAACTATGAAATAATCAAGCCGTACCAAACTTAACACAGCAAGAGCATGGGCATGATTCATCATTTTACGCATACGTGCACAAGCACAAAAAAAAAAGTTCGCAACAAGCAGAATTTTTCCATTGCAAGTGGCACATTATTGGACATGAATAAATCAACACAAAGGGTGTTCCTTTCAGTAATTGTTCTGGGGGTAAAAAAAAACTTGAGGTGATTCGTGCAAGCAAAAATTGGAGGACACTTAAGCTTTGCCCTTTAAGAGTGGAACGCGATAGCGTTATCGAGCCCCATTTGCATCACATTTTCTTTAAATAGGCTTCACTGCAATACCAACGTGGGAAAGCCAGCTTACAAAGACTAAGCTTACACCGATCCCATTAGAGTTGGCTTCACTTTTAAACACAAATGCATTGCTGAGAAAACATCTTAATAAGGGCAATATAAGCTGTCTCATATCAAAACGTGAAGGCTCTAGGACCTTTTATTATTTTATTAATTGTTTGCTGTTGCCCCGAGGCACGTGCGCGTCCAAAATTGCATGAGCGTTGGTTGATTGAGCGGAGCCACGCACTATCAGAATTGGAGGATGCTTAAGCTTCGCCTTTAAGAGTGGAACACGATAGCATTCCAAATCCCTGCCGGCTTATCAGGCTTTTTTTCTCGTATATTCAAATTACAATCCGAAGCAATTATGTCTGTAGGTTGTAGTTAAGTCGTACTTAACAATTTTTTTCTGACGGATCTTACTTTGGGAAATTCAAGTTTTGTTCACTAACACGCCACGCAAAGGGCCTGTGTGGTCACCCCGGGGTGGTTCGGGATGAATTTCTCCACCACGGATGTCCTGGACACCGATGCTTATGCCGAAACCGACGCCAGATTTTCTGCGACACGGGGCCCTTAACGCTATCCCGTTAAAATTGGAGTTACCTTGTTGGGGTGATGATGGATAAACTGTAATTCGTATGTCGAGATGCCGAAAGTAAATTTTAGCCATGCTACCTTTCTTCGAGCTTCAAGGACCGCTTAATTATGTAAGAAGGGGAATCATGACTTCCATAACATTTAAATATTATAATATTAATTAAAAATTAAATTTGTTGCTAAAGAATTAGTACTACATAGCATTCTAAGGAAACCAAGGACTCGACCCAGTAAGCATTGAATGCTTTCTCTGCACCAAAGCAGACCAAGGAGAAAATACTTTGAAATTTGTGACACCGCATCGATGTACCGACACGAAGGATTTGGCACGAAGTTTAGGGGAAAGCTGGCCTTCATTTTTTGCATTAATAATCAACTGTTTTCTGCCAAATGAATTCATATAGTGTGCTATTTTTAAAGTATTATTACCAGCCTAAACTGATTTAGTGTTGCTCTTAAAGCAGTGTTCACAATGGGGAGAAATCCTTCTCTTTGCAGCAGGGAGTGCGCATCACATGGTGACAATGTCACACCTTTTCAGGGACAAGAGGCTGGCAAATACATCGCCAGGGGATGGAAGACGTTTTTCTGGGCCAGTACAAAACATTCCCCCTCTTTTCCAGAGAGATAGCAGGGCTCTTTCCAACTAGTCTAGCAGCCTATCACAGCATTCTAATTGCCGCTGCCATTGCGGGTGTTTAAAGGTCTTGCTCGCTTCGCAGCAACTGTTTTTCACTGGCACAAACACCTGCCGACACATTGAAACTCAGCAACAAGGCAACACTGTTTTCCATTTCCCTCAACACAGCCTACCTATGTGTGCTTGCTCAGTTTTGCGAGTCTAGGCTGCTAAAATCATCCGCAAACATTTATGTTTCTTAATCTCAGCACAATCCGTGTGAACAGTGAGGCAGCTCAAAACAGCGTGACGGTTCATGGCGTTATGCTCCCCTCTACATCATGAGCTACCCTGTGTTAATACCGCTTTAGTGTTCTATTGAAGTGCTGCAGGTTTTCTTTTAGTTTAATATGATGGGATCACGAAAAGCTGTTTGACAAGAAGTTTTTCCTCGCAGAATTGTTTGTCATCACATCCTTTGTTGTTGAACTACATATGAGCTGGCCAAATTTGGTGGTGGACCAGTTTCAGTCGGCACTGTAACATTTCGCTTTCCATGCTGCAGCTAGCTTCCGACCAAACAGAAAATTCTGGTGTTTCTGTTTCTTAAACAAACACAACAAGTACACTGTTAGCTGGAACAACAAAGAATGAAAGAACGTACCGTGGGGCCACACTATGAGGGGCAGGTCAGTCTCGTTCTTTGGCGTCACTAGGGTTGCTTCAAAAATCATATCTGCATTCAAAGCGCAAAACAGATGATAATGGCCTGCTGTCAGCGTCACTCAACATTGCAGCCAAAACGTTGTTCTAGTTATAAAGCATAAAAGATGCACGTTAACTTCAGGAATCTTACAGTTCTACAGTCCAAAAATAAACCATAAATGAGGAAGTCACGATACAAAGCACGAAAAAGGTGGACCCATAACAGAAGACAGTACAGCAAGGGAAGATAGTACCCATGCTGTCCCGTCATCAGTTTATTATGTTCATCTGGTTTGTGCTACACTGGCTTCTAAAGTATCAACCAATTTGTTCAACCAGCTCTTTGAGTTAATCCAAAAAATGTAGGAGATACCACAGTTGATGTCGTTAACATTCAGAATAGTGTAGGTTGGATTGATATATGTTAAGCAGCTGTATTAGGCTACCTTAGACTTTTGAGTGCACAGCCACACATCAGTAGCGCATTCGCTCTCAAAAGTATGCTGACAGAACTGTTAATATTTATGGTATCAAAATAAGGTAAAACTACTAAATTAATGAATGGGAGCAATGTCAAAAACATTATAGGGGCCTTTAATAACTCGTAATACTGGTAATACCTATTCAAAGCAAAAGAGCCTTGCTTAGAACAGTTCAAATTCCAAAGTACCACGATGTATATTTTGAGAAAATATGACTAGCCAGTGCAGAAGAACCTAGATCAATCTTCAATTCAAGGATAAAGAGAAGCATGGTGTGTAGCTCACTTGTCTCATCTGGCGGTGAGAACTGCAGGATCCACCAGCTTATACCAGACACCTTGTTGTCGTCTGGTTCAATGGGTATCCATTTTATCACATCATTATTTTCTGTGAGTGCACCCACAACCTGAGCAGAAAAATTAAAGATCATTAAACCTACAAATTCAATCATAAGAAACTATTGCTCACATCAAGGCATTTCCCCAAGCACAGAGTAGCTGACAGTTATGACCACTGCCTTTCATAAATGTTGTTTCTTAAATCACCAGCACAGACTTCTGTTTACGCTCTCAATGTTCCTCTACAGAACAAAATTTTCGCCGGGGTCTTTCCTGCTAGATCTTACCTTATGTAATAAATGGTGGGCTATCTCATGAGTGAAAGTTGAACTGGTTTCTAGCAACAAATTAGAAGCAGATGGCAGCCACAGATCAATGATTGGTGCTACTTAAAACTATAACCAAAGGCACGTCAATTTAAGTTAACACTTTAAGACCACTTGCACCATCTACTCAAAATTTGGTTACACTAATATTTACGACAGATGGCATGACAAAGCTTAACTGTCAGTGTTGCTCGCATCTCTCGTTTTCAGGCATGGCAAAGTGGCACAAAAAGAGCACATGGTCTTTCAACGATGCAGAAATTCAAGAACTGCTAATGAGCTACGATTCAGAGAACTTCGATGTTAATTATGAGGGGCCTCTAAGGGATAGTGACAAAGATGCCATGTTGCCTCAGGAACTCTAATTATCCTAATAAAAATCAGTGTTGGCATGTATTAATTTTTGCTTGAATTTGCAGATCAAGAAATTCGTAAAATGTTCAACAACCTAGCCAGCACTTGAATTTAGGGCCTGCTAATGTGTTACTTAGAAATTGGATGTGTTGCACTTTGGAAAAATGCCCCACACCCAAAAGGTTAAGAAATACAGTCGACTCCCGATAATTCGAAGTCACTTAATTGGAATTTTCCGTTAATTAGAAGTGAAGGAGTGGTCCCGTCAGTTTTATATGCAGCTCTATGGAAAAAATTGCTCAATAATTCAAAGTTAAAATCTCGTAATATTGGTTAATTAGAAGTTATTTTCAATCGAGAACCTCGAGGCTACCGTAATTTTCCCATAAAATGCACAATTTTTCACATGCCAAAACAGCTACCTGACCGTGCTGATGTCATCGCCATTGCAGCTGCCTGCAGCGCACTGTTATCGCCATCACCGCTGTCCACAGCGCCACATCTCTTGAAATGGCAAGGTTGTTTAGTCAACGCCAGCGTTTTGTAGGCTTTGTACAGTCTCTTGTTTTTTGTCGAGTGCAGCAGCTGTGCGTTGGGTTAATTCAGCGCGTTTCTCTACGCTTCTGATTTTTGAGTGTCGTAGTGGCGACGATTGATGATGACAACTCCCGGTTTTTACCGAACACTTGACCTGGCAACAAAAGTCGAAGCCTTGAAAGAAGTTGACAAAGGAGGTACCGCCAAGCAACACATCGCACGCAAGTACGGCATTAAGCCTAACACGCTCTCAAACTTCATCAAAAGTAAGCGTTCACTATTGGACGCTTTTGAAAATGACAAGTTCAAAATGTCACGAAAGCAAATGCGCACCGGCGCCTACCCAGAGTTGGAAAACGCATTGCTGATTTGGATCAAAGAAGCTCAAAATAACAAACTTCCCCTCAGTGGCGAGGTCGTGACGGCAAAAGCCTTATCGCTTGCAGCAATGTTGGATATCAATGATTTCGCTTCGTCGGATGGGTGGCTGCTGCTTGTGATTGGGATGGCCGCAAAGTCTAGGTGTTTTAAAGGCATCAAGACACTTCCTGTGGACTACGCCTCAAACAGGAAGGCATGGATGACATGCAACATTTTCCGAGAGTGGATGACCAAACTTCATTGCAAGTTCGCGTCATCGAACCGCAAGGTGTTGTTTCTTGTGGACCAATGCAGTGCCCACATGAACGTGCGAACCTTGAAAGCTATCCAACTTTGCATACTTGCCTGCAAACACGACGTTCGTGTTGCAGCCAATGGACCAAGGCATAATAAAGAATGTAAAGGTCCTGTAGGTGGAGCAGTGGAGCGGCACGGTGGAGCGGCAGCCATGCAGTCACTCATAAACCCGATCTTGCTTTTTGTGCAGTTTATCGCCCAGTTTGGCACGTGGCAACAACCAACGGATCCAGCGATTGTTGGCTGTTCATTGACACTGTTGCTGACGGCCCCGATCTTCAATAATGTGTCCTCTTGTGATCAGCCCTGCTTTAACGGTGGCATCCCTTCCACGTTCAGCTGGTCGACAACACTGTTGGCGACTGCAGCGACACGGGAGGATATAAGGACCTTGGAATTCCTATGCCCCTTCAGTGGGCACGGTGGAGCGGCAGCCATGCAGTCGCTCATAAACCCGATCTTGCTTTTTGTGCAGGTTAGTAAACCTCCTTCTCTCTACTGTAAGCGGACTAGCAACGTCTGCCTGCTGCTCCTACTGTGCCCAAGTGTGTTTTTTGAGTGTTTGTGTGAATGCGTATTTGTTACAAAGCTCTTACTATGTTGCGGAGACATTGAACTAAACCCTGGCCCTACTAACAAAGAAATACTTGATGCTATCACTAAACTTTCTGAAAAAGTTGACCACCGTCACGTTGAAGTCATGGAAGTTATTGATGACCTAAAGACAAAACAGGAGGCCTTAGTACAAACAGTTGCTGACTTAACAGTAAGATTATCCGCGGTTGAATCTTTCGTCGAATCATTCGACGGTTCTGCAGTTCTCAGTGATGCACCACGTCTAATCACTGAAGCTGTCAGAACTGAAGGCCAGGCACTCAGTTCCCGACTGGACTATCTTGAAGACAGATCCAGACGAGATAACCTAGTGTTCTTTGGAATACCGGACTGCCCAACTGAAACGTGGATTGAGTCAGAAGGCCTTGTTCAAGATGTTTTGTCTCGTCATCTTAAACTACAAATTCCTGACTCGGAAGTCTCTCGAGCGCACAGGTTAGGATCCTACACCGATAAAAAGACTCGACCAATTATCATCAAGTTTTCGTCGTCTAAAGTCAGGGATGCAGACTGGGCACAGAAACATAAGCTCAAAGGTACTGGTGTATCAGCTAGCGAAGATTTTTGCAGAGCTACGCGAAACTCAAGGAGGAAACTAACAGAATTTGCAAAGGTAGCAGGGCAGCCGTACTCGCTTCGCATGAATAAACTGATCATGAATAAAAAAAGGTACGTTTACTGCGCAGTAACTGACAGCGTACGTGAAACTGATTTGTCACGATCGGCAGATACGCAAGATAGCGCGGCCACTGTACCTGCACGTGCCGGCACTTCTAGTGAATCATATGTCTGCCTAGATCCCGCGCAAGGAACGCCTCTATTTTCCTTTCCAATGTTCGGAGTATCCTGAATAAGCGCGTTGAATTGTCTTCCAGCTATTGATTCATGCTCTGCTGATATTATTGGTCTGACGGAGACCTGGCTGTCTGCAAAAGTTAAAAATGAAGAAATTTTGGACTGTGAAAAGTGCTACAAATTTTACCGATGTGATCGTGATTACCGGTCTGGTGGTGGTGTTCTGTTGGTGGTTGCCAACACGCTTGTTTCTCATGTTATTCCAATTGTATCTTCACTTGAGCTTGTGTGTGTACGCGTGCTCATTGATTCTCGCGAAATAATTTTTTGTGTTTGCTATCGGCCACCAACTACATCACTGTCCTTTTGTAATGACCTGCACGATGCTGTCAATCAGCTGTTCGTCAGATACCCAAAATCGCCCCTCTTCATACTTGGCGACTTCAATTTTCCAGACATTAGGTGGGAAAGAGCCCCGGTTTCCTTATAACACAACTCAGCTGAAAGCAAGGAATTTTTAACTTTTTGTCAAGACTTCAACTTAACTAGGCTCGTTCACTTTCCCACTCGTACAACTCCCACTGCCGCTAACATTCTAGATTTAGTGCTTACAACTACGCCAGATCTAGCTTCCTGCTTAACTCATTCACCGGGAATTAGCGACCACTCTATAATTCACTCCACCCTACGAGCACGGGTTTCCAACAAGAAAAAAACCAGGGTCATCCAAGACTACAGCAAAGCAGATATTACTGGAATGAATAGGGAACTACAGGCCTTTGTTGATAGTTTTTTTGCTGGTTTTTAGCAGCGGTCGGTTGAGGACAACTGGTTGCTTTATAAAAACAAACTCTTGTTCCTAATTGATCGCTTTGTACCTAAAAGAAAAGTTTCATCGAGTCCTCGCTCTCCGTGGTTTCATAACACGTTAAAGCGCATGCGCAACAAAAAGAAGCGGATATTTCGACAGGCAAAGCTAACAGCCAGAACAGACCACTGGTCTTGCTATCAAAAATTTAACCGAGAATTCTGTACTGTGCTTTCAAAAGCAAAGAAGGAATTTTATCAATAAACTCTTCCTTTGCTACTGGTTTCTAACCCCCGCAAATTTTAGAGCATTATTAACGGTTCTAAAGGGACACACATTCAATTATTCCAATCTAATGTTCCAGTAGTTCAAAGCGAGTGCTGCAATGTTCTGAACAATGTGTTTGTTACTCATTTTAATAAGAGCATTCCCACAGTGTTTCCACAAATACCAAAAACCAACTTTTTACCAATGGATCCCATCGCTATTGATGCAGTTGGTGTCGAAAGGCTTATTGTCAATTTAAAGGTGTCTTCATCGGCCGGCCCAGATTGTATCTAATCAAAAATGATGAAGTGTACACAAGTGTATTCTTCATTGATATTGTCAAAGCTTTTTGAACAGTCATTACAGGTGTCTACACTGCCCTCTGACTGGAAGATAGGGAAGGTGGTCCCTGTGCATAAATCTGGTGATGTACATTCCCCCAATAATTACTGTCCCATATCATTAACATCCATCCCAGTCAAAATCTTAGAGCATATAATATACTCGCATCTCATCGAATTCCTTCAGTCCAATTCCTTCTTCAGTATTTATCAGCATGGATTCCGTAAAGCAGTTTCGTGCGAAACGCAATTGCTATGTTTTACCAACGACTTATTTATTAACGCGGATCATGACGTTGATACTGATTGCATATATT
Organism: Dermacentor silvarum; assembly: GCF_013339745.2. Classification (NCBI taxonomy): domain Eukaryota; kingdom Metazoa; phylum Arthropoda; class Arachnida; order Ixodida; family Ixodidae; genus Dermacentor; species Dermacentor silvarum. Next base: position 332,118,612 of record NC_051154.1, on the reverse strand, counting down.
TAGATTTTGCCAAAGCATTTGACTCCGTCTCACACGACCTACTTATATTCAAGCTTAATCAACTTAACATAGACCCCAGTGTACTTGCATGGATTAAGGAATTTCTCTCTAACCGTAGCCATTATGTGACAGCTAATGACTTTTGTTCAGCTAATTCCCCCGTAACATCCGGTGTTCCGCAAGGGTCCGTTTTGGGCCCTCTACTTTTCTTGATTTATATTAATGATCTTCCTACTTGCCTTTCTTTCTCAACTGTCCGACTGTTTGCAGATGACTGTGTAATTTACCAGAAAATTACTAACCATGCAGATTATATCAATCTGCAACACAATCTAGATAGGGTGTTTGAATGGTGCAATCAATGGCTCATGACACTTAACCCAACTAAATGTAAAAGCATGCGAGTTTCTCGCCACGCTACTACTCATTGTCAGCGTACTTACTCCCTCAATAATATTCCATTACCATCTGTTGACAGTTATAAATACCTTGGTGTTCACATTTCTTCTAACCTTTCGTGGAATACGCATGTCGAATATGTAGCTAACAACGCGAATCGCATGCTTGGCTATCTGCGTCGAATTTTTTTGATGCCCCATCATCCCTGAAGTTAACACTTTACAAAACCCTGGTACGTTCTAAGTTAGAGTACGCATGCGCCATATGGGATCCTACTCAGACCACCCTCATTTAAACTCTTGAAGCTATTCAGAATCGCGCAGCACGTTTCATCTTCTCGAATTATTCACGTCATTCCAGTGTCACGTCTATGAAGAAAACCATAAACTTGCCTGACCTTTCGTTGCGTCGAAAGTCATCTCGCCTTAATCTTTTTCACAAAATCTATTATTATAACAACGATTTAAAGGACATCCTGTTTCATCCACCTCATTATATTTCTTCAAGGACCGATCATCGCTTCAAGGTTGGTCTACCGTCTTGTCGCACAAAATTGTGTAATGACTCTTTTGTTCCTAGGACAAGCGTCGCATGGAACCACCTTCCCTCCACAATCGCAAGCATAACTGATGATCACGAGTTCAAGATAGCTTTACAAAATGCCTTGTATTATTTTTGTTAGTTGCACGTCTTGTCATTTTCTCCCCACTCCTTTCTGTAGTGCCTTCGGGCCCTGAAAGTATTTTCAATAAATAAATAAATAAATAGAGGCAGTACCTCGTCGAGCGCATGATTCTGTGCATGGAAAACTCCTCGAAATACGAAGTGTACTTAATGCCATCCACATGCTAGCGCAAGCTTGGGGCCGTGTGAAAGATGAGAGTATCGCCAACTGCTTCCGGGCTTGTGGTTTCGTGGAAACTTTAGGGGATGCTTCTTGTCTGCCGGGGGAAGTGCAAGTAAGCGAGCTCGATGACAGTAGCTTTGGCACAGCTCTCGGTGACATTCGTTTTGAAGAGTACGCCGCCGTGGACAGCACTGTGGAAACATGTGGTCCACTGACAGACAGCGAAATTGTGCAGATCGTTCGGCCCCATGAATGCATTCATGAAAGCAACGCTGACGACGACATCGAAAACGAGCCACTACCGAGGGCTGCCGATGTAGCTGCGGGTCTTGATCTCGCGCAGCGATTTTTTGTTGGAGAAAGCAACGCCGAAGAAGCACTTGGACACGTTTACTGCTTGCAAAACATGCTTGCCACAGCTAGATTCATCAAGCAGAAGCAGACGAAGATGACAGACTATTTTTCATAAAAGACTTTCGGCTTTGAAATGAATAAAGATGCCGCTTTTTGTGATTTTATTTTAATTGTCAGTTCGTTTAATTGGAACTTTTTTGCGGTTCCCGCGAACTTCATATTAACGGCAGTCGACTGTACAGTTGCATGGCTATTAAAACAAAGTACATACTAAACAATTTTCCTGGTGGTATCAGGTAATAGATTTCGTTAACTATTACACACAGTTACTGTAAAGTGAATAAATTCAAGCACGTATAGTGAGGCCTGATGTATATAACCCCATGTGCAGAATCAGTGGGTGTGCAGTTCTTTGTTTGGCCCATGCCAGCAGAACCAGGCAAGCAAAGTTATCAAATACAACGCAGTCAAACGTCATTACACCTAAGTTGCATCTGACACAAAATTATGATTTTTATAGTGTGCCGTATTTGTTACAAGCATATATTTGTTACATGCTGATATCAGCAAGAAAGATCTTATACTATTTACTTTGTTATATCAATGTTCGACGGCATTGGCAGTAGTGATAGTTCGATTGTACTGACTGTAAGCTTTTCATAAGGTGCTACCTCTTTTTGCAATATGATTAACACTGTGACTGCAGTTTGCATATAGTAGGAGTTACATTGGGCTCTAATAACACCACCTGTCATATTCCAAGACAGCAATGCCGCAATAATGTCGGGTAACAAGCTACGTGACCACAATATTTGACCTATCACGAAATAGATGCTGTCTCTTTCTTTTTTTTTAAGTTCCAAAAAAAAAAGAGTTTAATGCACATTGCAATTAGATCTCTTCAGCCACCACTAAATTTCAATTATTACGTTTCGCATTGTTGACTGTGCAACAAGGGCATAGACAAGTGGCTGTAATGAAGTCCAAACACTACCCAAAGCTTTCTCATGCCTCTCCACCTCGCCTTGTTTTGATGACAGAGGAGGGAACAAGCGGCCTGCATAGCAGCAAGGCAGAACACCCCCCGAAAAAAATTTCGTGCTCCGCCACTGCGATGCAAGTATGATCACATGGAACAATTAAGCATGAAAAGGCAACATATAAAATAGCAATGTCATCTTTCTAATTAATCTGACGGAGTGTTCTAACTCACCACATGAGGCATAAGGTTGAGAGCAGAGACACAAGCAACGATGAAGTTTTCCTTCACAGTCAGAACTTGCCAGCAGCCAACGGTTACATCTGCATACGATAGAGCACAGCTTTCAAATACTTAGCACAATAAAAAATCGCAAGTTACAGACAAGAGAATCAGTGGCCCCTACCTTTGCCGAGCTTTGTGATACTGCCACAAGTGAGGTTGATGCTGATAACCTCCTAAATGTGAAATAAAACAAACATCAAGAGACATCAAACAGCAACAGAATACTATCTCAATTGCACTTGTATCAACCGTCTGTAGTCGTAACATCATTTTCTAAAGCAATAGCTACTGTGGGCTCTTTTTGCCTAGTTTTAAGCAGGGTGCAAGGCTGGTGTCCCAGAAATATCACAAGAGACACCACAACAAAAAAAACATCCTTTAGATCACATTCGACGAAGCTTGGAGCCATCTGCTAAAGCCAAGTGCTTTACCTTCAAAATCATAACAGCTACCTAAACACCTACGTTAGTTTGGATGATGACTGCGTACTACCTTAATCTGAACCTGTAAAGCTAGTCTGCAGGGAGACATTTGAATAAACACTAGCATCATAAATAGAAAAGACCATTTCCTGTCAGAATGGTTTCCGCAAGAGGCAATGGTTTCTGCACCCTTTCTTTATTTTAAATGGTGGGCAAACGAGTATCGTAAGGCTGGTGCTCGGGCTTTTATGGAAATAATGTTGGTTCCTCGTTTGCCCACTGCTCATCACCAAGCTTCCATCTTTCTGTGAACCCTCTTTGTCTTAACATCCTCAATGAAGTGCACAGGAAATTGCAGCTAATTAGATGGCATTGAGGCAACCCAACAATTAGGTCAAAGTGAGATTCATCATGCGTACTCTTTAGCACAACAAGAAATACTACAGATGGTGGAACCGTAGGACAACCGCCTACTTGCAACTGAAGAATGTAATCGAGGCAACTTTGCATATACAGTCAACGACCGTTTTCCAGACATGTCCGATGACTCGGACGCCTTCGTGGCACCGCCACGTACCCCATAGAGTCAATGTATAAAAATGTCTGAAATTTCGGTCGAAAAAAGCCTTTGCCGTCCGATTTTATGGACTTTTTGCCATGACGGTAGGACCGAAACGGCATTAATCGTCGCCACCACCGCTGCCATTTCGCCTCCTTGAACTGGCAGGCTCACATGCAGATACGCTGGCAGCCGTAGCCACCACCGAGGCAACGCTAGGCCTAGCCACTTCGACATTCTCTATGAAGCTTCTTTCTGTTCGGTGCTGTGTTTTATTGGGCAATTATATGGACAGGTGCATGGGCTGCGCTTTACTGCAGCCGCACGCTCCCGCCGGACCGGAAGGTGGCTCTGGGGGGGGGGGGGCTAGGTGGAGGGGCCGCGCTTTACTGCGGCCGCGCGCTCCCACCAGGCCGGAAGGCTCCAGGCGGAGGGTGGGCGGGGGCGTGCGTTTTGCGCCGTGAGCGCCTGCCTGAAACTCAATTCGCTCGTTGATGCTGCTGTGCTGACTCACTCTAGCATTTTGGAAGAGTTTCCGCAGTCAGCGAGTAAGATGCATTCAGATTTGCTTGCGTGCATGACACCATGTTTGTTAATTTAGTTAGTGTGCCTATGTTTACAAGTTTACACGACTGATAAAACGGCTATCCTTCCTTTGTATAGCTGTCCACTAGTTTGCTATCGCAATCGATGCTTCGCCTTTCGGGCGAAACTGCGACTTTTTTTATTCAAACAATTCCTCGCTGTTAGCAATGGCGCTGACTCCACCTTTGTATTCCTCGCCATTGTCTTGGAAACTCGGAAAGCACGGCACGTAGCATAATGCCGGTTCCCGAAAGTATGCTTTGCCTCAATACAGAAGTGTTACGCAGTGAAGCATAGGCGAAGTATTGAGGTGAAGCATATCCAGATGTAGGAAGGGGCAATTGTCATGGGACACAGTATCTATTCCTTAATTATACACACGTGCACCCGCCACCTCCTATCGCAGTACGAGCTACGATATGCCTAATAAGTGTACTGGCAGGCCTTCAGAGCTATTTCAGACGTGCCTGTGGCGATTTGAGTGAAAGGCATGCATTCACTTTTTCGGACTGCCCGATTTTTGGACGCTTTCGCGGCCTCTAGGAAGTCTGAAATATTGAACGTTGACTGTATACACATGAAGGTAATCGGACATGTGGTCACAAAGCAAAAAAAAATTATGTTGATATCCAATCCCGATGAATGTTAACCAACTAGCACACTTATCCATTTTGCTATCAAAGTGAGAAATCACATCTTCTGGCCGGTTGTCACTGGCAGCACAGCAACGCCCTTTCAGAGACCCTCTAGAAGCTTTTTCTAAGTCTACCTTCATATTACAGCATTGCTAATGATGTGCAAATCCAGTGCAATGCTCACGTAGCGCCAGATACTATCACATTCATGTGAAGATGAAGAAATATGTACCACCAATCATGCGAGTTAAGAATTGAACTCTTAATTGGGCAAAGTTGTGCCCAGAAAGTTGAGAAACGCTCGAATCACAATGATAGCAGCGAGCACAGTCATCGGTTGTTGAAGCTAAGCCTACAGGCCAAATGCGTTCACTAACAATGCATGTCTCACCGTACATTCCAGTGTAATCACTTCTGCTCATATACATTTGAGAATGTACAACACTAATTGCAACACACACAGTCTGATCAGCTATCTCTCTTGTTGTGAAAGGTTGACAACATTTAAGAAATTTCTTGTACCGTAGGCACGTTTTCCGCCGAGCAACTTCGTAACTGTGATAATTTGGTGAAAACAAATACTGGCAAAAAGTAAAATATCAACACATGACTTGAAGAAAAAATATGTTCAAGGCACTTGCCCGTTTGCTGTGCCAGCAAGTGGAAAGCACCACAGTGTTGCCATCGCCACTGAAGCAATTCTGTGGCAGTGCATTCAGGTAGAGGCCAGGGAACTCGTTGCCTACATAGAAGTTTAGTCAGCAACAATAAATCTTCAATTCCAATTTCAACTTACAACAATTAAGACAAGGATGAACCGGTTATTCAAACAGATTATAATATCCCGCTTTGTTGACTACCAATGGATATTAAAAGCAATAGATTTAAGTGAGGCTCTCGATTATTTCACACTGGTCACTTTCTTGGTTAAAGCCAAAACAACACAGCCTCTGTAGCTAAAGGCAGTAGAAGAGAGAAGATACATTTACAAAGTACTGCATAATTTAAATACGCATCACTCATATCTTGCACCGAAGTCTCTTATGCCTAAGTGCACTGTGATTCACAGCACATGGAAACCCATTTAATGAAAGTTTAGAGTGAGGATACATCATGCAAATTGTAAGTAACACAAGTGTTGTGAAAAAGTGAAAATGTTCATCATAGTGCCACTGGACACTCACCTATTGGCGTATTAATCCTGTCGATTATGATCAACGTTTGTTTGGTCTCCCAGCAGCACTGTAATCAATTAGGCATGACGTTAGCCACGCACTTCGAAGGCCAATCAATCAAACATTTCATCATAATTATGATCATATCACCTTCTTTAAGCCTACTGCAGGATGAGAGCTTCACCCAGGTAACTCACATGACTGCCCACCCAAATTCACTCAACCCACCCTATGTCTGCAAATTTCCTAACCTCACCACCAAGTCTGTGCTACCTTGAATAATAACAGTAATTATTATACTTATGAAAACTATACACAACAAAGGACAAATGAAAGAAACCTACATTTGCTTTACTTCTTTACTCGTTCCTCTTAACCTCAACTAGAATATCACCTACCCATGAATGATCTCTAATCCACACTGATTCTTCTTATGTCAACTTACTTCACAACCTTTACCTAATTCAACAAGCATGAGCTGTGTTCTGAGATCATTACTTTCAGCGACAACTTTCACAAGACGTAATGTGAATGGAACAATGCTGTGAGACAGATTGCCACATTTCTAAGCTCTCTTCGTGCATTTTGAAAAATTAAGACAGTAAAATAGCGCTGGCAGAAAGTGCCCATTCTACCAATTTCCTGTGTCACAGCCACTTCTTGTGACTTAGTTATATTGAAGTATGCTGTGACATTCCTGATAGCCAAAGCTGCATGACAAAATGTTCAAGTAATAATTGAGGAGCATATTTGGGATTAGGCAACTGTTTTTGTCATGTCACCAATGTCACCAACACTGCAGAGTTGAAAATGAGATTATGGAAAATATATTAATTGAAGCAGCCATTTTCTTATCTGTGGTCACCAATAGTTCAGGATAATAAGTGGCTTGCCATAATTTCATTCTCTAAACATAGTGCCAAGAGACAATGATAACTGCAGTTGATATCTTGCGGCTATACAATCTGAAAACAGTTTACACCTTTTGGGGCATATTTTGTCCCACAACACAATCGTCTCTTTTGCATGTCTTTGCTTTCTTTAACACTGTGTGCCTGGTACTTGCAGGTCTAAAACAACATGCACATTTTCAGTGTGCCATAACATTCTTGATATAAAATAGTGAGCACAAAGTTTTCAAGAAAATAATCGCAAACAAGACAAATGGTGATTATTGATGTGGGACGAAGACATGCCTCAAAGGGTGTAAACTGTTTTTAAAGTGTAGAGGGTGAATTACTGAATGCAGAAGCTGTCCCTAAGAGAATGCAGGTAGAATATCTGGGGCACATTTGATCACTTAACTCAGCTAACTACAAGGCATTAGATGGAAAAAATCAATCATAATTACAACGTTTATCGATTATTCAGAAAGACAATCATTCTATTGGCCACCAATATGTTTTCATGTTCAACCATAATAAAAGAAAATTAATGTTGCAAAATATGTCTAAAAATTCTGCTTTTCAACACTGGCATGTGAATACCATTGCACACTATTTTCACTGAGATTGGCTTCTCAGCATGACCAAGGAAAAGCAAAGAATTCAAAGAAAGTAATTGTTGAATAACATGGCCCCAGCATCGCTTATCACAAGCCTTATTATAAGCAGAACGGACCACTGGGCTAGTAAAATAGTTTATACTTTAATAAACTTCATACTTTACTGGCAGCCCCTTTGCGTCTTGTTCTCTCTTCTTCCATCTTTGTCCTGTATTCATGCTGTATTTTCAAGCATGAAGCTAATTATTCATGCTAGGTGACAGCATGCCCATCTTGACAGTACAGTATCTGCAGTTAACTCTCTATAGACAAAAATGTCTAAATGAAAGTTTGTAACAAATCGTACTATGCATTTTGTGCTAGTTAGCTTCAATTTCTTTTTGCAGTACCATCCTTTGGACAATCATGTTGCCTCCTGATCTTCAGTTAAAGAAAAGATTACTATAGGTTATTTTAATGTATTCAGCATCGAATTCAGTTCCATATGCATAGAACTATCCACCAAATCATAAAAAGTAAAGATTGCAGCAATGCAACGAGTAGGCCAAGCTACTTCTTTGCCTGCCTATTCAAGTGCACATGCCGTCGTTGGGAGAAAAAAAAACGCTAGGAAACAATGCAGCATTAAATTTACTGATCTTTTCTTTCGAGACTGAAACTGTGCTACAATACTTTATACATTTAAGGCTAATCATGCATTGATAATACATTTTACTTCACCTGAACAGTTTGAGGCAAGCAGAACAAATTTCTGTGACCTTCAAGTTCCGTTCAATTGCAGTTCATGGCACACTATAATCAAAGTGCATAATCCAACAGCAAAATACCTTGACCAGCTGGCATGCTTGGAAGTGAGGCCCTCCAACCTCCGACTGCAAGTACACAAGCGTGTTGCCATCCGGGCTAAACCGTGGCGAGCAGATGCTCTTGTTTGTGTCACCAACCGTGACTGAAAATCCACCGGAAAGAAAGTTAACCCCACTGCCCATCACTGGAACAAGTCAAATAGACTCGTTTAAGCTTTTCACATGGTCCACGTGAACTGCTGAAGGCTGGATACTGATGTCAAGATTAATTCTGTGAAACTAATAAAAATTTGCAAAGCCTCACACAAATGCACACAGCAAGAGCCAAAATTTGTCTTTTCACTAGCTGCTTTCATGTACACATTCAGCTATGATTGCTTCACTTTTCAGTGTGTTTTGCTGGCATGAGCACTACACACGAAGTCCTAATGAAAGCACCAAAAGGCCTCTTTGATTTGGTTGCACTTTCTGAACCAAGAGTGCATGTGTGGTTCCACATGAGCTCAGGTGATGCAAGTGTAGCACCGCACCTGTGTGCCTCATCGTCATTGCAAATTAAGGACAAAAGTGCAGAAAAAAATGAGCCCTTTCATCTGCTGCACGTAGTTAGGTCTTCTAGATAAATAAACACAAAGCAAAAGAGCAGGTATTTTCCTTTCATTATTGAAATAATTGCTATGATGATAGAACTGCATAGTGGGAAAGGAATGGTTGCTGTGGATGCTATTTCTTTGTTGGAAAAAGCATTCCAAGAGAAAGGCATACTATCGAAAACAACTTAACACATTAGAAGTCTTTCATAATGTGTCTTCACGACCATTCAGACATCAAACTTGTATACCTTTCATCTTTATGCCAGCTAGAGTAACTTTTGTGACCAAAACTGGGAGATTTCCACGTTCGCGCACCATAAAAATCAACTAGCGCAGTGCCATGTTATCTGCTACCTAGAGCTTGCACGACAGCCGCACTTCCAAAGTAGGAAGTGCAGCAGAATCATGAACTCATACTGGACTGGCCTTGCATGTAGTCATGTCGAACAGCATGGTGCAGGTGGCACGCGCTGCCCTGTCAAATTAAGGACAAAAGTGCTGCACTTCCTGAACTAGTGCAGAAAGTGCAGCCAAATCGAAGATACCTAATTATGACTACCATAGAGCACCAAGAAGCTTAAGGGAGAAACCTCAACGTCCATGATCACTGGAAAGCCCACTTTATAGAGGAGGTCTCAGCTAAACCATAGGCTATGAGGCACTCTAGTACGAACTGCATGTTTTGAGCTTGCAACACCCCAAAAAGCAAGGAACATGACATTAGGCATTGCGAAGAGCTTGCACTTCAATACAGCATACGAACTCCAGGAACAGGGCAATTACGATGTTCTAAACCTTGGGATAGCAAGCAAATCAAGGATTAACCACAATGTGTAGTGCTTACCGTAAGTGTCTGTTTCGAATTCGTAGTAATACAAGCAAGATCTGCGTAAGAAAGAAGACATCGAAATATAATAGTAAGACAGCAGGACATCAGGAGTACTGTCATTATTTTCGCTCACTTCTGCTAATTCTCTACGAGAATAGTCGTCACTAAAATTTCTAGCAATATAGCCGATGATGAGTGCAGTCACCATGTGGAAAAATACGTCCTAGTATGAATCGATAATTGTTGCACACTAAAACCCCATTGATATGTGCTCTGTCCCCCGGTGCGTGGTTCTACACGGAAGGCTCGAGAGGACGTGGTGAGCGGTAGTGTTCCGGTGAGATTTCGGGAGCTCGGGGCCAGTTGCCAACGGTATCAGCGATGGCACTGTTAGAGCGATCGGGATCATTTGCGATCTGCCCCTCCTGTGACTTGCGCGCTGCGGTGCAGTGTGGTCTCTGGTGGCAAGGCATTGAGCGGGCGGTGGCTCCTTCCGGCGACCTGCTGTGTGCACTCGTCAGAACGAGGTCAGAGAAGAAAACTAGACCAGGTGTGCGCCAGGTTTAGGGCCTTTGGTTCCTGCAAGACCTCAACTTCGAAGCTGCACCACCTGGTCTGCTCAATCTTCGCGAGGAGTCCGTCATGGAAGCCAGTCTGGTTTAGGGTCTCCAGGTTCCTGGAAGACCTCGATGGCTCCACCAATCCTTGTTCGGTGCATTATCAGTCTCCAAGGTTCGCCCGCCGGTAGGAGTGTCATGCCATTGCTGCCAGCCACCGTGGGCCAGTGCTGTCAATGCCTTTGCAGCGCAGCAGCGGGGTAAAGCGCCGGCCATGGAGAAAGGAATGGCGCAAGCGAATGCTTGCACCCGTTGTGCCAACGACTAACTACACCACCGCCGCCGACTCGTCACTTCTCGTTTTGTGCCTTGCGGTGGGTGCTCGCTGTGAATGATTTTGCAATGCGGAGCAGCAGTGTGTGTGTGTGTCTTTCGTTGTTGTGTTTCTATTGTGATTGTGGCTGTGCTCAGCGAGCGTGTAGCGTTGTCGCCCATGGCGACTCGGCATCTTGTCGTCTGTGCCACCGGGTTCGACCAGCCAGTGCCGTCAATGCCCTCGCAGAGGGAGGGACAGTGTGGGAACGCTGACGTGAATAGTGGCAGAAGAGCCAACTGTGGACGAAGAAGATGACGGACGCCTGAGCAGTGGTGTGAGGAATGCGCGAGTTGCGGCTGTGCGCCCTTGGGCGCGGCCGGCCGGGACTGGAGCTGTGGCCGTGGACCGAGGCGTTTCCCTCACTGTGTACATTAAGGTAACCATGCAAGGTGTCGAAGGTCACAGCAGTGACGATTAATGTAAGTGCTGCTGACGTATTGGTGGTTTGCTGTTGTAGTTGTTTGACTTAAAACAAAAGAAAGGAAACGCAAGAAACAGGAAGCTCATAAGCATGACTGTATGGGAACTAAACAGCATTGGTTCTACAGACTGCAAAAGCCAGGAAAACATAACAAACGAGAAGGTGTCAATAAGGTTCCACTGCATTCGTCTACTGTATCTGTCATCTTGCTTCTAGTAGCACTTTTCGACAATAGACGCCAGCATTTGTTAATCTCAGTGGCACTGCGTGTAGACTTTCTCATCACATGGCCTGCTTGAATTCTTGCATTGAAAACACAGTTGCCTGCAGACTGCATTTCTGGAAACTATTGGGAAAATTTAGTACACTTTTTATCATTTCCTGCAGTCTGGGAAGGGTCAAGGGCCAGCTTGCAAGTTACCTCAGGAAGAATATGGTGGGTGACAGTGCTTCAAAGGTCATCGCTTACTTATCTGGAGACATGATGTGAGTTTTAGCTTGTCTGTAATCATTGTCCCATTGACGGATTACTGGTTCACCAGAACCGTAGATGGTGGAAGAGACAACTTGCGACACTTTGTCCAGCTACAGTGCGTCTGAAACATTTTTGCAATGCGAGAGTGTTTTTGTCAAAGGAAAGTCATAAAAGGACAGTATGCAGTATTAGCTTTGTGTGCTCTTTAGTTAAACACTGTGTCACAAGATGTTACTACCAGCTTTGTTGTCATACAGCTTTCCAGTAACCCGATGTTCCGCAAATAGTAGTACAGCTACGAACTAGCTAGAACTCTTCTCTTTATAAACTCGGCTGCTGGTTTCAATTACGATCGTCACACTATACAACATTGCCTTGCATAATTTTGAGCCAGGGGAAAACCCCTCACAGCCATTGCAGTAAAAGTAGGAGAGGCCCCTTGCCTGCGGTTGTTGCAGTAGGTAAGCCCCAACTTCCAGGGGCTGCCCTCCCAGCCAACAAAGAGGATGCCCAGGTCTTCAGGAGCCCACACAGCCTGCCCTGGTGAGATGTTCTCGGGCATGTTGTGCAGCACATTGATGGCGCTGTTGTACACATTGATGGTGCACAGCACAGGCTGGTAGTGCTCCATGTTACATTCACCCCAGCTGTCTCGGTACAAGAATTCTGTGCCCTGCAAAGAAAAAGTATTGATGGCATCACTTATTTAACCTTGTCCCTGTGCATGAATGTTTTAGGCATGAGCTGTCAATTTTAAACTTGTAATCTTGAAGATTACATGAATGACTACTTGGGCTTACGCTCAACATTTGCACTATTTCCCACTTGCACTGCTTGAAGTGCATTCACATGACACAACATTGCGTACTCAGTGTGGACCGAATGAGACGTGCACCTGTGGCACGATTTGGTGCCACAGGTGGTTTTTGAACAGTGCCCTTCTGCATGTTATTAAAGTTCTACAAGATGGATGGTGACTCAGTGTGAAGAAAGGAAGCAAATGTGAATTTTCAATATACCTCCACCATGTTCCTTGGCCAGGGCTGTACTGAATACTGCATTGTTTTGGAAGACAGGTTAAAGTGCTTCTGCAGGCTAAACCACTGACTTGTTTGCATGAAATAAGCTCGTAGTTCAAGGCTTAGAAACCCAAGCAACATCTTCAGTTTAAGGCTGAAACCTCCAGACCTTTTGAGCTTGTTCTTTATCCGTGCGGCTGAAGTAGGATGCTTGCTTGGGCTCCTGCTTCTCAGCGACGTAGAGTAGCTGGTTCTCAATATTGGACCATGAGAAGTTGCTGAATGTTCCTGCGCATGACAGTTACCGACGACAAAGCATGATCACAATGGGCATTCCCATCAAACTCATCCCTCACACTCATAACCATTAACAATAGGTGTGGTATGATAATGAAGTTTACAGGAAAAGGGGTGCATTGTGGCATCATTTCTCACAACACTGTGCAGAATAACTGAACTTTGTAAAAAGCGCTAGAAGGACAATGCGGTGAAAGGAACATAAGCTTCCGCTCCTACTTCTTCACACAAGGCACTTTCAATGGCTCTTGCCACACGATGTCTTGATTACATTAGCCACTTAAAGCCAAGCACAGCTGCAGCTAAATAGGCAAGTATCGAACTTGCATGCCCGCAGTCCGATGTTGACACTGTTTGAGACTATAGCTGGCATTAGAGCCCTTGCTGCCAGGCTGAGTGAACCTCTGGAGGTTTATTACAGGCCAGGATAGTCCATTCTACTTAGGTTTTCTGTCCAGTCAAAGCCAAAATTCATTGCACTGTTGAACTACACCAGCAATACTCTGTCTCTCAAGGTGTATAACAAAAAATGACACTGGAGTCAACGTTCCAACAAGGGCACTAGTCTTCGTCCAGGGCAGCAACTGCTCTAATACTCAAGTCTCCATCTTGCTGTGAACTTCTGTATTGTCTAGCTATCACATGTAGCACAAAGGGAATTGCAGAAGTGAGCTCCCAAAAAGGCTGATTATTGTGGAGAAGCTAGCTGTAAAGGAGCTATATTCACGTACGTGCAGACACACGTGATGCTGAACAGGCACTCACACGTACTAGGTAGCTGCCATGCCGAATGCTAATGTATCTCCAGAGGTTTTATTGAAGGTCCTAGTTTATTATGAGATCCAGTTTGAATAACAATTTTTAGCCACTCCAAAATACCTATGATTTTGGAAAAGCAAACTTCAAAAGAGTGTATTACGTACATGCAGACACACTCAATTTGTCTCTTACTAAATGCCTATGTTTTTTAAACAGGTTCAAACCTGAAGGAGATCTTCAGCTGCACATTGGTCAAAAGGCCTTCTCGCAACCATCGAGTGCTAGTGTGTGGTGACAGCAACTTTTTTCAGCAAATTTACTGAGAAAGACCAAATTTTAAGCTTTCTTCTCCACATGCAAAGGCCTACACTAGTGGTGCACCATATATGCATTTTGAAGAATAAGCTCAATATAATGGTCAGTCAAAAACATGCAGTGAGCTAAGTGACTTACCACTTTCATGGACCTTGCCATGAGAATTCACAGCTTCCAAGTCGACTGAGTCCAGCTTCATATTCTGGTCCCAAAACTGAACAAAAAGAATTAATGTACAGTGAGTTAACAAATAAGTAAGACAATCATACCAGAAGACGGCTATCATAAAATGTTAAATGTGACAAATACATTCGGCTTCTGGTCTGCAGAAAAAGACCTTTACTGTACACTATGGTTTACAAACCTTCAGATGTCTAACTTGGAGATGATTTAGAGGTACCAAAACTCTCTGGTCATTAACATAGGGAAACATGGAAACTGAATTTTTAAGTTACTCGATCAGCAAAGGTAATATGTCCACATTATGCAATCTAAAACATCAATGCTGGCTAGCACTCTTAGGTTTAGTACACATACACAAATACTCCAGAAAGTAAGTGCAGAAGGATGGGGGAGAAGGGGGAGAGTCAATGCCGTAACCGGATTGGTAGAGCAATGCATGCCTCATGTGGAAATTGTGGGTGTGGCTCCCACAGATGGCAAATTGTCTTTTCTTCCGCCTTCGTTTCCCTTTTCCTTATTATTTCTGTAGTTCAGTTTCAAAATCTATAGTTGTTTCCCCTATGCTTTTTCTTGAATTTGCTGTCCATTGGCTTCATATGGTTGTTACTAACAAAAAGTGCACATCGATTAGACTCATATTTGACTTCTGACGCTGTAGAAAGAGTTTTTACTATAAAGTGCGTATGCAGCGGTAACACTTTAAATATATATATATTCAATTCAAAGTGCCATTACAACATCTAAATGTTGAGGCAAAGGTTTAACTCTGTCATACCAATGTTACGTACAGTCATTATTCTTGCCTCAAAAACAAGGAAACACAAGAGACAAACCTCCATCATCTGTTTGAATTCTCCTTTCTTGGCGACTTTCCTTAAGACAGCTTTGTACGATCCAGACTGAGAAAATGCTGCTAAAACTCTGCAAGAAGTCAAAATAGAAGAAATCACATGAATGTCCAGATTGAATACATTGCAGTAAATGCCCTATATGCAGCGCTAGAACCCTTTACTCACCCAATAATTAATCAGTCAGTCAATCAATCAAGTGATAATTATTATTGTAAAACAAATCTGTCACAGCTTACACAAAGTCCTGACTGTAGAGCCAAGCTTGGCCCAAGCTTGTGTGAATACTGCACGGATTAATGTGGAGACACATTATGTTGAACAATTGATTAAAATAGAAAAGTATGAAAAGTGAAAATATATAGTATGTGCCTATTATGGATACCTATTACTCTTCGTTGCCAACACTAACTGTCTCGCCCAAGGACCAATCCATAACAGGAGAGGAGCCATCGGCATTCCAAGTAGCAGTCACCCTCCCAAAGACTGAGTCAATCCAATGCTAGTATAGCTAGCTTTCATAATCTGATAAGAACGAACAATTCAGCATGACATGGCTTTTTTGAAAGAGGTCAACACTCACTCAGATGAACAGTCCTCAGGATGACCAACAGCCTGGAAACTCAGCTTGTTCTGCTTATCGAACACGCCCAGGTGGTGCCTGGAGAAGAGGGACTGTTCCCCTCGTTCCACGTCGCGTACCTCCCACAGAGTGTGCAGAGTCAAAGACTGACCATCCTGGCCCAGTTCCACAAACGCATCTCGGGCATCTGGTACTCGGGCTATTTCCCGATACAGGCTCACTACGTTCCTCACCTGCGTAGGGAAGCAAACACTGCACTTCATTTGTTGCCACTTCACAGGGTGCATTAGCTAATGTGCACAAAGCAGCTGGCGGGTGGCTTGGGCAACAATGTTAAGTGGCAGAGCTATGCTGTAACATTCTACACTTATCATGTGCATTGTTTGGTGTGTGTATGAAAAGCAGAGCTGGTATAATGTATTGATTCTATTTCAATGCCATTCCTTTTTGTACTTCACCACTGGTCTGAACAGTGCGCTCCGGCGATGCTATCACCATGATTGGCCAGTTTTTATTAGTTAATGATAAGAAATAAATAAAAGTGAGTGAAAGGAATCCTTGGATAGTATCGGCCAACCTTTAAGGAGACGGCTTCAAGTACAAATTTTTAGGGGTGTGCAAATAGTCGAAACTTCCAAATAACGAATCGAATAGCCACTATTCGTAAATTCAATAATTTTCTAATGCTTTTACAATATTTAAAAACATCTACTGCGCCCAATTAAACATAAAATTGTAGAAAAAGTACGGTAAGTTCACTCTTGTGGGTATAGTATAGACATAAAACACGAGAACTTGCGTAGCAGAGCATGCTATGTCACTTAGCCATACTTTACAGCCTGTACAGCGATTATTCGCACTTTCTGAAGAGCCCCGTGAATGCGAAGAAGCTACTTATTTGGCCCTAATGCAGGGTGTTTGTGTCTTTACTAAACAATGCCTCATAATGTACTATGTACGAACAGAAACTTGCTAACTTTAAGAATACTGGGATGTGGACGTTGTTTTATATCAATTGTGATTGTCTTTAAAACTAAAGAATCAATTCTTTCTAAAGGTTCAAAATTCAAAGGTACCGACTATAGCGTAGGTGAAGACTTTTCGCACCACGTTCAAAACTGCCAGAAACAACTTCTCGCGTTTGCGAGGGCAAAGGCTGTGCTTTTTCCCCTTTTGATTTAAAACTTTGCATATTGGCCCTAAACGTTACGTCTTTGATGAAATTGCAGAATGTGCAAAAGAAATATCTTAACAATCAACTCATCCTTGCCCTTCATCACGCTATCCCCCGCCTACTCTTCGTGCCAACTTTTCGCTATCAGTAATCTTTACTAACATTCGCAGCTTCCTGCCAAAACGCGATATCGTATCAAACCTTCTAACTTCGTCAGGCAGCAATCTACTTATATTAACCGCAACATGGTTGAACAACAACATCACTGACTCAGAAATTCTGTTTGACCTGCCTAATTTTCATCTTTTTCGCGCCAATCGCAAAGATTCTTGCGGGGGAGGAGTTCTAATTGCAGTCAGCAAACAATTGTCTTGTTCTGCCATTAATGTTGCGTCAGACTTAAAAATGTTGTGGGTTATGTGCCACACTTCACCACTAACGCTATTAATTGGTGTGTGTTACAGGCCACATGACAAAAGTCCAGACTTTCCCCGCAAGCTCCACAATGCCAACTAGTTTCAAAGCACCCTAAAGCACACATCCTACTATTCGGGGATTTCAATTACCCCAATATTGACTGGAGTAATCAACCTCAGCCCATAGTCAAGGAGAGCCAAATGACTTTATTGACGTTTGCCTTAATTTTAACTTAACCCAAGTTGTATCTGAACAGACACGCATCGCAGGGGAAGCAAGGGAAACACTCTGGACCTCATACTGACCACTCATCCAGACAGCGTTAATTTCATTACATGCCTCGGAGAAATCAGCGACCATAAAGTAATTCATGCCAATTTTAACTTCTCACCTGAATTAAAGCAAACTTCCCAGAAATCTATTAGGCTCTACGATAAGGGAAACTGAAGCGATCAACTCTGAACTAAAGAACTTTCTGTCGGTCTTTGATACGACCTATCTTTCCAGAAGTGTAAATGAGAACTGGACGCTTTTCAAACATAAAAATTATCAAACTAACGAATAAATACATCCCGTCATGAAGTTTTCGAAAGGGTAATCAGAAACCCTGGTTCATAAAGACACTAAAAAGGCTCGAAAACAAGAAAAAATGCGCATTTCGTGCCGCTAAGCGCCACGCAAACCCACACGCATGGGAAAAGTACTATGAAGCTGAGCACGCATACTTGACAGCGATTGGAAGTACTAAGCGCTCATTTTACGAAGTAGAGCTACAAAATATGATAGTCGATAACCCCAAGAAATTCTGGAAGGCGATAAACCCTAAGGAAGCACGCGCTGTCACCCTCACCAACAATGCTGGTCAAATCATGACTGATACAGACTGTGCAGACACCTTCAACACTGCATTTTCATCGGTTTTTACCGATGAATCCAAAGCACCATGTTTTACATTACCATTATTATTACTACAACCATGCAAGCCATAACGTTCTGCAGTAATGAAATTTCACGCATAATAGATCAAATAAAAAATTAATATGCCGCTGGCATAGATGACATCAATTCAAAAATTTTGAAAGACGCTAACCTAACCTGTTCCAGTATTTTCGTTTTATTGTTTTCACAATCACTCTCTGAAGAATCCATTCCAGACGACTGGAAAGTGGGGAAGGTCGTTCCTGTGCACAAAACAGGTAATACTGATTCACCTCTTAATTATTGGCCCATTTCATTAACAAGTATATGCTGCAAAATTATGAAACGTCATTTACTCCCAAATCACGCAATTCTTAGATTCCAATAATTTCTTCCAGCCGTCACAGCATGGTTTTCATATGGATTTTTCGTGCGATACTCAACTAGCCATTTTTCTTCATGACATTCACGCCAACCTTGATATTAATCTACAAACTGACGGTATCTTCCTTGACTTCGCTAAGGCGTTCGATAAAGTACCTCACCAACGCTTGCTTCCTAAACTTTCCCAGTTGAACCTACATCCAAACATCATCGCATGGATTAACGAATTTCTCAGGCATCACTCTCAGTCCGTCTTCATTAATAACCAACCCTCAAACCCACTACCAGTCACCTCCGGCATTCCGCAGGGTTCTGTCCTCAGTCCCTTGTTATTCCTCATTTACATTAACGACTTACCCCAGCGCGTATCTTGTCATATCCGCTTGTTCGCTGATGATTTCATTATTTATCGTTCAGTAACTAGCCCTTCTGACCAAGAATCCCTTCAGGCAAACCTAAACCATGTGCTAAACTGGTGTTTGCAGTGGATGATTACACTCAACCCTAACAAATGCAAGTAAATATCTTTTCACCGTCGTCGCAACCCTTTTGTCTTCGAATATACCATTTCTAACTCCCCTGTTGACCTCGTCTAGTCTTACAAATACTTAGGTATCACCATTTCTGATGATTTATCTTGGCGTCTGCACGTGACTAACCTGATATCATCGGCTAATACCTATAGGTTTCTTAAAGCGTCACCTGTGGGAAGCCCCTCAACACATCAGACTACAAGCATACATCTCTCTCATCAGAACTAA
Organism: Dermacentor silvarum; assembly: GCF_013339745.2. Taxonomy (NCBI): domain Eukaryota; kingdom Metazoa; phylum Arthropoda; class Arachnida; order Ixodida; family Ixodidae; genus Dermacentor; species Dermacentor silvarum. The sequence goes on along the minus strand of NC_051154.1, from coordinate 332,099,153 downwards.
ACTGGAATACGCATCGGCCATCTGGAACTCTCATCAAGCATATTTAAGAAATGCCATCAAAGCGGTACAAAACTGGGCTACCAGATTTATTCACTCTTCATACTTATATGACGTTGGCATATCATCTCTCAAATCGCAATCAGGTTTGTGTAACCTTTCTGCTCACCGTTGCATTGCCAGTCTTGTTTTGTATCACAAGTTCTTTTAATCGCCCCTAAGACAAGAACCATACATCTGCGCACCCCCACCACGCAGATCAATCAATCGATCAATCAATATTTATCTGACGACAAAATCAAATACAGGGTGGGTGTAAGTACACATTCGGAGGTCCCGAAGTAACAACTGTCGGGGGGACCTCCTAACAAGACATGAAAAGGGGGTTAGTAGGATCGTGGCAAACAGCGAGTCATGTCATATATATATATATACAAATTATATATAATCGGAAATGAACGGAAATGAACGGTAAGAGAGAAAAAAAATCTTTTAAAAACATCACTAGTATAATCACACAGTTAAAAAGAAAGAAAAAAAATTGCATAAATCATTAAAGATAACTTGCAGAAATTCAAACGAGGATAAACGGCACGTAAAACTAACAACGAGAAGTATCAATTTATAGGCAAAATTCAGTGACTCGGTATTTTGGACAGTACATTGCATAATAGTGAATCAGAACAACATCTAATTATTTCTACGTTAGTTAAATTATACTATGTGTCAGTTAAAGTGTTCATGAAATGCTCCTTTGTTCTACGGTTGAATGATAATAATGTAGATGACTTCATATCAGATGGTATTGAATTCCAAACAGAAATGCCTAAAAACGCGACGGTAAATTTCCCATAATTAGTTCTTGCTTTTGGAAGAAGATTGAGTTGTGCTGAAAATCTTGTGTTGTTATAATTTATTAGGCTAGAGCGAGTAAAACCTGGAATATTAAGCTCGGTATTTATAAGACGAAACATAAGCAGTGACAGCTTATGATTAAATAACATGCGTAAAGGTAAAACATTTAGGGAACGGAATATGGGAGCAGAGGGAGATGTATGCGATTGGAATGCAATTAGTCGTAGTGCCTGCTTTTGCAAAACTTCTAGCTGATGAAGATGTATGGCATATGTATTACCCCAAGATGACAGGCAGTATGAGAGATGACTGTGTATGTATGCGTAATATAAAGACATGAGAATGGTTTGCTGAAATGAAGAGCGCATTTTTATGATGATGTGAATACCAAATGAGATTTTTTGAATAAGTGATTGAATATGGCACTGGAACTTTAGGTTCTCATCTAGTACTACACCAAGAAATTTAGTAGACGCGGATCTTCTAAGTACATTATTATTTAGAGACACTACAATAGAGTCAATGTAATAAGTTCTTGAAGAATGGAATACCATAAGTGTTGTCTTAGATGGGTTAATGGATAGCTTGTTTTTTACACACCATGAATGAACATTCGCTAGGTCAGCGTTAAGCTTATCCTGCAATGCGAGTAAATTTTCATCAGATGCGAAAATAGTGGTGTCATCGGCATAAAGAAGGCAGTGTGCATGTGTTAATATTTCTGGCAAGTCATTAATGAATATGATAAATAAAAGTGGCCCAAGTATTGATCCCTGAGGCACGCCTGTATTTACAATTTTTGATGAGGAGAAGACACCATTAACTTCTACTATATATGGTCGGTCTATTAGGTAGTTGCGAATTAATTGTAAAGGCGGCCCAGAAATGCCATAAGATTCAAGTTTACTTAAAAGAATACGATGGTTAATTGTATCAAACGCCTTAGTGAAATCAATAAAGAGAGCACCCACCAAGAGGCCTTGATCGATGGCTAACTTAACCCTCTCAGTAAAAGTAATAAGTGCTAGTTCAGTTGAAAAATTCTCACGAAAACTAAATTGATCAGGAGTTAAAAGATTAAATTTCGATAAGTATTTAGTTAAGCGATTGTGTATTAGTTTTTCGATAACCTTATTGAAGAAAGACAAAATGCAGATAGGACGATAATTACTCATGCACTTATGGTCACCTTTTTTAAATACTGGGATTACTTTACCTGTCTTCAGATGATTAGGAAAGATGCCATCTATAAATAATCTGTTTGCTATATGTGCTAACGCAGGTGAGATTTCGTTAGATACAAGCTTAATGCTAGAGGGGCGTATCAAGTCGAGGCCTGGGCCGGTTGTTTTAAGAGAATTGATAACATTACATACTTCTAGCGATGTTGTGGGGAACAGGTAAAAGGAATGAGAACAGCGTGGAAAATTAAGTAACGTTGAATCAGGCTGACTACCGTCCGTAATACTAAAATGGTCACTGAAAACATTAGCTATGTCTTGAGAGTCAGTAATATTAACAGAACCGTGGTTCACACACGATATGTGATTTTTAGTTGTACGAATGTTCAAGTATTCCTTAATAACCTGCCAGTTTCGTCTGGTATCACTTCCATTTTTCCTTATTTTATTTTCGTAGTAATTACGCTTGGCATTTTTTAAAGTGGCTGTTAGAACATTTGAATATGTGTGGAAGCGCAGTCGCAACGCATTATTGAATGGCTGGACTTTAAGTTTCTTACGAAGATTATCTCTTTTTTTAATGGACCGTAATAAAGAATCACTAATCCAAGGCTTTCTTGGCGAGCTAAACCATCGCGTCACAGTAGTGTTACTTGTACATAAGTTAGAGCATTCGGATATTTTTGCAAAAAAAGATTCAAAAGCCCTTTCGCCACATTTCTCTTCCAGCACGTCAGCCCAGTCAATCGCACGAATCATACAAGTGAATTTATTAGAATCAAAGAAAGTCCTGACATATTTTGCTGCTGGAGAAGGCATTACGGAACCTATGCAAAAAAAATATAGGGTAATGGTCTGTTACGGCATAGTCCACTATTCCAGCTGTGCTAAAATCAGTAAGTATGCTAGACAGTACATGGTCAATTAAAGTATTAGGTCCGCCTATTTCACACCTGGTTGGAGCTGTAATTAGAGAGGAGAGTCCACAGCTAAGATAAGTACGTAAGTACTCAGAGCAACATTGACTGTCAGGGTTGATAATGTTGATGTTAATGTCGCCACATATCACAATATCCTTGTTTTCATCAGTGACTATGTTTAGTAACTGCTCAAATTCTTTACAAAACTCGATGTAGGAGGAAGAAGGTGAATGATAAATGCATGCAATTATGATGTTATGTTTGGTAGGCAGCTGCAGAGTATTACTCTCTACTTCTAACCACACTCATTCACAGAGACAATGACGAAAAAAAAGATCATGGCGACGCTTATATGATAATGAAGATTTTACTAAAATGGCCGAACCGCCACTACGATAACCTTCACGATGGCAATATTCAGAAGTGTAGCCAGAAAGACCGTATAGATTCCCGTCATGAGACGATAACCACGTTTCAGATAGGCATACGAAAGAGAAGGCATGATCAAGACTACAAAGAAGAGCGATGAAATCATCATGATGCTTACGAACACTGCGGATGTTCCAATGTATTAGGGATAAAGTGGGTTGTTTTTCCTTAAATAGAGCTTTCACTTCATCAAGAGTAAAAACTGAGTCAGCCATGGTGAATTATACGTTAGTGCAAGCAAGGAAGAAATTATTTGAAGACTGACAAGTCATTCGCACTGCATATGCGATGAACACGGCTGTTTTCCGACTTTCTGGCCTTAATGGCACAGTTATTGGTCCACAGAAATTTCCATCCTTTAGACTTCTTGAGCTCTAGCGCCTGCGCAAAAAGCCGCTTATTATCGGGTGTGAGGTGATCATTAACATAAATAGAAGTGGGTGGTTTATGTGACAGCCCTATTGCAGTTGTTGTGAGTCTTGCTTTGCGTGCTTTGGAAGCAAAGTCAGCTTTTTTTGTTCGCGAGCAGAACCGCGCGATAATGTTAGTTCCTTGTTTGGCAGGCACGCGGTGAACAATGTCAATGTCACCAGCAGTGACAGGGCACCCAATCTTGTCGCCTAAAGCCTGGACAATTGTTAAGCAGCTTTCTCCTTCAGTCTGTGGAATACCTTTAATTTCTACGTTATTTTGCCTGGAATACTGCTCAAGGTCAGCTACTCGTTGTGAAAGGCTTTTGTTACTCTCAATCAAAGACTTATTATCGTCTCTCAGGGATTTGTTTTCTTGGAGAAGGTTGTCGTTTCTTGCTTTCACAGATTCGTACAATTCATTAAACACACTAAGACTTTGACGCATTTCTGCGACTTCAGAACCTAGATGCTCAAGTTCTTTCGCCAACTCGGAATTAGTGGGAATCTTGTAGAGTTATGCAGATCAATACAAAAAGCAAAGAACGGCAGCAGTGGTGGCGGCAAAAACTTATGGGCTATAAGGAAAATTTCAGAAGCACTAACCTGCAGAAATACGCAGAGAATGGTTAGGAACGAATCCTATGCCACTAACCACTGCTGCCAAAGTGATGATTGACGTTCCAGGGCAGTCGCTTATAAAGGCAGGATTTGTCTGTAGGCGGCGCTGCACGCGATGCAGTGATGAGTGCTGGGTCGCTGGCTTTACACGTGTGCGTCTTGATATAGTATCGTTGTTCACACAGATGGCTCCGGGAATCAGATGCACACGAAATCTGCAGAAATATGCAGAGAATGGTTAGGAACGAATCCTATGCCGCTAACCACTGCTGCCAAAGTGATGATCGACATTCCAGGGCGGTCGCTTATAAATGCAGGATCTGTCTGTAGGCGGCGCTGCACGCGATGCAGTGATGACAGTGCTGGGGTCGCTGGCTTTACACGTGTGCGTCTTGATATAGTATCGTTGTTCACACAGATGGCTCCGGGAATCAGATGCACACGAAATCTGCAGAAATATGCAGAGAATGGTTAGGAACGAATCCTATGCCGCTAACCACTGTTGCCAAAGTGATCTCCTCGCATCGGTCACCCTCTGCAAGTTTTGCATCCACGAGCCCATACTACTACCTTCATGAACTTTTTTTCGCGAACAGCAACTGATTGGAACGGCCTTCCCCACCATATCGCTGCCATAACCTGTCCATCGACATTTTCGACTGTTTTAAAACCCCACCCCTTATGTAACACCCCAATAGGGGTCTTTAAGGAAAATAAAGAGATTTGATGTGATAACAATTTTATATTATTCGCAATCTTTGCTAAATGTATTCGAAATTTGATTCGGGCATTATTCGATTCATATAAAATTTGGTCTCAAAAATCCTTATTTGCAAACCCCCTACAAACTTTCATTCTATTTACTTCACCTTAAGGGCCCAGAGACATTACATAAAAGGGGGCCCACATTTGTAGTCGACATAGCTTAACAGCAAGAAAAAAGGAAGAACGCTCTCAAGAAGCTTTGCCACACATGCATCTGTGCAACGCACCCCACAAGGCACACCTTTGTCGCATCGCATCGCCGGCCTCGCACGCCCCTCTTTCATTTCTTTTCCACCCTCTTTTTGACGTCGAAGGCTTGGAAGAGAGATGGGAGAGAGGCAACAAGGTGTGCCATGTGGGATGCCCGGCGCATAGGTGGTTGTCGCAAATCGGCTCGCAGATATTTTTTTCCCCTTTTCCTGGACTAAGTGTTCCCAGTAGCCAGATTTAATTGTTGTAGTCAATAATGTGGCATAGGAACATTGTAATAAGCGGTTTATTTCACCATACAACACACAAAAGTTGACAGTACAGTGGCTGTTAATTGTTACATCCGAGTACTATTGTTAAAACCATTATATGCTATAAGTGGGTTGAGTGAGGCACTGACACTAAGCGAAAATGTCCAACTGCCTATACCTGCCCACTCATTTTACTAAAACAAAAAATTCACATATTCAAACTTTCAGCTCACTCCAATATCGGTAGTGCTTCACGATGTACGTGGCACATTTTAAATATCATTACATTCGTCAATGCTTTTGCTGTTGATGCACAATCTTGGCATACACAATTATATACATAATGCCATAATGCCTAATGCCTGAAAAGGTTAGAAGTTATTGTAAGGCGTAAATTATTGTAAAAGCATGAGCATGACATAGAGATGGTGCAGTCATGTGCATTTCTCTGCTATCTATTTCTTTTGTTCTTTCTAGTGCAGACTTAATACAAGTCATGATCTTATTTTTAAAAAGATAAATCGGCACATTCACTGTCAGCTGGCAACCAGATCCTACAACATGAAGAACGCAGAAGGCAATTTCTGGAGTGAAGTTAATGAATGTGAAGAATTCGGGCACTCCATTTTACAAGTGGTGGGAGAGGGGTGTTACGTTTGCTTAGCTAAGTATCAAGTCAGCAAAACTGCAGTAACTATACATGTATATATCTCAAGAGTTGGAGAAAGAAGAAATAAAGGCAAGGTGCTTGAAATGTGAAGTCCCATCTGAGCGCATTTCTTTGGCGCCTATCAAAGAAACAAAATGTTTTTGCCCACGTTCTGCTGTGTTGCAACTTGCTCGGGTACCGGCAGGCTCGTTATGTCGCAACGCAGTTTCTCTTTATGGTCAGCCTGCTATTCAGATGACCGATAAAACGTCAACCGACAACACCGGAATATAACAACGAAAAGCTGAGGGTGGTGGCGCGAATAGCTGTGCTGTCGTGTACTGTCAACCGTGCGCCGTACAATGCCTCGACAGTTCGAGAGTGCTCACCGCCGTACAATTTCACCAGATGCGGAGCGTATAACCAGAGCCGTATCGCACGGACATGGGAAATAAAGAGAGCGGTGACCCATAATAGAGAGAGAGAGAGACGCTTTTATTTTTACAGGTAAAGTTTATTTAAGTTCATTCATTTTCATTCTGCACGGCTCCGGGCGCAGGATTGGCCAGAGCACAATATCGGACGATATCGTTCCAAAGCGATGCTGTGATGTGTGCGCACACGTACCCGCAAAAAAAAGCTACAGCGGCAGATATACCATATCAAAGCAGTATTTTTGTTTTTCTTTCTACATTTTGCTTAGCATCTGTTTTCATTTCACATTGTGTTAACCTGAGTTTCATCAAGCTGCGACGGCCGCCCGCTTCAGATGTGCTATTTTGTAGCGATGCCACACATCTGGCCATGAAGAGTCATGACCCGGCGAAAGGAATGCGCAGCTGCATGTCGACTCAAACTTCCGGCCCAGGTACACTACCACCCACTCCCCCAATCTAGCACACTCTACTAGTACACTGTAGCCCAGGTAACTGTAGGGTGACGCAATTATTCTGACCTGCTTTCCGCACCCCTTGAGAATTTTATTCATTTTCTTAGTTTAATTTCAGGAAGTATAATCATCCTTTAATACAACTCGCCATTGCGAATTCACCTCGTTCGCCTGGCGAAGTTAAAATGCAGCCGCGAGTGGCAGGCATACGCGGACACATTGGCTTGCCATGCGATGCGCTCAATCGAATGTCTGGATGCACGCAATATCAACACTCCCCATGCACAGTAATATACATACAATGGGGCTCCGTGCTGGAAAGATTCCTTTCCACTTTCTGTTCGCTAAACATTCTCAAATTCGGAGAGCGCATTTTTTAGGCTCAGCGGTACAGTGAACGCATGATCCAAAGCCAACTGAAGTGATCGAGGCCGAAATCATTAAAAAAATGTCGTTCACGCCTTCTTTCAACACATCTCACTTATATAGACGGCAAAACAACATTCGATTTTCGCTGTCTAACACAATATATTGTCACGAGAAGCCAGCATAAAAAACGTATAAATAAAATATTTTTATGTAAACCAAGTGATCTTTTACGCAATAAACATTTTCCAAAATTCTGTATGTTAACAAATGACAACTGCAGTTCTACAGTTATTATTCTGGAAGGCTGCTACTGAAGAGTTAGAGTTGCGGCAGTAGCCAAGTTTATCTGTCGTTCATGAAAAAAATAAAGGGCGGGGGGTTAGGAGCACAGTGATACGTACGCGCCAGCATACACTTTCTTCTTAATGCTCCATGATTATTGCTTGTGAGTAGGAATGTAGCCTGTGTGTGAGCTTTAAACAGATGTCTTGGTGCTGATACTGTCTGCTTTCTGTTACTACCTTGAAACCATGGAGTTGCATGCACCTATCAAGTGCTCTGCACTTTCTGGAACAACCTAATCTGTGTACTGAATGTAGAGTGCTGCATTTTGTTCACTAAAGAGGTGCAGGCATGTCCTCAACATGCATTGCCATGGTGCTCAAGAAGTCGTAAATCAGCTACAAGGCAAAATAAAGCTGATACTCAAAGCTGTTTGATACATCTATGACGTGTAACCAGTGAAAGTTGAACACATTTCCTCAGATTGCTGGCTACAGCAGAGCTTTGCAGGGCAGCCAACGAAAAAAATTTTGGAACAAGTAAATGTTCACTTTTGCAGTAGAGCAAGGAAAAGAATGGAGAGGAAGATTAGATTCCCATGAAGTGTGAAATTTACACTACTAAACAAAGAAACAACATACGTCAAGTGATGCAATGCCCTGGAGCCTGAGAACAGTTGACATGCGCTTGGTTGGCAGCTGCCCCTGCATGGCCTTCTGGTGCTTGCGTGAGGTAGAGTGGGACCGGATGTCACTCAGCTTGGCCGTGAAAGTGATCTTGCAGTTCTTGCAGAACGCTATGCAGGCATTCTCCACCACAGGCGCCAGCCAGCCTGTTCCATTCAGTGAGAAAGCAAGACACATTTTCACTGCGCATTTCGAAAACAGTCTTTTCCCAGTGCAGTGTGCCGATAGATAGTGAATTTTTACTCAGCTTATTCCACAGTATGTGGTTGGAACCAAATATAAATCGCAGCTGGGTAGCATGCCTATGTGCAAGTTAGTCTAACAGTTTTTTAATCCTTTTAGTGTCAGTTCTTTTCAGAGATGACACAACCTCAGCATTATATTTTTTTCTCACTGATATTATAAAATGAACACAACGGTTTAGTTTTGGTTGTGCAGGAATAAAATAATTGCATGGATAATGACAAATGCTCTCTTGATGTGGTCCTCACATTCCTTCCTATTTCACAAAAAGAATGTCAGAAGGAACATGGTGGGACAGAAACACACAGGTACGTCAGTGGCGCTGGAAGAGTTAATCGTTAACTGTGAGAGGACATCTGAAAATGTTTGATCTCTTCAAGCAATCAATGGCAGTTGTACTGTTAACTACTCCTATTTACTAGAAGTAGCAATGAATAATGCAATAAATTCACTTGCCTGAGTGAATACAGCAAGCAAACATATTACTGAATGGAAAAAAGCAGATATCTGTCAGCACCGAAACATTCTCATATTCTCAGTAAACACTAGGCAGACTCAGTGTTTGTTCTCATGCTGACATTCTACACAAGTGTTATCGCATTACCTATATGATTTACAACTTGTAGAATCATTTGGCATTTTAATGTACTAAATGCTACTCGGCTATACATAGATAAGGTTGCCACTATTGCTGCAAAATAAAAGAGCTGCATAAAATATTCAGGAAGGACAGGCAGCACTTATGCTTTCTTATTATATACATTGACATTTACTATGCATTTAAGGAGAAAAAAAATAGTTGCAAAGAACTTTACACTACTCAACAACACTTACTTAACAGCCGACTATTTCAGCAATATGTCGCTCAAAACATTCCCTACCATGAGTCACTAAGAAAAGTAACTTTCTTGCACATTTATTAAAATGGGCATAAGGAACATGGTTTACTTTGTCTTCCTGGTCTATCTGACAGATGTTCTCAAATTTTATAGTAGTTCATCTGTGGAAGCTAAATATATTTTTTTATTTTATTTTTCCAATACTGTTAGCCCTTCCGGGCTGTTACAGGGTGGGAAGGGTACATTCAATCAATACAGCACAGTTCCAGCTCTTTTTCAAAAGTGTCCAATGAACAAGTATTGTCAAATACTTGTCGGTCAAGGTTATTCCATTCTATAATTGTTTTGGGCAGAAACGAATTTTTATAGACGTCAACTCTTGGCACGTAGGGCATAACTGCAAATGGATGGTTAGTACGTGATGACAGTCTACCGGGCGGCTGCAAGTATAAGCCGGAATCCAAATTGAATGCATTGTGATAGAGCTGGTAACATGCTAATACGCTGGTAATATGCTAATACATGCCATTCAGAAGAATGAACTGGTAACAAATACAGCAAGAAAAGGTTGTTCTTGAATGCGGGTGCCCTATACACTCCATATCTCACTAAATCCATGCAGTGCAGCTAGGGATGGAAACGAGAGCCAGCTTTGTGTTCCGAGAGCAGAGGGGGGCTCGCTCATTGTGCACCACTGATCCTACTATGAAGCTTCCATTCAGTCGGCAGCACAATCAGAGGTGGACAATGGAGGACCCCTTCCAACTCAGTACAGTTGATGAGATGGAGTAAAAGATGTGGTGGAACTGAAGCTCTGACCTCTAGGCTTGGGTAGGTTTCCAGAAGTTATCCACCAGGGAAGCAAGGCTCGACCTCATGATAATATGTGACACGCACAGCCTACCACTGGCTAAGAGACATCCAGCTAACTCTGATACGTAGTTTGGGTGGGGTAACCAGTTCAATCTCCTGACTGTTCAGCTTTCACCAATTTCTCAGTCCCGTATGGACAGATGATTAGAAGGCGAAGTCGCGAGAACATGTGTGTGTAGGGAAGAGTGAATGAAAAGTTAAAGTGCATGGATGAATTTAGCATTTGAGCCTATAAGTGCTATTTATGTGTGGGCACAAGAGCTACATTTTACTCTATAGTAGTGTATTCATTTGCAATGCAAGTTGCATATAAACTTTCATATAAAATTGCTTCCTTATAATTCTGATGCATTTTGTCTTTTTGTGTGTAAAAATTATTTCCGTTGCTTTTTCTTTTTTTCCAGAGTGTTCTCTCTTCACAATAGACCTAGCAACTCATGCCAATCTCCTACCCCATTAACCAATTTTTCTTCTTTTTTATTTCTTTCCTGTAATGATGAAGATGGCAAACCCAGCTGTGGAAATGGGTGCCTATCTCAATTGTCCCCCTTACAGGGAACCTCCATAGCAACATGTGTACACTATAATCCTTTCCTGCACTCTTGCGAATCAGTTGGTCTGCTCTACTAAATACAGTAGTAAACAAAAAGATACACTTTCAATTTGAGTTCTGTGAGCTAAACTGCTCAGAATAGCGTAGAGCAATAGTCTCTTGAACCATGCACTGCCATCATACTTTAATCACACTCCATAGCCCAGCCACCATGTACTATCGTGAGCAATATGAGCTCGAACACGGGAGCGCGTGGAAAATAGCCTCAAAACCTAGATAGCATCATACGAGGATGGCGCTGCCGAAACCGGAGAGGAAAGGAAGGGCGCTCTTCCGCTAACTGTTGGTACTCCCGCTTCGCTAGCGTACAAAAAAAATGATAAAAGTGGCCTATCCGAACGCTCAGCCAACACCGCCTAGATTTAATACAAGCATGACCAGTGAATTACGGCAGTCTACGTCACAGCCGATATCTCAGCAGCTGCATAGCCTGATGGGTCATTTGATGTAGCTGTATGTGTTGATGTGAACTGATATCACCACTAGCGGCCAGTGACATGCTACAAGCTACTGTTTTGCAGCAATGATATCGAGGCGGGAGTGTGAACAGCCAGCGGAAGCGCGGCACTCTTTCCAATTTGTTTCCAAATGCGGCCGCTCCAAATCGGCCGATGTAGGGTTCGAGGCTATTTTCCACACGCTCGCGTGTTCGAGCTCATATTGCTCACGATAGTACATAGTTTGCGTATTCCAAGGATGTATCACAAGGAAAATGTAATATCAACCAGTAGTGAAAATACACGCGCACTGGTGAGAGAAACATTTATGATAGGTGGAGAGGGTCAGCTGAGCAAAACGTGTGTGCTACTACAGGCATAATAGCTGGAAGCTGGAATGACATTTCATGTGCTAGTAACTTTCTCTTTTAAGTTTCCTTGGCAGTGTAACTATATATTCTAGGTACTTTCTTTGGTGCTTCAGGCACAAAAAGAGGGCAGAAAGCAAATTCCCATAGAAAAGAGTGACAATTTAAAAACATGTGCCTTTGTAGCAGCAGAATATAAGGAATACAGTAGCATTTCCTCAGAGACACTGGTCCTCTGTATTCACCACTAGAATTCATGCCAATCATTTTATCCATGCATACTTTAAAGCAAAGCTTTCTTTATCTCTTCCCTGGCGTATGGCATTCGTCACTGTTAACCCACTGGATACATTTGTGGATATATAATAGGGGTAGTGCAAGTGTTCAAAACTTTCGAATAATGAATTGGTCTTCGAATCGAATAGTAGCTATTTGCAAATATGAATATTTCTCAAATTATTTTCTAATATTTAAAAATGTCAACTGTGCCCAGGTAAACACAAAACTGGGGCAAAACTACAGTAAATTTACACCCCCGCGGGCATAGTATACATAAAGAACATCAGAAATATTACATAGTGGAGCAAGTTACACCACTACGGTAGCCATACTTTCCAGACTGTAGAGTGATCATTCGCACTTTGTGAAGAGCCCTGTCCATGTGAAGAAACTACTTGATTGCTCCTAATGCTCCATTCGTGCTTTTAATAAACAATGCTTCCTAACGTACTATGTAACGACAGAAACTTGCTAACATTAAGAATACTTGACCGTGAACATTGTTTTATGTTAATTGTGATAACGGCTATTCATTCTTTGAAAAGTATTTAATCTGCGATGCAATTTGCTTTTCTCACTATTCGATTCGTATTCAATTCAGTCTCAAAAATCGCTATTCGCATAACCCTAATATATACAGGGTTTCCAAACTATCACGCAGCACCATTTAAAAAAAGAGGAACGGCGTTACGCGAAACAAACCAAGTGGGTATTGCTTCCAGTGCAGTGGAGTAGCCGCCAGTAATTTTTTCGTTGCTGAGATTTAATGAGCTAATTGTAATTAATTATCTAACTCGAGAAGTACTGCCCTAATTACCAAAGTGTGAATGAGAAAATTGTAGAGCGACATGAAAAACTATCGATACAGCTTTCTGTTACTCAATACGTGCCACATAAATGTCTTTTTGCGAGTGTGAAAGGAGCCCGTGAATATACACAGAATTGCCGCACGACTGGTCGCTCGAGGCACTTTGCGTGTATTCGCAAGCTTCTTTCATGCTCGGAAGAACACCTTTATGTAGCACGTACTGGGCAACAGGAAGCTGTATCGGTAGTTTTTCATGTCGCTCTACAATTTTCTCATTGACACTTTTGTAATTAGGTCAGTACTTCTCGAGTTAGATAATTAATTGCAATTAGCTAATTAAATCTCAGCACCGAAAAAATAACTGGCTCCACTGCACTGGAAACAATACGCACTAGGTTTGCTTCACATAAAGCCGTTCCTCTTTTTAAATCGTGCTGCGTGTTAGCTGGGACACCCTGTATATAGACAACTTGGGCCACTGGATATATGTGCCGGAATAGATAACTTGCTGCTGGCGGCTGTCTGGTCTAGTGGAAGACTTGGGTCACTGGGTATGAACTTGAACAAACAGCGTTGGCACTGGGCATGTGCATATTCTTGGCCAATCCCCAGAATGGATTTCTCCCTGTGACACAAGGTTATGAAGCCTACAATATGTTTCTATAAGTGTCGTACTTCTCTGTATACAGCTCCCATCAAATCTCTTGCTGTAACTGGTATTATGCATCGCCATTGTCATCATGGCATAGACAGCTAGCAGCAACGAGGTTGTGCTCGTGTCATCTGGTACTGCTGCTACCTCACTAACTCAAACAAGCTTTGAGTTAACAACAAACTCAAACAAGTTGCACTGATACTGCAGCACTTGCAATGATGTGCAGCCGCCCAAATCTTTAACTAGTGTGCGCGAGTGGCAACTTCCTGTGTGCCAGCACCTTAAATTAGGAACAAACTTAGAAATGACTATGCTATCTGACTATGCTCACAAAGCTTGTCAAGATAGCATAGTCATTTGTAAGGTTGTTCCCAATTTAAGGTGCTGGTACACAGAAAGTCGCCGCTCGCGCACACTAGTTAAATATTTGGGCGGCTGTACTTATCGTTTTCCCATGTCAGTGTTCTGTATGAAGACTATTTGGTAGAAATGGCAGGTGTACTACACCTGGTTTCACAAACTCCGTGCAGTGCAGTGAAGGCTAGAGATCACGTCAGCCAATCACCAATGAACACTAGCAGCATGTTTCCGACAAGGGAGGAAGGCTCGCCCATTGTGCACCGCTGATCCTTCCAAAAAGCTTCCAATAAGTCAGTATCATGCAGAGGGCGATCAACGGCAGAAAATGAAGGAGCACTTCAGATTATATGTTCTCATTAGCTGAAACAAGCCATAGCTTTCAATGTGTTACAGGTATGAAGCATGCAGTATTGTGTTTCTTGTAAATGTGTCGATTGAAGCAAAATAATAATACTCTCCAAGACCAAACTGAGGTGTGAACTAACACACAAGTAACGAGATCTCAGCACAACAAGCAATACGTTTCCCACTTGTTCGAAAAGTACAGTGTGTGCTGATGTTCCTACAATGTTTCTGTACTTTCTCATCACCTACTCTTTTATCATCGCTCATGTGTTTTATAGGTTCTCATTAGTTTTGATTACACGAAGCAAGCATATGCACATTGTACTGCTGGAAAAAAATGGAATCATAAAAAAATGAACAGACAGAGGTAGCACAACCAGTGATGGACTTTTTCTGAGCCACCGTGAGAGGCAACGCCATCTCATAGCTCAGTGAACTAGGAAGTTTTAACGTGAATCCACTTTATTGCGCACTTGAAGCCCGTTCGCGCCGTCGGCGTGCTGTTACAGTAGTGAGTTTTGGATTTGGGGGGGGGGGGGGCGCAAGCGTGGGGGCCCCCTGGCGCTTGGGGCCACGGTGCTGCGCACGCGCAGGCCGGTCTGCGCGTGCGCAGTGCCACGGCCCCGGGCGCTGGGGGGCCCCTGCGCTTGCGTCCCCCTAATCTGGAACTCTAGTATTGACGGTGCATGTGCGGCCCGCGTTCAGAGGAAGTACGGTTGGCTGCAAAAACAAGTGGACGCACCGTCACGCTCTGCTCAACCGGATCTGCCGGTGCAATCACATCGTTGTTTGCTGCTGGCATAAGCTTTGTGCGCGCACACATTAGTGTTCCTGTTGAGCAGTACGCATACCAAACCGTGGTGCATATTCTGAACAGTAAAGGCCAAGCTCAATTTACCCAACCTTTTCAATCTACATCATTGCAGGCAACACAGCGGACATGAACGACAGACGTAATGATACGTTTCTTGCTGGGTCGTAGTTTATACAAGTGTCACACGACGCACTTTTGATAGCGATTGAGCCCGATCCGGATCGAATTTGTCGGTCGCGATTTGCTTCTTTTGCTCAATCTGCGAAAGAGTGCCAATCGCGGTCGAAAATTTCGATCCAGGTCGGGCTCGATCGCGATCAAAAGTGGCTGCGTGACACTGGTATTATTCAACAAGATCAACGGATGCTCTGCGCAGCAGCAGGAAGGCTTAACTGCATTTTCCAAATGTTATAAGCAAGCTACAATGTCGTCCGCCTGTATTCCGCATATACAAGGTCAGTCTGCGAGACCGGCACGACTAGGAGTTGCCACGGTATCCATAGGCGAAATTGGGGCAATAGCCCACGAATGAGCGCACGCCACCGGTGCCACGCCGGGGAAGGGCACCACTGTGAATCCGCTATACATGACGGGGAAATGGACGCCGCCTGCAAACCGCTTTTTCGATGTCGCACGTGGCTAAACGTAGCGGATTCCCGAGCAGAGGCACGACGAGTGGAAGGTCCTTTGAACGCAAACGGACGCCGATGGAAACAAACAAACGACATGGCTCACTTACCTCGGAAGGCCGGACATTCTTCCCACTCCTTGCGGTACCGTTGCTTGTACTTCGGGCCTTGTTTCATTACCGATTTGTCGGCTTCGGGCTTGTCATTCATGGTTAGTGCACCGCCAGCGTAGCTACCGATCTCAATCAAATGAGGTAAGATCGGGCATGCACTAAAGTTTGCAGAACTTTTGAAAATTTTGCAGCAGCCTTTTGCTTCGCCTTGTTCCGACTCTCGCAAAGGGTAGCATTCGTTGAACGCCTGGCAGTACAATTTTTGTTAACACTAGTTTCGTACAACTTTTATGTACGCCTCGCGTCGTGGGATCGCTTTGTTTCTACTAGGAGGGCGGTTAGCTCTGGTTAGCTCTGTCTGCAGTTATAAAGCGGTTATAAAAGTTGGCGTCTTTAGAGCATTTTTGTTCAGCTTGAAAATGTTTCTCCGATATCACCGGTATCACTCTACGCGTTGCAAACCGTTGACACCATACGGCGCGTAGGACGCCAGAGTTAGTTTTGGTTTCGGTTCTTCCATCACTGCGCTTACGAAGGGTGTGTTGTACGAGGCATTGGTTGTATACCAGTGTTGGGTGTATCTGTGCTTGCACAGATACAGATGCTTCTGTAAATATAACAAATCTGCAAAAAGCTTTTGTTTGAATGCTAATGGTCAGATTTATTCCTCTAAATTCTGGGATATCGAACTCGGCTAGAGTTGGCGCTGGCCGTACTTTGGTGCACCTACCGCGTGTTCAATGAACGTCGGCTTCTGGCATCATAAAGCCCGGTCAACATGGTGCGATTTTACACTGCGTTTTTCGCAGCTACGATATCCGCAAATGCGAACTTCGCATTGTTGTTTCACATGCACCGAGCGCGGCAGCTGCGATTTTCGCATTTGCGAGCACTTAGCGAAGGACTGAATTATTCTTGGCGTCAGTTCGCTTCAGTGAAAAAAGTAATACAACTTGGAAACTGTTTTCGTGACAGTTTTTTTGGGTTCGACTGCGTTACCTTATCAATCCAAAAATTAAGCAGGCAGGCCACAATGACGTGTCTACGATCGACGTTCTGATTGGTTCCCCGTACTTGCCGCATGTGCGTTTTCAGAAAAGTTCAGCACTGCGAAATCAAAAAATCGCACGCACGAGGTGTCGGACGGCCCATTTGCCGCAACTGTGAATTCGCAAGTGCGAAAACGCAGTCAAATTCGCAACATGTAAAACGGGCCTAACGTTATGCCATTTAAGTAGTGCCTGGGTCATAGGCGTACAGTTTTTATTTTACGGGGGGGGGGGGGGGGGGGGGGCTGGGGCCTGACCAGCTTTCCGAACCCCATCGATGTATGCATATATAACCTTTAATAACAGTTAAGCTGGAAACTTCGTTTGACCTCGAAAGATTGTTCACTGAAGTGACGATCTTATATGCGTGTTTGCAAGACCTCAGAGTAGGAGACAATTCAATTTTACAGCCCGAGTCCCCTCGCACCTCCAAGAGACTGGCGTCTCTTGGTTGAGCCATGCGACGAGCGGATTCAGTTAAAGACGTTACGGAGATACATGTGTTTTGTACGCATTAAGTCGCACAAGTGCACATCTATGAAAAAGCAATCTAAGGCCTTGTAAAGGATTTAATACAAAAGATACAATCAAGAAATATTTTCCTGACGAAAGGTGACTTATTGAGAAGATAAGACATAACATATATAAACATTAAACGATTTACAATTTCTGAACACAACTTATGACTAGAATTATTAGCATAAGTATAATCTGATTCCATGACGTCATAGTTTCAATACATGTCAAAGCATGCCTTATGCCACTGGTTTCGTTTATTTTCCGGAAACACTCTCTCGCACTCGCTTGTCCTCGCGCTTGCGAGAGAGAAACGATGGTATTCCTAAATAAATGCATCACTGTTTGATGATCCAAATATAATCTCACTATCAGGGAAGGAGCAGTTTACCTGACAGGAGCAGTATTTTTTATTTGAGGTGTTGCTACGCTGCGCTCCTCAACACCCCAATGACCGCCGCTTCGCCTGGTACCGGGGCTTCCGCCACGGCACCGGGTTACAAACGCGAGCAGTATCCGCTTGTTTACACCACAACAGTTCACCGAGATCAAAAGCCGTCATGCCACACCACCACTACTGCAAGAATTTCCGCCACTATAACAAACGCTACAACAATAAAGCGCGGCCGGCGTGGCCCAGACACCGCCTGACATTCAACGCGCCCTGAACGATTCGATCCCTACGCAGGTAGGAGCTGCGCTCGGCAAGGTCGCTGCGCCTGGTCCCGGAGGCGACTTTCCAATTGCTAGTAGATAAAGCGGGGGCGTGGCACTGCGGGTCACGTGACTTCCGCTTAACACGTGTTGTCATGGCAATCGTGGAGCTCCTAGGCGCTTAGGGACAGAATCGCCTAGGGACTTTCGAGGCACTGGTCTGCACGGCATCCGGGCTTGAAGCAACAGCGTCCTGTCTCCTAAAACACGTCTGACAACGCTGTCGTGATAAACAGCGCCGCCAGTGGTGTTCCACGTGCCTTCGACGGTGCACGTGGTCAGGCCGACGGGAAACCATCGACGTTCGGAAAACGCGCCAAGTATTCCCACGTTCTGCTTAAGGAAGTTCTATTTTGCTTCTCGACGGAAGCCTGTGTGTCACAAAACAGCGCGTAATCCAAGCGCGCGCGGAGTGTCACGCAAGCCAGCGAAAGAACACGCCGGCCCCGCGGCAACTTCAACAAAGGGGGAGAGCGCATACGCCTCAAGCAACAACGCTAACAACGGCGCCGAAACGTCTGGAAGAACCTCGGCGAAGCGAAGTTAACCGGAGAAGGAGAGAGAGAGCACACGCGCGCGCCGAGACACCTTCTCGCCCGGCGAGTCCAGAGAGATTACTACAGTGTGAGCGCGCGCCAACAGCATGAGTCATCATCCCCCCTCGAGAATGCTCCGACAGCGGCGGTTGAAGGTACGAGAAAAGAATCGAAGCTTCCTAGGCTTTGGCCATGCTACGAGATCACGACTCCGATAGAAAGGTTCGAGAACGCCTGTGGAAGCTATTGTAGCGCCACGAAACGGCGCTTCCGTAGGCAATGCCAAGAGCGCATGCGCGAGGACACGTCACTTTTCTTAAGAGCTTCGGAGTGAATAAAAGTTCAGTTGTTGTTCGGGATGCGTGTTGCCTGTACTCGCTTGGCTCAGCCTTGCAGCGTGTCCCAACATTGGTGACCCGGAATAGTGGTGCAGCCACCGGGGTTGAGCATCATCGTCGCTATGACTTCGACGTCGACGACGGACTCCACGACTATGACTTCGACGTCCACGACGGACGCTACGCCGACAGTCTCTTCAGTCGACGGTAAGCTGCCCCCCTTTTGGACCGCAGACCCCGCACTCTGGTTTATTCAAGTAGAAGCGCAGTTCACAGCACGACGCATCACAGCAGACCTTACCAAATACCACTACGTCGTAAGCAGCCTCCCGCCGCCCATAGCCAGTGAAATACGGGATCTTTTACTCGACCGGCCTGCTGAAAAAGCATACCCAACGCTAAAAGAGACCCTCATCCGCCGTGTCACGCCCCCCGAATCGCAGCGACTGCAGCAACTGCTTCGCGACACGGACCTCGGCGACCGTACTCCCAGTCAGCTGTTGCGGCACATGCAACTATTGCGCGGCGAAACAACAAACAGTGTAGACGGAGCATTATTCCGAGAACTCTTTTTGCAAAAGCTGCCGTCAAATGTCCGCTTGGTTGTCGCTGCGTCAGAACAGAAAGACCTACCTGCGGTCGCCGAGCTTGCTGATCGACTCATGGCGATCACCGCACCCATATCACTGGCTTCCGTGCGAGCACAACATGCTCAGGACGAACTTCAGCAAATGCGTGACGATATTTCTCGGCTCACCGAAACGTTATCAGCTTTGCGCACAAGCAGGAATGCACCAAAGTTAAGCGAGCCAAACACGTCGCTATCGCAACCTCAGCGGGAGAATATATGCTGGTATCATCGGCGGTTCGGAAATGCCGCGCGTAACTGCGTTCCACCCTGCGCGCGCTCGGGAAACGACAGCGGCAAACACTGAGGGCGACCAGTGCTTCTAAGGTGCCTTCAAGTCGTCCCTCGGTATTTTTTGTTACCGACCGCAACAACAGGGCTCGTTTCTTAGTCGATACAGGCGCCGAGGTGAGCGTGATACCCGCGTCACAAGCCGAAAGGAAGAATCCTAGTACGTCGCCACTCCAAGCCGTCAATAACACGGTGATACGAACATACGGACATCGTTCGCTCACGCTGAATTTCGGTTTCAACATAACGTTCAAATGGGTGTTCATAGCCGCTGATGTCAAGTTCGCCATATTGGGCGCTGACTTTCTGCTATACTTCGGCCTGCTGGTTGATGTTCGGAACAAACGGCTTCGGGATCCTGTATGTCGTGCACTGGTACAAGGCAAGCCGTGTTGGCGTCCTCCTCTCAGCCCGACACTATATAACCGTCATGCGAGAATCGTTTAGTGGAATTCAGGAGTTCGAGACTTCAGTCCGCACCGGTGAAGTGATGTAACGTGAAGACCGAGCGTCTGCGGAAGAAGGGGATTCCCCGGCAAGCTAGTCGACGGGTTCTTCGAGCGTCTGCATTTCCGGAAGAAGTTCCTTCTTCGAGATTTGCCCCCAAGTTACGCCGAGATCGTCTGACTCCAAGACCAACCAGCACGGTGAATACGATTGGACACTTAGTGTTCCTATTTATTTTGTACTTTACGTGTTGGACTCTTAGTGCTTGTCGTGAATTATTTTCTTGTGTTTAATACCCATCCGATTTGTATTGTGTTGTGTCTAGCCTAAGTGTGCAAGTGTGTGTGTAACTGCCTTGTGTGAAGAATATATTTTTTTTGTTTTCACAACTCTGGGCTCTGACTCGGTCTTTGGACAGCAACCGGCGTTCGCTGGCGCACCAGAGGGCCCACTCTTAATTGTCCTTGCTTTCGTGGGATTATTTTCGGAAGCTGATAAGTCGGCTTTGGAATTTAGTCCGGCGTCTGCGCCTCGTACTACGGGGTCTGTGACAATATTTCTGGCGTCCGCGACAGGACCTTTCTGGTGCAAATTGTGTGTCCATAGTAGGCAGAAAGAGCCGAGGGTCGTTTACATTGCCATTGTAAACGATTTTGAGTGTTGCACCACGTTTCGCTAACTTGTGTGCAGAGAGCAGTTCGATAGTTGAAATCTAGGCAGATATTTTTTGCACGCGGCTAGATTTTTGAAGGGCATTATGGATCTCGAGAAATTAGTTGCCCTTGGTGAGAAGATGGGTCTTTTCGGAGCGGAACTACGGAAGTGGGTTAGCCAGAAGGAAAAAGAAGAAAGACAAAGAGAGAAGCTAGCGGCCGACCGGGGCAAAGAAGAAAGAGAGGCGATGGAGCGAAGAGAGGAAAGAGAAGCAAAGGAGCGACAGATAAGAGAAGAAAGAGAAGCAAAGGAGCGACAGATAAAAGAAGAAAGAGAGGCGATGGAGCGAAAAGAACAAAGAGAAGCTGAATTAGCTGAGAGAGAAAGGCAAAGACAGCACGAGTTAGAACTCGAAAGACTTCGTTTGCAGCAGCGCACAGACGCTCCCGCCCAGGCAAGAGTCGATATCAATGAAAGGAAAGAAATTAGCTTCCGTCTGAACCCAAGCAAACTGCTTGTAGCATTTGATGAAAGAAAAGATCACTTAGATGCTTACTTGCACAGATTTGAGACAGTTGCTAAAAGCCAGAATTGGCCAGAGGATCAATGGGCCACTGCGTTGAGCACGTGTTTGAGTGGCGAAGCACTTAGTGTGTACGGTAGGCTGACGCCAACCGATGCCTCTAATTATGGAAGGGTGAAAGCTGCTTTACTGAAGAGATTTAGGTTCACCGTAGAAGGCTTCCGAGATAAGTTTAGGACTGGAAAGCCCGCCGGTGGCGAGACTGCCACGCAATTTGCCGCGCGGCTCAGTCACTATTTTGATAGGTGGACCGAACTTTCAGAGACTGCACAGGAGTGCGGTGCGCTTAGAGAGCTTCTAATCAACGAGCAATTCCTCATCAGTTGTCACCCGAGCCTGTCACTGTATCTGAAAGAAAGGAAAGCTAAATCGCTTCAAGATATGTTGGAATTGGCAGACCAATTTTTGGAAGCACAGGGAGGCACCAATCTCTCCAAGATCAGAAAAGAGGAGCCAGAGGACGCAAAGAAACCGGCATCCGATGAAAGGAGAAACCCTCCGAAGCCTGTTCCGAGGTGTTATCTCCGTAACCGACTGGGCCACCACGCTAGCAATTGTCGGACTAATTTGACGCGCCCCAACGACGTGAAATGTTTTAAATGTGGGCGAACGGAGCGCAAAGCAGATACATGCCGCAACGTAGGGAAAGAAGCTCCCCAGGCATCCTGTGTGTATGCCCCGCCAAAACACCAAGAAGACATAAACGCCGGCTTTGTAGAACTACGAAAGGGGAAAAGAATTTCGGTAGTCAACGCTGTGATGACACAACGCCCAGAATTTCCTGTTAAGTGAATGCCTGTCCTTTCCGGAAAAATGGCAGGAAAACAAATTACGGTGTTACGAGATACCGGCACCAGCACAGTGATCGTGCGAAGGGACTTGGTAAAAGACAATGAGCTCACGGGCGAAAGCCGTTTAGTTTACCTGATCGATGGTACGACCAGGAAACTTGCTGAAGCCAAGATTGAGGTCGAGACCCCCTACTACAGTGGGAATGTCACTGCTCTTTGCATGGACAACCCACTGTATGACTTAATCATAGGAAACATCGAGGGAGTTCGAGGCCCATACGACCCGAAACCTTTGGAAGAAGAGCTGAAGACCGAACCATCGACGATTGAAGAGCCATGCGGAAAACCATCAGCATCTGACGAGAACACCGCGGCGGCTGTCACCTGAGCTCAAACAAATGCTCAGGCAAACCCTTTCCAGCTTCCTTCCATGCCCGATTCCGAAAATAAACCGACCGGGACTCATAAGCACGCCAAACATTTAAGAACCGTTGACGATTAGTGTGTGATGCAAAGTGTTTTGATTGAGTGCACCGAGTGTTTATTTATGCATCATGGACATATAGTGTTTGTGTTCTATAAATTGCCTGTCATAGTTTTGTATACTTGTTGCACATGTTATTTTTCAAATGTTTCCCTTGTCACGCGAGATATGTATTTTTGTATAGTAGAAGTGTAACTGTTACGCGAGAGATCTGTTATTGTATAGTACAAGTGTAATAGTTACACAAGCGATGTGTTATTGTGTAGTCCAAGTGAACCTGTGTGACTTGTGTTTGTATTCGATGTATCGCGAGTGAAGTGATGTGTGAATTGTGTTGGACTGATTATCGACTTACGGACTCGTGCGTAGCGGACTCTTGTGCGCGCTTCTTTTGTGTTTTCTTGAATATTATTGCATAATATTCTTAAAGTGGGGGGCAGTGTCACAAAAGTGCGCGTAATCCAAGTGCGCGCCGAGTGTCACGCAAACCAACGAAAGAACACGCCGGCCCCACGGCAACTTCAACAGAGGGGGAGAGCACATACGCATCAAGCAACAACGCTAACAACGGCACCGAAACGTCTGGAAGAACCTCGGCGAAGCGACGTTAACCGGAGAAGGAGAGAGAGAGCACACGCGCGCGCCGAGACACCTTCTCGCCCGGCGAGTCGAGAGAGATAACTACAGCGTGAGCGCGCGCCAACAGCATGAGTCATCATCCCCCCTCGAGAATGTTCCGACAGCGGCGGTCGAAGGTACGAGAAACGAGTAGAAGCTTCCTAGGCTTTGGCCATGCTACGAGATCGCGACTCCGATAAGAATGTTCGAGAACGCCTGTGGAAGCTATATAACCGCCGTGCGAGAATCGTTTAGTGGAATTCAGGAGTTCGAGAGTTCAGTCCGCACCGGTGAAGTGATGTAACGTGAAGACCGAGCGTCTGCGGAAGAAGGGGATTCCCCGGCAAGCTAGTCGACGAGTTCATCGAGCGTCTGCATTTCCGGAAGTTCTTTCTTCGAGATTTGCCCGAGCTACGCCGAGATCGTCTGACTCCAAGACCAACCAGCTCGGTGAATACGATTGGACACTTAGTGTTCCTATTTATTTTGTACTTTACGTGTTGGACTCTTAGTCCTTGTCGTTAATTATTTTGTTGTGGTTGTTAATACCCATCTGATTTGTATTGTGTTGTGTCTAGCCTAAGTGTGCTAGTGTGTGTGTAACTGCCTTGTGTGAAGAATATATTTTGTTGTGTTTTGACAACTCTGGGCTCTGACTCGGTCTTTGGACAGCAACCGGCGTTCGCTGGCGCACCAGAGGGCCCACTCCTAATTATCCTTGCTTTCGTGGGATTATTTTCGGAAGCTGATAAGTCGGCTTTGAAATTTGGTCCGGCGTCTGCGCCTCGTTCACGGGGTCTGTGACACTGTGTGACGTAGGGGTTAGTGAAGCAGGACTCTGTGCTGGCGGTACCGTGCTCCAATCCCACCGGCGGACGTTTTCATTCATGCACTTTATTTATTTATTGATTGCATGATGTATATATATATATATATATATATATATATATATCTGAAACATCATGGCAACCAGCAAAACTCCTTGGCAACCGGCGGTGCTAGGGGCATATCCCCGGTAGGACATATCGGCCCACATTTTTATGCTGCACTATGCCCGGGATGGGTCCGTGATTTAAACATACCGCATGCGGAAAAGTTGTAAGTCCCTAGGAAACACTTCTTTAAACATTTGCAATGTGGCATCTACACTGACCACGCAGCATTCCAGCACCCTATGCAGGGTGTTTGATTTTAGCTGCAGCAAATTTTTAAAAGTTGCCTGTGGCAGATAGCACAATTGTAATCCTTGCTCTAAACTACTCGATGAGGTGGCCATTACTTTCACGAGCAATCAAAATGCCTGATTGAATAATAACATATTTACGCTAATTACCTTTTTCATCAATTATTTTACGGCACATCTTTCAATCTACGAATTAAAGCCGCCGAGTTCTCAAGGCGTATCCACTTGGCCCGAGTTTTCAGGAATGAACCAGTTTCGAGATATTAATTGTCAAAATGTCCGAAGAAATGCATGGGCGTTCCAGTTAACGCTGTGCTTCAATGCATAAAACAGCGTTTTCCTCTAAAAGTAAACGGAACGCCCATGCATTTCCTCGGACACATTGACAATTAATATCTCGAAACTGTTACAGTCCTAAGAATTCGTTCCAAGTGGATACGCCTTGCGAACTCAGCGTCTCTAATTCGTGGATTGAAAGATTTGCCGTAAAATAATTGATGAAAAGTTGTTTGCGTAACTATGGTAATTATTCAACTAGAATTTTGATTTCTGATGGAAGTAATGGCCGCCTCATCGAGTAGTTTAGAGCAAGGATTACAATTGTCCTATCTGCCACAGGCAATCTTAAAAATTTTGGTGCAGCTAAAATGAAAACACCCTGCATACCTCCAGTTGCTTAATCTGCTGTATCTTCCTTGAACAGAGAACACCACCACCACAGACGCATAAGCGTGCTCGCTTGCCTGCCCGAAGGCGGAAAAATATGCCTGCCATGTCATCATGAAATGCCCGGTTCTCTTGTTACCTGCTCCTAAATGGTCGAATATATAGTTCGGCATTTCCAGTGTGCTAGGGATCGGCCAGTGGTGTCGCATACGTTACTCCAGCGACGCCAGGATTTCCGGAAATTTGTCTCCTGTATTGTAGAATGCAAAGCTTCCTCTTTTCACCTGCATAGCGTAACTGTGATGCACGTGGCGCCCGTGTTATGCCGGAATATATCCATGCCTAAAGGGATCGATAAAGTTGTACTTTTAAGCTGAATAGATCTCGCAACGACAGTCCCATTAACACAAAATACATGAGATGCTTTTTAAGGTGGACACATTGTCCTATTTCTTGCTTATGAAATAAGATGGAAGTGTTCTGCATGGCATATTTATTCAGGAATACGCCACCGTTCGCGTTATTACCAACTATGAGTTCTGTCATGTTTTCAAAAGTTTATCCTACCACCGAAGCGGGTACCAAGGAAATAATAAAATAAGCTTTCCTGTACCACATATGTATAACACTTATTCTCTTTTTATTGCAGTAGCAATTATATGGACACTTCAAGCAGATTTCTGCCGTCGCCGTCGACGTGAGGTTCCGTATAAAGTCCAAAGGCGATAAAATCGTCGCCGCGCGCCGTATGTGCGAGTGAAAGCGCGCGTGGGACGCGCGTTATCACGGAGAGCGAACGCACGGCGGAAAGCAAACGCGACTTCCGTGGCGCAAAACGCCGTGGTGGTATGGAAGGGAGGGAAGGAAGGGGGGGGGGGGCGACGCTTTGCTGCGGCACGAAATGCGTATCTTGCAACCGGGCGCAAGGCGAACTGGCGACGCAATCTTCCACGCAAAAGGAGTAGAGCGGGAAGGCAGCGCGGGAGAGAGGGTGGGGGGGGGCGGCTTCTACTCTGCCAACAAATGCATTCAGGTACTTCGCGCTTTGCGCTTGGTTCTTCATTATATGTTTGCGCCCGTACGGGCTGCCGGTGTTGTCGCGCGCGCCGTATCTTGCAAGCGATCTCCTCACGGCTCTGACCTTTGTATGCGCTGTGCATTCGGCCGCTCAGTTTCCGTTGAAGCGATAGACCGCACGAACCTTTAATCGCTGCGGCGGCTGCGCTTGCTGCCACCGTTTTGACAGTGGTTGTTTGCGGTCATCGAGTGTGATCTCTTCATGTAAGCTTGTGCGCGCTGACACCACGCTTGTTGTTTCAGTTAGTAAGTGAATGTGTCCAACTTAATGCAGCTGATAAAACTACTATCCCTACTCTGAATAGCTCTCTACTAATTTGCTATCGCAATTGATGCTTCGCCTTTCGGGCGAAACAGCGACATTTTTTTCTTTCGATCGCTCTCCTATCGCCAATTACGACCCAGTAAAACGAAAGTCCTCTACGCGCGAAGGGATTGTTCGAGTGCGTAAGTGGAACACATCAAACGTGTTAGGGACAACAACTTCATTGTGATGCCATGCTGGTGCGCATTCATTTGCCACAACCGACAAGGCGAGGGCAATATGCCTTTGTTTACCATCCGGCGAGCGCAGCGCAAGAAGACTAAAACTGTGGTTGCATAGGAACGGGCGGGCGTACTTCGAGGAGCTTCCAAAAACGCATGGCTTTGTGATGTAAATGGCATGGTTCTTCACAACTTCTTCTTTTGAAGCTAGTTTACGCCTGCTTCTTTTAAAACAAAGTGCTTACGTATGTGCCCATGTTGTGCGCGGTATTTAGCGCTTTTAGGTTGAGGCTTTTTTTTTCGAATGTGTTCCCTTTGTTTCATATAGTTTCGGTTTGCCACTAAAGTATCTGCGGCTGGCCTGTGATACAGAAGCGACTTTTATCAGGCCATGTTTTCAGCTCCACCAAGAGTTAGTGCATTCTCGATGCGTTTTCAAAGCTCAATAAGGCTCACGAATATTATATATATAATGCTCACGAATTAATATACGCCCGCATGTTTTCATTTGGTTTGTGGAGTTTAACGTTTTTAACGGCCCGCAGCGACAAAGGTTATGAGGGAGGTCGTAGTGGATGGCTCCGTATAACTTAACGTAGTTCACCCGGGGATGTTTAACTTGCACATTATCGTACAGTAAACGGGACTCTTGCATTTCGCCTCTATCCCGGCTGCTGCCGGACGCGACCTCGGAATCGAAGGGATGAGCAGTTTCTCCTCGCATGTTTTGTGTGCGGGATTATCATAGCAGAGAAAGGCCGCAAAGGACTACAGGCCCTTGATAAGGATTAACATTCTTACTGCTTAACATTAACATTTTTATGAACCCGATTAAGTAAATAGGTATCGCAGGCGTCATCTGCACTATCGTTGCCCTAGATCTGTTGCGACAAATAATTTCGCGGTTTTTGATTATTGAAGTGTGGACGGAGTTGCCGTCCTTGAGCACCTTTATTAAACCCATCTTAGAATCGCTTGGTTGTACAACCGTCTTGTTGTCTGTAATATATATGATTCCAAAATAGTGTTCGAGTGATAGAGACGCTGCGTCCCTGCGTTAACTTCCCAAGCAAAAGAATGCAAACGCGCGCACTACGCAGATGGAAACTTAACATTTCAACAAAAGCGTTACAGGTTCTAATAGAGGGGGGGGGGGGGTATGATTATGTTCGAATACTCTGTCGATTTTTGTCATCAAGTTGGTTCTTTCTATCAAATTCGAACCTATTGCGCTGTAACAAAACAAATAAATAAAAACGATTTCATGTGCTGTGAAAACTACCGTTACGTTGTCCACATTATCAATAGCGTCTACGTGTGAAAACGTTGCTCATGGCCGCCAGAAGCCGTGCATCAGCTACACACACTTGTAAAAGGCGCAGAGCAGAAGCGACCCAGTTGCTAAGCATTGCTGACCGAAGACACTTGTAATCTTTCTCGAACCGGCCGAACCAAAATATCCTGCAGATAGTACGTAAATGAACCTACGAAACCGTGTTCACATACTTTCAGGCAGTGAAAACTTGTTGAAACTCTGGTAATTACGCGCGTGTTTGGGAACGCAGCGCGCATGTTCCGGGCTTCGGCAACACGAACTGTCAACGTGCGGACGCTTTACGCCTTACATAATGCTCATTTTACTATATTAATCTGCGCAATTCCAAAACGGCATTATTAAGGATCAGGTACTGACTGACGAAGCAAAATCTCGCCGCAAAAATAAAGGAACTGAAATACGTGAACACCAAGGAGAACTACTACTGCATGCCGAACGTTTGCTGTTCGAGAGCGTGCAGACGTTCCCGCCGCTCGTGCAGCTCCTCTTGGGATGGTACAGCGGCCCCGTTGCCGAAAGCAAATGCAGGCTCTTCCAACCTGTGGCCGAGGTCTGCCTCCTCGCTTCTCAACCTGCTAAGCTCTCGCTTGCGGGAAGATCTTATTTCCTGTAGCCTCTGCACGAGGGCTCGCATCTCGTCTTCTTGCTGCACCACTGTACGGCCTTCGTACTGTGTTGGGAAGAGGACCAAAGATGGCGACACTGACCAGCAGGCTCACGGAAAAACAATAGAGGTCCAGCTGCAGATACGCACTCGGAGCACAGCTTGCAAGCACGTTCAGTCAACTTCTACTCCAGAGCATACTTGTCTGATGTGGAGGTTTTAAATATTTGATGCCAGTCAATGACAGCTTGAGTAATCTTTCCCAACATATTTATGTTCCACGCTGGCAATTCTATACAGAATTGTTGCCTTCGTGCTCTATTCAGAGTTTCTCTTTCCTCGTAAGGCATGCAGTCCATAATGAAGTTGTGCGTAGGCTTCAAGCCTCTGATTGAATTTTTTGTATACAAAACAAAACATTACTGACTGCACAAGAAACCAATATTTATTACTTTCTACGCTTGATGAATCATCCGAAAATGCACAAAGCAATGCGCTATCACGTTGTCTTTATAAATGAACAGCATATAAATATATATATATATATATATATATATATATAGAGAGAGAGAGAGAGAGAGAGAGAGAGAGAGAAAGAGGGGGAGCTTTAGTGAGATGCGTCGGAACATTCAAGAATAGGTGCATTGCTTGTTCTCAACTAAAGACCAATGCTCATCCGTGCACATTCCTATACGTAGGCCTTTTGGGGCCACTGACGGCAGTTTCACAAACAATGACCTACAGCGCAAGGTCTACGCTAAGCTGCTGTAGCAGAAGACAGTGCGCATGATTAGCAACGAGTGGCTACTAGTTTTGGCCCACACTACTTGCAAAAGCTTCACGGAAAGAAAAACCGCGCTATATTTCACAGAAGAGGAGTCAATGCCTCCCCGCAATCAAAACAAAAAAATGTGCATTGTCACTCCCTTTCTCTGTCACACACAGCAGCTGCTGTCCTTGTCCTACTACAATGACGAACCATCAGCAGCATGCCGTTAATCCGGTGGCTGCCAATCAAGTCTCCAGTATACAAATAAAGGGGCTGTATGATAAATAGATTTATTTTTAAGGCTTTTCACTTTCAATGTACACTGATTTGATAATAGGATGCCAGACAAGTAGTGGCATTCGCTTGTGTCTTTTATATATTGACAGGACCTTCATCACTTCACGAGGTACCACGCCAAATGGTAGCATGTGTGTAAAGGCAAGTACCTTCAAAGTGACTAATTGAGACTGTGGCCGTAAGACGCAGCCTTTTTTGTTCCCATGAAGGGTCGCATACTTTTTTCTGTCTTGGAAGCCTGAGAAGGCTGCGTAACATAGAGAAGCCAGTGTCTTCCCGGTACATCGAGTGAACAAAATAAGCGACAGATTTTAATCGACGTCATGCATTAACGTCGACAGCCATGAGACAGGTGCTGCCAGAATTTTTTAAAGGTCAACTTCAACGAAATTTTGGGGCGAGTAAAAAGCCCAATTCCTGATTAGCGGAAATTCAAAGCAGCCTTTGTGCAAAATATTGCTTTAGAAACAGTAGTGGCCTACACGTCACAAATATCAAGCAAGAAATAGAAAAATACCACCAGTGTTGTTCACCGGAAGTCACGTGCAAACTGGAATGTCAAGAAGTAGTGCAGAGCCAGGCCATGTCCCCAGAGATCAGGCAGTGCTTACAAAGTGCTGAAAATTTTAAGGTGAGACTGGGATTTACATGGCATCTTACCACCAGGTGTGTGCGTTGCCTACTTAGGTGCTACGTAAAGGCCGTTTAAACAAAAGCAGACAATTAAGCGCACTGTAGTTTTGACAACATTGGCTAATTTGGTAACAAATCAGTAGCATATACTATTGAAGCAAAGTGAGGTTTGGTTGCAGTTGGCCTTTGAGACAAGATACAGAAACAACAAGAAAAAAGTCACAGGCCGGCGCGGCACACGCAGCACAGTCACAGCGTAAGCTGGTGGAGCGGCTCAAGAGTAGCTCCAATTTTGGCACCACGCACAACAGGATCTTTACGGCAGTCTCTTCGCCTCGTTTTGACTAGAACGATCTTAATTGTCCGCCCAGCGTCGACGGTGAGCTGCGGTTTGTAATGCTCTCGGCATAGCAGTCTGCTGGGCCCGGTGATGCTTGGCTGTAGCCACGCACGTAGCTCTACGATTCGCTTCTTCAGCAGCGATTCGTACTTTGCGAGGAGACGGCATAGCGTGTACCGAAGAGGATACCGAGAATACGTGACGCACATCTCTTAGCAGGATCGCGTTTATTGCGCGCCTCGTCTGAATCGCATCTCGTCGTCTGCGCCTGTGCATGCAGCTTTTTGCAGGCGCCTTAACTAGATGGCGCCACCATACTGGAGGAGACTCGAGTCGTCTGCGCCAGCGCGCCTGCCTATAGGGCGCGTTTATGGGGCTTTTTGCTGACGCTGATAGCAAGCGCTTGTGTGGCTCATTGGTAGAGTATGCGACTCCCACGCAGCGGGCCTGGGTTCGATCCCGGCGGAGACAACGTACACTCGCATTCCGGGCGATAGCGGTTACCCGGCGGCGGCGGCCACGGCGGACAACAACGCGAAACGAAACGGCTATTAGAATGAGCCCATAACAGGTTACGCTGTAAAACTTCTCCGCTGGGCTCGAACGAAGCTTTCCGCGGATTTCTCCTGGTCATAGAGTTTCTCTCTATATTACCTAGAGGAGAAAAATCTCGCGCTGCCGTGCTGTGGTATGCATGGGAATGCCGGTATATTGTGACTTCGGATTGGCATCGTTTTTGGAGAGCCAGGACGCCTTGAAGACACGCCTGGCTAGCACCATTCTGCCTGTCACAATGATTCATTTCCTGCCGAAACACCACGTAAAAAGCTGTTTTAGCGTTATTGTTACACAAGAACAGGTTTTGTTTAATGTTGAGGAACATATTATTGGATGTACAATTACATGAAGCATAAAATGTATCAGCTGGCCGCTGAAGTTGGCGGACAGACGACAAGGTTCTCGCTCGTTTTGGAACAACTTGTCGTCTAGATAGATAGAACAGCCGTTGTATAAACGTGCGTTTACACGACGTTACGCTGGCCGAACACAAACTTCAAATTTTGATTAATATTGCACACGTTATCGACTGAACCAACCTTAGAAAGGTCACGTTTGTCAACTGCTGAACAGGTGCTACTGAATTCTTCCTTTGAGGAACTTTGAGGCGACTTTCTTTAACCTGTGTGAAATTCGATGGAAGTAAAGAGTTAGTCATATTCATCCGTGCATTGTCTTTCCTGGATTTTTAAACTGGTTGCCTTTTAGCGTTTTGACCAGTTTGTTACAGGCTAACAAGATGACTGGGTTTGGGTAACCAGCCTTCGTTCACCTGCCAACTTGATTTTTGACAGCTTAATTTTTTCTAGACCGCTATGTGAAAGGCCGCTAGCTCATGAGTCGGACGTTCGCCAAATGATTGTAAATATTCGAACAATTTCTCAAACACTATAAATTAACTGAACACATTTGTCTGTTTCAGCTCCACATACTAACCGAGTCAGTTTAGAGAGTAGGGAAGTCGCTTTTTGCTGCAGAATCAGGAATTCGTAAACTTCGTGCTTAAGCTTTTTTATGCACCGTATCCGAATGATTTTTTACGAATTTTGGAACCCAAATGGACATCAGAGCTCCATCAATCGGCAGAATTCAGCTGTCTGCCATAAATGACACAAATCTCATCGCTCCATCCTTGTGTTCCAAGGCAGAACAAATCGTGAGGATTGAGCGCTTCTAGTGGTGCCGTTGTGCGAATTCGGCAACGTCTCTTAACGGTGCTAGTGAGGCGATAGAAACGTAAAGCCCGCTGAATATGCAATTATTTTGTTATCTTAAAAAAAGAAAAGCCTAGCGAAAGAGAAAAAAGAATGACGTGTGTGCCCACGACACTCTGACCATTAAACTGAGAAGTTTCTTCATCTACGTGTAAATAGCGCCAACAATTTCTCTTTATCCATTAGTGCCTAGGTAGTTTTGGGTAACCATGGACTCCGCAGTTGATTTCAAGTCTCACAACATGGAGATCTTATCATTTTGTTGGATAGTAATGCTTCATGAAGAGTTCCAGGTTATGGTTTTGTATTATTTCCTGCATGATCCTTCACATGCAAACGCGGGTAACAAATATGTTTGGATAACTTAGTATGGTCGCAAAGCAACAAGATAAAAAACAATTGTTTGTACGTGCGAACATTTGTATATTGTATATGATGCAGATTTTTATTTTTATTTATTTATTACATACTGCAGTCCGAAGACCAAGCAGGAGGGGCAAAAAGGGAACATATCGAAAGAAATGAACAAGTTATACAAAAGGTTATAATAAACATTGCTACTGAACGACAAGCATACACTAACAAAGGTGATTAAATATACACGTGTAAAAAATTTTGCATAACTATGTATTAACAGTTTTATGTACAGAAGGGTAAAGAAAACACATCCAAATTTATACACAATTAGTTTAAACACAATCCACAGTTTTATGCACACAAGGGTAAAGAAAACAAGTTAGATAACGCGTTGACATAATATAGTATGCAGGCGCGTAGCCAGGGGGGGGGGGGGCTGATGGGGCTTCAGCCCCTCCCCCCCGAAATTTTTTCGTGCTGGCATGCACCGCCGACCAAAACTACCACCGACGCCGGCAATCATTCTGGAGTTTGTCTACAATGTCCTTTTCACGCTCGAAAAGACATTTCGGCACGAACATTGCGAACTCGGGCTGGATTTCGTGACAACGCCCTTGCACATGGAGTCACATAACGCAAGGAGCCCCATCCGAGCACAAACTTTCAACGGCTTTTCGATAGCGAGCGGGCGCGTTGCGGCATCTCGCAGTGGCCGCGGAATATACGGAGCGCATGGATTTCAATTACGAAACTGTATGGGTATAAAGTTCTCATAAACTTTTGAGGCGAAAGGTACGCTGACATTTCCGAAGGCATGCTTTAAAAGATTTTCAATTCTAGAACTTTATGGGGCTAATGTTCTTATAAACTTGGGCCACCATGCTCGCACTGGAACGCTTCTGTCCAAGCCATTCCATAAATGGAAGCGCGTGCTCGCAATCTCCCACACACACGAAAATACTAAATATCACCGTGACTGTCAGCTAGCAGCTGATAATTTTCTCCAAACATTATCAGGGAGCGTGCCCAATGTGATTGATCAGCTGGACCAGGGCAGGCAAAGTAAAATATGAGAAAACAGAAGAAAGTGAACGGCCTATTATTGAGGATTTTTTTTTTGCGGGCGACATGGTCTGGCTCTCCGTGGCCACAGGGACAGGGGCCCTATGGATTTAAGCAATACCCCTGCTGAAAATACAGACATTTTCAGAGTGCTTCTTCGCATGCGAGCTGATTGTGGAGATACATATCTGAAGAACAATTTGTAAAGTTGCCCCAGTATTGCCTTGTATTTAAGCCCAGACGCACAAAACCAAATTATAGAAATTTGTGGTGACATAATCAAAGAAAGCTTAGATTCAAAAGCAGGCTGCTTCTCCATACTTCCTGACGAAACGACGGACATCGCTGGAATCGAACAGCCTACTGTTTCTGCAAGGTACGTAAACAAGTATGCCAACGACATCAAGGGAGTGTATTAGGTTTTAGCACCGGAATAGATGCCCATCTTTCACTACGACAGCAGGTTCTATGTAAATGTGTAAATACTGCTGCAGCTTCTAGTCACCCTTCCAGTGACCACTGCCAGCACAGAGAGAATATTTTTTAACAAGAATTTACTAAAAAACTACTCGCACTCTACAATGTCTGTGGAACGCATGGTTAGGCTGGCGCTTCTATACACCCACAGAGACGTCGGCATCAACGTGTCCTAAGTCATTGACAGCTTCGCTCAACTTTTCCGCCGAGAGAAGTTTGTTCTTTAGATAGCGAAGCAGCAAAAATTAATGCAAGTAAAAAGCACTGTTCCTTCAGGTCCATAAGTTCTTAATTACGAAAACGTATGACCGCTCATTAGCTTTTAAAACCGCAGAAATTTTCGCCGTTTATTCTAGCAGTTAGCATCATGATCACAATTATCACGCGAATACAAAAGTTACGAGGATACCAATAACCAATTTTGACCAACCTTGCTCATTGAAAGCCCGGCCCACGCGGCGTTCGCCAAAAACACTCGGATATTGGGTAGTTCAACTTACCGCATCATCTGTGGCCTTCGTTTGTCCTTTCCTTTCAGCTACCTGCTTTTATTTCTTTTTTGAAACGAAGGAATACCCTCCTTTAATTTCGGGCGCAGAATAATTGTTGGCGTTGTGCAGGCAGTTAAATTACACATTTTCGTACTCATTTATGCATTATTCCTCTATTATTCTACCCACATGGCACTGTCGCGACCGCTGCATGGCCCAAGTACATATCACGATTTCTGCGATCATAGTTATGTTCTTGCCAGGATCATCTGTCTTTCTGTGCGCAAAGTATACTATCTGTGACTGAGCAACATGTTTATTTGTCGTATTTGATGCATTATATACACTGACGTTTGCTTAAATACGTAGATTTATTGGAGACTCATACGTATTTTTAAATATCTTACTGCGAGGTTTTTTGTATACAAGCAGTGAACTTCGTTTCCAGCGACTTTTTTTTTGCCCTTTAGCGAGTTGTATCTTCGCATTTGTATATTCCATTCTATCTTCGCATTTCTAATATATACTTTGCAGAACTCCCACTTTTTATTTGTACTCACTGCTGCGAGTATTATCTCGGTGTAATTACAATACACGACGAATTACAGCTGCTCTTGCGCAATCGATTGCAACGAGGGATAGCGTCATTGAGGTTTCTTCCTGGCCGTTGCATATGTACAAAAATGTAAACAAGGTTCTTGAATGACAAAGATTCATCAAAATATGTGTCCTCAACTTATTCATTTCATGGCCTTTACGTTTTTCATATAAGCTGCATGCACTGCTTTGCTGGTTTCGAACTGGTATTGACCCTTTTCGCGGCGATCCCGTGGGCGCTGCCATATTTGATCACGTGGTGACGCGTCCATTGCTTGCCTGAACTGCCTCCGTTGCCTCCTTGTTTACAATGGAAGTGTATGGCGCCGGCGCGGCTTAGAAAACCTCTGTTTTCGGAGATATCGTAGACGGTGACTAGGTGGACGACACGAAGCTTTGATCACAGCTTCAGAGAACATGCAAAAGCGCTTTCGGAGCTGATTAAGCTATGTCCAAACAGCGCAGTCAGTTTATATGGTGCTTCTTCTAAAAGCGGGGTTAAATATGCATTCCAAGCTTTGCGATTATGAATTCAGTCAGGATTAGTGTGTGGATTAGCATTAGCAGTGGCTTGTCAGTTTCTGACTCAGTGAAGTTCCTCGGTGCGGCCACTATCTGATTATTTTCTGCCTAATCGCTCGCGGGTGTACTCAGTTCCGAATCCGATAGATTTGTTCTTGCTGCGCACAAGGCTTGAAACGTAGCTGTTTCAAACATTGTAATACCTTGAAGCAAATATATATGGCAGCTAGTAACTTGCTTACTCTTATGGACCGTCACGAAACATTAAGCTTCGAACATTGGTGCGCCATAGGTGTAGTCCGTCATTTATTGTGTGTATACAGTGCGCATATATTCAAGTGTGCGTCCATTCACTTATTCTTGATACCTCGGCGATAGAGTGGGCGTAAGTTTTCCTGCCATTTGGACAGATGTGTATAGATAACGTGCGAGAAGCTTACTATGACAGGAAGCGGCGCTACTCCTTTTGTCATTGTTTAACGAGTGGTACTCACTGTTGCCGACGTTCTGGGGATGAAGCCCTTTCCTTAAAGGTTAGCGATACAAGGCTGGTGGATGAGCAAATTTCTGTATCCTCGAGGAAAGCCGTACATCACGAAGTGCCGGTAACACGTTCGGACAGTTGCAGCAGCGGTCCGTGAACTTCGCCACACAGATTCATTCTATTCCTTAACATAACAGTCACTATTTTTCCAGCCAACTACTGCACGCGTCTTCAATCCACATTATTCAATCTAGCATAATTGCGAAAACTCAGTTGCATTTCCTACAGCTGATCGCATAGAAGCAAGGTAGAATCAGTAATGGTTTCGTATTCTTGCGCGGTCGCTGAGGAGAGGTACGGCGCGCCGCCGTGAGCGCCATCTCGTTTCTCTAAAACAAACTGCTCCGCGAAAAGGGTCAATAGAGATGTTTTCTTTACTTATTAATTAGACAAAAAAAAACACGGAAGCATTGATATCAGTTATTTCTGCCACAATTTTTGGGGCATACGAATATATTCTGTTATGAAAACATACATATTTTAATGGACAGTGCATAGCGTTCAATAATTCGTTTGCAGCTTCTAATATACAATGAAATTGGCAATGCAGTTATTATTCATGCATTTGATCCCTCGACAAATTCTATAAGGAGGAGGCCGCGCTGCAACCTGAGCCCCCCCCCCCCCCCCTCCGAACAAAATTTCTGGCTACGCCACTGATAGTATGGCAATAACAACAATGTAGTTTAAACGACAAGATGCATGTGTTTTTCGAAGTCAGGAAAGCCACGTTCTGGAAAAAAAACATTTGAAGGGGCAGTGCATTCCATTCGTTAATGGTTCGCGGAAAAAACGAATGTTTGAAAAGGTTAGTACGTGCAAAGTACGGTGTCAGATCGTGATTGTGACAATGTCTGGTTTGCCGGGAAGAAGAAGGGGAAATGAAGTGAGCGGGATCGATAATAAACTGCTGATTTCTGAGCAGGAATGATTTGTGCTGCTGTATGAGTGGCGTAAGAGTAAAAAGTAAATAAAAACAAATACTGATAAAAAACGTGTATTAAGACCCTTTTTTCCAACTAGGCTCCTTTTCCGATACCGCACTGAGTCACACGAACAGAAGCAGGAAATGAAGGCTTTTGGCTTTTTTTTTTGTTTTTGAAAGAATGGTAAAATTGAACACGAAACTCAAGTGCTGGAAACTTAGGTATAAGAAAGTGCCAAGAACACGAAGAATGCACGCGGCATTCGACATAGTGATAACATTGCACTGGGGACGTATTAAGTTGGGATAGTTTTTACAATTACTTGCAGTTTCTTTTATTGGTTCTGTTGAATTCTTCTATGAATTAAGAAATTCGAAGAAAATAATCATAACTCATATAACGGCTTCTTGGGCACTTTATGGTAGGGGCTTAATACCAAGCTTGTAACAGAATAGAAAATAGTTATTTTTGGCACACATGAAATATTTTTTCAGAAATATAATAATATTTTTCAGTGTATTTTGTTCTCCGTGTTTTTCGCTAGGACCGCTTCATTTGCGGAACTAAGATTACTATATTCTCCACATCGCCATTTCTTAACATATGGGCATGGTAAGAAACCGCTAAAACCCAGCGGCGAGAACTAGAGAATCTATTTTTTATAGCAGTTTCCAGAATTTATCATGACATCTTCAGTGTTTTCATTCGAAAGGCGCTATTCACATAGAATAAACCGGGAGACGTTTCACAGGAAGAGCTGAAGCGTACCGAGAAGTCTTGCTTGACGAATGTACGTTTCAAAAGCATTGTTCGTTACATGATGTATTGTCAATGCAGTTCGCAGGCGGCGATTGCACCTGGTGTGGAAGCTGGCGGGAGTACGATTCGCCAGGGCATCGAGTGTGGTGACGTGGCTCCTCCCGAGTACAGCCTTTGCCTCCAGTGCTGCCTACTGCACATTCGGCCGCGTGACATGCTGCGTGCGTTCATGATTCAGAACTCGATCAGCGCTGAGGTCTACAGTGATACGGACGACGGCGTGACCAGTCCAAGCAGCTGCCTTTGGAGGCTACACGCGAGGTAAGAGTAACTTCTTTCCAGCAATAACACGGAAGGCCAGCAGCTGCCTTATTCAAATCATTTCAGTTTGTCCGACTGCGTAATTTGGCAGTAATTCATGATAATGAAAAATTATGCAAAGATCGGTACTGCAGCACAAGACTATGTAATTTTGTCTTTCTCGCTAATTTTGTGCGCCCTTGTATCAGACATTCCAGACCACATTTTGCTGCATTGCCTCTAAAGAAATGCATGCATTAAGGTACCGCAGTGACCACCTAGTTGCTTGAGAATGGCACCAAAGTTCTTCCGGGATATGCTGCAACAAAATCCGAATGTATGTGTCAAACGGAGTGGGCGACCGAACACGTAGCACGCGCTGAACCGAGGAACACATTATTACAGCGCAGGCGCCGTAGCTGAAGGCTAATCCCGCAATTTATTAAAAAAAATGACCGACAGATCATTATGAGTTCGCCATGAAAACAGAACAGCAATGGCGACTAGCAGACGACGCCAGGAACAATCTGCACCGAGCGTGGTGACGACTACTCGGCTCGATTTCGGAGGCAATCGTGCCCCGAAACATTCCGAACATACAGTCGAAAAACCTGCAGACTCACTTTTCAAAAAAAAAAAAAAAAAAGCTGTGGTATCAATTCATGCTGTGAAGGTGGTTGGACAGCGAAGCTGTATACGACACCCACACCGATCACACAGTGTGACGTCACTTGAATACACACACGTGGCTCTATAAGGAATGAAACCAGATACAAGTGAAATGTACTTAACCACAACCTTTATTACCTAACAATGACAATATATTCACGCTGTTCTTCTGGCGTCTTTAGTTTCCGTGGTCTACCCATGGTAGCCTGGACTGAACTGAATGAGTTTCTAGACCGTGGCGACGTCACTACGTGACTTCTATGCTATTGGGTACTTTTCCACTCTAAGTAGCTTACGCAACTGTAATTTTTACCGGAAAAAAACATGAGGAAGAAGGAACGTGCTTCGCATTATTCGCACACGTCATTATCATACATTATATGTTTTGCACTTCACACGAGGCTTTTGAATGACGTCAACTCCTTTCGAAGCAGCTGCAAACCTAATCTTTACCGGAGCGCGTCGGAGGGTGTTCCCATTGTTCACACACCGCCTTATCCCATCATGCGGTTTGGTGCTTCCTTGGTGGTTTTTCTTTTGAAAACGAGTGCTGAGCTTTATAGTGCAAGCCCGATTTCAAAGGAGATATGCTGTTTGTATTAACTTTTTAGCAGCCTGGTGTTTTTTGCTTACGCCAACGACACGAACATTTTCTTGGCTGGTAGAAGTATACAGCTTGGCTGTAAAACTCGAGCAGAGCAGGACGGCCGAGAGGGTGCCACTCAAAGATCTCGGGACAAATAGAGACCGTGTTAGTGCGCCATAGCCTCGCGAGGCGGAAGGCTTTTGTGGCTTGCATGAGCCGAGTTATTTGACCATATGATACTGAAGCATGGTCCTACTAAAATAGTTCCACCTTTTGAAAGTTCAAAATTTTGGGGTTTTACGTGCCAAAACAATATGATTATGCGTCCCGTAGTGGCGGACTCCGGACACCTAAATCTATATACGCGAGCGTTTTTTTTTCTTTATTTTGCCTCGTGAAAATTTCTAGTCACTTTCATAATGTCCGCAAAGCTGTGAAAGAAAGGGCAAATTGTCGTCCACTTGACTATAGCACAGAACTGCAAAGAAAACCCATACGGATTTTTCAGAAGGAAAGCTTCGCAGCTGCATAAAAAATTGTCATCGGTTGTGGACTAAAATAGGTACAAAACCCTATCCAGGATGGTTGCTCTACTGTCTGAGCTAACCAGGAGGCTAAGTGGTAGAAGCACATGGAAGAATTATTCGACAGCCCGAAGCACGGGAGAACTTTGCAGCTTGGTGCAACAATTGGGTGGATTATATTTTCCCTTTCATGAACGGATAGCTCCACCTCGCGGGCTTCCGCAGAACTGATCTGCCATGCCCTCAAAGCTCTCCAAGTTATAACTGTCTTCCATTGCAAATGTATTACAGCTCAGCGATAGCATTAGTCACGGCGTTTTATTTCATCATCTGCGGATAGATACGAGATTGTTTGAAACAACTACACGAGTATATGTAATCACTGACGTTTTTGTGGGCTGCTGTTGTGTATTGCCAGCCCTGCGTCTTCTTTTAAAGTTACGCTCTCTAAAGCTTCAACCATTCACAGTTACTTTGGCACAACGTATTCCCCCCAAAAAAGATCTTGTCTAGTAAGAGGAAGAGATATATCTGCTGTATAGTTCTGCTAAAGACAATGAAAAATTACAGGTATTCTAAAGTATATTCAAGTAGCTGTGCCGAGCACATCTTTATGAGCTTCAGAGAAACCCTAACCCGCTTCCATATGGTGAGTTGGATCTGCTGTATATTTTTTACATTTCCTGGGTGTGCCTCAGGTAACACATGCAGTTAGCGACATCTTGACATCTAGAAAGCGATCTGCAATCGGCGCATACCTTTGTGCGTGCGGTTTTCTCGTCGCTCAGTTTGGGTTGAAGCGATACTTAGCTCGAAGGTCACTCCCCTCGCTGCTGTTGCCGCGCTTCCTGTTTCCAGCATTGTGACAGCGAGTATTCGCGGTCATCGAGTGTGTTGTGTGCATATTTGCCTGTGCTCGCTGACATCATGTTTGTTAATCTAGTTAGTAAGCGAATAGTTCCATGTTTATACGGCCGATAAAACTACTATCCTTACTTCGTATAGCTGTCTTCTAGTTTGCTATCGCAATCGATGTTTCGCCTTTTCTGGCGAAACTGCGACTTTTTTTCTTCTACCGCGAAGCTTTCGTTCTGAGAAACCCTTATAAAAGTTTCCTTTCTAGCTTCGTGCTGCAGTAGGGAGGATGACAATATTTCCTTTCATCAACCTTCCCCCAACTTGCTGGCTTCCGCGTAACTGAGTTGCCATTTCCACAAAGCAGGTCTGCGA
Organism: Dermacentor silvarum; assembly: GCF_013339745.2. Lineage (NCBI taxonomy): Eukaryota > Metazoa > Arthropoda > Arachnida > Ixodida > Ixodidae > Dermacentor > Dermacentor silvarum. The sequence continues at coordinate 332,057,407 of NC_051154.1, read as the reverse complement.
GAGCTAATTGCTGTCCATTACAAATACGTTACCGTCATCATCATCATCAGCCTATTTTTAGGTCCACTGCAGGACGAAGACCTCTCTCTCCGTTCTTCAATTACCCCTGTCTTGCGCCGGCTCATTCCAACTTGCGCTTGCAACTTTCCCAACTTCATCACCTCACCTAGTTTTCTGCCGTCTTCGACTGCGCTTCCCTACTCTTGGTATCCAGTCTGTAACTCTAATGGTCCACCGGCTATCCATCCTACGCATTACATGGCCTGCCCAACTCCATTTTTTCGCTTAATGTCAACTAGAATATCGCCTATTCCCGTTTGTTCTCTGATCCACACCGCTCTCTTCCTGCCTCTTAACGTTAGGCCTATCATTTTCCGTTGCAACGCTATTTGTACGGTCCTTAACTTGTTCTTCAGCTTCCTTGTTAACCTCCAAGTTTCTGCTCGATATGTTAGCTCCGGTATAATGCAATGATTGTTCACTTTTCTTTTCAATGACAGTGGTAATCTCCCAGTGAGGATTTGGTAATGCCTGCCGTATACACTGCAGCACAATTTTATTCTTCTATAAATATCTTTCTCATGATCAGTGTCCCCTGTGAGTAATTGACTTAGATAAACGTACTCCTTTGCAGACTCTAGAGGAAGACTGGCGATGCTAAATTCTTGTTTGCTTGCCAGGCTATTGCACATTATCTTTGTTTTTTGCATATTAATCTTCAACCCCACTCTTACACTTTCTCGGTTAAGGTCCTGAATCATTTGTTGTAATTCGTCCCCATTGTTGCTGAATAGAACAATGTCATCTGCAAACAGAACGTTACTGCGATATTCGCCGTTGATCCTCACTCCTAAGCCTTCCCAGTCTAAGAGCTTGAATACTTCTTTTAAGCATGCAGTGAATAGCATTGGAGAGATTGTCTCCTTGCCTGACCCCTTTCCTGATAGGTAACTTTCTACTTTTCTTGTGGAGATCCAAGGTCGCCTTGGAATCCTTGAATATGTTTGCCAGGATATTCACGTATGCGTCCTTTACTTCTAATAACGCAATGCTTCTTAGACTGTTAGTATCTCTACTGAATCCAATGCCTTTTCATAATCAATGAAAGCCATATAGAGAGGTTGATTGTACACGGGCAAATTTCTCGATTACCTAATTGAGGACATGGATATGATCCATCGTAGAATATCTCTTCCTGAAGCCAGCCTGTTCTCTTGGTTTACTGAAGTCAAGTGTTGCCCTGATTCTATTAGAATTTATCTCGGTGAATATTTTATACATTACTGAAAACAAGCTGATGGGTCTATAATTCTTCAATTAATTAACTTCTTCCTTCTTATGGATTAGTATAATGTTGGCGTTCTTCCAGCTCTCTGGTAAACTTGAAGTAGTGAGATATTGCGTATAAAGGGCCGCCAGCTTTTCAAGTGTGATATATCCTCAATCTTTGATTAAATGGACTGTTATTCCATCTTCTCCAGCAGCTTATCGCCTGGTCATGTCTTGCAAGGCCCTTCTAACTTGATCGCTAGTTATAGAAGGAGCCTCTGTATCCTGTTCATCACTACTTCGAATGGAAGTAGCTTAGCTGCTCTTGGAACTGTACACGTCAGTATAGAATTATTCTGCTGCTTTTACTATGTCATTGAAATTGCTGATGACCTTACCCTGCTTATCTTTCAGTCCTATATCTTGCCCTGTCCTATGCCAAGTTTTCTTCTCACTGATTTCATGCTGCATCGATATTTTACTTATTCCTCAATCTTTTCTGCGTTATAATTTCGAATATCCCTTACTTTTTTCTTGTTGATCACTTTTAACAGTTCAGCGAATCCTATATGATCTCCCGAGTTTGCCACTTTCGTGCTTTATCGTTTCTTTATTAGGTCCTTTGTTAAGTGGTAGGAGGACGACAATTTAATGTTTGTGATCGGTGTGCGGAACCGATATTTGAAATGCGCGGGCTTTTCCGTGCTTGTGCTCGGCGTGCGGGGCCGAAAAGCGCGGGAGTGAGCGTCGCTGGTGCGCGTGGTCGGTGCGCGTGCCGGGAGAGACCATCTAAAACGACGGGGCAGCCAGGCTGACAGAACGGGCAGTGCAGCGAGATGGAGCGGACCGAACGCCGGCCCACGTCCCGGCATCCCGGTCCTGCACTGCGAACCGGGCGCCGCCCCGGCTTCTACCATCGTCGCGGGTCCTGTTGAGCTGGGCCTCGTTCCCGCTCGCACGACCGCTGCCGTGCTGCCGGGCTCGGGCCACGACCCAGAGCCCCCTGGTCCTGTTCCACAAACCGGGCACCGCCCCGGCTTCTACCATCGACGCGGGTCCTGCGGAGCTGGGCCTCGTCCCCGCTCGCATGACCGCTGCCGTGCTTCCAGGCTCGGGCTACGACCCAGAGCCCTGGTTCTGTTCTCCGAACCGGGCGCCGCCCCGGCTTTCACCCACTGCTGTGCTGGGCTTCGCCCCGGCTCTCATCCCACCACTACGGTGCCGAGCTCGGGCTATGACCCAGAGCTAACGCTCCGGAACCAAGCTACGTCCTGGAGACATCCTGAGCTTCAACCGCCACCCGTATACCCACCGCCGTCAGAGCCAAGTCCGCCGAGCCGTCGCCACAAGGCCGGACTCCTGATTAGAACTGTGAGTGCTCGCCAGTGACAGTTAACCCAGTTATCTGTATAGTTCGTGTTCCCGTATTCGTCCCATGTGCCGTTCGTGTCATAAATACGTCTCTTTGTGTCTCTGGTTGCTTTCTTGTGCGTCTGGCTGACCTGCGCCCACACATAATCATCGCAATTTTGGCGAGCTTGCCAGGATCGGCTTTGACATCTTGCCGACAGCTAGACGCACGGGAGGAAACCATGGACATTGAGAGACTGTACGCGATCGGCAAAGACATGGGCTTAGCTGGCGCCGCTCTTCGCGAGTGGATTGACGCGCAACGCGCGACAGAAAGGGAACTTCGCGCCCAAGCTCGTGAAGATCAGCGCGTGAACTTTGAGCTAGAAGAAAGACGGCTACAAGCCGAGGAACGCGTTTTACTGCTGAAGCTCAAGCTTCAAGGACAGAAAACCAGTTTGAACGTGCGATATAGTGGACTACCAGTGAGGAACCTCAAACTAATTGAGGAAGAAAGGATACGCGTCGAGGCTGTTCGATTAGCGAAACCTGCTGCAGCTAAGCAATATTACGAAGAGAGGAAGCAGCCCCAAGAGAAAGAACTCAAGATGCTGCGAGAAGAATTGCATGACATAAGAAAGATGCCAGAACAAGTTGGCAGATTAGATAGCGGCCGTGACGGCGTAGAGGTGAAGCTCACCATTGAGGAGGCCTTGATGCAGACTGAACAGGTTAAGAGGATGGCTGACATCCCAATAGAGGTTTGCATAAACGAGGAGCAGATGACAGCAGAGAAAAAAGTAGATTCACCTCACAAAGATAGTGAATCTGTAATCGAAAATGATTTCAGGGATCGCCAGGCAACAGACATGATGCATTTAGATTCCGAGAAACCGAGCAACGAGAAAGCCGGTAGATGCCGAATCGCTCCAGACGTAAGGCAAAATGTAAGGCTAGGAAGAACTTGTACAGAAGGTTGAAAGCAAGACGGCGTAAGAAAACGCGTGTGCTGAATAAGACATGCTGTTCGATGAGGCAGAAAATGAAGTCCGTCTTTAACCAGGGCCATTCAGAGTGGTACAGGAAAGCCGCAGACATAGGAGCGAGAAGGAAGCAGAAAGAAAGGAGACAAGCATGGGAGTTTAGGAAAAGGCGGAAAAAGTGAACAGGTATATCTGGTATGATAAATAAGGAATATCACTTTGGAATGACCTCGGCCAGTTGAGTTGTTAGTTTTCACAAATGTGTGCAGAGAATAACTTTATTCATGTGGAGTGTTGGAACATTGAATTAGTCAACTTTGTGCTAACAGAGTGCAGTGCATTATGTGGTGTAAAGTTAAATTACTGGACAATAGGAAAGAACTCAGTGACGAACGGACGAACTGCGCACTCTGTGTTGTGTGTTACTCATATTTAGTCGACGCGTCCTACCTCACCACCGCGTCGTTCTTGAACAGGGGGGAAGTGTGGTAGGAGGACGACAATTTAATGTTTGTGATCGGTGTGCGGAACCGATATTTGAAATGCGCGGGCTTTTCCGTGCTTGTGCTCGGCGTGCGGGGCCGAAAAGCGCGGGAGTGAGCGTCGCTGGTGCGCGTGGTCGGTGCGCGTGCCGGGAGAGACCATCTAGAACGACGGGGCAGCCAGGCTGACAGAACGGGCAGTGCAGCGAGATGGAGCGGACCGAACGCCGGCCCACGTCCCGGCATCCCGGTCCTGCACTGCGAACCGGGCGCCGCCCCGGCTTCTACCATCGTCGCGGGTCCTGTTGAGCTGGGCCTCGTTCCCGCTCGCACGACCGCTGCCGTGCTGCCGGGCTCGGGCCACGACCCAGAGCCCCCTGGTCCTGTTCCACAAACCGGGCACCGCCCCGGCTTCTACCATCGACGCGGGTCCTGCGGAGCTGGGCCTCGTCCCCGCTCGCACGACCGCTGCCGTGCTTCCAGGCTCGGGCTACGACCCAGAGCCCTGGTTCTGTTCTCCGAACCGGGCGCCGCCCCGGCTTTCACCCACTGCTGTGCTGGGCTTCGCCCCGGCTCTCATCCCACCACTACGGTGCCGAGCTCGGGCTATGACCCAGAGCTAACGCTCCGGAACCAGGCTACGTCCTGGAGACATCCTGAGCTTCAACCGCCACCCGTATACCCACCGCCGTCAGAGCCAAGTCCGCCGAGCCGTCGCCACAAGGCCGGACTCCTGATTAGAACTGTGAGTGCTCGCCAGTGACAGTTAACCCAGTTATCTGTATAGTTCGTGTTCCCGTATTCGTCCCATGTGCCGTTCGTGTCATAAATACGTCTCTTTGTGTCTCTGGTTGCTTTCTTGTGCGTCTGGCTGACCTGCGCCCACACATAATCATCACAGTTACGTGGGAGAGCTTACCTACTGGTGTCCTTGGTGCCTTACGTCCCATTTCAATTGCTGCTTCTGAGATCAACCCAGTTACGGTTTCATTCATTACCTCTATGTTGTCTGTATCTTCCTGTTCTGAAGCTGCATATATGTTTGCGAGCACCAGCCTGAATTGGTCTGTTTTTACCCTAACAGCGTCTAGCTTGGCCTGTTTCTTCATGACTAACTTTATTCTTTCTCTCTTCAAATTGAGAGAAATCCTACACCTCACTAGCCTATGGTCACTGCACTTTACCCTACCTAACACTTCTACATCCTGCACTATACTGGGATCGGCAGAGAGTATGAAATTGTTTCTTAATAGGGCTAATTCCTTGTTTCTCCATTAGGGCTTTTCCAGGTCCACTTCCTGTTGCTGCGCTTTCTGAAGAAGCTATTCATTATTCGGAGCCTATTTCTTTCCGCGAATTCTACCAACATCTCTACTGTTCCTAGAATCCATATCGTAGTTACCAATTGCTTGCTAACCAGCCTGCTTTTCCGCCACTTTTGCATTGAAGTCACCCATGACTACAGTATACCGAGTTTGCACCTTCGCTATTGCTAATTCAACTTCTTCATAAAACTGTTCTATTTCTTCATCATCGTGACTGGAGGTTGGCGCGTAGGCTTGTACTACCTTCTTTCTATACCTCCTATTCCGCTTTATTGCGACGACTGCTACCTTCTCAGTAATGCTGCCTGCTATGTCCTTATGGACTAGAAATCCTACCCCGAATTCTCTCTTATCTGGAAAGTCTCTGTAGCAGAGGACGTGGCCATTAGTTATCACTGTGCGAGCCTCACCAGTTCTTCTTACCTCACTAAGGCCAATAATATCCCAGGCATTGCCTGATAATTGCTCAAATGGCCCTGCTAAGCTTGCCTCTCCCGAGAGGGTGCGCCTGTTGAACGTTGCTAGGTTGAGATTCCAGTGGTGGCCTGTCCGGACCCAGAGATTCTTAGCACAGGTCTGATCGCCACCTTGGTCAAGTGCTCCGCAGCCGCTGGGGACTGCGGGCCATGGGTAGATTGTAGGAGTCATGAGGGAGGTAGCCACTTTGTTTAAGCTTAGTGGGCCTTCTTAATTTGGTTGAACGTGGAGTAGTATAGCCCCTCTAAACCTCGGCAATATTTTTGCCGGTGTCGGGCGCCACTCCATGCCGGAAAATGTAGTGGACTGGAGAAGGATTCGAAATTATGACCTTTAGATTAGAAGCCGGGTGTTCTACCTCTGCTCTATGCCACCATGATTATTCAGATCCACAAAAGGGTTATAAATATCGCCAAAGGCATTAGCCGTATGGTTTTATTTTTGCATTCGTGGTTATATGAGAGATTGTTCGTAATAACTAGAAGAGTATCCGCACTCATCCATGTTCGCTTGTGCTGCTGCTGTGTATTGCAAGCCCTGTCTCTTCTACAATTAACGCTCTCTAAAGCTTCTTCAGCACTTATGTACGTATTCCGTTAGCAGAACTCTTTCCTAGACAAACCGTGTTTCCTTGAAATGTAAAAGATAAGTCAACTCTTCACTCGTTCTAAAAACGTGATACGTCGAAAGAATGATAGGTATTCTGACGTATATTCGATTAACTTTGCAGAACACATCATTAGCAGCTTCGGCCAACCTTAAACCCTCAAAAAGTTGTTCACTGCCATATAGTGCGTTCGTATGCTGTAACGATTTTTCAATTTCCTGTATGGGGTAGAGATAACACATGATGTCAATGAAATTGACTCTCCTCATAGCTCAGTCACACACAATTGCATTTTTTTGCTTCGTCAGTCAGTAACTGGGCCTTAATAATGCCATTTTAGAATTGCGGAGAAGAATATAGTAAAATGACCATTACTTAAGGCGTAAAGCATCCGGACGTTGAGAGTTTGTGTTGCCGAAGCACGGCGCATGGGCGCGGCGTTCTCAACCACGCGCGTAATTATCAGAGTTTCAACAACTGTTTACTGCGTGAAAGTATGTGAACGCGGATTCACAGGTTCATTTACGTACTACCTGCAGAATACTTTGGTTCGGCCGGTTTGTGAAGGATTGCAAATGTCTTTGGTCAGCAATGGATAGCAATTCGGTCGCTTCTGGTGTGCGCATTTTACAGGTGTGTGTATCTGATGCACGGGTTCTGGCGACCATGAGCAACGTTTTCATACGTAGACAGTATTGATAATGTCAACAACGTGCCGGCCATTTTCGCAACACGTGAAATTTTTTTTATTTGTTTGGTTTATTAACAAGTCAGTAGGCTGCGGAGTGAACTGGAAGAGACCACAGCCAGGATGCAAGCAGAAAGCAACGCCATAAAGGCCGCCATAGTGCAGCTGGAGGAAGCAAAGGCCACCCTCGTGGCAGAGGTGTCGCAACTGAACAACAGGAGCACGCAGCTGAACATTCGCATCTCTGGACTCGAGAACGAGCTGCAGCTGACGAAGACCACAACTGCCACGCTTGATTCTCTGCTTTCTATATATTCAAGCAAGCTACTCTGAAACGCTTCGCCAACAGCTCGCCGACAAGGACCAGGAGATTGCTGCACTGCTTAAAAGTTGCGGCAACCTGCTGCACTACTTAAACCTGCTTAAAAGTTGTCAAGATGCCATAAGCATCAAATTGTGTGCCAGCGGTGTATTTGTCAAAAATTACCTAAAAGTCATCCAATAACATAAAAATGTTAAAAACATTAGAGCCTGCAAACTTACCGATAAGACGTGTGTCAACCACACCTAAATGCAATGAGCATTTCAAGTGTCCCGTGTGTAAGCGTATATAAGGGACGACCCGATTTTCGAATAAAGAAGTTGAATGTTGCGCTATGTGTGCCTCATCTTATAACCTATCGCCCTCGTCTTCACCTAGACACAGGGTCTCCCACGCCTACTAGCTGGAGACTGTCCAAAATGGCGGCCCGCAAGACTTGTTCACTTGACTAAAGTACGCACGAGAGATTCTCAACAAACTGGAAGGGCGACCTACGAGGAGCATCTGCAAGGAGCGCAGGATATAAGACTGAATGAAAACTGGGGTTTTACGAGCCAAAACCACGATCTGATCATGAGGCACGCTGTAGTGGGGGACTCCGGAATAATGTTGACCACTGGGGGATATTTCAACTGCGCCCAATGAACGGGAAACGGGATTCTTTGCCATTTCTACCTCCTCGAAGTGCGGCCGCCGCGGCCGGGATTTGATCCCGCGACCTCGTGCTTAGCAGCGCAAAACCTTAGCCGCTAAGCCACCTAGGCGGGTACAGGTTATCAGATGATCCGATCTCATTTTCTACGTATTTCATAAAACTAGTTGTGAATGAAAAACAGCCTGTTCTATTGTCATGCGATGCACGGCTCTCATTTAGAAATTTCGCTCTATTTTGGGATGTAAGAATTGAAATAGAGGTGATCATTAAAAGTTTTATTCCCTGAACAACTTTACAGTTCGTAACATTTACAAGTCTCCTCAGGGTATGTGGGTAAAAATCAGGACAAATGCAGAATTCTGAACATGCTTGCAAATAACATTCCAAGGAAACGAATCCAGAGATGATGTTTTGGCTGTACGCGCATGCAACACGCAGCACTGCATAGAGCACAGCAAACCCAATATGGCCGTCGAAGAGTGACGTAATGCTGCGTATACGCACCCTGTGTCCCGTGCTCTACCTTGTGGCCAAGAGCACACGTGCATGACTCAATATGGCTGCGTTTCCTTCGCTACAATCGATCCTCACATGGCTTTTCAGCGACCTGTGATCCCATGCTGCACTTTGACAGAGAGAAACTTTCTCCTTTGCAATGGTTGGGAAATTTGCTTTTAGGGTACAGCCGTTATTTCGGGGATAATTTGGCTCGCGCTATACAGGTAATTTCTTAAAGGCTTACTACTTTCGGAAGTGAGTTGCACGCGCGTGCACGGATGCACGCACGCATTCGCACAAACACGTATGCACGTAAGCGCGAACGTCAAATGCCCACTAGCACACGCCCAGATTCGCACAATAGAAAACGGCATAATGATGTTTTGAATAACAGAACATTTCACGTTCTCGTTCGCTGAGGCTTTCGCAATCTGTTGGCCCAAGTCTAGCTAATGAGTGCGTTTTATTTCCTAACATTGCTGTCCGCTTGTGCGACATTTTTGAGAAAGAAATACTACTTGTGCATGCAGTTGCGGCCTCGGCTTTGTACTTCGAGTCAGTGCTTCTTTGTTCTTACGAATCTTGACACACTTGGCCATTGCCGCATCAATAATTATTTTGAACGTGCACTTCAGCAAGGTGGCGGAAACACTGACTGTTTCCGCCACATTGCTGTGCATTTCGAGCACGTAACGGATGTCGTAAACATCAAACTCATCCATGTCCTTTATCCAGAAAACAAGTACGAGTCGTTTTGTCACGCAGAAACGTTCATAAGCACGCTGAAAGCCCATTTCCTTTTTGCGGTGCAGTCCGTGGCGACCATCGGCCGAAAGCAAGCGCTAAGTGAAACTAAACGAGAGAGAGAGAATAAACATCTTTATTAAGATATTATTTTAAGAGTTGTCTTCGGGCTGGTCTCCCCTTTCCAGGAAACCATAGGCTTTTGCCGCATCCACGGCCCTCGCTACCAGCTGGCGCTGGCTTGCGAGGGTAGAGCTGACTGGGGCACTCTCCCAAACTCAAGTGTGTGGTATGGATTGGGTGATTCTCTAAGGGGTGATTCTGTACAGCCCCCTATCCTGTGGTAGAGGGTACCCTGTGCTCCACAAAAGTGGCAAAGTGGAGTGTATCGATATGGTAATCAAAGCCTGTCACGATTCACTCGACGCCGGCCCTTATCGCCGCGCACACTCTGTACTCTTCTGTTCTCCTCTGCACTCTTAACACTCTTTCCCTTATTAACTTTAAATACGAGCACTGAATAAACGAAGGCGTCTTTTCCCTGGTAGGAACTGACCCGTGCGTGTCATTCATAGATCAACAACGAAACATGGTGTCAGAAGTGGTTACGCGAGCCAGCCGCTGCTAACTAAAGGAACATCCGCGAACAACCACTACCAGCCACACAAGACCTGTCATGGAATTTCTGAAGCCGCCAGGACAACTTCACCTAGGGGGTGACACCAGTAGGAACTGGTGCCTGTTCAAACAGAAGTTTGAACTGTTCGTATCTGCGGCAACGCCACAAGGGAAAACGTATACAGGACCCACGAAGACAGCTCTCCTCCTAAGCGTGGTCGGCGACGACGGTTTGGAAGTATTCAACAACTTTGACTTCGGTGAGGGCGAAAGCAAACAGGACTATGACACCGTCATAAGAAAGTTCGACGAGTACTGCGCATCACAGCTAAATGAGGTGCATGAACGTTACGTTTTTCGCCAGCGAAGCCCAAGGTGAGCCAGCAGAGCAGTTCATCAGAGGTCTAAGGAGGCTAGCACAGTCTTGCAATTTCGGCACCCTGGCTGAGTCGATCATAAGGGATCAGATTGTGTTCGGAACAAACAATGGCAAAGTACGCGAGAAGCTGCTGCGCGACAACAAGCTGACGTTGACGAAAGCTGAGCAAGTGTGCAAGGCAGCCGAGTTGTCTACCGCACGAAACGAGCTCTGGGACAGAGCAAATCAAGTCGACGCATTGAAAGTGATGCCTAGCATCGAACCTCACACAGCAGACGGCGACGCCATGACACAGGACAGATGCGTCGACGCGGCAAGGGCAACGTCAAATAGAGGTGACCCAGAAGTGTTCAAGTGCCGTAGGTGTGGGCGACGACACGCGGCTCGGAACTGCCCGGCATTTGGGCGCACCTGTCGGCAATGTGGTGGTAAAAATCACTTTGCCGTTAAATGCAACAGCAACAAGCAAGTTGCGGAAGTCAAGAGCAGCGAAGACTTCGACATTCTCGACATCTCAGCCAACAGGGTGAACCACTTACAAGACTGGGTAGTTCAAGCACAAGTAGCGAACAAGGTGGTTGAGCTGAAGGTGGACACGGGTGCTCAAGCCAATCTTCTACCATACTGCATGTATCAACGCCTCCAACCAAGAATGCGAATGAAGCCTAGTAGCTCAGTACTACGAGCGTATGACGGAGGGATTATCAAGCACTTGGGAATCGTGACAACAAAGGCCACTATAGGCGACAAGTCCGCTGACATCGATTTTTTCGTGGTGAAGAAGGGACGTCAAGCAATTCTAGGGCTCCACGCCAGTGAGGCCTTGGGGCTTTTCCAGCGATCAGTGAGCGCGGTAACGGCATGCAACCGCGAACAAGTGCTTAGAGAATTTCCCGAAGTTTTCACAGGCACGGGGCGCCTTCAACGTCCATACACGATGGTGCTACGGGAGGACTCTGTACCTGTCGTCCAGATGGCCCGACGCGTGCCGCTGTCCCTGCAAGAGCCACTACGACAGGAACTGAACCGACTGCTCCAGGCAGTCATCATCGCCAAAACAGAGGAGCCGACAGACTGGGTGAGTCCCCTGGTGATTGTAAGGAAGCATAATGGCGAACTAAGAGTGTGCATGGACCCCAGGAAAATCAATGAATGCTTGAAGCGCGAGCACTACGAGATGCCGCGACGAGAAGACATCGAGGCTGAAATCGCGGGAGCGAAAATTTTTTCTCGACTCGATGCTAAGTCAGGCTTCCATCAGATACCGCTCGACGAAGAGACATCTAAAATATGTACATTTTCGACTCCTTTCGGGCGATATAGTTTTTTGAGACTGCCATTCGGAATCGCCTCGGCCTCCGAAGTCTTCCAAAAAACCATGAGCCAAATATTTGACGCCATCCCAGGAGTGCGCGTTTACGTAGACGATATTCTAATATGGGCGCCCACAAGGAAAGAACATGATGAAAGGCTGAAAGCTGTCCTGGAAGCAGCACGCAATTCTGGTCTAACACTGAACGCGGAAAAGTGCGAAATAGGGGTGCCGAAAATTTCGTTTTTGGGTGACGTGATTTCGGAAGAAGGCATCCAGCCAAACCCCGATACTGTGAGATCGATGCTTGACATGCCAGCACCAACCGATAGGCTAGGAGTACAGCGAATGCTAGGCGTCGTCAATTACTTCGGAAAGTTTCTGCCAGCGCTGGCTGAAAAAACTCAACTGATGCGCCAGCTGCTAAAGAAGGACACAGTATTTGAATGGAGTGAAAACCAGGCCAAGGAATGGAATGATCTGTGCAAATGCTTAACCATGCAACCTGTGTTGGCACCGTTCGACCCCAAGCGAGACACTAAAATAACCTCGGACGCCTCCCAAAAGGGCATAGGGTCAGCTTTACTGCAACGATACGGGGAATCGTGGAAACCTGTTGCCTACGCTTCGCGGGTACTAACCGAGACACAGGAAAGATACTCGCAGATAGAGAAAGAAGCAATGGCTGTAGTATTTGGATGCGAAAGGTTCCATCACTTCATGTACGGACGGAAGATCATTCTCGAAACCGATCACCGTCCACTAATAGCAATCGCTCGGAAGGCGATAGGGGAAATGCCACCCCGACTGCAGTGTTTTTTTCTTCGCTTGCTCAAATATGATTTTGACCTAATTTTTATTCCAGGGAAAAAGTTGGTGTTGGCAGACATGCTGTCTCGGGCTCCAGTCGACAGCACGGACGAGGACAACGAAGACGTGGAAGTACATGCCGTAAGCGTAGTTTCGTCACTCGTTAGCGAAGCCAGTCAAGCCCGGTTGTTGGAAGAAACGAACAAAGACAGTTCATTAAAGTGCGTCATCGAATCCATAAGAAGTAACCGGCAGATAGACGGACAGCTCAAGGCCTTTTCCAAGGAATTAACTGTGGTAAACGGTATACTGTTTAAAGGATGCAAGGTAGTGATACCAATCACTATGCGTCCGGAGATACTACGCAGAATACATGACGGACACCTGGGGCTTAACAAGTGCAAGGCGCGCGCCCGGCTCTTAGTTTTCTGGCCCGGCATGAATGCTGATATTGAAAACGTCGTGAGCACGTGCGCAGTTTGCAAAACGAACTCCTACAAACAACAAAGTGAGCCTCTTATGATTCGTCCTGTTCCAGAGCACGCGTGGTACAGAGTCGGCGTTGACATGTTTGAGTATGCCGGGAGCTCCTATCTCTGCGCATATGACGCTTTGTCAAATTTTCCTGAAGTAGAATTGCTGCGTGACACGTCGTCTGCCACAGTCATTGATAAATTAAGTGCGATGTTCGCAAGGTATGGCATTCCAATCGAAGTTTGTACTGACGGAGGGCCTCAATTCACCAGTAGGGAATTCTCAAAATTTGCAAGAAGATATGACTTCAAGCACACCATTTCAAGCCCTAGATTTCCACGCTCGAACGGCTTAGCCGAAAAAGGTGTGCAAGTCGTCAAAAGAATTCTGAAGAAAACCACCGAAGGCAAGAATGATTTTTGGCTCGGATTACTCAATTACAGATCCAGTCCCTTCGAAGACGGCCAGTCACCAGGCGAGCTGCTTCAAGGCCGACGACTGCGCACCCCGATACCCGACTTCCAGGATGCAACACGCCAGCTGGTGAAAAAGCATCGGCAGAATATGCCAATGGGAACACGTCTTCCACCGTTGCAGAGAGGGCAAGTTGTCCGCGTCCAGGGAGACACATGGTCAACCAAAGCAAGAGTAATCAGCCGCATGCGGCCCAGGTCCTACGTCGTAAAGACAGAAAAGGGCAGTGTGATACGACGTAACCGTCAGCATCTGTTGGCAACGAGAGAGCCGTTTAGTAGTTCCGAGGAGGATGCGTCCGATGAAACGTTTGACAACGAGGAACCAGACCAACGTGAACTACCAACAGGCGACGTGGATGGGGAGGAACCAGTCCGACCTCAGCTGCCACAAGGCCATACGAGCACGCCAGCCCAGGCTCTTAGAAGGTCTACGCGAAACAGAAGGCGACCGGAGCGGCTAGCGTACGGCGAGAACTTCGTTCAGCGCCCGTGGTCACGGGCGCTGAACGGTCACGGCTCATTCAACTACGGTTATGAAAAAAGTTTTTGTTTTGTTGTTCAAACTAATTCAAAGGATGGAAGATGTATCGATATGGTAATCAAAGCCTGTCACGATTCACTCGACGCCGGCCCTTATCGCCGCGCACACTCTGTACTCTTCTGTTCTCCTCTGCACTCTTAACACTCTTTCCCTTATTAACTTTAAATACGAGCACTGAATAAACCAAGGCGTCCTTTCCCTGGTAGGAACTGGCCCGTGCGTGTCATTCATAGATCAACAACGAAACAAGGACATATAGGGGGTGAATTGGTAATTTCTAGATGGTGGGGGGGGGGGGGGGAGCTTTTGGTTTGCAGTGCTCTCAGAATGCGGTCATTACCTTTGGTTAGTTTTTTATGCGGGGTCGGAAATATTCGTCGTTGCAACCAATAGTGCATATTGATTCCCTGATAAGAGACTAGAGGGTGTGGTCGCCAGGGCTCCTCCGTTGTGCCAGGGGCACGGTTAGTGAAACCTCGAGCCGTGAGATGCGCCATCTGGTTGCCTGGGATTTCATGATGCGCTGGCACCCACACAATCTTTACTCGTCTCTTTGGGGGGGGGGGGGGGGGAGGTCCCTCTGGAGTGTTGGCCAGGTGGTTCGGTGAATTCTACCGTAAGTGTAATGGCGGCACGCTTGTTGGGAGTCTGTTATGACGGCCTCTGCGGTAGTCTGTGCGATCGTCAAGGCGATGACCAATTCCTCGGCGATGACGGGGTTGTCATTGCGGATGGAGACGCTTGTCAGGTGTTCTTGACTTACGATTACGGTGGATGTGGTGGTTCTCCTGCCGCGTCGGTGTAAGCGAATAGTCGATGGTGTCCGCACTGTTTGGTGACAGCTTTAGCCCCTCCAGCCCTTCTTCCTTCGTTGTGGATAGGGTGCATGTTTCTTGGTAGTGGCTGAACCAGGATCTGGCTCCGTACGCACTTGGGTAGCAAGGTCGTCGTTTGGGGTTGATGCTTCAGCGGCGACTTAATGCCCAGTCTACTGAGAATAGTTCGTCCCGTCGTCGTGGTGGAAAGTCGTACCCGTTGATTGGTCAGGTGAGCCTCTATGAGTTCTTCGGTGGTATTGTGGAGCCCTAGCTTCAGCAGCATGTCGGTAGATCTACTGATTGGTAAGCCCAGAGCCCACTTGTAGGCTTTGCGCAAGAGGGTGTCGATTTTCTTGATGTCGGTGGAAGTTAAAAGTGCATACGGTACGGAGTAAGTGACTCTAGAGACAACGAAGGCTTGTACAAGGCGCAACGCGTCCTCTTTCCGCATGCCCCTTGTTTTTGATATTATTTTTCGGAGCATGTGCTTGACTTGCTCGACCGTCGAATTTAGTCTGTTTATAACGATGGTGTTGGTTCTGTTTTGCTGGAAGTGCATCCTGAGCACCTTGATGCTGCGGGCGGGGGAGATTACGTGTCCTTCCAGGTGGATGCGTATGGTAGGTGAATCTGGTTTGAGCTTTTTGCCGGGAATGACCACTAGCAGTTCTGACTACTGAGGGGCACAGGCCAGCTCACACCCCTTTGCATAGTTGTGAACGACGTCCACCGCGGCTTGAAGCCTTTCCTCCATCTCCCCTATGGAGCCCGTAGAAGACCAGATGGTAATGTCGTGTGCGTAAAGCTCGTGTTGTATCCCTGGGATCTCGTTGAGCAGGGAGGGCAATCCAATTAGGGCGATATTGAAGAGGAGGGGGGACATGACCGCTCCCTGTTGTGTTCCTCGGCCTCCAATCAGGAAAGGATCCGTGACCTTATCTCCTATTTTCAAGACAGCATTGGGGTCCGTCAGGAAATTCTTTATATAGTTGTACGTCCTAGTGACACAGTCTAGTGTGTTGAGATTGGAGAGTACGGTGGTGTGTTTTATATTGTCGAACGCCCTTTCCGATCTAATGCAAGGATGGCCGTGGGTGAGTTCCGTGTGGCGGGTGTCATTGCCTATTCTTTGATTTGCAGCAGTACGTCTTGGGTTGAGAGATGCGGGCGAAATCCGACCATCAAGTGTGGCAGTTTGTTTTCTTCTTCCAGGTAGGTTTGTAGTCTGTCCAATACTATGTGTTCGAGCAATTTGCCTACACAGGAAGTAAGGGAAATGGGTCGCAAGTTTTTGATGTTGTGGGGTTTTCCAGGCTTTTGTACGAATCTGACTCCGCAGTCTTGCATTCTTGTGAGATTGTGCCGGATCTCCAGATGTTGAGATGTTGCAGGAGTTCTAATATGGACAGGTCGTCGAGATTTGGCAGGATCTTATTAAAGATTTTATCTGCTCCCGGGGCCGTGTGCTTGCGGAGCTTCTGTATAGCTGCAGTGACCTGCAGCTATACAGAAGCTATAGCTGCAGTTGGATATCATCGTCCATCCCTGCGTTAGGCTTGCCCGAGTACGGTGGTGGGAGCTCCGTGGGTTGTTTCGGCATATATCTGTGCTTGAGAGCCAGCAGATCTTCCAAGCTTCCCGGTAACTGATGTATTATTTTGACCATTTCGTGGTGGGATTCAGTTTTTGAATTACTGGGATTTTTAGGTACCGAAGGAGTCTCCAGGTCTTGGATTTACTGAGCGTGCTGCGCAGACCATCGCCCAGATGAAGCCAGTTTTCCTTACACAGTGATGCTGCATATTCTTCGGCTTCCTCCGTGAGCAACGCAATTCGGCGTTTCAACTTCTTGTTATGTTTATGTTTCTTCCACCTACGTAGCAATCCCTTTCTAGCTTCCCAGAGGTGGAGTAGGTGGTTGTCTATGCTGGGAGTGATAGCGTTAGTTTGCAGTACTTTGGTGTGTTCTTTAACCTCGTCCCGTAGCTGTCGGGTCTAATCTAGAATGTATAGATTTGGTTCTGTCTCTGTACCGTTTGATCTGCCACCTCGCTTTTTCCGGAAGCTCGTCCAGTCTGTGAGCCTGGCTTGGCCCACTGTGACGCTATAATCTCTGCCCGCAACGGTGGTCGCGATGATGGCATGGTCACTTCCTAGGTACTCAATCAGATGCTTCCATGTGGTGCGAGGTATCTTTCTAGTGAAGGTAAGGTCGGGAGCTGTGTCCCTGGTGACGCTCGTTCCTATTCGTGTTGCAGTCGTCCGATCAGTGACTAGAGACATATCGTGCTCATCTATGAGCGTGTAAAGCTTGTTCCCTCGTGGGTTCGAGTAAGCATAGCCCCAGAGCATGTGAGCCGCGTTGAAGTCGCCCGTGACGACCAACTGGTTGTTTCCTGTTTTATGTATGGCTTGTTCAATTACATTTTGCAGGACTAAAGGGGGGCATTTCGGCCTGCAGTAGACATTCAAGTGAAGAGCGGTGTTAACTTTTTCGTGTCTTGTGGGATGATTTCGATTAGAATACCGATGGGGGTTGTCTGTTTGAGGGGGTGGTGGATCGCCACGACCTTTTTGCTCACTAAGGTGAGGAGGCTCTTGTCTACATCGTTCCTGTAGACTTTGTATCCAGTTAGTTTAGCTACGGTATTCGTTGCTTACAGTGCAATCACGTGGGGGAGGGGCTGATCCGAAGACGCTAAGTATTCTATGAGCATGCCTTGCTTGTTTTTGTATACGCGACAGTTCCATTGCCATATTGTAATATTCTGCCCACGAACTCTGGACGAATTAGGCTGATCCATCTTGGTTATGCGCGGTTTGACCTGTGGCGAGGTCAGCATTTACAGTGTCAGCGCCTCTCTTGGCCTTGCACACTTCAAGGACAGTCACCCGCTCCTCCAGTCTCATCAGGTGGGAAGCTATTTGCTGTAGTGTTTCGTTCACCTGCTGGTTCTGTGCTTGTTGGGATGCAATAAGCTTTGTATTCGATGCTGGGCCTGTTGGTGTTGTTGCTGCATTGGTTGGCTTTGGGCTGCCAGAATAGCCTTGATTTCTTCTGCCTCGCCCTTCGTGGCGTACTGTGTGGGGAGGGCGGCCGGTTGAGCATGCGCAGGCGGGAGAGTTTTAACGGGGGGGTCGGGTGGTTGCGATGCGTTAATGGGTGTGTCATTGGGACGGGGACGTTTCTCGGGTGGGGGTGAAAGTGCCGCGGGGGCGGGGGTTTGTTTGGCTGCCTTAGTAGTCATGTTCTGGAGTGCCATGCGAAGGGAAGGTAGCTCTCTTTTGGGCAGCGCATTCTCTTCCGCCAGTCTGGCGACTGTTTGTGATACTGTATCCTGAGCTTTGGGAGATACTGCCTTGTTTGTGATAGTGTATCCTGAGCTTTGGGAGACACTTCCCCAGCCCAGCTCACCTGTGAAGTTGACTGCTGCGAGCTGCTACCTCCCTTTCGTCTCTGTGTGCTGGGGGCCCGTTGTCGACAAGTGGACCTTCGTCGTCTCGAATTGGACCTTTGCCCGGAGCCGCTCCTGTTCCTGCGGGATTGCCGGGTGGGGTCCCTGCTTAGCCTCGAACGGGACCTGAAGTGCCCTTGCCCACCATGCACACCCGCCGAAGGGGTCCTGGAGCGCCGGGCCGGCTGCGGTGACATTTGGGCAGCAGGCTTTGCGCGAAAGCAGTGCCACGAGATATGATTACCAAGTGGGTAGTGCGAAAGAAATTGTCGAGGAGCGGCTATGGCTCGCGTTATTACCAGAATGTTCCTTTATAGCGGACATGCCCTTCACAATCGATGCTGCTTCGTTGCTCTGAATATACGCGCGTAGTTGCCACCTCTTGCTGCACTCTTAATGTACCTAAGCCTTTGGAGTACCTGCCTCCAATCTTTCTTAAACGTTGCAGCCATACATCTTGTTGCAGGGACTTGCAAACAGCCCATGTGGGCTCAGTGGCTGCCTCTAGACTGTCCACTAACCCGCTGCTCTTCGCCATGCAGGTGTTCATTGAGGCAATCATCCTGACGCTTCTCCGTGCTCCGGCCGTCACCGCTCCCTCGTGCATTCCAGTTGCGTGCGCATCATGGCCCCACGCAGACGATGACACTGTGGCGATTACGATGCATCTTCGCTTAACCACTATCAGCGCCACAACTAAGCAGACGGTATCGCCCCCGCTGTCCCTGGTCCTCGATCCAGCCAATCAAGCACCATCGGCATCGACAGCCGCCTTCACGGCAGCTTTCGTGAAGCGGGTAATTAAAAGCTATACAAATAAAGGCAATCCCTGCAATTGTCTTTACTTTCATTCCATGCAACGTGCGAAATCCTGCACTATTTATGTTTATGAGCTGCATACGTCCCAATTTCGTCATGCAACGCTACTACACTGTTCACAAGCTATTGTATATGCCCAAAATCAAATACCAATTCAGGCGGACGCGCATTGCGAGACATCTACATAGTAATGTCGCATCGACGAAGGCGATGCTCCATGCTAGTCGAGGACAATCGCGCGAGGAAGTTTGAATGTCCAGAGAAGGCAATTAAAGCATCGCTTCCACAAAGAGACCGCACGCCGACCACAATCACGCCACAAGTCGGACGGGGAATTTTCGGTTACTTTGAATAAGGTTGAATTCAGGCCGTTTTTTGTGGTCGTCTTGGTATTAACAGCTTAGTATGAAGGCTATTCTCAATGGATGGCACCTGGCAGTTCGAGTGGTTGTGTTGATGCAGGCCCAGTTACCTGCCAGTAACTGCGGAATGCGCTCTAAAGAGTTGGCTTCACAATCCATCATCAAATTCATGCAACGTTGCTGAGCGAACACGCGCCAAGTAAAACAACGAACTAAATCCCTTATTCAGAAAAGGCTCATACGCAAGAACTTACTATTGTGCTTATCATTTTAAACATTCTTACCATTTTACATTCCATGCTTGTTTGCTTATGCTTGCCATATTTTAAGCTACTTTTTGAGCTACATATAAGCGGCTTACAAAATGCGCGATGTCATTTTGTTGTGCATATTCTCGATAGAGAGATAAAAAAAATAACGGGTCACTAAGAACACTCGTTAAATTTGCGCTCAAGACTACTCTTCCCTTTGCGAAGGTACTGAAGAGTAAAAAAAATTATATCACCACTAGTCATTCCTAAAATAAAAGAAATAACTGTTATTAGTTATTTTCATTACAGTCGCTTGGCCTTTTGGCAAGAGCTGCTCGCATAAATGAGGGCACACTGCTCACATTGACAAAGGCATTTTTATAACTTCAAATAAATACACTAGGAAACGTAAGTAACGGATAAAAATATAAAATAAAAAATTATGTCACGAAAAAGCACGAAGAGAATTTCGCGCTGTCCATTGTTTGTCCCAGTGACACCGTCCCCCCAAACAAACCATTTTCGTCTCTTTCAAAGCCGCCCGCCGTTAGAGAAGAATAGGGGAACGCGGATCCAGCGATTGCCGAACCGAACGTTTAGTTCCATGGTGGTGGAGGGCAATCTCAGGTGACAGTACTACCGATACGCGGAAGACGTCCGCGAGCTTTGGCGAAGGACACCCCGGTCCACACGTCGTGTTTGCTGCTTTCAGAACATGCCGGATGGGTCATTCGCGAAAATGTCTGACACAGCGATGATACCGACGACACGCCTCAGACCTCTGCTCTTGCTCACGATGCTCCTCTGCTTTTTGACGATGCTGTTGACGTGCCTGCTTAGAATGAACTCGTGGACGGATTGAGCACCGGACGCGAGTGAAGTCGCCTGTAAGTCACCCGCTGCGCTGAGCTCCGCAGAGTGGCTGTGGCTCCCGTTGGCATGCCAGATGGCGCTGAGGTCTTGATCCCAAGACGTGACGGCCGAGGTGGGGAGGTCGCGTGGCTGCCAGCCCCAGGAGTCCATCTCGAGCAGCGAGACCAGCCTAACGAAGATCACAACGCCATGAGCTTTTAGCTTGCTGGGGAGCACGGGTGTGGGAAAAAGGGTGGGCCCAGCGCTCACGTCGGCCATGACGCTCCTGGCTTCTTCGACCATGCTGGCCCTGCGGCTCTTGCGGACTTGTTTGATTGTTGGAGATTAAATGGCTCTGCGACACGCCCGATAATGAGCAAGAAGAAGAAGGTGGCCCTAAGATACGGCCCACTACAGGTATAAGGCATTAATCGGCTGGTAGGCTGACGCATAATACAAAAATTTAGTGTAGTATAAGGTAAAACTTGAAAAAAGAAGATATTTCTTTCAACGAATTATGATGCTTGACTGAAGAATCAGACTAAATTAATCATACCTATAAAAAACAGAGCAAAAAAGTAGGCAAAGTGACGTAACGATCTGTTTCAATTACAACACAGAATTTACAATCCGATTGCCGATCCCGAAGAGTGAGTTAATTACGCTATTTCACCCAGGAACACCGCCGAACCAGCCAACCTTTCCTTGTCCGCGTTTAATCTCATTCTAAAAGTATTAAATCTAAGATAAAGATGGATATTTGTGAAAATTAAGGAAAAATTTTTTGAATACTTTAATAATGTAATTATTGTGTATTCTACGTACTATAATTCTTATCAGCCGACGGAAGCACCAGGGCTTTATGATGTTGATAATGAAAGAAAAGACCCTGTAGAGAAATGTCATAATGAGCTTATGATATGAATCACGAAAGATATTGATATATTAAGATATATAAGCACGTATCCTCTGTGGAGCACTGGGAGGAATCAGGCAGTGGGAGGAAGGATGGGAGAATCCTTCAAAATGAGTAAAATCTCACACTTTCAAAAAGGAACAAAAAATTATACGCACAAATCAGACTTGCATGAGTGTAGCTAGAAGAAGAAAAAAGGAAAACACTATGGAACATAAAAAAAGTATTTTGTGCGCAAATCATTGACAATGTTCGTCAAACCAAGCCAAAAGCCGATTGTTTTCTTTTTAAAGCTATTCGCTTTAATAAAGTAATACTGCGCGTGAAGATCCATATTTGTTGCAGTGAGGCATTTAGTTATAGCGTTTGTTGTTTTTATGCGTAATTTTCTTGAGAACAGAACCGTTAACCAAAATATCTGTCACGTTGTCGGAGCAGTCTGGTTCAGCCGTCACAGGGCATAGGGCGGTGAGAGCTAAAGAGGAGGAATATACATGTGGCTGGGGTTGGACTTCACAGTAGAAGCGCTGGTTATGCGTGATGTCGAATTCTTGTTTATACTGTCAAGACCCGACATGAAGAAGCTATGAATGAACATTTCTTGGAAAGATGAAGTGACTTGAGACTCCCTGGTTTCAAATGTCCAGACACCGCCACAGATGAGGACTGCCAAATGCGCTAATGACATATGGACAATTTTTCCCGAACTTATATGCCTCGATACATATTAACCTGCAGCTTCTGTACCCGAAGTGCCTTTTGAACTCTGCGACACGACTATTGTACGGAAGAGAGCCTACACGATTTCTCATGAAAAGAAAGTTTGGCTGAAACAAGAGCTGCAACAAATGCTGAACGCTGGAATAATAAGGCCCTCAACGTCACCTTTTGCGTCTCCTATAACTATTGTTCCCAAAGAAGATGGTTCACTGCGACTTTGTACTGATTATCGGCAAATCAACACCCAAACAGAACTGTATCCATTCCCTATGCCTTTGATTGACGACATGCCAATGGTTCTCACGAATCGATTCGTGCAAAGGTTACTGGCAGGTACCTCTCCAGGAAAAATCAAAGAAGTACACGGCATTTATAACACCATTTGATATATATGAATACAACCGTCTGCCATTCGGTTGGAAGAACTCGGGTGCTTGGTTTCAGCGCATGATGAACGGGGTACCGGAGGATGCCAATGGTTCTCACGAATCGATTTGGATGCCACTATTGTCACCTATTTGCGTCACCTTTTCCGTGCTCACGTTGGTTTCGACGGGAATTCAGGGCGCAGGCTCCTTTCCCAAGCGTATCACCCCTGAAGGAAGCCGAACGCCAGGCCGGGGTGCGCTTGTACCCTTTTGAACCAGTGGGTGCCCGGCGGCGGTGGGAATCGAACCCACAGCCTCCCGCAGCCGAGGCGGGCGTTCTACCACTAGGCCACGGCTGCGGTATATTCCGCAGCCACATGTATATTCCGTGCTATCCACTACAGCATCTGAACCTTCAAACGACCCAAAGCTCTTCCGCGACAGCGCGTGCTGAGATGCCCGACTATTCTCTTACACGTAGGACAATGTCACGAAGGTGGAACGCAATGTATTTCTACTTTCAGACTGCCGCCCATGTGTTATAATACATTGTATTTACTGTTGGCGAAGAATGCGCCCCACAACTTGGTTGTGCGACAGTACGCACCCTTTGTTTCGCCAGCCACCAACCTAGTGCTACCAACTGCCGACCACGAAGACGGGCGAAAGAACGAAAAACAGCTATAATAGAGCCCGACAAAAATGCCGGGGGTTAGCTTCGTATGCTGCACTTGAGCTATAGAGAAGGCGAATGCATAGGTAAGGTCCCTCTTGCCGCCTCCCTTTGTTACTCATTTGTGTTTTATTTCATCGTTTGCTTCGCTCTTGTATATGCTTGCTACATTCTGAGGGGTCATAATGAGCGACCACCAATTGTAGCCCACGCCATGCGCTTAAGTGTCACATGGTTCATTCGCCCATGCACACACATACATATTTTGAAGCATACGTATACAGCTGGAAATGGGGCTTCGGCAGCTCCGTTTTCCACGTGCCTACGCTTCGCCACTCCAAGCACTTTAGGACGCCGAGCCCTCCGATACAGCATTTCAACAGGGTGGCGCCTGGCAATACACTCTAAAAAATTCCACGTTTAATCTCTACTTTAACTTTAAGATTGATACGCATGTAAATGAGCCATGTATGACGTTTCAAGTGCCACGTGACCGAAAATAAGCGCGGCATTCCTTCATCTAAGCGTGAGGACATGACTGCGTGCCATGGTTCGGTGTAGAGCGAGGGAGACCAAGCCGCATACACGTGAGAAGCGCAAATCACACGCATAAACATTCCACGAAGCGCTCATGCGGAAACATTCCCTCACGCATATAAAGATCGGGGAGTCGCGATTTATCACGTGATCTGCACGGAGCGTGGGCGAGGGAGAAAAACTTTCTGCGCCTTCTTACCGTTCAGCCGGGAATACGGAACGTTACTTGGGGAGGCTGCCGAAGAGCTTGCTATCGACCATTTTTTGGCGGGGATTCACCGGCGGCGTGTCACGAGGTTCGTTCATTGCAGCTCGTAGCCTTTGTCTAAGTTGACGTGTATCGCCATGTTCACTTCAACGAGCATTCTTGGCGTGCAACGCGGGTGATGCAAGCAATCAGAGTGACTGCCCTGAGTTTACGCGAGAAAATCCACCCCAGTCTGACGTTCCGCAGCAGCAGTTCCACATGGATGGTGGATATAATTCGGCCACTCACCTGCCATTCATGGACGATTGCAATGTATAGGTAAGTCATGGTTCGTCGTTATAAATGGTGGCTAATTGTTCATTCGTCATACTTTATGGTATCTGCTTGTATCATGTTTGGTGCGAAATTTGTGTTAATGGTGCATCTTAGTTGAAAGCTAGAACTTTCTACGCTAGCAGTAGCTTTTATCGAAATAAAGAGTAGTGAGCTTCGTGATTTTTAAGAAGTTTGGAAGCCGGACTGTTGAATTACTCTTAATTGTTGTGTTTATTGTGGCCAAGTACTGTTAAATTCCGCTGAATTGTTCTGTTTATTGTGGTCAAGTAGCGAATTCGCACGATTATAACGCGAGGTTATTTTAGAAATTTTAGAGGTCGGAACGCACCTCACGCATTATATTCTATCGCGTTAAGTGAATATAGTGTTTTTTTTTCTTTTATTTATATATCCGCCAGCTCACCATTCTCTCCGTGCGCGCGCAACCACGTCGTTATAGGCAAGGGTGTCGGGCTGGGAGTTGCCACTGTGCATTTTGCACCATTTTTCTTCTCATGATTTAGAACGCTGTTAGTGGCGCATGAATGTGATTACGGCGTATTGATCACACCATTGAGCAAGATGATCGGCGCTGTTGTGCAGGTGCGTCAAGCGACTGCTGCACCATCGCGCAATCCGTGAAAGGCTTCGCCATGTTAGATTGTATCGCGGGCACTTGTGCATGATGCTTTTATTCATTATTTATAGGTAAAAGCATTCGAACTTTTATGTACGTATTATTTGCAAGGTGGTGCTTGATGGAAGGCCATGGATCCAAGCCAGTTCGAGCTCTGGATGCTTTGCTTACAATTTATTGTTAAGAATAGTAGCTCTGCATATGTGAAAACAAAATAGGAGTACGTTTTCTTATTTTTCCTAAAACTCAGCTTTCATGCTATATTTAGCGTTGTCTATAAACTCGATATTTAATTATTTTACCACTGGTGGCACAAGTTATTACAAGAGCAAACACCTAAAGTGTAATCGACAAACAACACTGATTTACAGCAACGCAGGGGAAAATCTGTGATTTTAATGCGTTTTTGAGCAACTTCGTAGAGTATTCTTTTGAATGCACAGTGAAAAGGAGAGGGTGTTTTGCCCTTTTCATTGGGAAAATATATTCACTACTTTATTTGTGGATAACCTGAACGTTAGAGGGCTTCTCCGCTTTCACCGTCGCTGCGCAACTTTATCGGAGAGGATCATTTTGTTCTTCCACCCATTTAAGTTTTTTCTTTTTGTTCTTTCTTAACAGACCATAGAAAGAGAAGCTGTTTCGGGAGGGGAGATATTTGTAAACCACATTAAAAGGCCGATGAAGGCATCTTTTTCACTCCGATGCCAAGACGCTCTGACAGCAATGCCCACACATTTGCTCAATGAAGAACTGGTAAGGAAAGCTCTTATATTGCTTTGAGCACCCGATGACACCGTTGTTTGATAGTGTTCATAGCTGGTGGTAGCAAAGCAATGGTCCAGGCGTTTTTGACAATGCCCGCTTGGTAGTGAAAAATGATTGCAAAGAAATCATGTTCGGAAGTTATATACATATTGTTGTGCTTCAACGACCCACAGGAAATGTTTTTCAGGAGTATAGTTCATTTCGTAAGAAAGTGCATTAGTTGAAATGAAGGCAATCGTTTTTTTTGTGTTGGATTCCGCACTGACAAGTTCACGTGGGATATCTTCTTGTCAAAATTTTCATTTACATTGTGCCGCTCATTTAGCATAACAATGCATTTCTAGCTCATTTGCACTCCAATATTAAAAGGTTGCATCGAATACGTTGTCACATGAGTTCGAATTTTTTAACGTTATGTTTATGGAAAGCATGATCGACTAAAACCAGTTTAAGCTATGCGTCTCACCTAAATGCGTTTTGCACACTGTTCATTTGATTTTTCAGATCGCCTTTGAAAGCGAACTAAGGTTTGAAATTAGAATGAAACAAAATGAACAAAAACTGAAAAAGTTCCTTTTGATAGCTTCCAAAATCCTCAAATTTCTTGAGCCATCATACATCGCTTTAGAAGCATACCTGCGACCCAGGCTGGCAAAGCATGCGCTCATTACTGCGGTGAGTTGACGCTCTTTCTCTTATCGCCAACTTCTAAAAACTTCCAAACTGCAACATTTTAAGAGCGGCCGATATCACTCAATTCAGAAGAACTGCAATCAATGTTAGAGCAGTGAAAAAGCAAGCGCTCATTAGTTATCGTTTTTACTCTAAAAAAGTGTTTTCGCCTATTATACTCTGGTTGGCGCGACACGCTTTTTTTTTTCAGACACCGCCAAGTGATCACATAGGACTTTGCAGTGTCTGGGGGGAAAGGATGCACTTTATCAGCGGCTATGGGCATGAAATTATAGACAGCAGTTCTGACACATCCCTAGAAAAGGCACTAGTGATGTGCCTCTATTATATCAAATACATATCATATCCGGCTGCTTATGGTCAACTGCTTGGCTTCGTACAGTCAATTATAAAGCCAGGAAGTAGCACCGAAATTTTATGGGCGCAAACAAGATTGAAGAACTTGTTCATCATTTTGCGCATTTAAGGCAAGCTACTATAAAGACATAAGGTTTTTCAACTATCTGACCCTCACTAAGCCTAATTAACAAAATAAGGTAGTTTCCTCCTCCTCCTCAACTATCTGAAGATCTTTTAATTCTGGAAGTTTTGTTTTTAAATATCAATGTTTCATTGTTCTCGATTTTCTGTGAATGAATACTATAAATAAAACATTTACCGAGGAAGAAATATGTTTGTCACATTCGTTTGACTGCTTAGAACACTCGCCTTTATCACTAAAATGGGCCAGTGATAAAAGATTTGATAAGGCATTTTGGGCCAACAATCAGAATGGAGTGCATAACACGAGGATTTTAAAGGGAGAAATGCTCTTCTGACGTCCCTATCCTGCATATACAGCTCGATATCGACGAACGCGCGGCGCAACAGAGCACGGTTGAGAGGGCATTCGTCATTTTGTGGAAAAATACTGAAGGGCTTCTTTGCGTTTTACATTTCTTGGTGTCGTTGAAATGTTCCAGGGCCTAGCAAAGCCCCTTCGTGGTCGATTAGTTTACGTGTCACCGGCGGGAGCGTCTTGCGCAATCTCTCTGCAGCATATTGAGCTTCTACTTCGCCGACCTGCTACCAGTGCCATATCGTCTTGGTCCGTCACAGTCTCGCCGTCGAAGCAGAAGTTGAAGAGAATGCGAAGAGCTTGTTGAGCAAAGCTCGCTTCGGTGAAGCGACCCAAGCCGACAAGGTACGCATGCAGAAAAGGGGCGAGGGAGGCGGGGGATGGGGCATGCTCCTCACCCCATCCCCCCTTCCCCCCTTGGCGCCGTCTCTAAGCGTGGAGAATAGTAAAGCTATAATAAGTGTGGGAACAGGGGTCTTTATCCTTCCTACTAAGCGTGAAGTGGGGTTGCTGATCATTCCTAGTAGGCGTGATCGGTAAGCGTGGAGAAATATCACGGTTAGAACTAAGCGCATAAAAATAACCGAAACGCACGCGTAGATAAACGTGGATTTTTTTAGAGTGTATGGCGGCTTCTATCGTCCTCTTTCTGAGACACGTCCTCCGTGGGCCGAGGTGTCATAGCTATCTATTTTATTTCTTCTGTCTCATTTCTTCTACTATTAACACTGTATTAAGCGCACACATCATAACTCCACCACAATCCCGCCCCGCTTCTTTAGAAGTCACTGCATACTATAGTTTGCTGTAGGTCCACTTGGACGCAGCCCTCACTTTTTCAAGCGTCTCGCTTCACCCGCTTCACCTCTCCGCTTTTTCAAATGCGCGTTCAATGAGCGAGAGGCTTGCGCTTCAACTAACATTGCTTCCTCAAACCCTCACTTCTCCGACAATGCTTCACGTCCTTTCCACTCTACCTGCGGTGGGGGACGGGTGTTTTGGTTACTGATGCCACTGAATTCTCGCTTCTTTCCTGAGAAATGCGTTCGCAGAAAAAATGTGAAATAAATAAAAACGACAATCAGTAGGTACCCGGCCATATTCAATAAGGAAGTTTTTCATCACCCTTCAACAAACGCAAACACTCTTAGGACTCACACCACGCAAGAATGTACCAATGGAACCCCCCCCCACCCCGTTGTAGCTTTTGTAAAAACGCATGTATAGCGCCGCTCAATATAGGCAATGACATGGAAGAGGTGATTATGGCGTCTTCGTGGAGTGTTAGCAACAAAACGTTCAGTCCAAACCTCACGTACTCTAGCCGACGTGGCAAACTCCCGTCCACGCGCATTGCAACTGTCGCCCCTCGCGAGGAAAGATGTTTGGCATGCAAAAAACACTCGCGCCAGCTGTGGTCATTTAGCTGACTCATAGACGCTTTTGCAGACAGAGACATGGCAGATGCGAACATGATAGAAACCTGTTAACATTGAGATCACGCTTTCGACATTTTCAAGTACAATCTATTGCAATCGTATTGCAAAAACTTGAATTCATCGTTCATCACTACCATTACCTCACAATCGTAGACGCGGAGTGGTGAAAGGTCACAGAGAGGGGAAACGTAAAGCAAACGGTCCGCGCAGATGGTGCGGCGACAGAATGTAGAATAAAGTGTGAATAAATAATGTCCCGGTGTGCATTACGTCGCTGCAGTCACACATCGGCAGTCACTGTAGGGCAGGTGACCTGTGCTATCTGGTAGATAGCACGATGACATGCTTGTAAGATTGAGCGTCCCGTTATAGGCGCATTGTAGCGGCATTTGGTAAATCGCCATAGGCAAGCACTGATAACGGCAGCGTCGAGGGAAGAACGCCCTCATCCGGGGACATTCGACTGACGCTACATTGGAGACGCTTAGGGACCTTATCAAGGCCACACGCAAGCGAGATTGGTGCGTCTGCTGAGACCGCGTCCCCAGCAGCAACGTCAATGGAAACTTATTTTAAAGTAGTTCCTGTGATGTTACTGTGCCTTAAATTGCAATAACCGACATCCTGAGTTGCTTTCGTCCTCATCAAGGGCTCACCACCTGATCCCGTGTGTCTAACAGCAGTGACGGCTGCCAGCCCAGTTGAAACGGCAGTGTGGGTTACACGACCGCAACCCTCACTGAGAACCGCAACATTCAGAATTAAAATTAAAAGTGATGACCTCGATGAGGAACTTCAAAGTTCTCAACCACAGCCGCAACCCTGATACCAGGCCTCGTTCCTCCGCGTTCACACACGATGCTCCTCTTCCCTATGAATACGGTATTGATGTGATCGTTGCGGATGACCACGTGGGCGGGACGGAGCACTGGGAGTTGTGTCCACGGGCATGAAAGGTGCTGCCGACGTGTTGCTCCTACGCCGTGACGCTCAGAGTGACAGCAAGAGTACAAGAATGAGGGCATCTGACTTTCCGCCGCTTACGGAACCGTAACACCATTCGCGACGGGGCTTTTGTTTTAATTGTTAGAGTTTTCTTTTGCTGCGTTAAACATAAGGCACGTACCGACAAAGTGTAATTGATAAAGGTTCAGATAGGAAACAATATACAATGGCTTTCTTTCCGCTAACTCAAAGGTATGTACTACCGGTATTTTTATTGAAAAGTTAAACATAGTCTTGACGACCAACAGAAGGCGGTGACGTTTGACTGTACCCATTATCGGCATAAGCCAAACATCACGCCAGTTGTAGAAGACGAAACGAGCAAGTTCCATTCTGTAAATATAAAAAGTAAGATTATAACACAATAATGCCAGAATAATGCTTAAATTAGAAATCGCACCAATGAACTCTCACCTATCGAAATGTACTTAATTAAATTACCTATCGATAATAAAAATTGTAATTTTTTAGGGAAAATTTGCGTGGGCCCAAGGTTAATAAATGTACCCATGATCTATTCTATATTGTGAGGTGCTCGAGTTCTTGCCGCATTTATATAAATTATTTCGGGCTTTCACATGTAACAACTATAGGTGGGCGAACTCACTCATGAGTCAACTCATTCCTACTCAGGCTGACCCGTAAGTCTGAGTGATTTCACCTGAGTAGAATTTTGGTGAGTATGAGTCAGAGTGAGCACGGCTGAGTATAATTTAGGTTACTCTGAGGCAGAGTGATCCCTAATCAAAAATATAATTTGTGAGTGAGCCGGAGTGAGCTCCATTTATGGTTGCCCAGCTATGGTTGCATTTAAATGACATGAATCAAGTACTCATTTCCAGGGGTATTCGAACAGCGAAATTTCCGTGTGAAGTCGAATACACGTGTTAGAGAAATACGACCTTGGAATGTCAAATTGAATATCAAATATGTAATTTATAAACGAAGTGAAATATACTTTGTGTGGAGCCCTATTGTTAAAACAAGAGACAGCGGTTTATTAACGTGGCTCATTTTCACGCATATTTAATTGCATGTAATGTCGCGCACCTTGTAGATTAGAAACTACTTGTTCCAGTGGTCTGGTGCACCATGATTATGACGGTGATCAAGGAATAAAGCAACAGCACTTTTCTTCGCCGTGGCGAAGCAATGCTCGCCCGGAGGCTACACTAGCATGTAAACATGGCACCAAAAGTGTGGGCTGCAATGCTGATCGACGCGATCAAGAACCACCCTTTGCTATATACGACAAGAGTGGTACTAAAACGTACTGTCAGCAATACTCGCGATAGTATTCAACGTCACGCGACCGGAGGTGCGGCAACGAAGCCTTGGCGTGACTCAACTTCTCCCGCTTTGCAAAGCCAGGCGAACCCACCACCGCCGTTTCCCGAGGTGTCCGCGTCTTCCGTTTATTCATTCGTCCATTCTAGAAAACAAGTAGGTAGAACTATAAAGTCATTTCTTCTTCCACTTCCATGGCAGACAATAGTTAGGACATACTCCTCGTTCGCGCTCCATAATTCTTCTCGCGCACGTGCACGGTATGTTGCGGAAGTCCGCGGGGTGCTTTTCCTCGGTCGCGACGATAGATTGGGAGCGTAGGTCTCACGTAGGACGCACAGGCTTTGGCGAGCCCCCAACACAAAGGCCGACCCGGGTTTTAGCTTTGGTGTTTCCCGTTGCCACTTTCGGTGTCCTGTAGGCGCCGACAATAATACGAAATGATGAAATGGTATTACAACTTGTAAATAAAAGCTAATAAAGAAATATAATCACGCCTAGGCACCAACCTGTGACTCAGCGGTACCGTGCCCGTGTGAGGAGAATCACGGAACGCCAACGAGGAATTTACCGAAGGTCGCAGATGACACCGAAAGTTGCGCAAAATGATCACTTTTGAATGACGGGTGGGCCCAATGAATGAACATACCGCTCGAAATAATGCGATAATGAGCGCCACCACGCCGACAAATGTCTGCTGACTAGATGGATGTGGGCGAAAGCGGCAGCGGCGGTCGCGGCGGTAGCAAAACAAATGTGAACAACTTGGACATGCGCGGAAAAGTTTTCCGGCCGCTTTGGCCTTTCCGTCCGCTTGCCGCTTTCCAAGTGTGAACGTAGCCTTAGTCTGCGCGCGAAACGTCTCTTGTTTGCGATTGCGCCCCTACGGAAGGCTGGTAGTTACTGTTGTGTTGTTGAATCCCAAACCAGCAATTACGGAAGGCTGGTAGTTGCTGTTGTGTTGTGGAATCCCAAACCAGCAATGTACACACGAAGGGGTTGATGCCAGCAGTGAAATTCCACCGACTCACAACAGAATGCATGCAACAGACAGCCGATAAGCATGGATTACTGCTGTAATCTCTTGTAAACTCTTGTTTACAGGCGCTGACAGTTCTCGTCGGAGTACACGCGTCCTGAGAAATTGTTTATGTGCACTATGCACTGAACAAGACCAGAGTTCATTCATGCATCACTAGTGCACCAATCAGTCGAGATTCGGTGAGGTACAAGGCCGCTTCCTGTTTGCACCGGTGTAAGTGAAGCAGAAATGAGTTGCACGCACTACTTAAAATGCGTACACATGCCATATCTATGCTGTGCGGTGAAATATTCTGTACAATTCCGAATCTGTTGACGTAAAGGCAAATGACGGCTGCACGCTCGCACACAGCGGAAGACACAGCGGCCCATTCACTTGTCGCAGGAAATGCAACCCTCTCGTATGAGGGAGCAGGGCGACGAAAGCTTCGAAAAAAAAAAAGCCTTACGCGTTTTTGCGCGTGTTTACGTTTTCTAGCGCAAAGACGCAGCGAACAAGCTATTGCTATGGGAGTAGGTATAGCCTGGTCACACGTGCATTTTCACGTGTATAGCCGTCCTTGACTTGTGAAACGCACTTCGCCCCGACGAGGACGACGCTATCTACGCTTAACGGAGATTAACAATTAATGTGTCTTCTCCGATCGGGCGGGTCGTCTCAATGATGCGTTTTCGAAGATTCGTCCATTCAGTGGCGCGATGAGAGACCGTTGCTCCAAACGCCCACTGTACCTGTCGTACTTACTGTATTTTACTGAGCTTGCTTTCATTTTTACTTAATTTCCCCACAAGCACACGCGAGCAGGGGGGGGGGGGATTACGGAACCAGTAATTAAAAGGGTTGCTGCGGGCGAGAACGTCAATGACATACAGGGTGTCCCAGCTATCACGCAGCACGATTTTTAAAAAAAAGGAGGAACGGCGTTACGCTAAGCAAACCTAGTGCGTATTGTTTCTAGTACAGTGGAGTAGCCACCAGTAATTTTTACGTTACTGAGATTTAATTAGGTAACTGGTCCCATGTCTTTGATATGCCTGCATAGAGTCTGCTTAAACTACCGATATTTATTATCGATCACGTCACGTAGAGGAAGCAGACGCTCGCCCCCCCCCCCCCCCGGTCGGTCCGGTGAAACCCTCCCCCCCCCCCCCAAAAAAATTGCTGGCTGCGCCCCTGCGCGGGAGGGAGGGGTTGAATCAACTCTGCCAGCAACTTGTACTTTGCGTGGCGCCGGGCGGTCGCGCGCACCGTATCTTGTTAGCGATCTGCAACACGGCTCCTACTTTGTATGCGCTGTGTTTTTGGCCACTCAGTTTCCGTTGAAGTAATAGACCGCATGAACCGTCGCTCGCTGCTGCTGGCGCGCTTCCTCACGCCAGCATTTTGACAGCGGTTGTGTGCGGTCACACAAACAACGCGCAAAACTGTTATCGACGGCAGCGGAGTTTTGCCCGCGTTCGCACCGAATGCGCGCGGTGGTGGTGACGTGTTTATGTAGAACGTGCCAACTTTTGCCGTACACCCTATGGCGGGGTACCGTAGCGATCATAAGGCCATGGTCCCTGTGGTCACTAAATACATAAAAACAACGGATCATATATTTCTCATTCTTTAATAGTTCAAATAATCAATTACGCCATCACATCTTAATAATAATTGGAAATAGATCATTCCCACCATAGTACAGCTTCGCTGGTCTTCCATCTCCACCCCAGTGGAAGGGCTGACAGTTTTTTCTTCTTTGTTTGGGCGCCTCCGTTTTTTAGGTCAGTGCCACAGCAATCTTTTCAGTTCGATAAAAAATATTGAATCCGTCTACTTGCTTGATATTATTGTCTATTTTTTCACTTTTCCCTCTCTCTTTGTCATGTACGGTCTTTGTCATATTTCTTCTACTCATTCCAGTCTCGGTCTTGTGTTCTCCTTTTCTTTTTTACTTTTAATATTTAAGATCATCTTAATTTACCTGGCCCTACTTTTGGCCGATGAACGATATTTGATATGCGCCATAGTTTATAAGGATATCGCCAGCATGATTATTTTGCTTCCTCTACTACCGATACTTTCCTGTAGAACTTTCATATCATCTGAGGCCACCATAAAAAATCTGCTTTCTGGTGTCTTTGAGAAGATTAATAATGCTGATGTGGGAGAAGATCACAATTACTTTATCAAATGTTTTCAAGAATATTCAATAAATTTCACTGCCTTTCGTCAATTAGAGGCATGTAAGTCAGCCATTCATTTCGCAGTCATCTGTTAATGACTAAAAGAACTCAGGACAAGCCTCAGTTAACCCGCTTGGATGTAATCCTAACGAGCAGGCCCACCGGATAGCGCGCGATTTCACGTACCGCGCTATCAGGGGTAGCCAGGCTAGGAACGAGGTCAACAACCACAAAGATCCGTTATGTACCTTCCATGAAATTGTTTCCCATTATCGTCTCGGCAGGAAAACATTTCCACCCCCCCCCCCACCCCAAATTGAACAAACCTCAGGCTAGCACACTCAGACTTCTGCAAACCCGTTTGTATCCCACTCCCCGGTCCCTTAACAGAATAGACCCTGACCATTCACAGTCGTGCTCCAAATGTGGTCAGACTCATGCTCTTTTCATCACATGCTCTGGTTGTGCCCAGCCCTTAACGCCTCTCCACCCATCACGAAAGATCAATGGGAGGAATCCCTCAAGAGCAGCAGTATTCGCTTTCAACCCCAGGCTGTCCAGAGGGCCCACGACATCGCGACGGGACTTGGTCTCCCGGTCCCATCGTGGGCGGAGCCATCGACTTAATCTGGGGGAGCCTTCGGCTCGCCTAGATCTCAGTTGCTCAGGACTCAAATAAAGTTCTTGTCATGTCAAGTAAAACGTGTCCATATGCAGATAAACTTTCGTTCCAGCCTACAGTTATCTCTGTCTTCGTTTTTGTTCATTTTCAATTGTATGAGTAGGTTCGTATGATTCCTCAATACGCTTTAAAATTAAATTCTGGGGTTACGTGCCAAACTACGATTTGATTATGAGGCACGCCGTAGTAGGGGACTCCGGAAATTTAGACCACCTGGGGTTTTTAACGTGCACCTAAATCTAAGTACACGCGTGTTTTCGCATTTCGCCCCCATCGAAATGCGGCCGCCGTGGCCGGGATTCGATCCCGCGACCTCGTGCTCAGCAGCCCAACACCATAGCCACTGAGCAACCTCAATACGCTTTATTATTATTTTACAGGCACATGCTCTCACATTGATTTACCTTGCAGTACGGTACTAGTTGATTTCTTGCTTATGCTTACCGCCAGATTTCTAGCCGATCCCCTTAGTGGACTGTACTTTATGCTCCTATTCGTCTTTATTGGGCGTGTGGCGTAACTATCCCACCTCGAACTCTGTCGGAATTCCGTAAACACAGGACGACCGGTGTAGTCGAAGAAGCAAGGAACACCATGTGCGGCGCAGGGACTGGGCCCAACATTTGTCTTGTACGCGTGCTTCTGAGCGAGCTAACAGCTAATGGCGGCGAGATCTCCATGAGGTCCTGTCACCGCTTTAGATCGGACCACTGGTGGCAGGGTTACCTGCGCTCACAATCGTGGGCGTGACACCTTGGCAGCAGCACTTCCTCGACACCAGGCACATCAGCGGGAGCTACAGTCACTGTGAGAAGCAGAACAGTACGGATGACTCCCAGACAGCACACGAACGTCCGCGCATTACGCTGTCTACGGGGAACCCTGCGCGTGAACGGAAACGCCATCCTGAGAGGAGCAAGGAGCGAGCACGGCGGACAGTGTTGTAACTGCAGTGGCAGGGACCGTTCGGAGAGAGCTTTCTGGCTTTTCTGTTCCCTTAACAGTTTTTAAATCCCTTTCTCTTCTTCTTTCTGGAGTTTTACGCGCCAAAACCAGTTATGATTATGAGCACGTCGTAGTAGAGGGCTCTGGATTAATTTTGAGTACCTGGGGTTCTTTAACGTGGACTTCAACGCAAGCACACGGGCGTTTTGGCATTTCACCTCCATCGAAATGCGGCCGCCACGGCTGGGATTCGATCCCACGATCGCGTTCTCATGCAGCATAACGCCTTAGCTAACTGAGCCACTTGGGAGGGTAGTTTTGAAATCCTGAAACTAGAGTGGGAATCAAGCTAAACTACTTTTTTGAAACCGTCCCCTAACACTTGAACACAGTAAATAAACTTGTAAATGTCCTGCCCTGGCGGAATTTCTGGCAGAATTTCTTTAGATGTCGCGACTAAGCAGTGTCTCTGGCAAAACGGAGACATAATGTCATTATTGATAACGTGTGATGTCCTTTAGTGGTAGAAAACGGTGCCACTGAGTCAGCACTATGGCACATACGAGATGACCCATGAGACACAGCGGCTGCACATAAAGTTTCATGCCGATAATTAAGCTTCGCGCCATGGTGAG